>NC_079189.1:372249480-373449480 GCF_029499605.1 Hyla sarda | reverse complement strand
CCCTGCGGTGGCGATTATTTAAAGGTACAGATACTATTTTAATGTATTAAATTATATATATATATTTTATATGCTGGCTTCACCTATACTTTTTAGTAATATATACTAGGCATTGTGGGAGGACACCAACTATAGAGAGAGCCACAATAATCCAGTTTCCATGTGTCCATCACATACTACTTATTAGTATTGAGTTACTGAGGACTGAGGTGTATTTTATTGCTATTTTTAATGGTAAGTACGCCTTTATAGGCACTGTAGAAGTATATAATCTTGTGTGTATGGATGATCTGCAAAACATACATAACCCTGCACTTTCAGGTTGCTTTGCAGTACATTACAGTTAACACCATACTACTTTGTCTCTTCACTTTGAGAAGACCCCTGTCTCCAATAAACACTTGATACAAATACTATCCTAACATTTGTGCTGCTGCTCTATATAGTAACACTGCATCACCTCTAAAAGTTGACCCTCACCAATGTAAGCATTTTCCACCATAAAGCTGAATCTGGAAGTCATCAAGGGAAGCAATTAGGGGTACTCTGCTTTATCGTTGAGTGCTCATATTTCTAAGCTATTGAGCACCGCTTAAAGGTGGTTTTTAAAGTGATGACTGGCACCTTTCCGAACACACAAACTACAAACTGAATTTACGCTCACTCTGTAAGTCTTAGCCTTCACAAACTGTTTTCTTCCATGTCTGAATATTGCTTAATTAAAATCAGTCACATAGCTCATATAATACACCACATTCTATTAGGCTTTGCCTTTGTTTCTAAGCAAGCACTATTAGACAGTAAATTCACTGCGGTTTACATAAATGTCTCTTCAACTGCACTGCTCGAGGGGGAAGGGGTTGAAAATGGAAGTTTTCATACTAATGTAAACAGTCTTAACCCCTAGCAGGAAGCAGGGCATAAACGTACTCCGTCGGCACCTGGGCCTTAGCGCACCAAAGCGTACATCTACACCCTGCATATTTCCGATCCCGCTGCTACCCTTGCCGTGATCAGTCTGAGATCGCTGCTGTTAACTAATGACAGGAATCCCGGACATCACCTCCAGTGACCCGGTGGTCCGGAAGAAGAGGGTGATGATGCCTGAGACAACACCAGTCACCCTTGACCTTTAGGTGAGATGTGATAGTGACACCACCTCCAGAATGGCTGTGATTAGTCAGTCTGACTAACCGACCAATCACTGCCACCACTGGGAGGATTACCTGTTGCTCTGCTCTTTCTGCCCACACCCGGAAGACAGCAAGCAGAGCGGAACGCTGTGGGCCTGGTTTCTCGTCTGCAAACCTGCATTTAGCATCCATATTAGTAAGGGACCGTGTAGGACAGACAGTCATGAGTCGTGTTCCCCTGTAGCTGTCTGACGGTCAACAGCACAGTTGGTTGCATGACCCAGACCGTACTTATGGGCTCTCCGGACAATCCCCACTGTTTTTTTGTTTTTTTTTAAGCGCTTGCAGTTGTTGCCATTAGCATCTTTCCTGTGCTGTGTGGAAAGATGGTACTCCTTGAGCAACCAGCCCTGATTGCTGACCAGTGAATTAATGCTGATCGGCATTTTGGAAGTTTAGGCAGTGGTCCCCCCCCCCCCCCCTTTATTAAACTAGTCCAAAAAACCAGATATACTTTGCACCACTCTCGCGAATAGGGTTTCAACAATACCCCTCTAGTGGCAGCATGCAATGAACCGTACAGTCAAAGTCACTTATCTGGACAAGTGGAGGTGCATTTTTATAGTGCACAACACACTTGATGTGAATATCAGAAAGCACTCACCACATCTTCAGGTGTGACAAACATTTATTTTAATATTTTATTCCTTAGTGAAGTTTTTTTTTTTTTTTTTTTTTAGCTCGTTCATTGGCTGATTGCATCATTTTGACCTTTAAAAAAAAATATATATATATATTGCTTGTCAGCTGTGCATCTACTATTGTTACTCATTGAAGCCATGTAATAGGGTCCTTTAGACTAGGCAATCTCTCGCCAATTGCTTACAGTAACATTGTATTCTATTTCACATCTGACTATCCATAATGTTTGTAATCTTCTAAAGTATTATCTGTTTATGCCTGTTTTCCTGATGACTTCATATTGGCAATTTTATATGTAAAACAAGAGGACCACGTGTTCTTACTAAGAGTTTTTTTTTCTTTGTACACACTTGTTTTGTGTGTGTGGTTTTTTATTTTTTTTTATTTTTTACCCTCTTAAGTAATAAAGAGGGTACTCTGGCGGAAAACAATTTGTTTTAACTCAACTGGTGCCAGAAGTTTAAACAGATTTGTAAATCACTTACAATCTTAATTCTCCACTGGAAGTTCTTTTCTTTTTTAATTTCTTTTCTGTCTGACCACAGGGCTCTCTGCTGACACCTCTGTCCATGTCAGGAACTGTTCAGAGCAGGACAGGTTTGCTATGGGGATTTGCTCCTGCCCTGGACAGTTCCTGACATGGACAGAGGTGTCAGCAGAAAGCACTGTGGTAAGACAGAAAATAAATTCAAATAGAAAAGAACTTCCTGTGTAGCATACAGCAGCTGATAAGTACTGGAAGGATTGAGATTTTTAAATAGAAGTAATTTACAGATCTGTTTTAACCCCTTAAGGACGCCGCCCTTTTTCACCTTAAGGACTGAGCCCTTTTTTTTGCAATTCTGACCACCGTCGCTTTACGCATTAATAACTCAAACGCTTTTACCGAATATTCAGATTCTGAGATTGTTTTTTCATGACATTCTAATTTATTTTGGTGGGTGGTAAATTTTCATTGTTACTTGCATCCTTTTTTGGTGAAAAATCCCAAAATTTCATGAAAATTTTGAATTTTTCTAACTTTGAAGCTCTCTACTTGTAAGGAAAATGGATATTCCTAATAAATTTTATTTTTATTCACAAATACAATATGTCCACTTTATGTTGGCATCATAAAATGGACATATTTTTACTTTTTGAAAAAATTAGAGGGCTTCAAAGTAGAGCAGCAATTTTCAAAAATGTAATGAAAATTGCAAAATCTGAAGGGACAGATTTTACAGAACTACAACTCCCAGCATGCCTGGGCAGTCTAGGCATGCTGAGAGTTGTAGTTTGACAACATTTGGAGGGCTACCGTTTGGGCATCACTATAACAGTGGTCTCCAAACTGTGACCCTCTAGATGTTGCAAAACTACAACTCCCAGCATGCCCAGACAGCCTTTTGGGGTGTCCAGGGGTGGGCAGAACGGGGGGCTGTCCAGGGGTGGGCAGAACGGGGGTTGCCATGGCAACTTACTGTCCTGCGCTGCCATTGGTCAGAATCAGTTCTGAACAATGGCAGGGGATAGGAGGAGATCGCAGCACTGCGACCTCGCTCCTATCCCTCAGGATGATTGGGGCTGTCACTGACAGCTCCGATCATCCCTATTTTCCGGGGTATTGGGTCACCAGAGACTCGATCAGCCTGGAATAGCAGAAAATCGCATGTCTGAATTGACATGCGATTTTCTGCGATCGCCGACATGGGTGGGTCTCAGGACCCCCCTCGGCGATGTGCCGGGATGCCTGCTGAATGATTTCAGCAGGCATCCCAGTCCGGTCCCCAACCGGCTAGCGGCGGGGACCGGAATTCCCACGGGCGTATGCATACGCCCCACATCCTTAAGGACTCGGGATGCAGGGAGTATGCATACGCCCAGCGTCCTGAAGAGGTTAACTTTCTGGCACCAGTTGATTTAAAAAAAATAGTTTTCCACCTGAGTACCCCTTTTAATCAGCTGAAACACTTAACTGAAGATAGGAAAGCTAAACTTCCCCTTTGCGTGTATATTTTGCTCATGCATAATGATGAAAGAAATGGTTGTGGAGGAATTGATAACAGACTACACTTTCAAGGTACTTTAAAGGGAACCAAGCACTAGATTTTACCATATAGAACGCTTGCCAATGTATTATATATAGTAAAATCTTTATTCTTCCTATCCCCAGGGATAGTTTTGCCCCCCCAAGGATGGTGGGGATATGAACTTATAAAGTCTCACCTTCCGCCCCGTATGTATTCCGCTGGGCAGGGAAATGTACTTACTTGGTCCCTTTGCTCCGGCCATAGTAACCCTTCAGCGTGACTGATGACCCGCATCACTGCTCTGCTCCTTCTACTTAGACAGTAGAGCGATGATGTAGGCCGTCAATCATGCCGAGTGGGCATCCCGACTGCCAAAGTGTGTCCAAGAGTCCAAGTGAGTACAGCTCCCTGATCAGGGGTCTACTTATGGGGCGGCGGAGTAGACTTTAATTTCTTCACCATGATGCAGAAGCAGGTGTGCCTAACCTCAGATGCCAGCACGTAACAGTCACCATAGTTAATCATTTATATTTCATTCATTCATTCCAAGCAGAGCATGTGGAGTAAGGTACTGGAAGTCCCATATACTTGCATGGGACTTGAGACAAAAACACCATCCTTCACATAAGGGGGTAGGTTAGGGCTAATTTAACTACCGTATCTTATATTTTTATTTGACATAATAAGTAACGTGCATCAAGTATAATCAAAATATCTCCAGCTGTTGGTAGTTGTGCCTGAAGATATATTTTCTATAGACTTGCATTGGACTTTAAACAAAAACCCTGACCCTCGCAAATGGTGGTGGGTTAGGGTTAACTGAACTATCATATATTTTTTTAGTTGAAATATAAGTAACATTTGTACCAGATTTTAACAAAATATCTTCAGCTGTTTTGAAAGTTATGCTTGAACATACACATATAGGGGGAGATTTATCAAAACCTGTCCAGAGGAAAAGTTGCTAAGTTGCCCAGAGCAACCAATCAGATCACTTCTTTCATTTTAAAAAGGCTTCAGGGAAATGAAAGAAGCGATCTGATTGGTTGCTATGAGCAACTCAGCAAATTTTTATTAGTTTATGTATGTATGTATGTATCATGGTGTGTTCATATATTCTTGTATGTTAGGTTGCTTTCACGCTATGAAGTTCACCCGTTAATAAACGTATGTTATTATTTATTGTTAACGGACGTTTAATAATGGGTGAATTAATGGATGCTAACAAAACATATCACTTGTCGTTATAATTTACTCATTTTGTTGTTTTGTTTTTGTTTTTTCAATTTTTTCTTAAAGGGCCATGCACTGTTAATTCGGGAAGTTGATGTAGAGAAGGTGTCCACGTTTGAGAACCCTTATGTAGATGCAATAAAATATTTATGGAATGACCCTGGCATACAAGAGTGCTATGATAGGAGACGGGAATATCAGCTGTCTGATTCCACTAAATAGTAAGTAGTTATTTGCTTAAAAAATGTCTATCTATACACACACACACACACACACACACACATACATACATACATACATACATACATACATACATACCTGTAAACTTAAGGTGCCCATATATCTTATTAGCATCTGGCTAAGTGCCAATGCCTATATTTCCAGACTCCCTCCACATACACATTGCAAATATGCATTGGTTCTCAAAGGGGAATAAGCCCCAGCCAAGCACCTCTGGCAGCAGCTTATATTCTTTGAGAACAAAGTTATTAGGCATGTTGAAATAGAGTATTACTGATCCCCTGTAAGATGCCACTGTTTAAAGGGGTACTCTGGTGGAAACCCTTTTTTTCCTTTTTTTTTTTTTTTTTTTTTTCTTTCTTTAAATCAACTAGTACAAGAAAGTTAAACAGATTTTTAAATTACTTCTATTAAAAAATCTTAATCCTTCCTGTACTTATTAGCGGTTGTATACTACAGAGGAAATTCTATTTATTTATTTATATTTATTTTCTGTCACGACCACAGTGCTCTCTGCTGACACCTCTGTCCATGTCAGGAACTGTCCAGAGCAGGAGAAAATCCCCATAGCAAACATATGCTGCTCTGGACAGTTCCTAAATTGGACAGAGATATCAGCAGAGAGCACTGTGGTCATGACAGAAAATAAGTTAAAAAAGAAAAGAATTTCCTCAGTAGTATGCAGCAGCTAATAAGCAATGGAAGGATTAAGAATTTTTAATAGAAATAATTTATAAATCTATTTAACTCTCTGGCACCAGTTGATTAAAAAAAAACAAAAAGAAAATTTCCACCGGAGTACCACTTTAAGTGTAAGGACTAGAGATGAGCAAAGTTACAGTGATTCGATTCGTCATGAACTTCTCGGCTCGGCGGTTGCTGACTTTAGCCTGCATAAATTAGTTCAGCTTTCAGGTGCTCCGGCGGGCTGGAAAAGGTGGATGCAGTCCTAGGAGAGAGTCTCCAGCCCACCGGAGCACCTGAAAGCTGAACTTATTTATGCAGAATAAAGTCAGCAACCGCCGAACCGAGAAGTCTCTGATGAATGGAATCACTGTAACTTCGCTCATCTTTAGTAAGGACACTTCCATTTAAATTACGGTAAATGGTCGGTTGGTTAGTCCCATCAAAATTGGGGAGTTTGGCAAAAATTAATCTGTGTAAGGCCCCCTTAATTCAGTCAAGGACATTGCTTTACATACTTTATTACATCAATTTTTATTATATGGCCTTCTGCTCTTTTATTATACCTACATATCAAGTCTTATCTTGTTTATATGTTTATTTTTCATTTTTTTATGACTACTATGTAAAGCATGTTGTCATTTGGAGACCATAATTTAAACTGTTTTGGTGATTTATACTTTTTAATTTTTTAAGAAGACCTATATGTTCACACTGCTGCTGCCATGAATAGGAGTACTGAACAGGACTGAATAATTAGCCTTTTAAAGGCTTTTCACGCAGCACACCGTTACCATCAGCCCCTGGAGAATGTTCGTTCCGGGTCTGATGACTGCTGAAATTAGCTGTCACGCCCCCTCCCATAGGCTTGCATTGAGGGGGCGGAGCGTGACGTCAAACGGGGCAGAGCTTTGACGTCACAATACTCCGGCCCTGTGATCGGCAGTCATCAGACCTGGAGCGAACATGCTCTGGGGGCTGATGGTAATGGGGTGCTGCGTGAAAGATCACAGGGGTCCCCCAAAGGATAGGGGATAAGATGTCTTAGCACCGGAGTACCCCTTTAAGGATTGTTTTAATACATACGTAAATCAATTTGCTTTTCTTCTTCACATGATGATAATTATAATGGCCATGTTTGTTTCCTTTTACTTATAGTTATCTTAATGATCTGGACCGTATCGCACATCATGGATATCTACCCTCCCAACAAGATGTGCTTAGAGTCAGAGTACCCACAACAGGAATAATTGAATATCCGTTTGATTTACAAAGTGTCATATTCAGGTAAATACAAATTCAATAGAAATATATTGCTTGTTTATTGCAAGACTTTAAAGAGATGGGAATGTTGCAGGTGGCCCAAAAAAAAAAAAAAAAAAAAAAAATTGGCAAAGGAGTGAAACTGTTTCATTGTTTACCTCATTAAAATTGGGTTTAAACCAATCATGGTACTTTTACAAACGTCTGCCTGTTAAATGTGGTAAGCTCTAGCCCTTATCCAGTATTGAGCTCTGAGCTTTCTGGCTTGATACAATAGTCAGAGGACACCCAGTTCGACCCCTGGCCTCTGTCCCGCACCATATGAGACCCAGTACACATGGCTTAGGTATGAGTGGCTCAACAATGCCATGCACCGTATGGACAAGCACGAAAACCTCCCTCTAATAAAGAGCCAATAATTGGCAATCCAAGACCATGTGAAACAAGTTGTCCCCTACCTGACCACACCTATTGGCAATTAGAATCAGGACAGAGACCCAGCCTTTGTAGAAGTGCCAGAGTTTTGTACACCCTGTGCAGGAAGAACAGCTGTGATAAGCGGTTAGCTTCATAGAGGGATAGAAAGGGAGTATTCCACTCCTCATCTGACAAAGGGTCTACAAGGGGGCACTGTCTACAAGGGGGGCTGCTGTCTGCTGTCTACAAGGGGGGTCTGCTGTCTACAAGGGGGGGACGCTGTCTACAAGGGGCGGGGGGGTCTGCAGGGAGCTGCTACTAATGTCTGCAGGGGGGCTGTTGTCTATAGGGGTCTGCACCTATCTGTACTACCTACTTTTAAAGACAATCTTACAGCAGAGTCACCTGCACTAACTAAAATTTATAGGTAGAGTGCAGGTGACCCAGTTTCTAACGCTGCTCACCATGTGAACATAAGAGCAATCGCTCTGGAGACATTGGTCTCGCCGCCAAAGCAAATTCCCTGTTCATTCCATTGCAGCCACCTCCATTGCACACAATAACAATATCAGCACGGTGAACAGCGCCAGAAACCGGGTCACCCTGGTGTCAGATACCCTTTAAAATAAAAGTACTCGTAATTGGTATCAGCGAGTACTAGAATTAAAGTATCAGTACTCAGTCTTAAAAGAATGGTATCTGGACATCCCTACTTATGGATACTAATGTCTCTGATAGAGGCCCCGCAAATACGCTTTATGTGAATCAATTCAGCACTGATTCAGCAGTAACAATCTCTGAAGTAGACAGCAGTTGAAGTCAGAATGGATTTAGCCTCCATAGGGGATGACCCTCCCGCGCAATATCAGACACTATCACTTTTAAACGAATAGGAGAGTGGTCAGTCAAACTTCTGGCCAAATACTCCACCTCCTTCACCATACCAGCCACGTCCACATCCCCCACTACCAGGTCTATACGGAAAAGAGTCCCATGGGTAGCATGAATAATTACGCACAGAGGGATTGTGATGGCGCCAAACAAGCCCACCTCCCAAAGAACCCTAGCCAGCCCAGTGCTTCTAGACATGGGAGGTACATGTGTGTCCCAAAACTTATCTAAGGAGGCATCTAAGTATTGATTGAAATCCCCCCCCCCCCCCCAAATAAGGACCAGGACAGCAGGAAACCCAGATTATAGCAAAGATGCGTTGCATGACCACCATTATAAGGTGGAGGGATAAAGACACAAACTATGTTGAAGAGTTTGCTTGATACTTCACAGTGCAGACAGACAAACAGCCCGTCAGAGTCTACAGAAGTGCAGAGGGCCTTAAAGGGGTACTCCCATGGAAAACTTTTTTGTTTTTTTAATTAACTGGTGCCAGAAAGTTAAACAGATTTGTAAATTACTTCTATTAAAAAATCTTAATCCTTCCAGTACTTATTAGCTGCTGAATACTACAGAGGAAATGGTTTTCTTTTTGGAACACAGAGCTCTCTGCTGACATGACCACAGTGCTCTCTGCTGACATCTCTGTCCATTTTAAGAACTGTCCAGAGTAGGAGAAAATCCCCATAGAAAACATATGCTGCTCTGGACAGTTCCTAAAATGGACAGACATGTCAGCAGAGAGCACTGTGGTCATGATGTCAGCAGAGAGCTCTGTGTTCCAAAAAGAAAACCATTTCCTCTGTAGTATACAGCCCCTAAAAAGTACTGGAAGGATTAAGATTTTTTAATAGAAGTAATTTACAAATCTGTTTAACTTTCTGGCACCAGTTGATTAAAAAAAAAAGAAAACTCCAAGGTAGTACCCCTTTAAACGAAATAGCCTTATGTACTAATATACAAACTCCTTGCCTGGGAAGAGAAAGTGAAATGAGTGGCCATCCCACGCTCTGTGGAGGGTGGGGGGCAGTGTCATCGGTCATAGTTTTTGTAAGACATAAAATAGCGGGTTGAAATTGCTTCATCAAATTAAATACTGTTTAGATGAATCCCCCAATCCACGGTATACTGTTTAGATGAATCCCCCAATCCACGGACATTCCATCCCAACAAATTAAAGCACGCCATTACAAATAGTTATAGACATGCAACCACAACAGCCACTGGGACGCTAGACAGTAGGCGAGTATACATGTCTAAAGTTAAAAGGAGACTAACCATACCTGGGACACACAATGCATAGACTGACTGTGGTCAAAGGGACAGAACGAATAAAAATGCAGTCACACTGTAAGCACTCAAAACAACAAGCAGGGATGGGACAAAAACAAAACAAACAACAAGAAGGAACATATACAGCCACAAACTACGCCGCAGCATCAGGGGGCATTGATACACCCGCACTGCTGGAATCCTCCCAAAAACGGAAATAATAAAGAACCAGAAAATGTATGGCATAGTAAAGGGACGAGTACAGCAGAGCAAGTGAATACAGCATCAACATGTATATTAACCAACCAAGACAGTATAAATGAGTTCCCCTCCGCAAACAGCAGAGGGCAAAAATATCCCTAGGCACATGTCACGATCCCACCCGATTGGTCCAGCCAAGACATTAGAGAGAGTGGGAGATAGTGCAAGGGTTAAGGCCACCAGACCTCTGGGTATCCACTACTTGTCCCAGCAAGTCACCGAATTAACCCTGAGATAAACGTGTTTCCACCAGAGCTGCCTTCAGAAAGGTGAGCTCATATATTTAGAGATCAAAGACCAGAGCTGATTAATTAAACATTTAATCTGATAAAAGGTATCACAGTGCTGACTATATAAAAATACAGAAACAAATTACATACAGGTATAAAAATATACAAAAGAGTTTTACAAGACAAGTTCAGAAAACAAAAATTAAGTTCTTACAGCATGATGGTATAGCAGTCCTTTGTGGGTGAGAGCTCGTCAGCTTTGGGCACAGCCTTGAACACCCTGAGTCTTGCATTGTTAAGTATTATATATCTGCCTTTTTGGAGGGAAACTCCATTCCCCCCTCCCCTCTGATCCCACCAGGGGGGCATCTCTGTTCCTGGCCCTCTTATCTGGTTGATTTATATGATGGGACCAGAGTGCCCTTACATCCTGCTGCTTCAAAGGGCCTCTGACTTCAAAGGAGATACAAACAAACAGCCAGACCCGCAATAAAATGCAATACACAAAAAGGATACACCGTCTGAATGACCCCTCACCCATGTCTTGGATAATACATTACACACAGATACAATTATAATACACATGTAGGATTCAATAATCAGGCCTTGGGCCTGACAACACATATATAGGAGCACATCCATTAAAGGGGTACTCCGGTGGAAAACCATTTTATTTTTTATTTTTTTTTATCAACTGGTGCCAAAAAGTTATACAGATTTAGAAATTACTTCTATTTAAAAATCTTAATCCTTCCAGTACTTATGAGTTGCTGTATGCTTCAGAGGAAGTTCTTTTCTTTTCCAATTTCTTTCCAGTCTGACCACAGTGCTCTCTGCTTACACCTCTGTCCATGTCGGGAACTGTCCAGAGCAGGAGCAAATCCCCATAGCAAACCTATCCTGCTCTGGACAGTTCCTGACATGGACAGAGATGTCAGCAGAGAGCACTGAGGTCAGACAGAAAATAAATTCCTCTGTCGTATACAGCAGCCGATAAGTACTGGAAGGATTAGGATTTTTAAATAGAAGTAATTTTCAATTCTGTATAACTTTCTGCGTTCAACAGTTGATTAAAAAAAAAAAATAATAATAATGTTTTCTACTGGAGTACCCCTTTAAGCCAAAATTACAGAACGCTGCATCAACAGTACCACCCCCACTCCCTGTCACGAAGGCATCGTCATAAAGTATGTGCCGTGCAACCCTGAGCAGAAAAAACTAAACTGTAGGTAACTATATTAAAGTTTAATACTGCACCAGGCCTAATTCAGTCCAGATCTAGGTGAGGGAACCCCGACAAGCTTGCTGGCAGATCTATGATTCATGGGCATCCAGCCACCGGACTGCTGCATCCACACCATCGAAGAAATGCGTAGATCCCCTGGCTGCCACTGGAAGGCGTGCAGGATATAGCATGGAATAGGAAACATCAAAAGCTCACAGCCTCCTCTTGACAGTCAGGAGTGTAGCCCGCTTCTTCTGGATATCCGCGCAGTAATCTGGGTAAAAAGAAAACACATGGCCATGCACAATGATAGGCTGCTACTCCCTAGCCAGCCGCAGGATGATGTCATGGTCCCGGTAATACAATTGTTTCACCAGCATGGATCCTGTGGGCCCTCTCTATACCATACAAGGAGGAGAAAGTAGAAGCACCAAATAGATCTTTCAGCCAGCTCTCGACATATTCTTTAGGGTTCTGGTCCTCCACTCTCTCTGGAAGTCCCACTATCTGCACATTGTTTATGCGCAGGCGGTTTTACAAGTCGTCCGCCTTAGCTTTTAGAAGCACTATATCTTGATCATGGCGTCTAGTGTCCCATACCAGCTGAGCATCCTCTTTATTACTGATACGCCCCTCCGGAGCAGAGGTATGCTCCGTAACTTTTTGGAGATCATGGCGGATAAGCGTGATGTCAGATTGCTCAGTGCCCACCTGAGTTGTCAAGCAATAGAGCGTAATATTGCACCACTTAAAGTGTCATCAACAAAAACTTTTTATATAATGTAGATAATAACATATGTATATTTGTAATATACATTGGTTAACAAATGTGTATATTTTTGGGTGAAAAAATGCTGTCTCTGCAGCTATTGCCTGTGTGTGTCTGTGAGGAGTCTAAATACAGGAAGTCAGGGCTGGACAAGCAGGGATCTGTGCAGGCTCCTGGCTTATCAGTCCTTCTGCTGTGTGAATTTGGGAGCATGTCACAGAGCCTCACTGCACAGAGCCCTGCTTGTCCACCCTCACTTCCTGTATTTGGACTCCTAGAGACACACAGACAGTAGCTGCAGGGAAACGTATATACACATTTTTTAACCAATGTGTATTACTAATATACATAAAATGCCATTATCAACATTATATAAAAAGTTTTTGTTAACTACAGGTACACTTCAATTTCAAAGAACACCTTCTCTCAATGTAGGTACTGCAGACGGACCAGGAGATACAGAGCCCACAGCATCTGCAAGATCAGGTGGTGTACCAGAGAGAGAAACAGCAGAGTCCTAAGAAACTGCCCGCATAAGGGCCCCATAGTCTTTTAGAGGGACCGCAGAAGCAGGGAAGTCAGCCATACGCTGGGGCATCTCACTTCACACTTCAGTCAGGGAATTCCAGGGAAGGTGGCCGCAATGTGAAGCTCCCCAATATTGCCTGCTGCGGGTAGCAAATGGAGCACCAGCACTATGTTGTGGGGGATGCTCCCCTTCCTTGTTCTTCCTTCCCATCTCTACTGCCATGCACTTATACAAACTATGGTACTAAGGGTAATGGGGTCAAGGAGAAAGCCCAAAAGTCAGGGAGCAGCAGTGTGCACACAGCAGCACAGAGGATGTCAGCAGGGGTTAGATGACCGCACTCTTAAGCACATCCCCTCTTATAAACAAGAGGTACAGTTCACCAGCACCGCAACTACAGGCTAAGGAGGAGCGTACACTGTGGAGGGGAGATGGCCACGGTGTCAGTCTCACCTGCACAGTCCGCCGGCACCACTAGCTGATCTGTCACCATGGGACCTTGACACCGCTGGTGGAAGCAGCTTGGGTCTGAAGAGGCTGAGGATCGGAATAGCACAGCAGCTAGCAGTGTGGAAAGCAAGCACAGCACCTGGACACTGAGGAGCCCGGGAGAAAGGACGTTCGCAGCAGCAGCCAGGATCCAAGATGGCGGAGGCAGAGTATATGTCTCCCCAGCAAGCTAGACTGTACCCCAGGAGTTAGGTATCAGTGTCCCTTAAAAGTGTAGGTAGCAGGATGGCAGGGATTTTTGCAGGATTAGTTAACAGGATACCGGGAACACACACACATGTCGGCTCAGGTAGCCATCCAAGCCATGTGAGGTAAGCTCTTACAGGGTTGCAGATTGTACCAAACCCGATTTATTTTGCCTCTTTGATTGCAACATTTAAAAGATTTGTCCAATTATTTAAAAAGTAAGCAGCAGGCAGCTAGGGCTGTGCATTAACTAACAATGTTATACTTCTCTCCCCTGGTCAAGCATTGTGGCTCCATTCCGCCCGATGCTTTTGTTTACGTACCTAGATGCCTTGCTTACCCTGCCCTGCTGATGTCTGAACATGCTGCAGACAATTATTGAGGCCGCAATGTGATTGTAGCATCATCAGGAGATGTAGGGGCACCATGTCATCTGGGTAAGAAAACAAGATTCAAGAGTTTTCTATGTCTGAAAAACTGTTTTGTTTTTCTTTTGTGTTATAATAAATGTATAAATTTTTTTTCTTTCAAACTACCTCTAAATAAAGGGGTATCAAAACCTAACATCATTGTATAAAGCTTTGCTATTTGCTATAATAGAAGAGTTCATGTTTAAGTTAATATACATTAGCACTAGCCTGTAACATTTACTCTCCTTTTTGTAGAATGGTAGATGTAGGAGGCCAGCGATCAGAGAGGAGGAAGTGGATACACTGCTTTGAAAATGTCACCTCCATAATGTTCCTTGTAGCCCTTAGTGAATATGATCAGGTGCTTGTGGAGTCAGATAATGAGGCAAGTAACCTTTCTTTTTATATACAGATCAAGTATTCTTAATTGTATCATGCTCACAAAGAGCAACAGGGTGTGCAAAAAGGCTGACCGCTGTTTCGTGCCTGCCAGCAAGTTGCCTTGCCTCAGGCACATGCACCACCAAGAGCTATGAGTTGCTATCTAATACTGACATCTGTGGAAAGAAGTAAGAGGTTCTAATAATGAGACCTGTGTAGGCTGACTATCCTTTCAATTGTACTTTTTTTTTATGTATCAGACCAGAATTTCAGCAAACTGGTTATGTTCATATGTGTCACTATTGCTGTAGAAATTTCTTAATCTGAAAATGTTGCATGTGTTATAATAGGGGGATTTCTACAAGCCCCATTCAAGGACATTTACAGAAATATCAAAAAACAAATGCCATGTATTATATAAGAACTTTCCAACACACAATGTACTCTGGTGGAAAACTATTTTTTTATTTTTTATTTTTTTAAATCCAACTGGTGCCAAAAAGTTAAACCTTACTTCTATTTAAAAATCTTAATCATCCCAGTACTTAGCTGCTGTATGCTCCCGAGAAAGTTGAGTAGTTATTTTCAGTCTTGCCACAGTGCACAGTGAGAGGTTTGCTATGAGGATTTGCTCTACTCTGGACAGTTCCTGACATGGACAGAGGTGGCAGCAGAGAGCACTGTGGTCAGACAGAAAATAACCACACAACTTCCTCTGCATCATACAGCAGCTGATAAGTACTGAAAGTATAATATTTTTAAATAAAAGTCATTTACAAATCTGTTTAACTTTTTGGCACCAGTTGATAAAAAAAAAAAAAAAAAGTGTTTTCCACCGGAGTATCCTTTTAAATGTACTTCATGGTGCCCTGCGACTTAGCACACATGACTTACATTTATGTCATGAACATGAAGAAAATGCAAGAACTGTGTGATCACTGATGTATGCCGCTAGTGGTGAACATCATTGATCATGCCGATACCTGCCATTAACCCGTTAGTCCTTAAAGTGGTTCTCCGGTGCTTAGACATCTTATCCCCTATCCAAAGGATAGGGGATAAGATGCCTGATCGCGGGAGTCCCGCCGCTGGGGACCCCTGTGATCTTGCACGTGGCACCCCGTTTGTAATCAGTCCCTGGAGCATGTTCGCTCCGGGACTGATTACCGGCGATGTGTGACGTCACGCCTCCGCCCCTCAATGCAAGCCTATGGAAGGGCGCGTGACAGCTATCACGCCCCCTCCCATAGGCTTGCATTGAGGGGAGGAGCGTGACGTCACACGGGGGCCCTGTGGTCACCGGTAATCAGACCCGGAGCGAACACGCTCCGGGGACTGATTACAAACGGGGTGCCACGTGCAAGATCACGGGGGTCCCCAGCGGCGGGACTCCCGCGATCAGGCATCTTATCCCCTATCCGTTGGATTGGGGATAAGATGTCTAAGCACCGGAGAACCCCTTTAAACCCTTTGGTCACATGATTTAGCGTACTTGCAGTGCTTGTATACACTCATTGGACCACCCACAGTGTGTTTGCTGGTGTCCAATTAGAGAAAAATGGCAGCCGGAGGTCATCTTACCTCCTCTGTGCCTCTCTTCAGGGATCCACTTGCACAGTCTGCCTTCTACCAGACTGATCAAGTAGTTCATCAATACAACTGATCAGTGCTATGCCAATGCATAGCACTAAACAGAAATAGCAATCAAAATATAACAATAAATAGTCCACTGTTAAGTCTTGAAAAATAAGTAAAAAAAAAGTTTATAAATACATGCCTCCCCAAATATAAATTAAATCACACCATTTTTCCATTTTACTAATTAAACTTAATAAAATATAATGTAATGTTTATTATCCTGTACAGTGAACAACGTAAATGTAAAAAAATGAAGTCCAAAATTGCTGATTTTTTTTTTATCACATCTCCAAAAATAATTGAATAAAAAAATGGTTAAAAACACAAATACGGAAAAGTGGCAATAATCCCTGATACAGCCGTGAAATATGGTCAGAATAGGGCATTTTTAAGCATACCAATTTTCTCACAAAAATGTAGTACAGTAACAGACAAACTTGTAAAGATGGATATAATTTTAATTGTATAGACCCACAAAGAAAGGGAGAACTTGTCAGAATTACATTCCGTAAAAACAAAACACTCTAAATGGAAAAATAAAGAGTTAATGTTTCTTTAAAGGCAAGGAGGAAAAATGAAAAGGCAAAAATTTACTTGGCTGTGTCCTCAAGGCCCAAATACGCTGTGTCCTTAAAGGGTTAAAGCATTAATTTGCCTTGTATAACTGTCGTCTCAATCCTTTACCGGGGTCCTGTATGGCTCGAGATCTCAGTACAGTCTGCAGATAGTGTGGAAATGTTCAACGTAGTCACATCGGGGCATTCAGATGGGCCACACATGTCATCCAGAGGCTTGTCATTCAAGACACAAAGAAGCCAAGCCCCTTGTGATCAGCTGTTGTCTCGAGCAGCACAGGACAAAAATAATATACAGTGTAGAGGCATGCTGAACCTGGAGGGCATAAAAATCAAAAAAAAGTTACAACCCACCTCTGACAGGTACTACATGTACATTTAACACATACATAACTTGGCATAGGGTCACATACCTTAAGCCCTTAAGGATGCAGTGATTTTTCAGGGTTGTTTTTTTTTTTTTTTTTTACCGGTTTTCCTCCTCACATTTTAAAATCCATAACTCTTCCATCTATAGGGCTTGTCTTTTGTGGAACTAATTGTATGTGTACAGTTGTACTATTTGTTTCTACAAAGTGTACAGAGAAGCCAAAAAAAACATTATGCGACTTTTAGGGGGTTTCGTTTCTATGCAGTGCACTTTATGGAATTTTTTTTTATTTATATAGGTTTTGTTTCATTACGAGGGTTACTTTTTTGCATGTTGTGCTGTCGTTTTTATCGGTACAATTTTTTTTGTTTTGATGGAGCATTTCATTAATTTTTTTGGTATATGAAGTAACCAAAAATACGCAATTCTTGACTTTGATATATTTTATATCTACGCCATTCACTGTGCTGTACAATTAACGTTATATTGTAGCAGGCAGAGAACACTTCAGCATGCAGAGAACTATCAGTCTCAGAGGTCTCTGATTCAACGGGACCTCTGGCATTGTTTACTTGTCTATTGTTGGTTTGTTTTAAATTGTAAATCTTTCCTGTTTCAAAATCAGTGGAGTCTGATGAATTTCCTATTTTTCCTTTCTGTGAGTTCTTTTTTATAAGACTCAAGGTTTTTTGTAAATTCTGTTCTAATCACAAATTCCGGAGAGGCTACCAAGGTCTGTATATCAGAAATTTCCTTTTCTAATTGTTCCGTTATTTTATTGTAGTAACTTTTCTTATACTCGAGGAGATAGGACATTATCTGGGGAGATTTCTGTTTCCCAACCTCACATAAAATCTACATCCTCAGTGTGAGAATTGGGAGTTGTATGAATCCTCAGTTCCCTATACCCAATCTTCCCACCAGGATCTTGTATGTTCTCTATATGTACGGGACAATTGTTTAAATGCTGAATTAGTATCAACTTGGTCAAATTTGAGGTTATCTCTGGAAAAGACTTGGGAGGCTGACAAGTGTAAACTTTCCGCACTTGGCCGTTGTGACTAGAAACTACCAGCCATACCTAATAGCTAATACCCAAACTGGGATAACCCCTTTTAAGGGGTATGGGGCTAGCGGTGTCAAAAAAACACCTAGATATATACCAACAATAATTTGAGCCCTCTGACACATGTGAAGGTGCAACAATAGTACAAGTAACCTCGGAACGGTTAATACGTCCTTCTCATATATCATTTGTCAAATTAAAACATAATACTTATACACAAAAAAAAATAATATAGGGTGAGTAATAAGGTGATCAAAAATAGTCTCTAAGGTCTTAATTTTTATATATTCCACTCTGTTTCAGGGTTCCTGCTAGTAACACAACCTCTACAATTTACTGCAGCTCAATCACACACTGCTTAAAGGGGTATTCCAGGCAAAAACATTTTATCCCCTATCCAAAGGATAGGGGATAAGATGTCTGATCGTAGTGGCGGCCCCCCGCGATTTTCCTGCAGCACCCGCATTCATGTCCACGGGAGGGGGCGTAATGGCTAATGTGGCACCTGCCACCTTTTTAACCCCCTTAAGGACCACGGGCGTACGGGTATGCCCTGACACCCTGGTACTTAAGGACCAAGGGCATACCTGTACGCCTGTGGGAATTTCGCACCCCACCGCTCGCCGTGCAGGAACAGGACCGGGATGCCTGCTGAAATCATTTAGCAGGCATCACGTGACAATTCCGAGGGGGGGGTCCTGAGACCGCCCCCATATATTTTTCCCCCCCTTACCCCCTAATAGGTCCTCAAGGGTCCGTCACAGATTTTACAGCACGACCCGGGCCCTATTAAGGTTTCAGGGCGCTGCGATTTGCCACCCACTCAGTTTTTTTAAATTTTATTTATTATAACTGTATGTGTTTTCTAATCACACCCCGTTATATATATATATATATATATATATATATATATATATATATATATATATATATATATATATATATATATATATATATATATAAATATAAATATATATAAATATATATAAATATATATATATATATATATATATATATATATATATATATATATATATATATATATATATATATAAATATATATATGTATATTTATTATACACCAAACACATACACACGCTATGGCAGGAGACCCAGGAGGATCCCACTGCTGACACAGAGACATAAAAAAGCAAGACTATATTTTGCCAAAATGAACTTGAGTAAGCCAAAATCCTTCTGGGAAAAAGTCTTGTGGACAGATGATACCAAGATAGAGCTTTTTGGTAAAGCACATCATTCTATTGTTTACCGAAAACGGCCTGCAAAGAAAAGAACACAGTACCTACAGAGAAATATGGTGGAGGGTCAATGATGTTTCGGGGTTGTTTTGCTGCCTCTGGCACTGGGTGCCTTGAATGTGTTCAAGGCATCATGAAATCTGAGGATTACCAATGGATTTTGGGTCACACTGTACAGCCCAGTGTCAGAAAGCTGGGTTTACGTCCGAGCTGGGTTTACGTCCAGCGGTCAGACCCCCCGCGATCTGAAACTTATCCCTTATCCTTAGAATAGGGCATAAGTTTTTCAGCACTGGTCTACCCCTTTAAGGGTGCCAATAACTTTGTCCAGACCATTTTTGGAGTTTGGTGTGACATTATGTCCAATTTGCTTTTTTCCTCCCTATTTTGTTTTTGTACCAATACACATAAAGGGAATAAACGTGTGTATAGCAAAACATGTGTTACTGCAATTCGTTTCTGCGAGAAATACTTCATTTTCTTGAAAAATTTCAGGGGTGCCAACATGTATGGCCTTGACTGTATGTCCTTACTCCAAAGAAATGTATTTACAAGTTTACGGTGACATTTTCTCCTGTTACCACTTGTGAAAATGAAACATTTGTGGTAACCCCAGCATTTTAGTGTAAAAAAAATGTTATTTTTCCTTTTCACATCCCACTTTAAGGAAAAGTCGTCAAACACCTGTGGGGTGTTAAGGCTCACTGTACCCCTTGTTACGTGTTTTTTTTATTTTATTTTATTTTATTTTTTATATATATATGTTCTGGCACCATAGGGACTTCCTAAATGTGACATGCCCCCCAAAAAACCATTTCCGCTTTCCAAAAGCCAAATGTGACTCCTTCTCTTCTGAGCATTGTAGTGCGCCCGCAGTGCACTTGACGTCCACACATGGGGTATTTCCATACTCAGAAGAGATGGGGTTACAAATTTTGGGAGGCATTTTCTCCTATTACCCCTTGTACAAATGTAAAATTTTTGGCGAAAACCACAGAGAGCACAGAGGAGTCTGATCAGACAGGAGAGAGCACAGAGGAGTCCTATCAGACAGGAGAGGGCTCAGAGGAGTCCTATCAGACAGGGGAGAGCACAGAGGAGTATTATCAGACAGGAGAAAGCACAGAGGAGTACCATCAGACAGGATAGAGCACAGAGGAGTGCTATCAGACAGGAGAGAGCACAGAGGAGTCCTATTAGACAGGAGAGAGCACAGAGGAGTCCTATCATACAGGAGCACAGAGGAGTGCTATCAGACAGGAGAGAGCACAGAGAAGTCCAATCAGACAGGAGAGAGCACAGAGGAGTCCCATCAGACAGCAGAGAGCGCAGAGGAGTCCCATCAGACAGGAGAGAGCGCAGAGGAGTCCCATCAGACAGGAGAGAGCGCAGAGGAGTCCCATCAGACAGGAGAGAGCACAGAGGAGTGCTATCAGACAGGAAAGAGCACAGAGGAGTGCTATCAGACAGGAGAGAGCACAGATGAGTGCTATCAGACAGGAGAGAGCACAGAGAAGTCCAATCAGACACAAGAGAGCACAGAGGAGTCCCATCAGACAGGAGAGAGCACAGAGGAGTCCTATCAGACAGAAGAGCACAGAGGAGTCCTATCAGACAGAAGAGCACAGAGGAGTCCTATTAGACAGAAGAGCACAGAGGAGTCCTATCAGACAGGAGAGAGCACAGAGGAGTCCTATCAGACAGGAGAGAGCACAGAGGAGTCCTATCAGACAGGAGAGGGCACAAAGGAGTGCTAGCTCACCCTCACTTACTGGACTTTGTCCATGCCTGTGCTTCAGCTTGGACAAAGCCATGATTTTATAAGCCATGATTTCTATAAAAAGGAAATAACATTTTCTTATGAAGTATTTTAGAAAGGTTAATGTTTTGCCGAGATGTACAACATATAAAAAGCTTTTGTATCTGGCAGTGCCCATTTAAGCATATTAATTTGCATACAAACAGTTAAAAAAAAATTGTAGTAAAATAAAACATATCCTATACACATCTGGTATCATTTTAATTGTATGGACCTACACAATTTAGAGAATCTGTCATTTTTACCGAAAAGTACACTGCGTAGAAACAGAAGCCCCCAAAAGTTGCAAAATGGGTTTGTTTTTTCAATTTTGCCCAACAAATTTTTTTTTTGTTTCACCGTAGATTTTGTGGTAAAATAAGTGATGCCATTACAAAGTACAATCAGTGGGGCAATAAACCAGCCATCATATGGGTCTGTAGGTGGAAAATTGAAAGTGTTATGATTTTTATAGGGGGGGAGGGAGGAAAAAACAAAAGTGCAAAAAATAAGTCCTTAAGGGATTTAAAAGAAAAAAAAAGGTTGCGGAACCAAGCAGCTGAAGTCTGTGACATTGGCTGGACTTAACAGCACAGTATCCCGCTCTGGCTACTAAGCTTCCATACAACTGGACATGTTCTACTCTGTTCCTGCCTTTAAGTGCAATCAGTGCAGCAGGTAAATACATAAATCCCCTAATACAGTGTAGAAAGTCCTACATTATTATTGTTTATCTTTTGAAATTATAGGGAAAGACTCTTTGTACCGGGGCTATGAAATCTGTGGAATTTTATATTTTTCTTAAATGGGCACTGTCAGATACAAAAAGTTTTGATATGTTGTAAAGTATGCAAAACTAATAGGTTTTACAGTTGCTTTCATTAGAACATTTTCAGTATTTTATACTGAAAAAGCCAGTAAAATAACTGCCCCCTCCTGCCTGCTTGGACACATACTAGTCCTGCTGTGTCCATGCATCATCACCTATGTCATGGACACACTTCCTTGATTGACAGCTGTGAGCGCAGAGCTCATAGCCGGAGGAAAAATCCCCCCACTGTCAGCTTGTGTCCCGCTACTGTCAGTGAGGACAAGCTGGGAGTTGTAATTTTGCTTATGCTAGGGGAGATGTGAGCAGACAGCATACTGAGGGAGGGGGCGGAGACCTGCACAGTGAGGCCACGCCCCTTCCCTTTTGAGAGGAATTCAGACTAGTGAGCTAAATGAAAAGTGTAATAAAATAAATAAAGGTGCTAGACACAAAAATTAGTTGTACATGGTCTGGATTTGGTACTGAGGAATATATTTTAAAAAATGTTTTTTTTTATTTTTTTTATTTTTTTTTTTTTTTGCATTTGACGGGTACGCTTTAAGTGTGTTTGCAGAATTGTGCATAATTAAAAAGGTGAATTAACTAAATTAAAGTGGTTCACCAAATTTCTAAACACAGTACTTCCTTCGCCTGCTGCAGCATCAGTCTACCCTATTTCCTCTGTTTACTCTCCCTGATGATGTACCGTCCTGCCTCTCCTAATGACGTTCCAAATGCACTGCAGCCTCATACTGCTGTTTAATTGGGAATGTTTTTGTTTTTTTAAGTTAAGCATGTAAATGCTGAAATGTTTTTTTTCCATAATATCTTTATTCTACAGATCAGTATGATTACAACAATAGCCAACGTACATAACTTTTATGCTTTTAAAGGGGTATTCCACCCAAAGACATCTTAACCCCTATCCAATGAATAGGGTATAAGATGTCTGATTGCTGGGACCCCCCGCAATCTCCGTGCAGCACCTGCATTCTATGCGGGCTGCTGATCCAGTCTCGGAAACCTCTGTGTTTCCGGGACTGGAGACGTGATGTCATACAACACCCCTCCATTCATGTCTACCACCATTTTGTAACTTTTGGGGGCTTCTGTTATTATCAAATACCTCTTTCCATTAGCTCACAGTGTTAGAAATCCTTTCAGGGGAAGGGGGCGTGTCCCTTCCTTGTGGTGGTGGGAGGTTATTGGTGCATTGTCCATGAGTCCTCTCTTGTCCATGACTCATGGACAAGCCTGATGCTGCTGCAAAACTGGTTGGTGTCCCAGTAGGTATGGGGATCCCTAGTGGTGGGATTTTCAGGAGACATTTCTTTCATAAATATATAAAAAAATAAAAAAATTAAACAACCATATTACAAAAGGTCTTTAAGTTTAATCTGTAACAACATTTAAAAAGTTTTTCGATCTGACAGTGCCCATTTAAGCTATCATTGGCTTGCTTTTAAAGTTCACTGCTATACAACTGTATGAACTGTCAAATTGGCAGTTCTTTTAGTATAGCTTTCCTGAGGCAGACAATACAAGATCATCTCTTTTACAGAAGGCCGCCCCGCGAGTGTGGCACCTGCTCACTCTCTGTATGCGGCAATCGTTATTGACTAAAGTTCAATGCCGGTGTACTGAAGAAAACTGTTCCCTGAAGAGAAATGTTCCCAAGCAGCTGAGAAATGCTGAGTCAGCAAAGTCACTGTGATTGGCTGAGACGCACACACCCGCCCTATACTATTGGTTGTTTGGGGAGGGGGGTGCAGTCTCTCTCTGCTCACTATTTTGCAGCCTTGCTGTGCCTGGAGCAGTTCTCTGCAAACCCTACACAGCGGATAGATCAGGGGAACAATTCTCTACAGCCTCCCTTCCTCCTTCCCCTTCAGACAATCAGCAGCAGAATATGTCCTTTATCATGTCCCCGATCTCTCTGCTCACTCTGACTGCAGTCAGGTAAACCTTTCTTTTCAGCGTTGTCTTTCCCAAAAATGTACAGTGGAAAATCCACATGATTTAGCTTTTTTTGCGATGTGTGGCCATACCCTTAGGGCAGTGGTCTCTAAATTGCTGACCTCCAGCTGTTACAAAACTACAGCTATCATCATCTCCAGACAGCTGTTTGGGCATGCTGGGATTTGTAGTTTTGCAAGATTTAGAGGGGTACAGTTTGGAGATCACTGTGCAGTAGTCTCTTAACTGTGGCCCTCTAGATCTTGCAAAACTACAACTCCCAGCATGCCCACACAGCAGTTTGCTGTCTGGGCATGCTGGGATTTGATGTTTTGCAAGATTTAGAGGGGTACAGTTTGGAGATTACTGTGCGGGGGTCTCTAAACTGTAGCCCTCAAAATATATGGCCACACATCGCAGAAATGCTAAATCATAGTATGGGGCAGGTGTGCGAGTCTCAGCCAATCACAGTGGTTTTGCTGACTCGGCATTACTCATCAGCTGCTTGGGAACATTTCTCTACAGGGAACAGTTTTCTTCAGTACACTGGCAGTTGCAAGCAGGAATATACAGTGCTGCATCTAGAGAGGGGGCTCAGCTCCTGAGCCAGCTCAATATTCAGTGACTGCCTA
The DNA here is from genome assembly GCF_029499605.1 of Hyla sarda. NCBI lineage: Eukaryota > Metazoa > Chordata > Amphibia > Anura > Hylidae > Hyla > Hyla sarda. The sequence continues at coordinate 373,425,030 of NC_079189.1, read as the reverse complement.
GCTCCATAAAGAAGCATATTGGCAGTCATTAAGAGGTTAAAGGATTGGATTGTTCCTTTTATAGTTGCAGTATTATATCTTGGTGGTGTATCACTATGTATACCACCCGTTGCCATTGTGGCCGTTATTGAAAAAGGGAGGCCATAAAAGTGATTTATCTGATCATGTCTGGAAATCATTTAGCTGAAAAGAAACTGAAACACCCTGTTCTGTAGCATCAGTCATAAAATAAAAGATGTTCCTTAAACCATTGTCTGAGGCCCTAATTTAAAGTACATAAATGTCAAGAAGCTAAGTGTTTGTCAACTCTAGCTCCATCTTCTGCAGCTATGTCTATAACTTTGCTTCTCAATTTTTTTGTACTCTGAAACGTCACCAACAAACACAAACTAAGATACAGTGCCAAATAACGCCATGCAGCACCCATATTACATTTAACAGTACAAACAAAATACCACCATATAGTGTACATAATATCTCTTATAGCACAGTGCAGCACAATATACATCTCCACCAGTACCAAACATATACGGCAGTGCAGCATGAAATACCTCTCCATCAGTGCTAAACAAATAACACTTTGCAGCACGTGACCATGATGTTGTCATTGGTTCCCTACCAATTGTAATGATAACTGCAATGATAAAGCACATTACCATTGCAGTTTCTGCTGTAGAGTCCTTCTTTATGCCAATGTCAGGCACAGGCAGGCACCTCAGTTTGAGAAGCATTGGTCTGTAATGTAGCTACTTTGCAATATATGTTTTGATAATTTCACTGAAGAATTAAAACTAAAATCTGCTCTGAATAACTAAATCAGTTGTGCCACTTGAAACACAACTGACTATATAGGCCATAGAATTATGGCAGCTATGAAATTTATGGCTTAAACTTGTGTTGCAATTTCTTGACAAATCTGTATCCAGTATTTGGAAATAAGAACAGCACTCTAGACAGATGGCTTGAAAAAGTGAGCTCCTGTTTCTTCTTTGTTACACAGCATTCCCTGTGTAAGTGTGCATACAGAGATAACTGTTAGTTACTGATAAGGCAACCCATTGGACTCGTCACAGAATAAGCAGTAAATAAACTAAATGGTTTCCTACAGCAGAACTATTTCAGCCCTTGCTGCTCTATAACATTCTGCCTAAAATTCAGACTGCAATTTAACATGACAAGTTCCCTTTAAATAGATAATTAAATGTTGGATTCTAGAACACTCCTCCCCCATTAGCTGAGAGATTCAGTTGGCATTCTAGTATTTTTTTTATTTTATTTTTTTATGCCATGGTAGTAATGTAGTCTGGGGTCATTCTTCAATCTTATATATAAAAAGAGAAGGCCTGACTCACTGACTCAATAATGCCCAGCCTAAACCCTTGGACCTAGAAACCTGAATTTTTGCACAGGTGGTGTTTTTAAGATGTAAGGAATAAGAAAGGATTTTTCGAAATTCCACCATTAACCACATAGGGACCCAGGGCGTACAGGTACGATCACCAGGCACCCCGCGCAAATTCCCAGGGGGGTCATCAGTAGAATATGTCACGAAAAAACAATCTCTGAATCAGAATGAAAGTTAAAAGCATCCCAGAGTTATTAATGCTTAAAGTGACATTGGTCAGATGTTAAAAAAAAAAATGGCCGGGTCCTTAACCCCTTAAGGACCGGAGGTTTTTCCGTTTTTGCATTTTCGTTTTTTGCTCCTTGCCTTTAAAAAATCATAACTCTTTCAAATTTACACCTAAAAATCCATATGATGGCTTATTTTTTGCGCCACCAATTCTACTTTGTAATGACGTCAGTCATTTTGCCCAAAAACCTATGGTGAAGCGGGAAAAAAAATCATTGTGAGACAAAATTGAAAAAAAAAAACGCTGTTTTGTAACTTTTGGGGGCTTCCGTTTCTACGTAGTACATTTTTCGGTAAAAATGACACCTGATATGTATTCTGTAGGTCCATACGATTAAAATGATACCCTACTTATAACTTATATAGGTTTGATTTTGTCGGACTTCTGAAAAAAATCATAACTACATGCAGGAAAATTAATACGTTTAAAATTGTCATCTTCTGACCCCTATAACTTTTTTATTTTTCCGTGTATGGGGCGGTATGAGCGCTCATTTTTTGCGCCGTGATCTGAAGTTTTTAACGGTACCATTTTTGCATTGATAGGACTTATTGATCACTTTTTATTCATTTTTAAATGATATAAAAAGTGACCAAAAATGCACTATTTTGGACTTTGGAATTTTTTTGCGCGCACGCCATTGACCGAGCGGTTTAATTAATGATATATTTTTATAATTCGGACATTTCTGCACGCGGTGATACCACATATTTTTATTTTTATTTACACTGTGTTTTTTTTTTATTGGAAAAGGGGGGTGATTCAAACTTTTAATAGGGGAGGAGTTAAATGATCTTTATTCACTTTTTTTTCCCACTTTTTTTTTGCAGTGTTATAGGTCCCATAGGGACCTATAACACTGCACACACTGATCTTCTATGTTGATCACTGGTTTCTCATAAGAAACCAGTGATCAACGATTCTGCTGGATGACTGCTCATGCCTGGATCTCAGGCACTGAGCAGTCATTCGGCGATCGGACAGCGAGGAGGCAGGAAGGGGCCCTCCCGCTGTCCTGTCAGCTGTTCGGGATGCCGCGATTAGCCGCGGCTATCCCGAACAGCCCGACTGAGCTAGCCGGGAACTTTCACTTTTAGCCGCGCGGCTCAGCTTTGAGCGCGCGGCTAAAGGGTTAATAGCGCGCGGCGCCGCAATCGGCGCTGCGCGCTATTAGAGGCGGGTCCCGGCTTCACTATGACGCCGGGCCCGCCATGATATGACGCGGGGTTACTGTGTAACCCCGCGTTATATCAGAAGAGCAGGACCAAGGACGTACCGGTACGTCCTTGGTCCTTAAGGGGTTAAGGGGGTGAATTATTATTTTTTTTTTTTTTTTTTAAGTCCCATACAAGTCTATGGGAAATATATGTTGCTGCATAACTTTCAAACGGCTGGAGATATTTCAATAATACCTGGTCATGTGTTACTTATATGTCCACTTAAAATATAGGATAGTTAATTTTCCCCTTAACTACCCACATTTGTTAGGGTCGGGATTTTTGTTTTAAGTCCCATGCATATACCGTACGGCTATAGATATTTCAATACCTGGTACACATATTACAGGTCGGCATATGAGGACGGGATGGAAGGTCGAGATATGAGGTCAGGATAGGAGGTCGAGATTGCAGGTTGAAATAGGAGGTCGAGATAGGAGGACGGGATGATCGGGATAGGAGGTCGTGATAGATCAAGATAGGAGGTCGGGCTAGGAGGATGGTATAGTAGGTCGGGATAGGAGGACATGATAGGAGGTTGGGATAGGACGACTGGATAGGAGGCATGGGATATGAGGACTGTTGGCAGTATATAAGCAGCGCAAAAAGGCAGGTTCCCCTGCACGCAGACTCTGTAAAAGTCCTCAAAGGATGTCGATCTTCAATTCCATGAAACAGCAGATGTAATGTTTCGGGTTGTTTGGATGCCGTAGACTTTACCCAGAGCGACCTCATTACTATAGGATTGTAAAAAGCAAGTGTATGTTACCCCAAATTTAACGTGAACGAAGCCGCGGACAAAAGCTAGTGTATTATATAGGGCTTAAAATGTCGCCAAACATTTGCTTAAAAAATAAATAAATAAATAAAAGGTTAATGTAAAAACATTAGGGGTGTGAATCGCCAAGAATTTGGTGATCATTCGAATTGCGATACCAGCGTGGCGATTCGATATATCCCGATATATCCCGATATATCGCGATATATCCCGATTCTGTCTAAAAAACAATGTCTTTTACACTTTTATTAAAACTTGTTATTTTAATAAAAAAAATGTATACACTTTATTAGTCTTTTAGGAATCATTAGATTCCTCAGACAGATGAATAGAGTTCTATTGAACTCCATTGATCTGCGATCCATTGATCGAGCCTGGTCAAGCCTGGCTCTATCAATGACAGAGCCACGGAGAGCAGGGAAGCAGAGGTAAGCCCTCTGGCTACCTCCACAGTGGATCGCCCGCCCGCGATCGCGCTGCAACGGGGCGATCTAGCCCACCAGGGAGCATTCACAGATCCCTTTAGACGCCGCTGGCAGCTTTGACAGCGGCGATCTAAAGGGTTAATAGCCAGCCGCGGCGATCGCCGAATGCTGGCAATTAGTGGCGGCCCCCGGTTACTGAGAACAGCCGGGGGCTGCAGAGTATGGAGCGGGCATGAGTCGGGAGTCCGCTCCATACACACTGCAGAGCACTGCATGCTGGATATTAGCGGCGGTGATGCATTAGCGGCCCCCGGCTATTGAAATCAGCCGGGGGCCGCAGAGTATGGAGCGGGCACAAGTCGGAGCCCGCTCCATACACCCAGAGAGACGCCGCGTCAGATCCGGCTGACAAAATGTGGAACTTGTATCTCCTGATGCCCGGAACATACTGTTCCGGGCGTCAGGAGATACAAATTCCACATCACTAAAAGAATCGATTCAAAAATATCTTGAATTAATTCAGTATCGGCAAGTGAAAAATCGATTTTTTTTCTTACATCCCTAAAAAAAACATGATTTAACCCCTTAAAGGGTACCCCTCATCAAAAAAACTTTTGATATATTATAGATTAATGTATGCAGAATAACTTTACAATTGCATGTTATTAAAAAATATGCTTCTTTCTATTTAATTTTCCACTTTGAAGAAATGACCACTAGGGGTCTCCCTACCAGTCCTGGCAGCAAGCATTTCAGACTCATGCTGGAGTCCTAAACACTACGAGCTGCCAGTCTGCTTTGTTCACAAAGGAGAACACTCAGAGCTGCCAGCCTGCTTTGTTCACAGCCTGTTTGGCTGTGAACAAAGCAGGCTGGCAGCTCTGAGTGTTTAGGACTCCAGTATGAGTCAGAAATGCTTGCTGACAGGACTGATCGGGAAAAATACAATAGTAAGAAGCATATTTTTCATTAACATGCTATTGGAAAGTTATTCAACATTCATTAATCTAAAATATATCAAAAGTTTATTTGATGAGAGGTACCCTTTAAAGGGGTACTTCGGGGGAAATCATTTTTTTAAATCAACTGTTGCCAGAAAGTTAAACAGATTTGTGAATGACTTCTATTAAAAAATCTTTACCCTTCCAGTACTTTTTAGCAGCTGTATGCTACAGAGGCAATTCTTTTCTATTTGAATTTCTTTTTTGTCATGTCCAAAGTGCTCTCTGCTGACACCTGATACCCGTATCAGGAACTGTCCAGAGCAGCATAGGTTTGCTATGGGGATTTTCTCCTGCTCGGTGATCCTGATACAGGCATCAGGTGTCAGCAGAGAGCACTGTGGACAAGACAAAAAAGAAATTCAAAAAGAAAATAATTTCCTTTAGCATACAGCTGCTAATAAGTACTGAAAGGATTAAGATTTTTAAATCGAAGTAATTTACAAATCTGTTTAACTTTCGGGCACCAGTTCATAAAAAAAAAAAAAAAAAAAAAAGTTTTCCACTGGAGTAAACCTTACAAACGGGGTGCCGCGTGCAAGATCACGGGGGTCCCCAGCGGCGGGACTCCCGCGATCAGGCATCTTATCCCCTATCCTTTGGATAGGGGATAAGATGTTTAAGCACCGGAGTACCCCTTTAAGGACCAGATTACATTTTTCAATTTAAGATTTTTAGAAGGGGTGGTGGAAAAAACAATACGCTTTCAATTTTAGACCCATATGAGGGCTTGTTTTTTGCGTCACCAATTGTACTTTGTAATGACATCAATCATTTAATAACAAAATCTACAGCAGAACAAAAAAAAACTCCATTTTGTACATTTTTGGGGCTTCCGTTTTTACGCAGTGCACTTTTCGGTAAAAACGGCACTCCTATCTTTATTCTGTCGGTCCATACGGTTACAAGGATACCCAATTTATGTAGGTTTTATTTTATTTTACTACTTTAAAAAAAATTATAACTACATGCACCAAAATTAGTATGTTTTAAAATTTTCATCTTCTGGCGCCTATAACTCAGACTTATTAGGAAGGGTTTAATTCACTTTTATGAGTTTTTTTTTTGTTTTGTTTTTTTACACTTTTTTTTTAATAGGGGGGCTATACCATGCAATCCTTTGATTGCATACACTGATCAATGCTATGTCATAGCACAGAATTGATCAGTGTTACCGGTGCTTTGCTCCTCCAGCCTGCTAAAGCTTCCTGGAGCAACAGAGGACCAATCAGACGGCAAGGAGGCAGGTAAGGGCCCTCCCACCGTCTACACAGCTGATCGGGACATCGCGGACTCCACTGAGCTGCCGGGATTGTTTAATTTTAGAAGCCGTGATCAACTTTGACCCGATCTGCGATAATCAGCATTAACTGTGGGTCCTGGCTGATAGCAGTCAGTACCCACCGTGTTGAAAGCATCCAGCTTCAAACACCGGTAACGAGACCAGTGCGTACAGGTATGCTCTCGGGCCTTAAGCACCTAAGACCAAGGGCGTATCGGTATGCCCTTCATCCTTAAGGTGTTAAACAATAGGTCATTTTCTGATAACACATTCACTGTAAGAGGTTCTACAGGATTCTCTTTTTGGGGCCCATTTGCCCCATGTGTATGGCACTTACATTAGTTTTTTTTTTCTCAAATTAATATGTAGTTTGGATTTATCAACTAGTGTGTGCCTGCTAAATTGTTTGCACTGTTTTTAAATTTTGTGCTATGACTTTTGTGATTTTGGTGGGAATGTCTGTGTGGATTCTGCATCAGGAGTTATCACCTTATACAGTATTTTCAGGGACTGGTGTCAGTTTTAAAAAGGGCCCAGTGAAGGCTTATTGAACTGACCTATTCCACATGTGTGAAAGAGTCCGGCAAAACAAAATAGCAATTGCCAGGAGTTGGAAAACCCAGTCCAATACCTCTGCCGTTAATGATCAATAAGATGAATTGATCATAGATAATGATCACTTGATTAGTTTCATCAAAGAGTCCCAAACCCGGTTTGAAGCCATATGGCAGCCTTGCTGTCTCACAAATTCCACCTGAATGTTGGGAGCAATGTGGGACCTTTCAATGTGCTAAACTTGTGTCCCCCTTGTTTTTCTTTTTGTCCCCTTTTGTGCCCTGGGGGCTTTCCTTCCCAGCTTTATGATACAACCTGATTGTAGTTCAGAGTGTGTACACAGGAGCTCCTTTACTGTTGTATATGTGAGTTAAAGTTAAGTGCTGCTTATATACATAAGAAATTGAGCTGTGTATTCACTACTGCACTTTCTGTTTATCTCTTATATCATTATGATTGTGCTGAATGCTGTCTGCTGTTTGTACTTTCATGCGGTTTGTGTCCCCTTTTTGAAAACCTTAATCAAACCTTTTGAAAGGAAAATAAAGCATTTATAGTATGTTCACACATACTATATAATGCTGCAGATTGTATCAATAATTTACCAGCATAAAATCTACAGCAAATACAGGGCATGTGAACATACTCCTAGGGTAGGGTTACCAGTGCCGTATTTTGCTGCATATTTTCTGCAGATTATTTTGCTACCCATTGACTTCAATGGGTAGGAAAATATACAGCAAAATACGGCATGTGTGACCCTACCTTAGGGTGCATTCTTAATTAAGCTAATTAAACAGTTTACCTTACAATTGGGACCCTACCCTTAACCCCTTCACGACGAGTGACGTACATGTACGTCGCGGGGTTCCGGGAGCGCCGCGTCACCGGTAGCGGTGATCGGGCCGGGATGACTGCTGTTATCTAACAGCAGGCATCCCGGCACATCGCCGAGGGGGGTCCTGAGACCCCCCCATGACCGCGATGCGCGCAAATCGCAGGTCAATTCAGACCTGTGATCTGCGCGATTCCGGGTCATACGGGTCACTGGTGACCCGGAAAATAAGAGGGATCGGGGGTGTCCGGGACACCCTCGATCCCCCTAAAGGGATAGGAGTTTGGTGGCAGGGGTGCCACCCCTCCTATCCCTGCTATTGGTCGGCCGAGCGACAGCAGACTGGGGGAAGGGGGGTTAAAGTTCGGTTCCCCCGCTTTGCCCACCTATCGGTGTCCGGGCAAAATGGGGGAACCGTCCAGGGAAGGTCTGCGCCGAAGGTCCCTACCTGGATCCCGGATCCCCGTATGCGATCCTCCCCCACGTGCGGCGGCAGCAGCAATACTTCCGGGTCCTGCTAGGTGAGTTGTTGCCTAGCAACATCCGGAAGGCCACAGTTTACAGTGGTCTCTAAACCGTGGCCCTCCAGATGTTGCAAAACTACAACTCCCAGCATGCCCAGACAGCTGCTTTTTTTCTTTAAGTCACACAAGGTTCAGCAGTGGATTTTCGCTACTTCAACCATGTGTGAGTATAACAGGTGCAGTTTTGTTTTAATTGCAGTAGTCCATGGTGGTGCTCTGCTATCCCATAGGGGAATATTAAGTGGCATTTTTATGTGTGTAGTCAATGAAATGTCATGGTACTTTGTTTACCAGTGTGATGGAACAACAACTGTCATCAGAGCTGAAAGAAGCTAACTAAGTTGCAAAATGGCCATTGCTCTGTCATGCCTTTTATGCATTCCGCCAGATACACTACATGTGTACATACCCCAACACTGTACATCCACACAGGACAAAAAAAATCTGTTGCTAATTTATTTAAATATGTGCAATAAATGCATTTTAAAACCTGCCTGTATTACTCGTGGATTTTGTCACTGACCTTGCCCTGGTGAAATTTGCAGTGAAAGTCTGTAAAAAGAATTGCAAAACAAAAACCTCCAAGGAACGTGGAGTTCGGGCGCTGAAGGACCAGACAGGGTAGAAGCTGTAAAACATTTATTCCCAGTATGCAAAAAGAATTGACATGCTGAGGATTTAAATCAACTCTGCAAGTCTATTTATGCATAGACATTACAAATCTCATCCCCTTTGATGCAACTAGACTTTACTACAGATTTTCTGCCCTCAGATCTGGACAGAAAATCTGCAGCATTCCTGCTAACTGTGGCAGAAATATTAAAGTAGTGTTTTTGTTGTTTATAAAAATGTGAAAAGTAGCCACGATAAATCTCTATTCGTTCACATGCTCAAATCATTAGTTCCAGAAAATGACTTACTAAAATCAGACACCTAGGGCATGTACTGCACCTTGGTATTCTTAATATGTTTTTTAACTTGTTCTTCTAGAACCGGATGGAAGAGAGCAAAGCACTATTTAGGACGATTATCACATATCCTTGGTTCCAGAATTCTTCAGTTATCCTCTTTCTAAACAAGAAAGATCTCCTCGAGGAGAAAATAATGTACTCCCATCTAGTTGATTATTTTCCGGAGTATGATGGTAAGTGATAATTCATTAGCTTATCATGACAAGTAGTCGGCTTTTTTAAAGGAAAACTGTCAGCCATTTCACCCACACTAAACCCAATATACTGGGTTATAGTGTGGGTGAACTGAGTCCGTACACGGGTCACTTACTTTTTTAGGTTTTCTTGCCGCCGAGTTGTCGTCCACTAATGTTCCATAATTTTGGCCTTCATTTGCGCTCTAAAGGCAGGTCCCCACCGGCAGCCTTGCTTTGGGTTCCGGAGAAAGGGGCCTTAGCCAGCCCCCCTTGTTTGCATATTCATTTTCCCCCTGAGCGCAGCACTCTGTCTGCGCTGACGATTTTACCCAGCTCTCGCATCAGGAGACTATAACTGCACATGCTTCGGTCCTTCGCTACACCCTGAAGTTGGGAGTAGCGAGACTTCAGAAAGAGGTACTTCCGGATGTAGTGAGGGACCGGCGCATGCGCAGTTACACTGTGCAGAGCGCTTCCAGATTACGGCGAAAAAAATTAGCCCTCATACCGCCCCATATGTGGATAAATATAAACTGTGAATTCAAGTAGAGAAAACAGACATGGTCGCACATTCACTATTTTGATCTACATAAGCATAAAATCAAAAACTAGCAGGTTTTTAGTATACATTTTGATCAAAAGGTACAAGCCCACTCGCCACGTCAAGGCCACCTATTTAGAGTGGGTCCCTAACGTCCCTAGCATAAAATGGCGTAGCACTGGGTGGTGACCACCACCGCCGCAACACCAGTGCCCACAGGGGGAATGACCCACTGAAAGAGCAGCCCCAATGCCACTCAAACCAGTCCCAGGGCCGTGCCTCCCCATAGACTTGGTGCCACGGCAGAAATGGACACCAGTTTTTCTTATCCAGTATTGTCATCCAGGTTCTGAGACCTCTAATGAACACTGAAGTGAAGGGGCAATCACAGATTTATCAAACTGTGAGAGAAAAAAGGGATTTCCCCACAGCAGCCAATCACAGCTCAGCTAACGAGCTCTGGTAAAGTGAAACCTGAGCTGTGATTGGTTGCTGTGGGAAAATCACTAAAAAAAATTCTCAGTTTAATAAATCTGGGCCTTAGTGTGTATACAGCTAACCTACCTCTCTGGGGAGATTCAAACAAAACTGAAAGGGACAGTTCCTGGCTGAAAGCTTCTTACATCACGGTCTACTACATAGAGCAAATGGTTTTACTCGACACCCCCTACAGACATTAAATACGCACTTTTGCCTTTAGTATGGACACTAACCATCAGCCCCATTTGTTTTATTCCAACACAGATGCATCAGTCTGACTCTCAAAAAGGTACCATGCTTAATGGGTGGCAGAGGATGTCAGTCCTAGGTCAGCTGGCTTCCTGTGAACTACAGGATGATATCTTTACCTACCAGATCCCCTCCTTCTAGATTCCAAACCCCTTTCCACCAAGATCTGTATACTGCTGCTATTTATAAAGGATCAGGATATGTATTACTTATACACCTCACATGAGGCTGTGTTTACATATTGCATTTTGTTTTGTTTTTTGCTGCATTTTTCTCATTTAGTATAATTTCCCAAGCATCCTAGCAAAAATGGACATACTTGACACATTTTACAGTAATTTCCACAATCGTAGTAATTTTTACCACAATTTTGGTAAATTGCAGCAAAAAGTGCCAGAATGTGTGAAAATTTCAGTAAGAATTCAACATGTGGACACAGCCTAAAGATTTCAAATATTTATAAAACACCTTAATTGTGATTATTTTGTGATGCTAAAAATGCTAGTTGGTTAGGTTTATGTGACCAGCGGTAATCTTTTAGCTGGGTTGTACTGGTGGGTTTCACCAATCCTAATTTTTCTTTGTTCTTTTTACCATTTAAAGGACCCCAAAGAGATGCACAAGCAGCAAGAGAATTCATCTTAAAGATGTTCGTAGATTTGAATCCAGACAGTGACAAAATAATCTATTCTCATTTCACCTGCGCCACAGATACAGAGAACATTCGCTTTGTCTTTGCTGCTGTCAAGGACACTATCTTACAGCTGAACCTGAAGGAATACAACCTGGTCTAACTGTGCCTGTTAGTTTTCCCAATCCCCCTTTGGGCCATTGAAGAAATACAAGAAGGACTGTATTATCTATCAGAGAAGAAAAGAAACAATTTGCATAATACTAATTTATTGCCGTCCTAAACTCTGTGAATGATCGCAGAGTTTGTAGTAATTATTATGATTTTATTTAAACTATGTAGAGGAAAAACAAACGGCTGCACTAACATTGCGGCACCAATTTTCTAGAAGAAAACGACTTGTGTTTTGAATTGTAAGTCGTGCACTCACAAGGGCCTGTTTAATTTTTATTGCTTTTTAATTTTTAAGACAGAGCAGGGTGCGTTGAGTTCTGCATGATGCTCTTAGGCTCCATCTTGAGGGTATTTTAACCTTTTCAACTTTAAAATTACCATAAGGTGTCCCATTGAAGAATCCTTTTCTGAGCTGCTTAGTCTAGAAAAAAAATTAGGCATAACTTTTTTTTTTTTTTAATTATGTTTAAATTCCAGCTATCATCTTTGGGTAATTTATATACTTTTTTGAAGGATAAAAAGTATTGATACTGTGATTTTTAAATTATTGACATGTATAAAGTAGATTTGGGTTTTGGTACTGTCTCTTGTCAATTTAAGGTAAGATTCAATGAACTCATTAAGCAGTAGGTACATGAGTTCACTCTTAAACTACATAATAAGTTGACAGGCAAAATGGCAGATAAATGAATGATATGTATGCAAAAATAACCAAGAGAGAATTCTGGTAATTTAGCGTGCCATTTTTCTATTTTAAGGAAATGGGAATTAAACAATTAGGGATTTATCCTATTTTACTTGCACATCCTAAATCCCATGAACACTAAAACTCTCCCCCCAACTTACTGCAGTGTGTCAACTATACAGATACATTTTGTTCTTAAATTTTTAAAGTGGTATTATTATAGAGCTGACTTAATTTGTGCAAAACCAGTATCTAGTTGCCAAATCTGGCTTTTTTTTATTTTATTTTTTTTGTACTGTACATAGACAATTAAAATGCCAAAACTGACTGATTAGGTTCCATCTGCATTTGATGCCTGCCAAATAAGCCACTTCACTTCATACAGTAGGTATTTTAATTCCTAGTATTTCATTATACTTGCCAAACAATCCACGCATGCATTACCTACGCAGGTAGCCTTGTATTTAAAGATGTTTTTGGTACCCTGTATGTTGAGGTGAGGTGCCATATGGATTTTTTTGTTTGTTTTAATGAAGCTCTTACTGTGAGCCTCGAAGAACCTGCAACACGGTTTAAGTGCACTCGTTTGCTGACCTTCATGTTATAAAGAACAGTTACAAATATACGTAAAGTAATCCAAGAACTTTTTTTTTTATATGTTCAGACCTGCTGTTATGTGATTTCTATGAGAAAGATTAAAAAAGGAAAAAAAAGGAAATCAAAGTATTAGTCCCTTAATTAATGATTATTAAATGCACAGAATGTCTTTCCACAGTATCCTTTGCACAACTTTGCAATTTTTTTTACATTTTTTTTTTGTTGTAGTTTACAGTTTGTGGAGATTTTGCAAGCTGTTCAAGTGGAGGGGGTGCTCAGCTGTGCTACTTGTTTCCTTGCTATGCAGCATGTGAGGGTGGAAGAGAGGGTCATGAATGCTGAAGCCACTGCCTCAGGGATGCAGAGATGAGCTGAAAATTTAAAAAACAAAACCGAAAACACTGAATACAGAATGTTTACATTTAACCCATTCAGTCTTGACACATTTGTACATTTTTTTTTATGCTGGAAGGGTTAAATGGAATATATGTTACTACTCTCCATCCAAAAATTCCCTCCATGATTTTTTTCTTTTTACTTCCCAAGAATATACGTATAATTAAACAAGTATAGTAAAGAAAAAAACAGTTTATAGGTATAGTGCAATTATTAATGCTCTAATCATTGTACATACATCTCTCTATTTCTATATATATATATATGGCAGCATCATATTGGCTTTGTAATCCATTAGTTTTTGGCAAATTGAATGTGCTGTATTGATAAATATGTATCTATGTAATTGTATTGTATGTCTTATAGCTTATTCACATTTCAAATATGGTTCCTTATGTTTCATTTTTTTTTTTTTTTAAAGGAGAATGTACATTTTATTAGTTTGTCACCGCCAGGATTTTATATTTTATTTCTCACCATTTAAATATGGTCTATAAATAATTACTCTGGTACCCAAGTAACAAATGTCATCTGAACTATTACTAAAAATGGGTATAATAATGGATGTCTAAAAAAAAAAAAAGAAAAGATAAAGTGTTCATTGATTGCCAACACTGAAGAGCTTTCTTTTTGAGGACTCCATTAATGTACAGAATGTGAATGAATTACACAGGTTTTGTGCTCCATAATGTGATGGGTACTTATTTAGCCTATCGGCATCGGTTTTGGGGGTTCAACACCTTTTCAGTCCTGGAAAACTTAAAAGCTTGTCACAATCCATTGGATGGACATGAAGTTTTGAAGGGGTATAAATATCCTCATGAGAGAGGGGATGGAAATATATATATATATATATATATATATATATATATATATATATATATAATTTTTTATATTTTTATTTTGAATCAAACTTTTTATGGTCCTAATTGCACACTTATTGCTTTTCCAAATAGTATTTCATTAACATAACAAAGTATGTCACATACGTACAGTATATTCTACCAGGTGTTATTACACTTTAAATGTATATAATGTCACCAATGTTGAATTTCTTGTCAGTGAAAATATGAATATATATGTTTTTGTTTTATTTTATTTCTTAATGATGCTGTGACAGAAATGAAAATTGACACTGAAGCTTCACAAGATTTAGTAGTAGTAGTTTTTGTTTTGGGATGGGGGGGGGGGGGGATCTTCAGATTATTTCTATGCACCATTTTCTCTACAGTTACCTTTCTTGAGAAGATAGCGACACTGCCGTAATGAAAGGAGTTGCTATCACATGACCTGACCCTTACTTAGAGCAGGCTGAAATTTGTTACATGCAGTGCTTTATCTGCATATATCATTGCAAAAAATTTACTGATTTCTCTGGATGTTCTTGGACCTGTAATGATTTCCAGAAAGCGAACAAAAATGGAAAGATACCAGTGCAATTTTTTCCCTTAATCCCCCCTCTTCCATTTCTTTTTTCTTTTATATTATTTATGTAAATCATTCTTGCACAAAACTAAATATTTAATGCACAGGGTTTCCCCACTTAGAATGTATCAGTGTTTCCAGATCTTACAGTTATGCCTTATAGAGCTCCAGATGAGATATTTGTGCCTGAAACCTAAATCGTAGGCAAAAAAAAGTTTTTTTTTTTTCCTTAAACATTTGCCAAAATCGAGTGTTTTTCATTGAATGTCCTGCATGGGAACCTAGAGCATTACTAGCACAAGGAAACTGTAATGTGTGCTTTTGAAATAAATTACATTGAACTTGCCTTTTTTTTAATAACCATTTATAACCAACTGCAGTACTGAGGGTAGGTAACTGTGGCCCTGATTTATCAAACTCTGTGAGAGAAAAAAATAGATGGATTTTTCCACAGCAACCAATCGCAGCTCATCAGACGAGCTCTGGTAAAGGGAAAGCTGAGCTGTGATTGGTTGCTGTGGAAAAAAACTGCTTTTTTTTCTGTTTCTGTTACACAGTTGGATAAATCTGGGCCTATGTGTTTAAGTTCAGGCTTTCTTGGTGTGCCATTTTTTAGGTTCTCCTGACACACAAAAATTACCTGTGTTGAGGACAAATATAATGTGTGGGGGAAGGGACGCATATAAATGCATTGCTGTTCCTTGTAGCACTTTAGTGAGTGACTTATATACAGTGCACTTGGAAAGTCTTTAGACCCATTTTTTATATATATTTTGTTCTCTTGTGGCCTTGTGCTAAAATAAAAGGACATCCATTTTCCCATCATTTTGTTTTCAGTATCCTATAATGACAAAGTGAAAGAAGAATTATAGAAACCTTGACAGATGTATTTAAAATGTAAACATTAATTGCATTGACTTAAGTATTTAGACCCTTTAGTCTAGTACTCAGGCTGCTTTAACTTAGGCTGTTTTAAAGCTCCGTTATAATGACCCATTAAGAAAACCATTAAAAACGTCCGTTAAACGTCCGTTACAAAATCCCATTATAATCTATGGGATTTTTACATTACCCATTTTAACCTGTTATAGCCCGTTATTAATAACGGACGTTATTTTTTGACTGGAGAAATAGTGCATGCATGCCTAACGTCCGTTATTAATAACGGACTATGACAGGTTAAAACGGGTAATGTAAAAACGGGTCATTATAATAGATCTTTAAAACGAAGAATTCTATAGTGCGAAAGCAGCCTTAGTAGAAGGACATTTTGGCAGCAGTTGCAGCTCATCATCTTGGTTATGGTGCCACAAGGTTTGCACACATGGATTTCAGAATTTTCTTCTCTGCAGATCCTCTTAAGCTCTGTCAGGTTTCATGGGGGGGAGGGCATTGGTGTGCAACCACTTTGAGGTCTCTCCATAGATGATTGGGTTCAAGTAAGGGCTTTGGCTGAGCCGCTCAATGACCGTTATCTCTGTGCTTTGGGCCATTGTCTAGCATTCAGCCCAGTCTGAGGTCCAGCACACTCCTATCAGATTTTCATTAAAAATATCTCTGTACTTTGCTCTATTTGGCTTTATTTCAACCCTGACCAGTCTCCCTGTTCCAGTCAATAAAAAAAAGACTCCCACAGCATGATGCTGCCACCACCATGCATCACCGTAGGGATAGTATTGCATATAATGAACAGTGCCTGGTTTCCTCCAGACATGACATAAAATTAAAGCCAAAAAGTTTACTTTTTTGAGAATCCAATTTATCATAGAGTCTTTTAGGTTCTTCTTTGCAAAATCCAGATCAGCTTTCACCTGTGTTTTACTGAGCAGAGAAGCTTATTTCTAGACACTCTTGCATAAGGTCCAGATGCATTGATGGATGACCTTCTAGAAGTTTCTCCCATCTGCACAAAGGATCTTTTTTTAGCTCAACCAGAGTGACCATTGGGTTCTTGGTCACATCTTAGTTTGGTGGGATAACCAGCTCTATGAAGAGTATTGGTAGTCCCAAACATATTCCATTTAACAATTATGGATGCCACTGTGCTCTTGGGAACTTTTAATGTGGTAGAATTATTTTTGTACACTTTTCTTGATCTGTGCCTCTACACAATTCTGGCTGATTTGTACAGACTTTTTTTTTTTTTTACCACATGGCTTGGCTTCTGCCTTGATATGTTGTCAGCTGTGAGACCTTGTATAGACAGGGCTGTGTCTTTCTAAATAATCTGCAATCAACTGAATTTACCACAGATGACTCAAATTAAGGTTTAGAAGCATTTTAAAGGGGTACTCCGGTGAAAACATTTTTTCTTTTAAATCAACTGGTGGCAGAAAGTTAAACATATTTGTAAATTACTTCTATTAAAAAATCTTAATCCTTCCTGTACCTATTAGCTGCTGAATGCTACAGAGGAAATTCCTTTCTTTTTGGAACGTCACGAGCACAGTACTCTCTGCTGACATCTCTGTCCATTTTAGCAACCATGCATAGCAGATGCATAGCAGATGTATGCAAAGGGCAGCATGGTGGCTCAGTGGTTAGCACTGCTGCCTTGCAGTGCTGGGGACTTGGGTTCAAATCCCACTAAGGACAACAATAAATAAAGCATTATTATAATGTCAGCAGAGAAAACTCCTCGTGATGTCATCAGAGAGCATTCCAAAAAGAAAAGAATTTCCTCTGTAGTATTCAGCAGCTAATAAATACAAGAAGGATTAAGATTTTTTAATAGAAGTAATTTACAAATATGTTTAAAGGAGAGCTACGGGATTGAAAAATGTATCCCCTATCTTAAGGATAGGGGATAATTTTCAGCTCGCAGGGGGTCCGACCGCTGGGGCCCCCTGCGATCTCCCGTACGGGGCCCCGGCTCCCTGGTTAGAGAGGGCGTGTCGACCACCGCACGAAGCAGCAGCTGTCACGCCCCCTCCATACACTGCTATGGGAGAGCCGGAAATTGCCGAAGGCAGCGCATCGGCTCTCCCATAGCAGTAAATGGAGGGCGCGTGTCAGCCGCGGACCCGTACGGGAGATCGTGGGGGGCCCCAGCGATCTGAAACTTATCCCCTATCCTTAGGGGATAAAATGTTCAATCCCGTAGTTCTCCTTTAACTTTCTGCCACCAGTTGATTTAAAAGAAAGGTTTTCACCGGAGTACCCCTTTAAAGATGATCTGGAGAAATGGGAGACCCCAGAGATAAAGTTTTATTGTCATAGCAAAGGCTCTGTATACATGTCCTCGTCCATTTTAGTTTTTCTTTTTTTTTAACAAACTAGCAAAAAATTTAGAAATTTAGTTTTCACATACTCATTATGAAGTATTGAGTGCAGAATGATGGGGGAAACATTTTTTTTTTTTTAGTATTTTAGCACAAAGCTGCAACATAAAATGTTTAAAAAAAAAAAAAAAAGTTAATGTTTCTCTAAATGTGCTAGTAGAATGATTTTTTTTTTTTTTTTTTGGGGGGGGGGGGTTGGTATGAGTTAAATTGTGGAGAAATGAAATGTAAGGGCTGCAGGACGTGGCTTTGCTCATTATTACTATCTTTCTGTGGTACATTTGTACACAACTAAAGCTCTTCCTTCCTTCTCTGGTATTGCATCACTAATGGCATCTTACCACTCCTAATAAAACTGAATTCAGTGGTTTGCATTGTATGATGTTTTTGACTTTAAGGACTGGTGTCTCCAACCCTACTTTTTTATTAATACAACCAGTATTTTTCAAAAATATGTTCTTTAATTATACATCCAACCAAAGATTCACAAATTGTGCTTCTGGGTGTATAAATGTATACGTAAATTTTATGACACATACACTGTTCTGTGTATGTATTTCGTGATTTTCTATGCTTTCAGTATGTTATTCTGGGACATTATGTCACCACAACTTAAACTAGACAGAAGACAGATGTTGGAATGTGGTAAACTTTTCAAACTGATAATTAAGCATCTGTTGATATATATATATATATTTTTTTTTTTCAAATTTTTTAGTTAATTTGGCTTAAAAAGTTGAAATTATACTATTTTAATTTTAATTATTGTTTAGTATCAAATTAAACAGTGATGCATTATGCCTTTGGTGTGTCATGAATTTAAATTTTTACATAATTTTATACAATTGAGTCTTGATGTTAAACTGTTTTCTCGTCCTGTAGGAAATGCCATGTCTGACCTAATCGCAAAATGTGACCTTTAGGTGCTGAATAATTTAAGTAACATCACATCTATGGATATATAATACTTGGGCAAAATGACTGCCTAAAAAGATGTGGTGCAAATAAAAATGTATAGAAGATACTCCAATGTTGCTATTGTGTTGATGGATTTTAATAACCTCCTCCAAGACAATGGCTCTGATTTTCTAATGGGTTTCCAACATTTAATGCTTGCCTAATATAAGAAACACATAGTATTACATCTTTCCTCTTTAGATATTGGTGCCGTTTGCAAGTAGTGTACAGAATTTGAGTGTCATCAGCAAATGATATACAGTTGACATAGTCATCACATCTTTTACCACCTAATCCAGGTACGCTATCTATACAATAAATTTTACAACAAGTCCCATATAGTGCTGACTATAACATCTATTAATATTTTAACACATGTCTATGCCTTTATGGGATTACATACATTTGGTCCAGCAGCTTCATAGGGCATAATCCCATTTCAATAATTGTAGTGCTCCTGTCACTTCAGATTATTGCAATCCCAAATTAAGCCTTACCACAGAGTGTGCCGAACCCCTACATGTGTTGACCTATGTTGAGCTTTCTTAGGGGGAGTGGCTGACTCCTGGTCTTCTGTGACTATATATCATCATTGTCGGCCAATCTCAAACATCCTCACATCCACACCATTCCTACTAGACCAATCATCGCAGGCTTATCAATAGCGTATCATTTGTTTACCCTTCATTCAAAGGAATCAGGTTTGCTTTATTGAATAAGCGAGTCCGGGTTAAATTGCGTGTCTCGCGAGACTACACAACAACCCCACAGTCACGTGATCAACAGGATGTGCACTCTTAGCAAGAACACAACCTAGTCTCGCCATGCGATTCGGCGTAATGTGCAAGTATTGGGGTCGCATGCACAGAGAGGTAAGGGGTCAAAACAATGTGAAAGTGCACAAATGAACAGTGTAAATGATAACGGGAGACACTCTGAATAGAATAGGTGACACACTTGCATGAAAGATTATGTAAAAATATAGTTATGATATAGTAATACTAACATGTGGACAAAAGTAATAATATTCATTGAAAAATCTTGATCCTATGAAAAGCAACAATATGATGAAATAAAGGATGTGAGTTATATACCTGTGCACATATGCATATACCTATATCTGCACATATACACATACGAACACACATACATTGGGGGGAAAAAAGTATTTAGTCATCCACCAATTGTGCAAGTTTTCCCACTTAAAAAGATGAGAGGCCTGTTATTTTCATCATATGTATACCTCAACTGGGAGAGAAATAATGCGGAAAAAAAATCCATAAAATCACTGATATTTAAAGAATTTATTTGCAAATTATGGTGGAAAATAAGTATTTGGTCACCTACAAACAAGCAAGATTTCGGGCTTTCACAGACCTGTAACTTCTTCTTTAAGAGTCTCCACTGTCCTCCACTCGTTACCTGTATTAATGGCAGCTGTTTGAACTTATCAGTATAAAAGACACCTGTCCACAACCTCAAACAGTCCCACTCCAAACTCCACTATGGCCAAGACTATAGAGCTGTCGAAGGACACCAGAAACAAAATTGTAGACCTGCACAAGGCTGGGAAGACTGAATCTGCAATAGGCAAGCAGCTTGGTGTGAAGAAATCAACTGTGGGAGCAATTATTAGAAAATGGAAGACATACTAAACCACTGATAATCTCCCTTGAGCTGGGGCTCCACGCAAGATCTCACCCCGTGGTGTCAAAATGATCACAAGAACAGTGAGCAAAAATCCCAGAACCCCTCGGGGGGACCTAGTGAATGACTTGTAGAGAGCTGGGACCCGGGTATGTCTGGGCCCGTCTGAAGTTTGCTAGGGAGCATTTGGATGATCCAGAAGAGTATTGGGAGAATGTCATATGGTCAGATGAAACCAAAGTAGAACTTTTTGGTAAAAGCACATTTCTTCATGTTTGGAGGAGAAAGAAGCGTTAATTTTTAACGTAAATTTGTTTTCCCTTAGTCCTAACAGCAGCACAAGTGGGGGGTGTTCTGCCCCTGTGAAGCTGGCAGGACGGTGGAATTTTTAATTCCGCCTAAGTAATTAAACATTTAATTAGTACCCCATATAAGGCCTCCTCCCTTAGGCCACATTGCTTTATAACAAGTAACAAACAAAAATATACGGGCGGGAAATTTGTGTGCTGCTGTTAGGACTAAGGGAAAACAAATTTGCGTTAAAAATTAACGCTTCCCTTACGTCCTAACCAGCAGCACAAGTGGGGACTTAGCAAGTAACAACACAAATAGGGAGGGACTACGGCAGAGTGGCACTTGGGATTAATTGCCCAAAGGCCAACTCTTCTGATCGTTTGGCATTAACCCTGTAATGACTATTAAACGTATTATGGGTGCCCCAGGAGGCAGCCGCACAGATTTGTTCTAGAGGAACAGCTTTCCTTTCTGCAAAGGAAGTAGAGACTGCCCTAGTAGAATGGGCAGTAACAAAGGCAGGAGGAGTTAAGTCCTGGGCTACATAGGCCTCCCGGATTGCCTCCTTAAGCCATCTACTCAGAGAGGGTTTAGAGGCTTTAAGACCTTTGTTCTTCCCTGAAAAGGAAACAAGAAGGTGCTCCGATCTTCTAAATTCTTCAGTTCTGGAGATGTAGACTCTGAGAATTCTTGAGATGTCCAGAGTGTGGTCAGCAACTTCCTCGTGAGAGGCTGGATTAGGACACAGAACTGGAAGGGATATGACCTGGTTGGTGTTGGAAAACGTCGGAACCTTAGGAACAAAGGTGGGTAAATATCTCAACAGGACTCTGTCCTGGAGAAACAATGTATAAGACTCAAGGGCCTGAAGCTTGCCAACCCTTTTGGCTGAGGTTATGGTCAATAAGAAGGTGACTTTAAGGGACAAATACCTAAAGTCGACTTCTTCTAGCGGTTCAAAGGGATGAGAGCATAACCCCTTAAGAACGGTAGGCAAATCCCATCTGGGAATGGGTCTGAGAACTGTAGGTTTAAGTCTTTCAGCTCCCTTAAGGAATCTTTTGATTAGAGATTCTTGTGATAAGGACCTGCCTAAAAAGACAGAGAGTGCTGAGACTTGTACCTTTTAGAGTGGATGGGCTAAGACCCTTGTCAAGGCCATCCTGAAGAAACCGTAGTATTGCAGAAAGAGGAGGATCTGAGGTTACTACCTCTTTCGTAGCACACCATTGAAGGAAAATCTTCTTTATCCTGGAATAGACCTTATTTGTAGTCTCTGCTCTAGAGTGTGCAATGGTTCTCAAGACCTCCGCAGGAAGCCCACTACTTAGTAGGGTCCTGTCAATCTCCAGGCTGTCAGATTGAGTCTCCTCAGATCTAGGCAGGAGCCTGTGTTGTGAAACACAAGGTTCTGCACGTGGGGAAGCCTCCAATAACACCCCTGACTCATCCTCATGAGTTGGGTGAACCAGGACCTCTTGGGCCAGAATGGTATGATGGCAATCACTGAGGTCTGGTCTTGCCTGACTTTCATCAATACCTTCGGTATCGTGGAAAGTGGAGGGAATATGTAGGCCAGCCTGAACCTCCATGGAATGGACAGAGCGTCTATCGCCACTGGATTGTCCTCTCTGTAAAGAGAGCAAAACTTGTTCACCTTGGCGTTCAGACGAGTTGCCATGAGATCTATCTCTGGCATACCCCACCTTAGGGTTATCTTCTTGAAGATGTCTTCGTTCAAGGACCATTCTCCTTGGACCGGAAGCCCGCGACTTAGACGATCTGCCACTATATTGAGATCCCCCTTGATGTGGATTGCAGAAAGGTGGGTTAGATTGAGCTCTGCCCAAGAGAGGATCAGTCCAGTCTCCTTGAGGAGCACTTGGGACTTTGTGCCACCCTGTCTGTTTATGTAAGCCACTACAGTGGTGGTGTCTGACCGGACTCTTACCGCCTTCCCTAAAACAAGAGGCACGAAGTGGAGGAGAGCTAGACGAACTGCCCTCAGTTCTCTCATGTTGGAGGAGAGAAGTCTCTTCTGAGGGGTCCAGGTACCTTGTACCGGAATCTCGTCCAGGTGGGCTCCCCAGCCCAGAAGGGAGGCGTCCGTTGTCAAAGTGATCCAACGAGGTTGAATCAAGGACTTCCCATCTGTCAGATCCCTCCACCATCTGAGGGATGCTCGGACTTCGGGCGACAGGGTGCACTTTCTGTCCAACCCTCTGGGGTTGTGGTTCCAGACAGTCAAGACCTGATCTTGTAGAGGTCGTAGATGCCAAAGGGCCCAGGGAACTGCCTCTGCAGATGCTGACATGTGACCCAACATCTTCATCAGAGTTCTGATGGATACCCTGCGAGGGACCATTAGAAACTCGGCGGCTCTTATGACCCGTTCTCTTCTTTCTGTAGTGAGGGACAAAGTCATCTGAGACGAGTTGAGAACGAAGCCCAGAAACTTTCTGGAGGTGGAAGGGATTATTTAGGATTTTTCCCAATTTATAATCCAGCCCAGACGCTGGAGAAAATCTAGAGCCAGATGAAGATGGGATTGTAGCACATCTAGAGTAGCGGCCTTTAGAAGCCAGTCGTCTAGGTAAGGTATAATCTCTAGACCTCTTAGTCTGAGGGCAGAGACTACCGGAGCCACGACCTTTGTGAAGGTGTGGGGAGCAGAAGTGATGCCGAAGGGCAAAACTGCAAACTGGAAATGCCTTACCACACCTCTTATGGAGACAGCAACCCTCAAGAATTTCCTGTGGGCAGGAAAAATAGGAACATGAAGGTAAGCATCCTTCAGGTCGATAGTAATCATAAGATCTAGAGGGGCCAGAATGCTGATGACAGAGAGAATGGTCTCCATCCTGAACCTTCTTTTCCTTATGAACCGGTTCAAATAGTGCAGATCTATGATCATACGCCAGTCGCCCGACGGTTTCGGCACCAGAAAAATCGGGGAGTATACCCCTGAACCCCTTTGATCGGGGGGAACGTCTTCCAAAGCCTGCTTTTTTATGTATTGGAGAACAGAGTTCTCTAGAATAGCCTGCTTTGGCTGAGGGAGTAGTTTTGTTAACACAAATTTTCTTGGAGGAAGGGACATAAACTCTATTTTGTAACCTGACTGGATAAGGCTGGGTTCACACTACGTTTTGTCCCATACGGGAGCGCATACGGCAGGAGGGAGCTAAAAGCTTGCGCTCCCGTATGTAACCGTATGCGCTCCCGTATGTCATTCATTTCAATGAGCCGACCGGAGTGAAACGTTCGGTCCGGTCGGCTCATTTTTGCGCCGTATGCGCTTTTACAACCGGACCTAAAACCGTGGTTGACCACGGTTTTAGGTCCGGTTGAAAAAGCGCATACGGCGCAAAAATGAGCCGACCGGACCGAACGTTTCACTCCGGTCGGCTCATTGAAATGAATGACATACGGGAGCGCATACGGTAACATACGGGAGCGCAAGCTTTTAGCTCCCACCTGCCGTATGCGCTCCCGTATGGGACAAAACGTAGTGTGAACCCACCCTAACATCTAGTACCCAGGGATCTTGGATTTCTTTCATCCAAGCTGGAAGAAATAAACTTAAACGACCTCCTACCGGAGGGGGATCGGTAGATGACTTCTCTACCTGACATAGAAGGGAAGGGAGAGGGGAAATGTTGGTGGGTTCTATAGAAGAGTCATAGCTTTGCGATCTTTACCACGGCCCCGGCCCCCTCCACGCTTCTGGTTGGACTGGCGATTTTGGGATCTGGAAGAGCCCTGGTACCTCCCTCCCCTGGCTCTGTCCTTACCCCGAAAGGATTGGACAGATAAGGATTTTCCTTTTCTTTCCGCATATCCCTCCATGATGCGGTCTAATTCGGACCCAAAAAGCCAATTGGGCTCAAGAGGCATACGACAGAGATTAAATTTGGAGGTATTGTCCGCCATCCAAGGGCGTAACCATAAGGGGCACCTACTAGCCGAAGAAAGTCCCATAGACTTGGCCGCAAGCTTGAGGTGCTGTTGGGTCGATTCACAGAGAAAGTCCACTCCTAGTAGCAATGTTTTAAAACTGTCCAGGATATCTTCCCTGGCAACATTTCCCTCAATCTCTGACTGGATCCGAAGAACTCTATCCTTCACGAATTCAGCAACTTCGTTAGAAGTGATAGCCGCAGTAGCAGAAGCTGAAGCTGCAGTGTAACTGCGCCTCAATAATGAGTCCACCTTCCTTTCAAGGTGATCCTGAAGGTTACTTCCATCGTCCGCTGGAACAAGGACCCTCCTAGACAGTCTATTGACCGCCATGTTGACTTTAGGTGGAGGAACCCAGGAATCTAATTCAGCTTCCGTCAATGGGTACATGAGTCTGAACCTCCGGGTGAGAACTGCCGGCTTGTCCGGATGTTTCCATTCAGTTTTCATTATTTTCCTGAGGGTATCATCCACCTTGAAAACCCAAGGTTCCCTAGCGGTGGATCTTGAGGTTTCCCCCTGATCAACATCCTGGTCCCCTGACCGGATGGATCTAAGTAATCTCTGAATTTTCTCTACTGGAAAAAGTGGTTGAGAGACTACTTCTTCTACAGATAGCTCCGACTGATCTCCCACTGACATGGCGGGGTCTTCCACAACCGAAGAAGGGCTAGATGAGGTTATAGGCCTTTTGGGAGCTAGCGAATTCTTTATTTCTGAGATAGAATTGCCCATAAACTCTTTCATCCATACAAACATGTCATGGACAGTGGGCTCCGCAGGGTTAGCAGGTGGACGACACCCAGGACACCTATTATACTCATAGGCATCCGGTAGTGGGGTGCCGCAATCAGCACATGTCAAATGACGCTTCTTAGAGGCGGATTTGCGACCTCCAGACAAATGGTCACTCAAGGAAGGAGTAGACATTGTCTAAGAGAAAAGAAATCAAAGGGTTAGAAACAATTCTACCTAAACCTGTTGCAGCGCAACCTACAAAATAAATACCTATTAGGTAAATAGTTTTGCTCTAGCAAAAAACACCCAAGGTATAGCAGAGGTTTACACCAGTGCAAGTACTCCAGCTAGGGTAGCAGCAAGAGACACACTGATGGTCCAGCTGCTTTTTATAGGGGAATGGGCGCCTAGATTTAAGTTAAGCCCCACCCCCTACAGGATGGGATGTACAATACCGTGCAAAACATCCAATTCATCCAGATTGTACAGGATGTGTCCCTTCCCACACTTGGAAGGGGCACATACACAACAGGATTTGCAAAAAATCCTAAAGATTAAGGTAATCTGCGCTTAGAAGCGCAGACGCCGGACCGGAAGTCGTCAGACGACGCACTTCCGGTCCACGGAGCTGCCGCTGCAGCAATGGAGCGACACAGACAGCGCTGCCGTCTGAAAAAGGTAAGGGCGGACTTAGCCCAAACACAGAGGGATCAGTGGACCCCAAACAGTTAGGAGGGGCGCACAGCGCCGCTCACGCCAACTCCCGCAACTTTGGTCAGAGACCGAAGTCGCGGAATCCACTGAGCTTGGGACAGAACGCTGTACCGCAGTCAAAGAGGGGCAGCCGTAAGGCTGCAAGATAGAAAAAAATAAGTAAATATATATATAAAAAACCTCTCCCCTAAGGAAAGAAGGGGAGAGGGATCCATGCAGGCTCTGTTAAAAAAGTAGCAGAGCCTGCACCGTCCTGCTGTCCGCACAGGACAGAAAAAAAGCAATGTGGCCTAAGGGAGGAGGCCTTATATGGGGTACTAATTAAATGTTTAATTACTTGGGCGGAATTAAAAATTCCACCGTCCTGCCAGCTTCACAGGGGCAGAACACCCCCCACTTGTGCTGCTGGTTAGGACGTAAGGGAATGCTGAGTGGCATCCAAAGAATTTTCCACCATAATTTGCAAATAAATTCTTTAAAAATCAGACAATGTGATTATAAGGAATTTTTTCTCTCTCATAGTTGAGGTATACCTATGATGAAAATTACAGGCCTCTCTCATATTTTTAAGGGGGAGAACTTGCAAAATATATGGCTGACTAAATACTTTTTTGCCCCACTGTAAGAAAGAGATCAACAGCCCTGTTTGATGAGGAATTTATGGAAATGTGGAACACCACCCTAACTGAATGCTCCTTTTAAATTAATGCATGCAATTATGGAAAGGAAAAACAAAAACTGTTCAAATAGAGAACAATATTTAACCCCTTAAGGACTCAGGGTTTTTCAGTTTTTGCACTGTCAATTTTTCCTCCATACCTTTTAAAAATCATAACCCATTCAATTTTCCACCTAAAAATCCATATTATGGCTTATTTTTTTTGTCACCAATTCTACTTCACAGGGACCTTAGTCATTTTAGCCAAAAATTCACGGCGAAATGGAAAAAAAAAATTGTGCGACAAAATCGAAGAAAAAACGCCCTTTTGTAACTTTTGGGGGCTTCCGTTTCTACGCAGTGCATATTTCGGTAAAAATGACACCTTATCATTATTCTGTAGGTCCATACGGTTAAAATGATACCCTACTTATATAGGTTGGATATTGTCGTACTTCTGGAAAAAATCATAACTACATGCAGGAAAATGTATACGTTTAAAAATGTCATCTTCTGACCCCTATAACTTTTTTATTTTTCTACGTACAGGGCTGTATGAGGGCTCATTTTTTGCACCGTGATCTGAAGCTTTTATTGGTATGATTTTTGTTTTGATCGGACTTTTTGATCACTTTTTATTAATTTTTTAATGGTATAAAAAGTGACCAAAAATACGCTTTTTTGGACTTTGGAATTTTTTTGCGTTTACGCCATTGACCGTGCGGTTTAATTAATGATATATATTTATAGTTCGGACATTTACGCACGTGGCGATACCACATATGTTTATTTTTTTTTTATTTACACTGTTTTATTTTTTTATGGGAAAAGGGGGTGATTCAAACTTTTATTAGGGAAGGGATTAAATGACCTTTATTAACCCTTTTTTTTTGTTTTGTTTTTTTTGCAGTGTTATAGGTCCCATAGGGACCTATAACACTGCACACACTGATCTTTTACACAGATCACTGGCGTGTATTAACACGCCTGTGATCAGTGTTATCGGCACTTGACTGCTCCTGCCTGGATCTCAGGCACGGAGCAGTCATTCGTCGATCGGGCACCAAGGAGGCAGGTAAGGGCCCTCCCGGTGTCCTGTAAGGGATTTCACCGCGGCGGTCCCGAACAGCCCGACTGACTAGCCGGGATAGTTTCACTTTAAAGGGTTAATACCGCACATTGCCGCGATCGGCGATGTGTGGTATTAGCCGCGGGTCCCGGCCGTTGATGAGCGCCGGGACCGACGCGATGTGATGCGGTATACGTCCTGCGTCGTTAATGGGTTAAAGCGTACCTGTCTGATCATACAAAAATATTTTTTTAATGTACCACTCGGTACCTAATCCTGACCATGTACATCTAATTTTTATGTGTCTAGCGCCTTTATTTTTTTATTACACTTATAATTTAGCTCACTAGTCTGAATTCCTCTCAAAGGGAGGGGGCGTGGCCTCACTGCAGGTCTCCGCACCTTCCCTCAGTATGCTGTCTGCTCACACCTCCCCTAGCATTAGCAAAATTACAACTCCCAGCTTGTCCTCACTGACAGTAGCGGGACACAAGCTGACAGTGGGAGGATTTTTCCTCCAGCTGTAAGCCCTGCGCTCACAGCTGTCAATCAAGGAAGTGTGTCCATGACATAGGTGATGATGCATGGACACAGCAGGACTAGTATGTGTCCAAGCAGGCGGGGGGGGGGGGGGGGGGCAGCAGTTGTTTGACTGGCTTTTTCAGTATGAAATACTGAAAATGTTCTAATGAAAGCAATTGCTAAACCTATTGGTTTTGCATGCTTTACAACATATCAAAGGTTTTTGTATCTCACAGTGCCCATTTAAGTTAATAATTCAAGCTTGGAAAAATGCAAGGATACAGCTGAATTAATCACGTTGCAAAATAAAATGAATGACAATTTGAAAGATCTGGACCTAAAAGATTACAGGATCTAATTTAATTGGGACCTAAAAGATTATGCAACCAATACTGTGTACACGTAGAAAAGAAATCCTAGGAATAAGCAACCAAAATCCATTTTGAAATAAATGCATCATGTGAACACTGACAAATATAACCAACAAGCCAAGAAAAATGTTAGTTTTAGTTCTTCAGAAAAGGAAGCTACAGTTTATTGTACTGATGGCACGGACATTCCTGAAGAAGAATCTGATTTATAAGAGAACACCAACAATAGTAAGCAATCTTATGGTAAACAATCTGTGCCAAAAAAAAACAAGGTAGGCCAGCATCACCATCAAAAAAACGGGAAGAAAAAGGCATTACAGGTAGAAGGAAACGCACTGGACTTAGAGCGGGGTGGAAACACTGAAGGATCACAAAGAACACATACCTGTCAGAACCAGCAGAATGAGAGCACCCACAAATAAATGCTTCACAAAAGGGAACGAATATCAGTTCTCACAGTTCACAATTTGTAATGTTTTATCATCCATTCAAATATGTGTTCTGTCTAAAGGTCTTAACTTTGTGCCGAATCCATTTGACCTGTACGGTACCTTGCAAGATATCAATCGTTTTGTAAGATCGTTGACTGCCAAAAAAAAAAAACCATGTATGCTTCTTTTTCTGAACAAAAGACTTTGTTTGATTTGACGGATTTACAAAGTTACAGTCAACTATCTACAATTAATGATAACAATATTAAGGACACAAAAATGTTGTTTTGTACCTCTAATCCATCGTTTTATCCTATCAACTCGTGCACCAGCTCTATGGACACCTTTCAGTATAGAATTGAAAGACCTTAAACAACGTGAAGTTGAAAGTTCCCTCCTTGCCAAGGACAATCTAGCCAAAAAGAAAGGTGTTAGCCTTAAATGAATTGTGTAGTAATTATATCATTCTACAGGAAGCTGACAAAGTGGGGGCAGTTGTAGTGCTTTAAAAAAAAAAAAAAAAAAGTCAGTTTTTATTGAGTTTTTCAAACACTTTTTTTTTAAAACATACAAAGAACCCCCCCCCCCCCAAACAACCAATCTGTCTCACTCCTGCACAATAATAAAGGAAATAACATCTGTTTGTAGCAAAGTAAATAAAATTATGAACCAACCAGAAATACAAGTGTGCCAGTTCAGATGTCCACACGAAAAAAACACATCCAGTCAGGGTGCAGACTCACAAGAAGATCAGTTAGGTGACAGGAACCCATCCACTACAGAAATAGGGCAAACATTCAAACTCACACCGCACAGAACACTCACAAGCAACAATACAAGGGGAGATATCAGTCATTTAATAGACAGCAAACTTACGTTCAACCTTACGCTTCACATAAATCCCTTTTTCCAACCGGACTATAAACTGAACACTGTTAATAAGGTCAGCCACTGCTAGGGGGTGGGCCCAATCCAATACTGCGCAATCATCTTCCTAGCCTGGTACAGAATGCGCAAAATCCCTATCTCAACCATAGAGAGCTCCTGACTGCAACCCAAGAGACCCAACAGGCACACTTTAGGGACCCGAGTCAGCGTCACACCATAAACTGTTCTAACTAGATTCAAGACATCACTCCAATAAGCAGTCAGGAGAGGGCAATCCCACATCATATGCACTAGATGCGCCTCCTACCTACCACATTGCATTCACACAGAGTCACACCGAACTCCAATTCTATATAGGAATACTGGGGTCATATACAGGGGCAGTTGTGGTGCTTGATAGGTTGTTATATACTTAGTGATGCTACTGTTTACAGAAAAATTAATGCTGATCCTACTGTTGTGGTTAAAAATAAGCCAAATGTGTTACTTGCTGAAGGTTTCAGCCATGGTATAATTTCAAAACAGCAGCAATAATTCCTGTCTCCAATTCACCCAGTTTGCTCGGTCTTCCATGCGTTCCCCAAAATCCATAAAAATCTTTTTCCTCCACCACTACATCTAATTGTAGCTGGAATTGGGTCAGTGCTTGAACAACTGGGCACATGGGTAGATGCTCTCCTACATTTTTTGGCTACTTGTACCATGGGCTATATTAAAGATACAAAATCTCTTCTGAGTGCCATGAATAACATTCGGTGGCAGAGCAGTTACTCTTGGATCTCTTGTGTTGTGGTATTGCTTTATTCATGTATCCCCCATGCTGAAGCTTTGGTTGCAGTTGAATTTCACATAAAGAAGTACAGTGCTTATGATCCTGTACATTGCCAATACATTGTGGATGTTTTGGGTTTCCTGTTAAAACACAATTTCTTTCGGTGTGATAGTGATTTTTTTGCTCAGATTACTGGTTGCCCAGTGGGCTGTAAGTTCTCACCAACGCTCGCAAATCTTTACATGTTGTACAAGGAGGAGTGTCATCTGTATTCAGCCATGAATCCATATGCACCCCTCATAGTGTGGTATGGCCGATATATGGATGACCTCCTCCTAGTGTAGTTGGACTATGAATCTAAGGCAAATCATTTTTTGAATTATGTTAATGACAACAACATGAATCAAAAATTTACCTTTGAGTGGGGAGGAAAAAACATCTTCCTAGATGTCAGTCTGAAGGGTGATTCTGAATTGGAATGTGTTCATACTACTTTATATCGCAAGCCTGAAGGATTGTTCACATTAAGGAAAGAGATATTACTTGAAGAATAAGCGAAAGCTGGATATCAACCTTGTCACTTTTTCTACACCTTACAGTATGCTTGTAATGTCCGTTTGTTTTTGTATTTTTCTGTTTAGGTGTGTATTCACACACTAGTTTGTTAAGAGCAGTTTGCTATTCCACCTGGATAGTGAATAGTTAAAGGAAAACTGTCACATGTTTGCTCCTGCACTAACCACAAGTACTGATGGATAGTGCGGGAGACGCTGATTCCTATGATCCCTACCATTCGCCCGCAATCTTAGTTTTATTAGATCTGAAAATGGTGCTGTAACTGTCACGGGCGGGGTTTCTGTAGCTTAACTGGCACTGACATCATCGCCGCCCGTCCTCAGCGCTGCCCGCTTATGAATATTCATCCCCCTCCCTCCAGCTCTCCCTCTCTTCGCCGCTCCTAACCGGATTTCACTGTGCATGTCAGGAAGCGGCACTTTCGCAGTGAATACCAGTTAGGAGCAGCGAAGAGAGGGAGAGCTGGAGGGAGGGGGATGAATATTCATAAGTGGGCGGCGCTGCGGATGGGCAGCACTGACGTCAGTGCCAGTTAAGCTACAGAAACCCCAGTTACAGCCACATTTTCAGATATAATAAAACTAAGATTACGGCCGGATCCGCCCAAGGTAGGGATCATAGAAATCAGCGTCTCTCCATCAGTGGGGTTAGTGCGGGAGCAAACATGTGACGGTTTTCCTTTAATGCTCTGAACAAATGAGAACTCGGGTAGAGTTATATAGCCAGAGTTCTCCTGAATTCTGGTGCTGGTTTTAGGATTATGTTTGTTCATTCTGCTCTGTCTGTGTTCACACTTTCTGAGTCTAGCTTGTACCCTGTGTTCTGTATGTTATATTCCTGTTTGGTATTCTGGAGTCTATTCAGACTCATCCGGTTCTAGTCTAGTGTTTCATGTATTATATTTCTGTTTCCTACTGGGTCAGCATTTTGTCCACACGGTGGAGTGTGTCTGCTGGCCAGTAGCCTATTTGGCTTTATTATTCATGGCTACTCCTATAGTGGAATGGGGAGTCCAGTTTGTATGTTCTGTGTCCCAGTGTGAACAGTGTCCTATATTTATATCCTGTTTGGTTGATCTGATCTTTGTCCTTTTGTACATGTTTGTGAACACTGTCTTATGTTACCTGTTCAGTTTAGTGGTTTGGCTCTCAGTTCTTCTGTTTAACCCCTTCATCTCCTGGATTCTGCTGTATACTCATATCATGCCTAGTCTTGTTCATTTCATCATGTCTGCCATTTATCTGATATCTGGTTTATGAACTGTTTAATTCACTATATTCTGCTCTGTTTGTGAGTTTATATTCTGCCCTGTTAGTATTTGTATTCTGTCTGGTATATCTGGTTGTCTAGTAGTTTTCTGTTTCTGCTCTGGTCTGTGACCGACTATGTATATTATGTGTTTTTACACCACTGCACTTTAACGCAGGAAGGGACCGGCAATCCATTGTTTAGGATGGATGGGCAAGTAGGCAGGGAGAGATGTTTTAGGGTCAGTTTAGGGCTTCTCCGTGTCCTCCCAGTCAGTCCCTGACAATACTATTCTCTAAAATCAAAAGTATTATTCAGAAACAACTACCGGTCTTATAGGACAATGAGGTTCTATGTAAAATTTTGAGTAATGGTGTTAGATCTGTGGCAAAGAAAAGTAAATTGTTGCAAAGTAGATTGTCTAGTAGTGATTATAGAAACAGAAACACCAATGAATGCCTGCTGAAAATGAAAGGTAATTACAGATGTGCACTCCCGAAGTGCAAGTTATGTAAACACATGGTTAATACTTAAGGTTTCTGTTCAGTGGCAAATGGTAGTAGGTATCCCATTAAAACATTTATTAACTGTGATATGACACAGGCGAGGTGACTGGTCTAGTTTTCTGGTCTAGGTGACTGGTCTGGTTTTCAAAACAGAAGCCTTTTGGATCCTGTATTTGGATTCACGACATCCGCAGGGGCTTAACTACCATAATGATTTATCTTATTTCTATTAACATGCACATTGGCACTGATTTACTAAGAGTGGAGTGTAGTTTTCTTTGTGGGTTTTAATTCACTACAAATTTTTTTCCACGGTATTTACTATGCACTTTTCCCTACACTTTGCTTTTTTACACATGCTCTGATCTGTCGGGTTTTCCTCAGCTCAAATCCACCACATTTTCTGTGGAAACTTTAGTTAATAGGTTGTTCTTTGTAAATATATGGGGGCCACGCCCCTTTTTGGCAGCTACGTCTATTTTCCCCGACAGTCACGCCCCTTTTTTGGGTTTTCTCAGTAAAATGGAGAGTCAGGCGAGACCGATCCACCTGCATAGCCTCCACTGCGGGAGGCAACGTAGAAGGTTGCAGTGTTGCTGAAAGACAGGTGCCAGACGAGGAAAGTGCCAAAGCCGTGAAGAGTTCCTTTCCTGACATTGTTCCTCATGACGTTCAGAGAAATGGAGATCAATCTGAGAGGCCACCTGTATGAGATCACTCAGAGTGGATGGCGATTCCCGGGCGGCTAGGACATCCTTAATATGGCTAGAAAGTCCTCTTTTGAAAGTGGCGCAAAGAGCTTCATTATTCCAAGATAACTCCAATACCAGGGTACGAAATCGGATGTCATACTCGCCCACAAAGGAGTTGCCCACTCGCCCACAAAGGAGTTGCCATGAGAAAGACTCGGCAAGGCCGTCTCAGCGGAAGAAGCTTGTGCAGGTTCTTCAAAGACACCTTGGGATTCTGTCAAGAATGCCTGAAGACTAGCTGTGAGTGGATCACTGCGATCCCATTGCCCAGGCCAGAGCCCTTCCAGTTAAGACTGATGACAAAGGCCACCTTCGCACGTTCCGTAGGGAACTGTTCTACCATTAGCTCAATGTGCATGGAGCACTGTGTCACAAATCCACAACAAGACTTGGGATCCCCCTCATACTTCTCAGGTAAAGACAGACGGAGCCTGGATCCTGTGGCAACTGCAGGAGCGGGAGGCAACACTGGAGCAGAAGAAGGCTGTGGCTGCTACAGTTGTTGCTGGACAGAAAGCAACTGCTGCATCATGGCAGACAATTGGTTTAAATGTTGCGCCTGCTGCGCCAACTGCTGCAACTGGAGAGCCACGATAGAGGCGAGATCCGGATTCTCTGGCAGAGATACCCCAGGATCCATGGCCGGATCTTGCTGTAATGGTGCTAGATGTGGAACCACTGATTGCTTTTTGCTCCTTATATTAGGAGTTGTTGTTCATGTTTTTGTGTAAAAAATTCTAAATAAAGAGTTAAAAAAAAGATACATGGAGGGGCGTGCCGGCTTCCACGTCATGCGGGGACAGAACGCCCCCTTTCCTGTACATTGCCACGGCCCCGTACAGGAGATAGCAGGGGTCCCCGCGATCTAAAACTTATGATAGGGGATAAAGTTAAGCACTACAGATCTCCTTTAATCTCAGGCTCTGGGGCACTGAAGATCCGGCAGGGAAGAGGGGGCGGAGCTGCCTGAAATAAGCTAGCAGAAGGACCAGGCACCAATCAGCGGTGCACTGGCCCTTTAAATCCCAGGAAGCCAGCGCGGGGCATGTGCACCGGAAACCAGAGACCAAAGCAGGGAAGGGACGGGTTGCGATTCGCATGGGGGACCGGAGCACTCACTGTGACAGTGGGTCACCCTGGAACTGGAATTATTGGGCCTTACAGATGTTGGATTCCTTTTACTTAATCTAGATAGACTGAATGCCTTAAAATATATATTTTCCAACTGTTTAAGCATCGGTGAACCTTTGGAAAAAACATATATTTTTACATCACTATCCAGTAAATCTGTCAGTACACATGCAATACCCTTAAATTCCCTCACCCAGAAGCCAGGGAGAAATATGGAGAGAACAATGTATCTGATTGTTTTGACCGAGAAAATGCTTCGCAGATTTACACAAATACAGAAATACAAACCTTTAGCCTCTCATTTGCTGAAAGCTTATTTCCCTACTTATTTATCTAACCAGAGAAATCATCCAATGATTAATGTAAAGAAGAAACTTAGGGAAACTTAGATTTGTTTTAATTTACAACACACTCAATAATAAATCAGTGAAAATGCTCAAATGTAAGAAGAAGTTGAAATCTTAATTGGATATTTGATCTTTGCTAACAGCTTTTAAACTTCACCACAAGGGCTACCCTTTGGTAGCAATAAACTAAAAATCGATTATATTTTTATAACACCCCTTTAAAATATCCAACCTTTCCTTGTCAGTTTTCCCCTTTTGTTGGAAAGATTGCAGGATTGCTTTTACACATTTTGCGGACTTGTCCATTATCAACCAAATTACAAAACACATGTATAACAATGCCTAAAAGCTTTAACCCCTTAAAGGGGTTATCCAGGAAAAAAACTTTTTTTTATATATCAACTGGCTCCAGAAAGTTAAACAGATTTGTAAATTACTTCTATTAAAAAATCTTAATCCTTCCAGTACTTATGAGCTTCTGAAGTTAAGGTTGTTCTTTTCTGTCTGAGAGTTCTCTGATAACACGTGTCTCGGGAAACGCCCAGTTTAGAAGGAAATTCCCATAGCAAACCTCTTCTAAACTGGGCATTTCCCAAGACACGTGTCATCAGAGAACTCTCAGACAGAAAAGAACAACCTTAACTTCAGAAGCTCATAAGTACTGGAACGATTAAGATTTTTTTAATAGAAGTAATTTACAAATCTGTTTAACTTTCTGGAGCCAGTTGATATATAAAAAAAGTTTTTTTCCTGGAATACCCCTTTAACCCCTTAAGGACTCAGCCCATTTTGGCCTTAAGGACTCAGACAATTTAATTTTTACGTTTTCATTTTTTCCTCCTCGCCTTCTAAAAATCATAACTCTTTTATATTTTCATCCACAGACTAGTATGAGGGCTTGTTTTTTGCGCGACCAGTTGTCCTTTGTAATGACATAACTCATGATATCATAAAATGTATGGCGCAACCAAAAAACACTATTTTTGTGGG
This sequence comes from Hyla sarda, assembly GCF_029499605.1. Classification (NCBI taxonomy): domain Eukaryota; kingdom Metazoa; phylum Chordata; class Amphibia; order Anura; family Hylidae; genus Hyla; species Hyla sarda. The sequence continues at coordinate 373,388,602 of NC_079189.1, read as the reverse complement.
GAAATTAAAACGAAAAACGCAATTTTGCTAATTTTGGAAGGTTTCGTTTTCACGCCGTACAATTTATGGTAAAAATGACGTGTGTTCTTTATTCTGAGGGTCAATGCGATTAAAATGATACCCATTATTACATACTTTTATATTATTGTTGCGCTTAAAAAAAATCACAAACTTTTTAACCAAATTAGTATGTTTATAATCACTTTATTTTGATGACCCCTAACTTTTTTATTTTTCCATATAAGCGGCGGTATGGGGGCTCATTTTTTGCGCCATGATCTGTACTTTTTTTTGATACCACATTTGAATATAAAAAACTTTTAATACATTTTTTATAATTTTTTTTTAAATAAAATGTATTAAAAAAGTAGGAATTTTGGACTTCTATTTTTTTTTTCGTTCACGCCGTTCACCATACGGGATCATTAACATTTTATTTTAATAGTTCGGACATTTACGCACGCGGCGATACCAAATATGTCTATAAAAAAAAATTTTACGCTTTTTGGGGGTAAAATTGGAAAAAACGGACGTTTTACTTTTTTATTAGGGGAGGGGATTTTTCACTTTTTTTTTACTTTTACATTTTTTTACATTTTTTTTTACACTTGAATAGTCCCCATAGTTGACTATTCATAGCAATACCATGATTGCTAATACTGATCTGTTCTATGTATAGGACATAGAACAGATCAGTATTATCGGTCATCTTCTGCTCTGGTCTGCTCGATCACAGACCAGAGCAGGAGACGCCGGGAGCCGCACGGAGGAAGGAGAGGGGACCTCCGTGCGGCGTTATGAATGATCGGATCCCCGCAGCAGCGCTGCGGGCGATCCGATCATTCATTCAAATCGCGAACTGCCGCAGATGCCGGGATCTGTATTGATCCCGGCACCTGAGGGGTTAATGGCGGACGCCCGCGAGATCGCGGGCGCCTGCCATTGCCGGCGGGTCCCTGGCTGCGATCAGCAGCCGGGATCAGCCGCGCATGACACGGGCATCGCTCCGATGCCCGCGGTTATGCTTAGGACGTAAATGTATGTCCTGGTGCGTTAAGTACCACCTCACCAGGACGTACATTTACGTCCTGCGTCCTTAAGGGGTTAAAGACTCAGGGTTTCTCCATTTTTGCATTTTCATTTTTTCCTCATCACCTTCTAAAAATCATAATGCTTTCAATTTTGCACCTAAGATTCCATGTGATGGCTTATTTTTTGTGCCACCAATTCTACTTTGCAGTGACATTAGTAATTTTACCAAAAAAATCCACGGCGCAACTGAAAAAAATTCATTGTGCGACAAAATTGAAGAAAAAATGCCATTTTGTAACTTTTGGGGGCTTCCGTTTCTACGCAGTGCATTTTTTGGTAAAAATGACACCTTCTGTTTATTTTGTAGGTCCATACGATTAAAATGATACCCTACTTATATAGTTTTGATTTTGTTATACTTCTAAAAAAAAAAATCATAACTACATGCAGGAAAATTTATACGTAAAAAATTCTCATCTTCTGACCCCTATAACTTTTTAATTTTTCTGCCTAGGGGCCTATATGGGGCTAATTTTTTGCAACGTGATCTGAAGTTTTTATCTGTACCATTTTTATATTGATCTGACTTTTTGATCGCTTTTTATTAATTTTTTAAAAAGTGACCAAAAATACGCTATATTGGACTTTGAAATGTTTTTGCGCGTACGCCATTGACCGTGCAGTTTAATTAATGATATATTTTTATAATTCGGACATTTCCGCACGCAGCAATACCACATATGTTTATTTTTATTTAAACCACTACACCCTCTCCCATAGGCTTGCATTGAGGGGGTGGGGCGTGATGTCCTGAGGGGCGGAGCCATGATGTCACGATACTCCGGTGAGTCATCAGACACGGAGCGATATTCGCTCAGTGAGGCTGATGACTAGTGGGTGCTGCAGGAGAAATTGTGGGGGTCCCCAGCAGCGAGACCCCCGCGATCAGACATCTTATCCCCTAACGGATTTTTATGCCCTGTAGGATTTTTTAATGCTTTTTAACCCTTTAACGATGCAGGACGTATATTTACGTCCTGCGCCGGCTTCCGCAATATGAAGCGAGGTCGGGCTGCGACCCCGCATCACATCGCATCGGTCCCGGCGCTCATCAACGTCCGGGACCCGCGGCTAATACCATGTGTGTGGTATTAACCCTTTAGAAGCGGCGGTAAAAGCTGACCGCCGCTTCTAAAGCGAAAGTGAAAGTATCCCGGCTAGTCAGTCGGGCTGTTCGGGACCGCCACGGTGAAATCGCGGCGTCCCGAACAGCTTGCAGAACACCGGGAGGGCCCTTATCTGACCCCTCGGTGTCCGATCGACGAATGACTGCTCCGTGCCTTAGATCCAGGCAGGAGCAGTCAAGCGCCGATAACACTGATCACAGGCGTATTAATACACACCTGTGATCAGGATGAGAGATCAGTGTGTGCAGTGTTATAGGTCCCTATGGGACCTATAACACTGCAAAAAAAAGTGTTAATAAAGGTCATTTAACCCCTTCCCTAATAAAAGTTTCAATCACCCCCCTTTTCCCATAAAAAAAATAAGAGTGTAAATAAAAATAAACATATGTGGTATTGCCGCGTGCGTAAATGTCCGAACTATAAAAATATATCATTAATTAAACCGCACGGTCAATGGCGTACGCGCAAATAAATTTCAAAGTCCAAAAAAGCCTTTTTTGGTCACTTTTTATACCATTAAAAAATGAATAATAAGTGATCAAAAAGTCCAATCAAAACAAAACTCATACCGATAAAAACTTCAGATCACGGCGCAAAAAATGAGCCCTCATACCGCCCTGTACCTGGAAAAATAAAAAAGTTATAGGGGTCAGAACAGGACATTTTTAAACGTGTAAATTTTCCTGCATGTAGTTATGATTTTTTCCAGAAGTACGACAAAATCAAACCTATATAAGTAGGCTATAATTTTAACCGTATGGACCTACAGAATAATGATAAGGTGTCATTTTTACCGAAATATGCACTGCGTAGAAACGGAAGCCCCCAAAAGTTACAAAATGGCGTTTTTTCTTCGATTTTGTCGCACAATGATTTTTTTTCCGTTTCGTCGTGAATTTTTGGGTAAAATGACTGATGTCACTGCAAAGTAGAATTGGTGACGCAAAAAATAAGCCATAATATGGATTTTTAGGTGGAGAATTGAAAGGGTTATGCTTTTTAAAAGGTAAGGAGGAAAAAACGAAAGTGCAATAATGGAAAAACCCTGAGTCCTTAAGGGGTTAACACTAAAATAAAGCTGTATAAATTATCCCTGGTTGTTGGCAGAAGCCTGCTGGTTCTAAAATGCACACAGAGATTTTGAAAGATGCCATGGCTTTTTCTAAGGGGTTCTAAAAATGATCCCTTTTGTGGGAGTAGCTGCAGATTTTGATTCTGGCTAGTGAAGACACCAAGGGTTTTTCAAAGTGTTCCAAAACGTATCTTTTTTTGGGAGTTGCAACATGATTGGCATCCCAAAAAAGTGACGAATAATTAGCTTTTGTATGGAAAGCTGAAAAAAACTATCCCTTTTTTTGTAGACAATCGGTTGTGCATGTGTAGGCCTGGCTGGTAGTAGCGGTAGCAGCTACTGTAGCAGACTGTTGGTTGATGTAGTCGCCAGTATACAGCAGGAGGTGCAAGGCTGACGGGAGGTGGCGGACTGGTGATGTTTTACCAAACTCTTGGAACCCCTGCTGCTAAGCTGTTTCAAGGGGAAAAGCACTCCAGCAAGTTCTTCCACCCCTTTAGCATGGCTCCATGCTAAACATATAGCAGGATGATTGTGTGGGTACAGCAGGTTTGTCCACATGTTCACAGACGGAAAGCAACTGACTGACCACAACACTACGGTGTCCATTTTAGGACATCCTCAGTCGTCAGCTGTACCTCGCTCATCCTTCAGCCAAAACGGCGTCCCACCTCATCCCTCCTCCGTCAGGCGTCATGCCTCAGACGAAAATGAAAGTGCTAATTCAGCAGAGCTTCAGCAGATCTGCTAGCACAGACACTGTGATTGGTTGATGGGAGGGTGTGTGCAGTCCCGCTCTACTGTTTCGACACACTTCTTTACAAACCCTAATTTCTCATGTACCCAGCTTTTCCCAATTCCTGCAAAACAAACCTATGCTCTCAGCTTTTCCCGATTCCTGCAAAACCTACAGTTATGTTCCCAGCTTTTCCCGATTCCTGCAAATCTTACACTCATGTACCCAGCTTTTCCAGTTTCCTGCAAATCTTACACTAATGTACCCAGCTTTTCCAGATTCCTGCAAATTACACTCATGTACCCAGCTTTTCCAGATTCCTGCAGGTTTTGCAGGAATTGGGAAAAGCTGAGCACATAACTGTAGGTTTTGCAGGAATCGGGAAAAGCTGAGTACATAACTGTAGGTTTTTCAGGAATCGGGAAAAGGTGAGTACATAACTGTAGGTTTTGCAGGAATCGGGAAAAGCTGAGTACATAACTGTAGGTTTTGCAGGAATCGGGAAAAGCTGAGTACATAACTAGGTTTTGCAGGAATCGGGAAAAGATGAGTACATAACTGTCGGTTTTTCAGGAATTGGGAAAAGCTGATGTGGTAACCTTGGGGGATAAAGCCTTGTGGGGTATAGGGTAGTTAGGATGTTGCTGTTCAGAATAATAAAGGGCGCTGTTAACCCTTGTCACTCGTGACGCCAGGGGTGGGGGTTAAATACTGTAATCTTGATAGGCCGATTGCCACCCTTCCCAATAGCAATAGGTGAATGTAGAATAAAGGATTGTCCACAACCACTGTTAACTGAAAACTTGCAGGAACTTTTACTGAAAAATGTCTGTACGTCCAGATAACAGAGTCTCTATAGATATAGCTGAGCAGCGATTGACAGTTGGTTGGGATTAGATAAGCTCAATTTAGCTTCTCAGAGATTTTGTAGCATAGATCCGCTGGATTTAAGGGTGCGTTTAGGTCCAGTGATCTTGCGGGGAATTGCGTAGTATATCCGCTATGTTAGAGGCCGAGGCCGAGGCCGCAAGGCTTTGGCCTAGTAAATTGTCTTGTAAGCTGCGGAAGTCCTACCTCATCCAGAATCAGCAACCCAAGAGCGATGCTGCTTGCTTGGCAGCACAGGAACAAGAGAGCGATCAAGATGGCGCAGCTCCCTTATATGGGCAGAGGCTGGCCGTTTTGGATTGGTCCATAACAACTGTCACTCACCGTTACATTTCATTGTGGGTGAACACGTCATGAGAACCACCAAAGGTCCTTTAGCAAAACCATAGAGTTCTGAACCTAATCACATGACCCGCAGGTCCTGCTACGCTGAACAGGTAGGCATTTGAATATATACATATTTATGCTTATATTTATATGAATTTCTATACAAATATGAACCAACTAAGGGGTGACGAGGGGATAACTATAGAAGAGGGACCCCGACGTTCCTAGGGACTCTGACTATGGGGACCTCTACAAAGGTACAGTATGAAATACGGTACCGGGACACCACACTGAGTACATAGTTGTAGGTTTTGCAGGAATCGGGAAAAGCTGAGTACATAAATGTAGGTTTTGCAGGAATCGGGAAAAGCTGAGTACATAAATGTAGGTTTTTCAGGAATCGGGAAAAGCTGAATACATAACTGTAGGTTTTGCAGGAATCTGGAAAAGCTGAGAGCGTAGGTTTGTTTTGCAGGAATCGGGAAAAGCTGGGTACATGAGAGATTTGGGTTTGTAAAGAAGTGTGTCGAAACAGTGGAGCGGGACTGCACACACCTACGCTTCAATCAACCGATCACAGTATCTGTGCTGGCAGCCAATCACACACTGTCTGTGCTAGCAGGTCTACCGAAGCTCTGCTGACTCAGCACTTTCATTTTCGTCTGAGGCATGACAGAGTTTAGGCTGACAAAGGTTTTGGCTGACGCCTGACGGAGGAGGGATGAGGCAGGACGCAGTTTTCGCTGAAGCCTGACGGAGATTGGTCCTAGGGTTGAGGCGGGACGCTGTATTCGCTGAAGGATGAGGGCGGTACGGCTGAAAACTGACGGCGATTTGGCTGAGGGAGGAGGCGGGACGCTGTTTTTCCTGACAACTGATGGAGATACAATAATTCACAGAGGGGTACACACTTTAAAAAAGAACTTTTAATCAGACACGTCTAGAACCAATCATTAGCACAGGCCCCACAACAAAAGCCAGTAATTGGAGTTGACACCAGATCTAAAATATATAGAAACAGACCACAATGGATGGAAATATGTCTGTATGGGGGATAATGAGGAGAGCAGGGTCCCACAATGGTGCATAAATCACCCTAGAATTCCCTATCGGGGAGATGTAGTGTGGACTACCCCTGCTCCCACAGGGACTGTTGTGGCACTCGCCCTAAAATATTTTACGATTCTATTTGAAAAGATTCATCTGTGGAACAATTTCTGCGAGCACGAGTCAGTTCACCCACCGGGACGGCCAATACCGTATGTATACGGTATTGGCCGTCCCGGTGGGTGAACTGACTCGAGCTCGCAGAAATTGTTCCACAGATGAATCTTTTCAAATAGAATCGGATAATATTTTCCAACGTTTGGGTCAGAGAGGTTACCAGCCCTGGTGTCTGAACAGAGCCAAACAGAAAGTTTTACAAAAATCTAGAGACAGCCTTCTTACACCCAAACCTAATCAAACATTTTCGAACATGTTATCGAAGCCTACCTTTACCACTACTTACAGTTTAGAATTTAATAGTATTAACCCATATAAGGGCTTGTTTTTGCGCCATTAATTGTACTTTGTAATGACATCAATCATTTAATAACAAAATCTACTGCAAAACAAAAAAATATATATTTGTGGGGTGAAATAAACAAACAAAAACATTTTGTAACTTTTGGGGGCTTCTGTTTCTACACAGTGCAATTTTCAGTAAAAATGACACCTTATCTTTATTCTGTAGGTCCAAATGGTCACAAGGATACCCAATTTATGTAGGTTTTAGTTTATTTTACTACTTTAAAAAAATTATGACTACATGCACAAAAATTTGTATTTCAAAATTGTCATCTTCTGACCCCTATAACTTTTTAATTTTTCCACATACAGGGATATAGGAAGACTAATTTTTTTTGTGCCGTGGTCTGTAGTTTTTATTGTAACTATTTTTGTTTTGATGGGACTTTTTGATTGCTTTTTATTAGTTTTTTATGGTATAAGAAGTGACCAAAAATGCACAATTTTGGACTTTGCTTTTTTTTTTTTTACATGTATGCCATTGACCGTGCAGTTTAGCTAACTTATATTTTAATAGTTCAAACATTTACGCACACTGCGATACCACATATGATTATTATTTTATTTTAAAAATGTGATTAAAACTTTTAACAGGGAAGGGGTTAATTCACTTTTTTTTTTACTTTATATTTTTTTAGCCCTTTGTCTTCTGATTGCATATACTGATCAATGCTATGCCATAGCATAGCATTGATCAGTGTTATTGGTGCTCTGCTGCTCTAGCTTGGAGCAGCTGATTGCCGAAGGGAAGACATGGAGGCACGCTGATCAGGACCTGCTGCGTATGTCCCAATCAGTTCCACTGAGCCACCGGCACTGTTAACCCCGCAGGGGTTAATGCCATGCATCGGCCTGATTGGCTCAGCATTAGCCATGGGTCCTGGCTGCCTGTAGCAACCGGGACCCACAGGGTTTAACCCATTCTCCGCTCGTGAGAATGGTTTAAACCCAGTTAATGGGACCAGGAGGTACAGGTACGCCCCTGGTCTTTTAGTCCCAGGATGCGAGGGCATACCTTTACTCCCTTGGTCCTGGTGGGGTTAAGGGGAATCTGCCCAACACTCTGTGCCTGAGCATTGCATGTTCCTTGCATTCCTAGTGAAGATGTGCTGTCTTGATTCTGTATCTTGACCAGTGCCTGATTCCTGTTTTTTTGCCTGACCCCCACCTGTACCATATTGAGGGTCCTGTTGCCAAACCATACTGCTGACCTGCTTCTGTGGTGCTGACTCGACCACCCACCTATAATTGACTATGGCTAAATCTCATTCCTGAGTACCTCTGTGCAAGACTCTGACAGCTGACTACACCTACCTGTCTGACCTACTGTTGCCACACACCATTACTATCTGGATTGCTGCACCACTTGCTACCCATATTGGGGCCACATTTTTGGAGTGACCTGGTACCCTCTAGTAGCAGACATCCAACTTCTGCATCCAGAAGCTGAAGGGATAAAGGGTAAAGAATATGAGGGTACTTTGACTAAAGCCGTACCGGTTTGGTAACACAGTGGATCCATATATTACAAATGGCAAAGTGGATCCTTGGGCGCACATTTGTCCAGATTTGTCTGTTCAGCTTTTCATCTAGTCACTAATCCATAGAATCACAAACTCAATAAATTAATTCACCGTTAGATCACAGTGGGCAATGTATCAGTGAAAATGCAATTTAGTCAAAAATGTTCTTGTGGTGACCCAGTACAGAATAAGGTATTCTTCTGTACTCCTGCTATCCTGTGTGACAGCAGCTGCTTCAATGTCCGTCTTGGGCCCACTCTCCTCAGGAGTCCATATAATATAAAGCTATGCAATGGTTAATTTATTGATATTTTCTATGTACTTGTCTCTCCAGTTGTCATGAACCTTGTTGTTAGGGGAGTATGCAAAGGTAAACCAGGTGACTTATCCAGCCAATGGGATCTAAATTGCTCCCTTATAGGGTATGTTCACACTGCGGAACTGTAGCTGAATCTCCGTTCGCGGAATTCAGCGAGCAGAGATTCAGCCTGGCAGCCGGCAGCGTCTGCATGGCACTGCGCTGTCACCATTGACGGCTATGCAGTGCTTGCGGACTTCCACGAAAAGAATGAACATGTTCTTTCTTTGCGTGGAACAATTTCAGTGCCGGAATTGTCTGCCGCTGAAATTCCGCAGTGTGAACGGGTCTCGCGGAAGACCCATTTACACTGATGTTCACTGTTCACTGTGCAGAATTTTATTCCGCACATGGAATTCTGCAGGTATTCCGCAGTGTGAACATACCCATATAGTGTAACCAGAGTTTAGTTCTTCAGTAGAGTTGCTGAGGTACAATTGAGAGAAGTCTGAGGAGTCTGTGAGGTGATTCTGAAGGAGGCCTGAGGTCTAGTCCAGCAACCATGCATTTTCAACAAGTTAACCCCTGCGCCTGGGTGAAAGTCAAAGCCTTGCAGTTAGCACTAAAGTCCAGGGATCAACTCAAGTCAAGTCCAAGTAACTAAAGTCTAGCGTTGGTTGCATACAAGTCAAGTCAGTTATATACTGCACAATCAACTATAAGTCCCAGCAAGCTGATAAGCTTTCCAAAGTTCACACTGCGTCTCCTTCATGCTAATGTGAGCTGTAACGGAGTGTACCACCTTTCCAACCTCAGTAAAGCCAGTTATCCTTAACCTTGCGTCGGAGTAATTATTTGCCCCATGCCTGGCACAGGAGAAGCTGATCTACCTCGGGTGGGGTATAGGTCTACCACGCCCTGGTGTCAGGAAAAGGTTAATTCACACATTACCCTCACCCGGCACCACATTCTCTCTTCCTGCCAAGAGCCTAAACTTTACTTAAGATTTCCCTGTGTATTTCAATATGTAGCCCAGCTAAAGGAAGTGGACACAGCTGTTAGTAAGAGGTTAACCTGCTAGTGTAGGACATAGTTCTGTGTAAAGTATTAATTTGAGTGTCTCACTACATTAACTCAGCCATCCTACAACAGCCTCACCACACTGAAAGCTGGATTAGGTTTTATCTCTGTTCCTGCCAATTTTCAGGCCAATTTTATTTTTGCGTTTTCATTTTTCCTCCTTGCCTTCTAAAATCCATAACTCTTTTATATTTCCATCTACAGACCCATGTAAGGGCTTGTTTATTGAGTGACCAATTGTACTTTGTAATGAAACCTCTCATTTTACCATAAAATGTACAGCGAACCCAAAAGATTTATTTTTTTATGGAGGAAATTTAAATGAAAACCCAAATTTTTCACATTTTGGAGGGTTTCGTTTTCACACTGTACAACTTACAGTAAAAATGACGTGTTCTTTATTCTGTGGGTCAATACGATTAAAATGATACCCATGTCTAGATACTTTTATATTTTTGTACCGCTTAAAAAAAATCTAAAACTTTTTGTACAAAATCAGTATTCTAAAATCGCCCTATTTTGACCACCTATAACTTTTCCATGAGGGCTCATTTTTTGTACCGTCATGTGAACTTTTTATCGATACCACATTTGCATATATAAAACTTTTAGATAATTTTATATACATTTTTTTTGAATAAAATGTGACTAAAAAGCATCATTTTTGGACTTTTTAAAAAAAATGTACGTTTACGCCGTTCACCATACGGGATCATTAACATTATATATTGATATTTGGACATTTACACACCCGGCGATACCGAATATGTTTATAAAAAAAAAGAATTCAGGCTTTTTGGGGGTAAAATGGGAAAAACTGACAATTTTCATTTTTATTGGGGGAGGGGATTTTTCAGTTTTTTTTAACTTTTTTTTTTTTTTTACATTTTTCAACATTATCTATAGCAATCATTTGATTGCTAATACTGTTCAGTGCTATGCATAGGGCAGAGCACTGATCAGTATTATCAGCTATCTTCTGCTCTGGTCTGCTTGATCTCAGACCAGAGCAGGAGACACCGGGAGACGGACGGAGGCAGGTGAGGGGACCTCCGTCCACCATTACAGACGATTGGATTCCCGCGGCAGCGTTGCGGGCGATCCGATCATCTATTTTAACACTGCCGCAGATGCCGTGATCTGTACTGATCACGGCATATGAGGGGTTAATGGCGGACATCTGCCCGATCGCGGGTGTCGGCCATTACCAGTGAGTCCCCGGTTGCTGCTAGCAGCTGGAACCTGCAGTGTGAGTACCGCGTAAGTACTGCGATTTAAAGGGCCAGTGCGCCGCTGATTGGCGCCTGGCCCAAATAAGTGAAATCACCTGTGCACTGCTCTATATCACCTCACTTCCCCTTCCCTGTATTGCTGGATCTTGTTGCCATTGTGCCAGTGAAAGCGTTCCTTGTATGTCCCAAGCCAGTGTTCCAGACCTCCTGCCGTTGCCCCTGACTACGATCCTTGCTGCCTGCCCTGACCTTCTGCTACGTCCGACCTTGTTCTTGCCTAATCCCTTGTACCGCGTCTATCTCAGCAGTCAGTCGGGGTTGAGTCGCTATCGGGTGGAACAACCTGGGGGTTACCTGCCGCAGCAAGTCCATCCCGCTTTGCGGCGGGCTCTGGTGAATACCAGTAACCCCTTAGACTCCGTTCCCCTGGTACGGCCCACGTCATCACCCCACTGATACAGAGGATATACCTCCAGTATCCTCACAGTACCCGGATCCTGACAGACACGCTGTGGATTTCCTGCAACTGGTTTGCTTGCAGAAAATCTGTAGCATATTACAATGCTGGCACTGGGAATGAGATCAAAAATAAAAATATATAAAAAACAAAGGGGGTTTTGAACTGTGAAATATGGATGAAGCCTGTTGGGGACACAGGATGTACCTCTACGCACTGGGTGCATGGTAATTGGCACACCAGGATGCCATACGTAAGTTCTGAGTCCTGTTTGCACAATAAAGCAAGCGCATGTAAACCATGAAGCGGGTTGGGCTCCCCAGGATACAGCGTACAAGTCACGTACAAGGAAAACAACTCCACCACCAGCATATTTTACTTAAACATGGTAATGAACCTAACCACAAATTCTGGGAACATACAATAAACTTACATACACCCAGCCAAAGGCTGAGACCCTTGTGCTGCGCAGCGCCCTCTAAAGGATGAAGGAGAAAGGAGTATTAATTTGCCTACCGGCAGGCACAACTAGACTGCCACATCTTACCTGTTATTACCCTAAGAAAAACGCGAGAATAACTGTTTGGGTGTGTGGTCTGGGCTAGTGCGGGGCAGCACAACAGCTTACAATCTTACAAAACTCTACTGCAGAGGCGGCTCTCTACTTAGCCGATTTAGGCAGCCGCCTAAAGCCTTGCGCTTTAAGGGGCCTCACGGCCGGCTAAATAGTGTGATTAGAGAGCAGCCACCGCGACTTTCAATAAGAGCAGTGAGGACTGACCGACCGACCTGGTAAAGGGCCCATTGCAGCTGTTGAGGATCCAGGACACTTGCCCCGGATCCCCAGTCAGACAAGCACTACTTTCCCTGATGTCTTTCTCTATGTAAATATCCCTGTTCTGCTCCTGCTCTCGGTATCATTAGCAGAGACAGGCAGCAGTGCAGGGATGAAGGGAACCTGATTGATGGCTCCGCCTCCAGCACAGGAAGAGGATGGGGCCGAGAGCTGACAGGCCTCCCAGGAACACAGAGCGGCTGTGAGGGTGAGGAGTGTCACTGTGTCCTGCCTCTCTCCCCCATGACTAGCAGTATAACCAGGGGCTGGGGGTGAAAAGTAGCAGCCCAGTGGGGTCACTTTCCCTCCTCCAGTGTCCACAAGTTGCCAACAGGTTGCATTACAAGAACAATTTTTGGGAAAAATGGTGCGGTTTTACCGCGATTTTGAAAAATCGCGGTAAATTCGAGCCATTTTTGTCACGATTTTTCAAAAAATTGTTCTGGTAATGTGACCTGTGGACACTGGAGGAGGGAAAGTGACCCCACTGGGCCCACAACATGTGGACACACTGCTTGTTTATTTATCATTAACCCCTTAAGGCAGTGTTTCCCAATCAGGGGGCCTCCAGCTGTTGCAAAACTACAACTTCCAGCATGCCCAGACAACCTTTATGCTGGGAGTTGTAGTTTTGCAACAGCTGGAGGCCCCCTCATTGGGAAACACTGCCTTAAAGGGTACATTCACATGTACAGGATCTGCATATTTTTGCTGCATATTTTGTGCAGTTGATTTTGCAACCCATTAGCTTCAGTGGTTAGCAAAATCAGCTGCACCAAATAAGGGACATTAGTCATTTTACCCAAAAATTCACGGCGAAACGGAAAAAAAATCATTGTGTGACAAAATCGAAGAAAAAACGCCATTTTGTAACTTTTGGGGGCTTTCGTTTCTACGCAGTGCATATTTCGGTAAAAATGACACCTTATCATTATTCTGTAGGTCCATATGGTTAAAATGATACCCTACTTATATAGGTTTCTTTTTGTCATACTTCTGGAAAAAATCATAACTACATGCAGGAAAATGTATACGTTTAGAAATGAAATCTTCTGACCCCTATAACTTTTTTATTTTTCCACGTACAGGGTGGTATGAGGACTCATTTTTTCGCCGTGATCTGAAGTTTTTATCGGTATGATTTTTGTTTTGATCTGACTTTTTGATCACTTTTTATTCATTTTTTAATGGTATAAAAAGTGACCAAAATACGCTTTTTTGGACTTCGGAATTTTTTTGCGCGTACGCCATTGACCGTGCGGTTTAATTAACTATATATTTTTATAGTTCGGACATTTACGCACGCGGCGATACGACATATGTTTATTTTTATTTTTATTTACACTGTTTAATTTTTTTATGGGAAAAGGGGGGTGATTCAAACTTTTATTAGGGAAGGGGTTAAATGACCTTTTTTTCTTACTTTTTTGTGTGCAGTGTTATAGGTCCCATAGGGACCTATAACACTGCACACACTGATATTTTACACAGATCACAGGCGTGTATTAACACGCCTCTGATCAGTGTTATCGGCGCTTGACTGCTCCTGCCTGGATCTCAGGCACGGAGCAGTCATTCGTCGATCGGACACCGAGGAGGCAGGTAAGGGCCCTCCCGGTGTCCTGTAAGCTGTTCGGGACGCCGCGGTGGTCCCGAACAGCCCGACTGAGCAGCCGGGTCATTTTCACTTCAGACGCGGTGGTGAGGTTTGATCGCCGCATATGAAGGGTTAATACAGGGCATCACCGCGATCGGTGATGTCCTGTATTAGCCGCGGGTCCCGGCCATTGATCGGTGATGTCCTGTATTAGCCGCGGGTCCCGGCCGTGTTCAATCCAGTTACAAAATTTTAGTTTGAAACTGGATTGAACACTGGCTCATGGATCGTACCCAGAGAGTGGTGGTCAATGATTCGTACTCTGATTGGTCCCCGGTTATTAGTGGTGTACCCCAAGGTTCAGTACTGGGCCCGCTGTTGTTTAATTTATTTATCAATGATATAGAGGATGGTATTAACAGCTCTGTTTCTATCTTTGCAGATGACACCAAGCTTTGTAGCACAGTACAGTCTATAGAGGATGTGCATAAGTTACAAGATGACTTGGATAGACTAAGTGTCTGGGCATCCACTTGGCAAATGAGGTTCAATGTGGATAAATGTAAAGTTATGCATCTGGGTACTAATAACATGCATGCATCGTATGTCTTAGGGGGGATTAAACTGGCAGAGTCACTGGTAGAGAAGGATCTGGGTGTACTTGTAGATCACAGACTACAGAATAGCATGCAATGTCAGGCTGCTGCTTCCAAAGCCGGCAGGATATTGTCATGTATAAAAAGAGGCATGGACTCAAGGGACAGGGACATAATACTCCCCCTTTATAAATCATTGGTACGGCCTCACCTAGAATATGCTGTTCAGTTTTGGGCACCTGTCCATAAAAGGGACACTGCGGAGTTGGAAAGGGTGCAGAGACGCGCGACTAAACTAATATGGGGCATGGAACATCTTAGCTATGAGGAGCGATTAAAGGAGTTACAATTGTTTAGTCTTGAGAAGAGACGTTTAAGGGGGGATATGATAAACGTATTTAAGTATATTAATGGCCCATACAAAAAATATGGAGAAAAACTGTTCCAGGTTAAACCCCCTTCAAAGGACGAGGGGGCACTCCCTCCGTCTGGAGAAGAAAAAGTTTAGTCTCAAGGGGCGACACGCCTTCTTTACCTTGAGGACTGTGAATTTATGGAACGGTCTACCTCAGGTCACAGCTGGAACAATTTACAGCTTTAAAACAGGATTAGATACATTCCTGGAACAAAATAACATTAATGCTTATGAAGAAATATAAAATCTCATCCCTTCCCCAATATCGCGCCACACCCCTACCCCTTAATTCCCTGGTTGAACTTGATGGACATATGTCTTTTTTCGACCGTACTAACTATGTAACTATGTATAGCCGCCGGGACCGACCCGATATGCCGCCGGGACACTGCGTGACCCCGTGGCATATCGCGGGAGTCGGCGGAGGACGTAAATATACGTCCTTCGTCGTTAAGGGGTTAATATTAATCTTAGTATTCAGGATTTGGTCAGTAATAATATGGTGGTAATATGTATGGTGATTTTATTCCTCCTTGTATACTGGTTTTAATGCTTAAAATTGTCCTCTTCTATTAGACTTTTACTTATGGGACTTATTTTTTTGCTCTGTGGGCTGTAGTTTTTATCAGTATCATTTTTTGTTTTGATGGTACTTTTTGATCACTTGTAATAAACATGTTTTTCTGGTATATAGAATTACCAGAAATCAGCAATTCTGGACTTACCGTATATACTCGAGTATAATCTGACCCGAATATAAGCTGAGGCCCCTAATTTCACCACAAAATCCCAGGAAAAGTTATTGACTCGAGTATAAGCCTAGGGTGGGAAATACATCATCCCCCCCCTGTCATCATCCAGACCCTCATCATCATCACCCTGTCATCATCCCCCTTTCATCATCCCCTTGTCATCATCCCCCTGTCATCATCCCCACCCCCCTTCATCATCCCCTTGTCATCATCCCCACCCCCCTTCATCATCCCCTTGTCATCATCCCCACCCCCCTTCATCATCCCCTTGTCATCATCCTCTTGTCATCATCCTCTTGTGAACTATCCGCCCTCAGTGGTCTTCAACCTGCGGACCTCCAGAGGTTTCAAAACTACAACTCCCAGCAAGCCCGGGCAGCCATCGGCTGTCCGGGCTTGCTGGGAGTTGTAGTTTTGAAACCTCTGGAGGGCCGCAGGTTGAAGACCACTGCGGCCTTCGACATCATCCAGCCCCCTCACACCCCCTTTAGTTCTGTACAGTACTTGCCTCCGCTCGGCGCTGCAGGACTGTCCGGTGAGAAGGTCGTCTGGTGGGATAGTGGTTCCGGGCTGCTATCTTCACCGGGGGCGCCTCTTCTCCGCGCTTCGGGCCCGGAATAGAGGCGTTGCCTTGACGATGACGCAGAAGGACGTTGGTAATGAACGTATCTCTGCATCGTCGTCAAGGCAACGTAACTATTCTGGGGCCGGGCCCGAAGCGCGGAGAAGAGGCCCCCCGGTGAAGATAGCAGCCCGGAACCACTATCCCACCGGACGACCCCCTCACCGGACAGTCCTGCAGCACCGGACCAGCGCCGAGCAGAGGCGAGTACTGTACAGAACTAAAGGAGGTGAGAGGGGGCTGGATGATGTCGAAGGCCGCAGTGGTCTTCAACCTGCGGACCTCCAGAGGTTTCAAAACTACAACTACCAGCAAGCCCGGACAGCCGATGGCTGCCCGGGCTTGCTGGGAGTTGTAGTTTTGAAACCTCTGGAGGTCCGCAGGTTGAAGACCACTGAGGGTGGAGAGTTCACTCGAGTATAAGCCGAGGGGGGTGTTTTCAGCACGAAAAATCGTGCTGAAAAGCTCGGCTTATACTCGAGTATATACGGTAGGGTTTTTTTTTTTTACATATGTTTATTTTTGTTTACACTTTTATTAGGGAAGGGACATAATCACTGATGTGTGGCATTAGCAGTAAATGAAGAGAATTCAGCTATTAAGCGTACTTCATACACCCAAACTGCTTCCACGGGATACATGTACACCCTGTTTCTTCAAGGAGGTAATGGTGATTACACTAACTCCTCATCCTGACCTCACACACAGCCTACCTTCCACAGTCCTAACGAATCCCTATCTCTTGAATTCAATGCTCCCTGAAGTTACCTGTGATGAGGAGCCTGTATTGTCATGCAAAATTAAGTGGTTCCACCCCTTTTAGCCCCTCCCCTTTTATGACTCCGCCTTTTGCAAAGCCATACCCAATTACAATGCTATCCCCCCAGATGTGTGGGGGTTCCTACGCCCCTGCCAGAGGCCGTGCCCCCCCAAATTAAAATAGACACATGTTCTATTCTAATACAGTGATTCCCAACCGTTCGGCACTGCCCGGGGTGCAGCGGGATTTTGCCGTGAATTTTTAATTATTATTATTTTTTTTTTTTTTTTTTTCCGCCCTAGCCTGTGCGCCTGTGATTCACTCCCCGCTGCGGCGCAGTTAGCCGAAAATGGTGCCCTGCTACACCGAAGAGGGGAAGATGCCGTGGAACTGCAAACTGCGCCCCGTGCCAGCTTGCTTAAGGTATTGCACCCTTTCCACCCCTCTGTTACTCCCCCCCCGTCACCCATGTCCACTCCGCCCCTCACCCATGTCCACCCCCGTCACCCATTTCCTCCCCCCGTCATTTATGTCCACCCCCCTGTACGCCTTGTCCACCCCCCTGTCCTGTCACCCATGTTCACCTCCCCTGTCCACCCCCCCCAGTCTACCCTGTCACCCATGTCCATCCCCCTATTCACCCCTCTGTCCCTTTGTCATCCCTCTTTATCCCCCTTGTCATCCTTGTCCACCCCCCTGTTACCCCTGTTCACCCCCCCTGTGTCCCATGTCCACCCCCTGTCATCCATGTCCACCTAGGCCACCCTTCTGTCACCCGTGTCCATCCCTCTGTCACCCATGTTCATCCCCCCATCCACCCCTCTGAGCGCCCCCCAGTCTACCCCTCTGTCACCCATATCCACCCCTTATTCACCTCTCTATCCCTTTGTCACCCCTGTCCACCCCTCTTTTACCCCCTTGTCACACCTGTCCATCCCCCTGTCACCCATGTTCACCCCCCAGTCTACCCCCCCCCCAATTTACCCCCTGTCACCCATGTCCACACCCCTGTTCACCCCTGTCACCCCTTTTAACCTCCTTGTCATCCTTGTCCACCCCCCCTGTCTCCCATGTCCACCCCCCCTGTCATCCATGTCCACCTTGGCCACCCCTGTCTCTTCTACACCCCTCTGTCACCCATGTACACTCTTCTACACCCATGTACACCCCTCTGTCACCCCCTAAGCCCCTCTGTCACCCATGTACACCTCTCTGTCACCCATGCACACATCTCTGTGACCCATGTACTCTTCTACACCCCTCTGCCACCCATGTACACCCCTCTGCCACCCATGTACACCCCTCTACACCCCTCTGCCACCCATGTATACTCCTCTACACCCCTCTGCAACCCATGTACACTTCTATACTCATCTGTCACCCATGTACACCCATTTGTCACCCCCTATGCCCCTCTGTCACCCATTTACACTCCTCTACACCCCTCTGCCACCCATGTACACCCCTCTGTTACCCATGTACATGCCTCTACACCCCTCTGTCACCCATGTACTCCCCTCTGTCACCCACTTACACTCCTCTACACCCCTCTGTTACCCATGTACACACCTCTACACCCCTTTGTCACCCATGTACACTCCTCTAAACTCCTCTGTTACTCATGTACACTCCTGTCTCACTCATGTACACTCTATTACACCCCTGCCACCCATGTACACTCCTCTCTCACTCATGTTCACTCTATTACACCCCTGTCACCCATGTACACTCTTCTACACCCCTCTGTCACCCATGGAAAAAAAGTGTGGAGCCTAATGAGTTTGTTTTGCAGTTTTAATGGTGAAGAATTGTGGCTGGAAGAAACTGTCATCATTGCGCAGACCAGATGGAGAAAAAAAGGGAAAAACGCTGATTAGAGAAGACGTCATTTGTGAGTTTTGTGTTTTGTGCCGCTTTTCCCTTTTTTTTTTCTTCTTTTTATCGCGCTTGGGAGGCCTCAGATTTATTTTCGCCTAAGGCCTCAAAAAGTCTAGAGCCGCCTCTGCTCTACCGTATTCCCCCTCCCCTAACCAGTGTTGTAGCACATGCTTGAGTATTCCTCCTGAGCAAAAACGCCAGCCTGACTTGAGTTTGTGGGAAGTTTATCAGCTCTCCAATTGTGAAATGTCACTTTAAATTATGGAGTCCTTGCAATGAACAGTAACAACACTGACACGACCTGAGACCCTAAGTAAGTATCTACAGGCCTGGTCTAGTCTCTAGGCACCAACAAAGTAATGAGGTGCGTGCACGATCTTACTGACCCAAGTCTTCTCTGCATCCGCTGGTGACTCTGAACAGAACAAATGCGCGGTACGACAGCCTATGTTGTTTTGCTCCTCAAGTCCATGTTCCTGGAAGCAATCCTCGTTCCTCTGGACAGGATCAGGGTCTCGGACACAATCAGCTTCACTTAATTCTGGTCACTGTAGTATGCTCCCACTCCTGGATACAGTAGGATCCTCTCACACAGTTTTTTCAGTATCAGCTCTCTCTTTAACCACATAGGGACCCAGGGCGTACAGGTACGCCTTCGCTCCATGGTCATCAGACCCCCCCCCCCCCCATGTCGGCGATTCCAAGTCATACTGGTCTATGGTGACCCGGTTATCCGGAATATAAGGGGGATCGCGGTGGTCTATGTGGTGTTCCGGTACCGTATTGCATACTGTACCTAGTGTAGAGGTCCCCAAAGTCAGAGTAACTACGTTCAGGTAGGGTTCCTCAGGTGGAACAGCCCCTAGTTGCCTCTCTTCAAGTCTATCTCTAATGATAATATATGTGTATATATTTAATAATTATATATATTTTATAGTAATGTATAGTACTTACCTTGTTTAGTGTCGCAGGACCTTCGGTCATGTGACCGTGCTAGTAACCTCCATGGTATGTTGTAGGACCTTAGGAGGTCCTTGGGTCACGTGTTACCCACAAATCTCTGTAATGGGGATTGACATCAGTATGGACCAATTAGCACTAGTCCAGCCCCTGCCCATATAAGGGAGCTGCATCCAATTATCGCTCTCTTGGGTTGCTGCCGGACTAACAGAATGGTTAGCGTTATTGAGGAGCCCCCACCCTGGCGTCACGAATAGCGAGGGTGAACAAGCACCCTTTAATTACTGCACAGCTACACTCCCCATACCCTACATCCCCCAGGCTATCACATCTATGACACCCACGCT
Source organism: Hyla sarda (assembly GCF_029499605.1). Lineage (NCBI taxonomy): Eukaryota > Metazoa > Chordata > Amphibia > Anura > Hylidae > Hyla > Hyla sarda. Next base: position 373,368,439 of record NC_079189.1, on the reverse strand, counting down.
CCCCCTGAAGGGATAGGAGTGAGGTGGCAGGGGTGCCACCCCTCCTATTAACCATTCTGCCCACCCACAATAGGCAGGGCAGAACGGGGAAACCAACAGAGGACCGGCGCCAAAGTTCACCGGCGCACATCACCGCCGGCAGTGGGTGTCGATCGGCGGAAGAAGAGGACGGCGATGTGGCTTCCTGGATCCTACGGAAGCCGGTGAGTTGCCTAGCAACATCTGCAGGGCTACAGTCTGAGACCACTATACAGTGGTCTCTAAACTGTAGCCCTCCAGATGTTGCAAAACTACAACTCCCAGCATGTCCAGACAGCTGTTTGCCGCAGCGCAAACTCCTAGCGGGAAACTCACCGTAAGCTGCCAGTGCGAATGTACCCTAAAAACATTACACTACACTAACACATAATAAAGGGTAAAACACTACATATACCCCTTACACTGACCGCCCCCCCAATAAAAATGAAAAATGTATCGTATGGCAGAGGTTTCCAAAAAGGAGCCTCCAGCTGTTGCAAGACAACAACTCCCAGCATTTTCGGACAGCGGACAGCCACTGACTGTCCAGGCATGCTGGGAATTTAGAAACAGCTGGAGGCCCCCTGTTTGGGAATCACTGGCGTAGAATACCCCTATGTCCACCCCTATGCAATCCCTAATGTAGTACTCAAATGCGCATGGTGCTCTCTCACTTCGGAGCCCTGTTATATTTCAAGGAAACAGTATAGGGCCACATATGGGGTATTTGTGTACTCGGGAGAAATTGCACTACAAATTTTGGGGGGCTTTTTCTCCTTTTATCCCTTATGAAATGGAAAAATTGGGGGCTACAGCATGTTAGAGTAAAAAAATAAAACATTTTACACTAACACGATGGTGTTGCCCCATACTTTTTATTTTCACAATTGGTAAAAGCAAAAAAAAGACCCCAAAATTTGTAACAAAATTTCTCCTGAGTACGGAAATACCTCATATCTGGGCGTAAAATGCTCTGTGGATGCACAACAAGGCTCAGGATAGAGAGCGCACCATGTACATTTGAGGCCTAAATTGGTGATTTGCACAGGGGTGGTTGATTTTACAGTGGTTCTGAAATAAACGCAAAAAAATAAATGCTTACATGTGACCCCATTTTGGAAACTACACCCCTCACGGAACGTAACAAGGGGTATAGTGAGCCTTAACACCCCACAGGTGTTTGACGAATTTTCATTAAAGTTGGATGGGAAAATGAAAAAAAAAATGTTTTCACTAAAATGCTGGTGCAACCCTAAATTTTTCATTTTCAGAAGGGAAAATAGGAAAAAAGACCCCCAAGATTTGTAACCCCATTTCTTCTGAGTAAGAAAATACCCCATATGTGGATGTAAAGTGCTCTGCGGGTGCACTACAATGCTCAGAAGAGAAGGAGCGCCAGTGGGATTTTGAAGAGAAAATTTGTCCGGAATTGAAGGCCACATGTGTTTATAAAGCCCCCATAGTTCCAGAACAATGGACTCCCCCCCACATGTGACCCCATTTTGGAAACTACACCCCTCATGTAATATAATAAGGGGTACAGTGAGCATTTATGGCGCACAGGTGTCTGACAAATTTTTGGAACAGTGATCCGTGAAAATGAAAAATTTTATTTTTCATTTGCTCAGCCCACTGTTCCAAAGATCTGTCAAACGCCAGTGGGGTGTAAATACTCACTGCTCCCCTTATTAAAATCTGTGAGGGGTGTAGTTTCCAAAATGGGGTCACATGTGGGGGGGTCCACTGTTCTGGCACCACGAGGGGCTTTGTAAACGCACATGGCCCATGACTTTCATTCCAAACAAATTCTCTTTCCAAAAGCTCAATGGTGCTCCTTCTCTTCTGAGCATTGTAGTGCGCCAACAGAGCACTTGACGTCCACACATGGGGTATTTCCATACTCAGAAGAAATGGGGTTACATATTTTGGGGGTCATTTTCTCCTAGTACCCCTTGTAAAAATGTAAAATTTGGGGGAAAACTGTATTTTAGTGAAAATTATATATTTTTTCATTTACACATCCAATTTTAACAAAAAGTCGTCAAACACCTGTGGGGTGTTAAAGCTCACTGTACCCCTTGTTACGTTCCTTGAGGGGTGTAGTTTCCAAAATAGTATGTCATGTGTTTTTTTTTTTTGCTGTTCTGGCACCATAGGGGCTTCCTAAATGCGATATGCCTCCCAAAAACCATTTCAGCTAAATTTGCTTTCCAAAAGCCAAATGTGACTAATTTTCTTCTGAGCATTATAGTTTGCCTGCAGAGCATTTTACATCCTAACATGGGGTATTTCCATACTCAGAAGAGATGGGGGTTACAAATTTTGGGGGGAATTTTCTCCCATTACCCTTAGTAAAAATTTGGGGGAAAAACTGCACATTAGTGAAAAAAAATTAGGTTGAAAATGGGCTGGGTCCTTAAGGGGTTAAGATGGCTGCTCCCCACCTTTTCCTGGCTTTTACCGGTCACTACCCCCCTCTCATGAATAAGGAAAACATTCAGTAGGTTAGCTGTGTTAGGAAACAGAGGCATTTTGTGGCTAAACAGCAGAATGTCAGTCCAGACATTTAACTTAATTTAAACAGTGTTCAGACAGTGAGAGTTTTCCCATCTCATACGCATGAGCTATCAGATGGGGACCCACCTATAATAGCGGACATCAGTGATCATGCTAATGTCCGCCATTAATCGTTTAGATACCACGATGATTACTGATCACAGGATTAAGTTTAAAAAAAAGTTTTAATAAAAGTGAATAAGCCTCTCCGCAATAGAAATGAAACTCCCCTCTTTTCCCAATTTACAAATAAAATGTAAAAAAAATCAACATATTTGCATGTAAAATTGTCTGAACTATTAAAATATAATGTTAATGATCCCGTAAGGTGGAAAGCGTAAACATAAAAAAAAAAGACCGAAGTGCAGAATTGCTGCATTTTGGTCACACCACATGCCAGAAAAAGAGGTACTCCAGTGGAAAACTATTTTTTTCTAATCAACTGGTGGCAGAAACTTAAACAGATTCTTAAATTACTTCTATGTAAAAATCTTAATCCTTCCAGTACTTATTAGCTGCTCTGTACTACAGAGGGAGTTGTATAGCTATTTTCTGTCTGACCACAGTGCTCTCTGATTTGCTATGGGGATTTATTCCTGATCTGGACAGTTCCTGACACGGACAGAGGTGTCAGCAGAGAACACTGTGGTCAGACAAAAAATAACTTTACAGCTTCCTCATTAGCAAACAGCAGCTGATAAGTACTGGAAGGAAATAGAAAATAATATAGGATAAGTCAGGTATCCAAAACCCAGATATGCAGTGCTCCCAGTCTATGTCAATATGGCAGATGGTGGGGAGTGACATAAAACATAACTTTTACTAGTTAATCACTAAAAGACATATAATATAATGTGAGTAATTACATGGGCAAATGGTTGGCCCTCCAAAAAGACACAATAGATGGACTCCTGTTAAAGTCAATAATTATACAAATGCATTATCTAACGTATATAGTCACTATCTCAGTCTGCACGTCTCCAAAATATAGCCCGACGCGTTTCTGACAACAGTCAAATGTCTTCCTCAGGGACATAAGAGGAGACAGTGACTCACCAAATTAGGTTTAGCATATAGAGATCAATACTCAGTTAAATAGAGCAAAATGAAATAAAAATAGTATCCCAGTCGTTGATACAATAGCGACTTGGGTTGTGCCTGGCATAATTAGATACAGTACACAATAAAACAGTGAGCAGGGAATGCCTCATATGGTCCAGTCTGAAGACCTGTTTGAGTTGCTGCGTCTACGCTCGTCTCCCGCGCAAACCCGCTATGGCGGGGAGCCGTGCAGTTGTGTCGGCTACTGTGCGCACATTAGCCGGCACAACTGCACGGCTCCCGCCATAGCGGGTTTGCGCAGGAGACGAGCATGGACGCAGCAACTCAAACAGGTCTTCAGACTGGACCATATGAGGCATTCCCTGCTCACTGTTTTATTGTGTACTGTATCTAATTATGTCAGGCACAACCCAAGTCGCTACTGTATCAACGACTGGGATACTATTTTGATTTCTTTTTGCTCTATTTAACTGAGTATTGATCTCTATATGCTAAACCTAATTTGGTGAGTCACTGTCTCCTCTTATGCCCCTGAGGAAGACATTTGACTGTTGTCAGAAACGCGTCAGGCTATATTTTGGAGACGTGCAGACTGAGATAGTGACTATATACGTTAGATAATGCATTTGTATAATTATTGACTTTAACAGGAGTCCATCTATTGTGTCTTTTTGGAGGGCCAACCATTTGCCCATGTAATTACTCACATTATATTATATGTCTTTTAGTGATAAACTAGTAAAAGTTATGTTTTATGTCACTCCCCACCATCTGCCACAAGTACTGGAAGGATTAAGATTTTTAAATAGAAGTTATTTACAAATCTGTTTAACTTTTTCCTCCTCTCCTTTTAAAATCCCTAGCTCTTATTTTTTCACCGACAGACCCATATGAGGGCTTGTTTTTTGCGAGACCAATTGTATTTTATAATGTACCATGAAACAAAAAATTTAATATTTTTTGTGCGGGCGGAAATTTTTAAAAGAACTGCAAGTTTGCAACTTATGGGCATTTGGTTTTTACGCAGTTCACTTTATGGTAAAAATGATACATTATCTTTATTCTGTAGGTCAATGCGATTAAAACGATACCCAATTCATATAGTTTTTCTATTATTGTACTACTTTAAAAAAAAAAAAATGGAAACTTTGTTTTAACAAAATTCATATGCATAAAATTGTCCCATTCTGACCCCTGTAACTTTTTTATTTTTACATATATACAGGGATGTATGAGTGCTCAGTTTTTGCGCCGTGATCTGTAGTTTTCAGCTGAACAATTTTTGGTAGCTTTTTGATAGCTTTTTTATAATTTTTTTCTGATATATGATGTGATTTAAAAAATCTGTATTTTTGTTGTTAAATTTTTTTTTGCGTTTATGCCGTTTACTTTGCTGGATCATTAACATTATATTTTCATAGTTTAGACATTTATGCATGTGGCAATACCAAATATGTTAACTTTTTTTTTTTTTTATTGGAAAATAAGAGTAATAATTTTTTTTTTATTAAGGGAGGGAGTTTTATATAATTTTAGAAACTTTTAATTTTTTTTATTTACTTTTTTACACTTTTTAAGTCCCCATAGGTGAGTTTGATATGCAGTCATTAGATTGCATTTACTGTTTAATGCTATTTAATGTATAAGATGTCTTAGCGCCGGAGTTCCCCTTTAATTGTATGGACCTACAGAATAAAGAGAAGGTGTCATTTGTACCGAAAAATGTACTGCGTAGAAACGGAAGCCCCTAAAAGTTACAAAATTGTATTTTTTCTTTAATTTTGAAGCACAATGATTTTTTTTCTGCTTTGTTGTAGATTTCTGGGTAAAATGACTGATGTCTTTACAAAATAGATTTTTAGGTGCAAAATTGAAAGAGTTATGATTTTTTAAAAGTAAGGAGGAAAACATGAAAGTGCAAAAACGGAAAAAGCCCCTGGTCCTTAAGGGGTTAAACATACTTCTTTTGTTAAAAGAGTATGAGATTATTTTTTTAAAGGAGAACAATTATAGAAAAGCATGAAACTATGTGTATACTTTTAACTGTATTGACCCACAGAACAAAGGTAACATGTCACTGAATATTAATGCACTGTAATCACTTATATGGTATGTAGTGGTAATGATAGCAGTTATGGTGGTGGTATTATTTAGTGCCACAAGATAAATCCCCTAGGGGTTTCTGGGCCAATTTAAGTTCCACAAAACCTACTTGGGGAATAAATCCCCTCAGGATTAACCCTGACTAGAAATCCCCCATAAAAATTAACTTTTAATTACGCTCATTAAAATAGTGTCCAAACTAGGAAGTTGCACATCTATTGCTTCTAATTAGCAGTGGTGTTTAAAATTATCAGTACTGTATCCAGTTAAATCCTATAATATCATACAAATGTCTGCCATGCAGACTATTGGTTTATCGTTACTATCTAGTGTACCACGGTGCCGTGCTGCAGCTTGGGCACTCGGTGTACTGACTAGAAAAGGTCTCTGGTACAGTCTGTGATTAAAACATTAATCCTCTCTTCTAAACGTTTTCGCCATTCTGAATGGCTTTCTCAAAGAAATGAGGCATGTCAGACTCACGAGTTTAGCAGATATTTATAGACTTACCAATTACCATAGCTGATTGTTCGGCGTTCTTCACAGCCAATCACACATCGTAGTATCTCTGATGTCACTCCCTTTCATGATGCCTCCCTAACCAATCAAATTGCGTCCTCAGCGCATGCCGTTAATCTTTTTATTTTCGGGCTGAAAATGAACTCTCTGCGCAAACTCAAGTTTCCGCGCAGGTCCGCAAACGTAGAAAAAAAGATGTGGATCTTTATATTGTGCTTTTATATTGAGTCTTGACGTGGAGAATTTATATAGTAATATCAAACACGAATTAGGCACAGAAGCTATCACTACTTATTTAGACACAAGAAGTAGACACTTTCATAAACACAATTCCTTTGTCACCCAATTACTACTTTTCGTACTTACGCACAATTATTTTTTATTTTGTGGCACCTTTTACCACCAAGTAAAGGGAACTGCAATGGGCACGATTTGTGCACCTACGTATGCTAATTTATTTTTAGGGTGGTGGGAGAGCACTATTGTTTTTGGTGAAGAGTTTAATTTATTCACTAAGCACATCTTATTTTGGGGTAGGTATATTGATGATGTTTTAATTTTTTGGGATGGATCACCTTCTTTGTTCTCTGAATTTGTAACCAAATTGAATAATAACAGGATAGGCATGAAATTTACCTCTGAGTTTGGAGGAAGAAAGCTAAACTTTCTAGATATCACAATATATATAGACGGAAACAACAAAATTCAGACCAATATTTATCGCAAACCAACGGCGACCAATAATTTCCTACATTGGGAAAGCTGGCATCCAGCTTCCCTAAGAAGAAATATTCCAGTGGGCCAGTACCTCAGGGCACGTCGGAATTGCTCTGAGGAATCGAAATTCATGGCAGAAAGTAAGAACTTAATGAAAAAATTTACCCAAAGAGGATACCCCTCTAAATACATGCGTCAGGCATTTATTAGAGCTAAAAAATCAAACCGTACAGAACTACTGGCTAGTAGACAAGATACACGGATGGAAACTGATGATAAGATCAGATGCATAGGGACGTATGATGGATATTCAGAAAAAGTTTATGAAGCCTTTAAGAAACATTGGCCCGTTTTAACAATGGACCCTGAGTTAAAGGACAAAGTGGGCTTAAGACCTAGCCTCACTTATCGTAGAGGGAAAAATCTACGGTATCTACTTGTGCACAGTCACAAAAAAAAATGATCTACAGAGACCTATATCATGGCTTCCCTCACAACCACAGGGATCATATCCCTGTGGACATTGCAGCAATTGTAAATACATACCGAAAATTAAAGATTTTGTTAATCCCATTGATAATAGAAAATATGAGATCTGGGATTTTGTAAACTGTAGCACAAAAAATGTTATATATATTGCACAATGCCCCTGTTTAAAGCTATATGTGGGGAAAACGATTCAGGAGTTCAGAAAGAGAGTGGGGAAACATATCAGTACGATCCGTACAGGAGCGGATACGCCAGTGGCAAACCACATGCGTCGAATACATTCAGAAGATCCCCTCGCAATAAAATTCTGGGGATTAAGGAAGATAAAACTTAATGAAAGGAAAGGAGATGTGGACAAAATTCTGATGAGAGAAGAAACACGGTGGATATACAAATTAAAAAGTCGTAGTCCTAGAGGACTTAATGAAGACTTTTCCTTTTCAGCATTCCTAGATTGATTATAGAGATTTATGATTTAATATATGTATAATCAATGTACTAAGAGCAGTGTACACATATAAAAAGTCAGCAGCGAAGAATTTATTAACTATTACATATTGAAGAAAATATATAAAAAAATGAATATTATAATGATAATCGTAATATCTATAAATACCCCCTATAAAAAATATAAAAAAATATAAAAAAATAATAACAACATACCAATCAATTTATGTTTCAAGATTATCCATGAAATAAAAAAGTTTGTTTAATACACATTCAACAGTTGGAGTTCTTTACCTTGTAAGTATGGTGACAAGAGCTCTTCTACTGTGGGCTAAGTGATCATAAATCTGTAAATATGAGATTATTGACAATAAAATCACAAGGTATGATATTAATGTGGCATAATAAATAAAAATCAATAAACTAATTCATATATATGTAAAAAATGACCGTATAAAAATCCATCTAAGAAGAAAGAAATAAGATCCTGATTTGTAAAATAATCTAAGATTTAAAACATGCGCAATGCCATGAATTAGTTTGGAATGAGACAAAGTCTAAAATCATGCGCAGTAAATGGAAAAGCTTAGGAATTAATCTAAGTTCAAAAACATGCGCAGTTGAAGGACTAAAAAATAAACTAAGTCCGAATATAATGGTAGTTACTCGGTCATGCGCAAAGCACAATATAAAGATCCACATCTTTTTTTCTAAGTTTGCGGACCTGCGCGGAAACTTGAGTTTGCGCAGAGAGTTCATTTTCAGCCCGAAAATAAAAAGATTAACGGCATGCGCTGAGGACGCAATTTGATTGGTTAGAGAGGCATCATGAAAGGGAGTGACATCAGAGATACTACGATGTGTGATTGGCTGTGAAGAACGCCGAACAATCAGCTATGGTAATTGGTAAGTCTATAAATATCTGCTAAACTCGTGAGTCTGACATGCCTCATTTCTTTGAGAAAGCCATTCAGAATGGCGAAAACGTTTAGAAGAGAGGATTAATGTTTTAATCACAGACTGTACCAGAGACCTTTTCTAGTCAGTACACCGAGTGCCCAAGCTGCAGCACGGCACCGTGGTACACTAGATAGTAACGATAAACCAATAGTCTGCATGGCAGACATTTGTATGATATTATAGGATTTAACTGGATACAGTACTGATAATTTTAAACACCACTGCTAATTAGAAGCAATAGATGTGCAACTTCCTAGTTTGGACACTATTTTAATGAGCGTAATTAAAAGTTAATTTTTATGGGGGAATTCTAGTCAGGGTTAATCCTGAGGGGATTTATTCCCCAAGTAGGTTTTGTGGTATTATTTAGGCATTATGTAGGGGCATCTCTGGATATAAATGCACTGTAATCACTTATATGGTCTATCGTTGTAATGATAGCTGTTGTTGTTGTTGATAGTCTTTCAGTATAGGAGGTCCTATTAATTTCATGTGACAGGCTGACAACATTATTGCTGTTAAAGAGGTATTCCCAAAAGTTATAACTATTCACCAGATAGAGGATAACTAGGTGATGGGTGGGGGTCAGTCTGAGTGCTGGAACCCCCAGCAATCACCAGAATAGAGAAGCAATGTCCCCCAAAATGAAGGGAGTGGACCAGCTCTGTACTCATTCTCTATGGAGCGGACACTGCTCCATAAATAATGAATAGTGCGTTGACTGCACATGTGCAGTTTTGGGAGTGGAAGAATACTGAAGAACGGGGTTGGGTGTAGTTGAGGTTGTGGTTAGAGGGGTAGTTGAGGGTGTGGTTAGTGGCATTGCATGTCCCTCTTTGCTCTTTACAAAAGTTGGGAGGTTTGCCTCAACTGTAAGCATGATAATAATAAATAGAGATGAGCGAACTTTTGAAAATTTCTATTCGGCCGATTCACCGAATTTTCCGGAAAAATTTGTTTTGGGTCAAATTTATATTAAAAACGGCTATTTCTGGCGTACAGAGAGCCTCAATAGTGGTGTAGAACACATTGCCTTGTTCTATCATGCATATGGAGTGTGCTGAGGTAGTGAAATAATACTGTTGTTTAGTATGACATGCAGATTACAGGTATCACTATTAGAATCACTGCCGCAGAGAGGCACAATGACAGAGCCTGGAGGTGGCATCAGTATGAGGAGACCATATAGTGCAGGGGTCGGCACGCAGGATGCATTTGAGTAGCATGCGAGCGAGTGCCGACCTGCAGGTAGTCCCGGGACACTGTTACTTTAAGCGGCTGCTAAAAGATCCGGCCAGGGACAGAAGATGTATCCCTCCCGCTCCCTGCCTGGTTATTGATGTGCTGTGCTAGGAACAACTTAAGAGAGAGAGAGAGAGTTTTCTCTCTTTTCCTCCCCTGTCAACTTTCAGCTTCCGTGCTCAGCTGTCTGTCGGCAGCATAGAGGGGGGAGGAAATCGCTCTGAGCTCTATACCGGCCACAGTGAGGTGTCTGAAGGAGGTCAGGGGTCACTGCTACAGACCAGTAAGTCGTCTGTATGTTTCTGTGGAATACACTTAGCTCAGCTCCTGGCTCTGACAGCAACTTTCCTGTCCCAGAGACAGGCTCTTGTCTCTGTCAGTCTATAGATTGTCACGCCGAGCGCTCCGGGTCCCGCTGCCTCCCTGGAGCGCTCGCGGCGTGCCTCTGCATGTAGTGCTCCGGTTAACACCGCTGACCGCGAGCGCTGCTCCGGTGTCTCCGGAGGGGACAAGATCCGAGGCACGGGACGTGCCCGCTCTCGGATCGCGCCCCATGTCACTCACCTGCCCCGTCCTCCTTCTGTCCCGTCCCGGCGTGTGCGGCCCCGCTCTCTAGGGCGCGCGCGCGCCGGCTCTCTTTAATTTAAAGGGCCAGTGCACCACTAATTGGTGCCTGGCCCAATCAGTGCAATCACCTCCTTACAATATAAAAACCCACTTCCCCTTCCTGTCCCTGCCGGATCTTGTTGCCTTGTGCCCTGAGAAAGCGCTTCTGTGTGTTTCCAAGCCAGTGTTTCCAGACCCCTTGCCGTTGCCCCTGACTACGAACCTTGCCACCTGCCTTTACCTTCTGCTATGTCTGACCTTGCCTTGCCTACTCCTTGTGTACCGCGCCTGTCTCAGTTGTCAGTGAGGCTGAGTCGCTATCGGGTGGAACGACCTGGGGGTTTCCTGCCGCAGCAAGTCCATCCCGCTTTGCGGCGGGCTCTGGTGAAAACCAGTAACCCCTTAGATTCCGTTCCCCTGGTACGGCCCACGCCATCACCTCACTGACACAGAGGATCCACTACCTGTGTCATCCCTGCATACCAGTCCGGATCCTGACAGTAGATCCGGCCATGGATCCCGCTGAGGTCCCGTGGCCCAGTGTCGCTGACCTAACCTCCATGGTCGCCCAGCAATCACAGCAGATCGCGCTACAAGGACAACAGCTGACTCAGTTGACCGCTATGCTGCAACAGCTTCTGCCTCAACAACAGCAACCATCTCCTCCCCCAGCTCCTGCATCTCCTCCGCAACGAGTGGCCGCTCCCAGATTCCGTCTGTCCCTGTCAGACAAGTTTGATGGGGACTCTAAACTGTTCCGTGGGTTCCTGTCCAAGTGTTCCCTACACCTGGAGATGATGTCAGACCAATTTCCTACAGAACGGTCACAAGCGATGTTTCCACCCAGTTTCTTCCTGCCATGTATCCCTGGCTGCTCCATTGCCAGGTCTTCATAAGACCTACCAGGACTATTCGGATGTTTTTTGTAAAAAGCAAGCAGAGGTCTTGCCTCCACATAGACCCTATGACTGCCCTATCGACTTGCTCCCTGGTACCACACCGCCCCGTGGTAGGATTTACCCACTTTCTGCCCCGGAAACACAAGCCATGACAGAGTACATCCAGGAAAACCTCAAAAGAGGTTTTATCCGGAAATCTTCTCCAGCCGGAGCTGGATTCTTTTTCGTGGCCAAGAAGGACGGATCTCTTCGTCCTTGTATAGACTACCGCGGACTCAATAAGATCACAGTGAAAAACAGTTACCCTCTACCACTCATCTTGGAACTGTTTGATCGATTGCGTGGAGCTAAGATCTTCACCAAACTTGATCTAAGAGGCGCCTATAATCTCATCCGTAAACGTGAAGGTGATGAATGGAAAACCGCCTTCAATACCAGAGATGGACACTTTGAATATCTTGTCATGCCCTTTGGTTCAATGTCCGTCAAGTGCTTCAGCGCCTACGTCAAAATCATCTTTACGCCAAAATTGAGAAATGTCTTTTTGAGCGCAGCAGTCTACCCTTCCTGGGATACATAGTGTCCAGTCAAGGTCTTCAAATGGATCCTGATAAGCTATCTGCGGTAATAGATTGGCCACGCCCCACTGGCCTGCGAGCTATCCAAAGATTTCTCGGATTTGCTAATTATTATCGTCAATTCATTCCCCACTTCTCCACCATCGTTGCTCCTATTGTAGCACTGACCAAGAAAAATGCTAATCCAAAATCCTGGCCACCACAGGCGGAGGAAGCCTTTAACCATCTCAAAGCCGCCTTCTCTTCTGCTCCAGTCTTGTCCAGACCAGATCCTTTGAAACCCTCCTCAGTCTGAGCCGGAGCTGTTCTTCTAAAAACTATTCCATAGGAGACTGTGAGCTATTGGCTATCAAGTTGGCACTTGAGGAGTGGAGACATCTTCTGGAAGGATCCCTTCATCCCATCACCATCTACACTGATCACAAAAATTTGTCTTATCTTCAATCCGCCCAGCGGTTAAATCCTCGCCAGGCTAGGTGGTCATTGTTTTTGCCCGTTTCAACTTTCAAATCCATTTTCGTCCTGCAGACAAGAATATCAGGGCAGATGCCTTATCACGTTCCACTGATGCCTCCGAAGCCGAGACCCTTCCTCAGCACATCATTCCCCCTGAGTGCCTGATCTCTTCTGCTCCTGCTTCTCTGGTGCCAGTTCCTCCAGGAAAAACTTATGTTCCTCCACTTCTTCGCCTCCAGACTCTCAAATGGGGTCATTCCTCCCATCTGGCTGGTCACGCCGGAATTAAAAAATCCTTACAGTTGATTTCCAGACACTATTGGTGGTCTTCCCTGGAAAAAGATATGACTGATTTCGAACGGGCCTGTACAGTATGTGCACGTGATAAAACTCCACGCCAGAAGCCTGCGGGTCTTCTCCACCCCCTGCTGGTGCCTGAACAGCCATGGTCCCACATAGCCATGGACTTTATCACGGACCTTCCTTCATTTCATGGCAACACCGTCATTCGGGTGGTCGTTGATCGTTTTTCCAAAATGGCTCATTTCGTCCCGCTCCCTGGCCTTCCTTCTGCGCCACAGTTGGCGAAGCAGTTTTTCTGCACATTTTTCGTCTCCACGGGCTTCCCACGCATATCGTCTCTGATAGAGGCGTTCAATTTATCTAAAAATTTTGGAGAGCACTCTGCACTCAATTAAAGATCAAATTGAATTTCTCGTCCGCCTATCACCCTCAATCCAATGGAAAAGTGGAAAGAGTAAACCAGATTCTTGGCGACTACTTGCGGCATTTTGTCTCCTCCCGCCAAGATGATTGGGCTGACCTGCTGCCCTGGGCCGAATTCTCGTACAATTTCAAGAATTCTGAATCTTCTTCCAAATCTAAATTTTTTTGTGGTGTAAGGCCGTCACCTGCTACCCCCCCTCCCATTCCCACTTCATCTGGAGTTCCTGCCGTAGATGAATTTACACAAAATTTCTCCTCCATCTGGAAGGAGACTCAAAAGTCACTCCCACTGGCCTCATCTCGCATGAAGAGACATGCCGATAAAAAGAGAATTCCTCCTGTTTTTGCCCCCGGTGACAAAGTGTGGCTCTCCACCAAATACATCCATTTCCGTGTCCCTAGCTACAAGCTTTGTCCTCGGTACCTCGGGCCTTTTAAGATCAAGAATCAAATCAATTCTGTCTCTTACAAGCTTCATCTTCCCTCTTCTCTTCGCATTCCTAACTCTTTTCATGTGTCTCTTCTCAAACCTCTTGTACTTAACCGCTTTTCTCCCAAGGTCACTGTTCCTGCTCCTATTTCTGGCTCCTCTGATGTCTTCTCCGTTAAAGAAATCCTCGCCTCCAAAGTCGTCCGAGGTAAAAAAAATTTTTGGGTAGATTGGGAGAATTGTGGCCCTGAGGAGAGATCATGGGAACCCGAGGCCACTATTTTAGACAAAGATCTCATCCACAGATTCCTCGGTTCTAAAAAGAGGGGGAGACCCCTGCTCCCGTGTCTCCGGAGGGGACGCGATCCGAGGCACGGGATCGCGCCCCATGTCACTCACCTGCCCTGTCCTCCTTCTGTCCTGTCCCGGCACGCTCGGCCCCGCTCTCAAGGGCGTGCGCGCCCCGGCTCTCGGAAATTTAAAGGTCCAGTGCACCAATAATTGGTGCCTGGCCCAATCAGTGCAATCACCTCCTTACACTATAAAAACCCACTTCCCCTTCCTGTCCCTGCCAGATCTTGTTGCCTTGTGCCCTGAGAAAGCGTTTCTGTGTGTTTCCAAGCCAGTGTTTCCAGACCCCTTGCCGTTGCCCCAACTACGAACCTTGCCGCCTGCCTTGACCTTCTGCTACGTCTGACCTTGCCTTGCCTACTCCTTGTGTACCGCGCCTGTCTCAGCTGTCAGTGAGGTTGAGTCGCTATTGGGTGGAACGACCTGGGGGTTACCTGCCGCAGCAAGTCCATCCCGCTTTGCGGCGGGCTCTGGTGAAAACCAGTAACCCTTTAGATTCCGTTCCCCTGGTACGGCCCACGCCATCACCTCACTGACACAGAGGATCCACAACCTGTGTCATCCCTGCATACCAGTCCGGATCCTGACATAGATCCCCATAACTGTGTTATCTACAGATTCCCCCATAACAGTGTTCATGCACAGCTCCCCCATAACAGTGTTCATTCACTGCTCCCCCATAAGTGTGTCATTCACAGCTTCCCCATAAGTGTGTCATTCACAGCTCCCCATAAATGTGTCATTCACAGCTCCCCCATAAGTGTGTCATTCACAGCTCCCCATAACAGTGTTCATTCAAAGCTCCCCCATAAGTGTGCCATTCACAGATCCCCCATAAGTGTGTCATTCACAGCTCCCCCTTAACAGTGTTCATTCACAGATCCCCCATAAATGTTTCATTCACAGATTCCCCTATAAGTGTGTGATCTAAGGAACCCCCATAACAGTGTGTGATTTGCATATCCCACAAAGGTGTATCATCTTAAGATCCCTCATAAATGCGTCATCCAGAGATCCCCCATAAGTGTGTCATCCACAGATCCCCCTATAACAGTGTATCATCTACAGATCCCAATAACAGTCATCTACAGATTATGCATGGCAGTGTTTCTGGGGTCTGATTCTTGGGTTTATATAATGCAGGGCGGAGATACTGGGATCTGATTCTGGGGTCTGTATTATGGTGGCATCTGATTCTGGGGTCTGTAATATGTAGGGCAGTGATACTGGGGTCTGATTATTGGGGTTTGTTTTATGATGGGGTCTGATTCTGGGGTCTGTATTATGTAGGGCAGTGATACTGGGGTCTGATTATTAGGGTTTGTTTTATGGTGGGGTCTGATTCTGGGGTCTGAATTTAAATGCTTATCCATGTTAGACAAATACTTTTGGCTGTTTTGGGTAATCCCCTCTCTTTGTATGAAGAGGCATGAAGAGGCCATAGAGCAGCACAATTAGAGAGCCTGGAGGTGGTAGCATCAACATGAGGAGACCATAAGGTGGCACATTGACAGTGCCTGCAGGTGGTAGCATCAGCATGAGGAGACCATATGGTGGCACAATGACAGAGGGTGGAGGTGGTAGCATCAGCATGAGGAGACCATAGAGCAGCACAATGAGAGAGCCTGGAGGTGGCAGCATCAGCATGGGGAGACCATAAAGCAGCACAATGACAGAGCCTTGAGAAGGCAGCAGCAGCATGAGGGCCATGCCAACTGAGGGTTGAGTCTGAGGAACCCACCGACTGTTGACTGGGGGCGTTGGATGTCACTTGGGATGAAGTGGATGACCGAGTGAACTGATCAATCACGGTTGCTGGGTTGCTGGTCGAGGCATGACCACTAGCTGACACCGGGAGCTCAGACCTCTCGCTGCGACTCCGGCTGCCACCTGCCCCTACTCTGCTGCGACCTCCACCTGCGCCTGATGAATTTAGGCCTCTGCCACTCCACTGTGCACGTCCTGGCACTACTCTGCCTGACATACTTATTGCGTATATGAGGGGAGTACAATACGCCTCACTATGCTTAAAACAGTATTTGTCTACAACAGCAGCAGGTGTGTACTATTGGCTGTCCTTTCACAGTATATAGGCTCTTGACAGATTAACAGGTACAAAATAGTACACTACTTAGATGTACGTATGTGGTATGCACTTATGGGCGCAGAAAAATGCGGTACAATACACTTTAAAAAAACGTATTTTAGTAAAACACCGGCCGGTGATTACTTTTGCCTGGGCTTTCACAGTATCTAAACCCTTGACAGAAGGACAGGTACAAAATAGTACACTACTTAGATGTACGTATGGGGTATGCCCTTATGAGGGCAGAAAAATGCGGTACAGTAGGCTTCAAAAATTATTTGAGTAAAACACCAGCCAGTGATTACTTTTGGCTGTCCTTTCACAGTATGTAGACCCTTGACAGATTAACAGGTACAAAATAATACACCACTTAGATGTAGGTATGTGGTATGCACTTATGAGGGCAGAATAATGCGCTACAGTACACAAAAAAATATATATATATTTCCCCACAGCACCAGCAGTACACAACAGTGCTGCAGAAACATTCACTGTGTACCAAACCCAAAAAGACTCTCTCTCAAATACTATTATGAATGAACTGCTGGGTATAGATTATACCGTCTACAGACTGGTATAACCAGGAGATCAGTTGTTGTGGTACAAAGACACAGATTTTCCCAAAAAATTATCTCTCCCTCCTCTGAAAAGTTTCTGCAGCTGAGGCAACACACCGGCTCTGTAATACAATGCTGTTCACAGTGACTGAGGGGTTAATCGCTGCAGTAAGAATTTGTTTCTGTGCAAATTCGCTGTGCTCTGTGTCCTACAGAAGCCTGAGGTGACGAAGAGGTGAAACTCTGCTGCAAAAAGCTTTTCTGTGTAACACACACACAGTGATGTCCATCCTATCTCTCTGCAATGTAATGAATTAAATGACGAGCCGCAATATGGCTGCCGATTATATAGGGCTGTGACAACACAGGGGTGACTGACTGCTGATAGGCTGCATCCTGCATGTGATTCAGGCTCATCCAGCCTTGCCTTCCCGCCTTCCCAGCGTTCCTTGCCCCATGTACTGATATGTGGATCTGCCATTGTAGATGCCCTGGAGCCTGGACCGCAGTAAATTGAGTTTATTGAAGCAATTTGCGTGATAGAATCGTGGCGATATTCACATTCGTTGCAAATCAAATTTTTCCTGAAATTCGCAACGAGATCGGGTTCGTCAGCTTTAATTCGCTCCTCTCTAATAATTAATTAGGGTCATTAGACTCACAGTCAGCTGAAACTTGCATCTCTAATATGAACACAAACATGCACTCATATAACACACATGCATTCTCCCTCTGAGAATGCTTTGACTCTTTATCTTTGACTTCTATTTAGCGCAACTATAAAGTCAGGTTTAATCCTGCCACACTGCATATATTGCAGTTACAGTAGCTGCAGGGAAGCAAAAAGCAGCGTAAGGGTAAACCTGCTGACTTGTAGCAATAAGTCACAGATAAGGAGATAGAGCAGTCAGGGAAGGAGCACTACCCCCCCCCCCCACCCAAGGGTCGGACCCCCTCTACTCATCCCCCTCTACTCATCCTCTCCCTGAAGATCTTACTACTCATGCTTTGGTTGCTGGTGGTCTGCGTGTAGAGCAGCTGGAGCAGGTTAGTGTATGAGCTCCTGCCAGTTGCACCTATCTGCTATGCAATCAGTAGCTAAACCCCTCCTCCCTCCAAAAATGCCAGTTTTACTAATAATTTCGGGTGGAAGGGAAGGAGTAAAAAAATACAACATACTGTATTGTTCGCCATATAAGACGCTGCGGCATATAAGACGCACCCAATTTTAAAGGATGAAAATCGAGAAAAAAAAGATTCTGAACCTTCAACCTGCAAACCTCCAGATGTTGCAAAACTACAACTCCCAGCATGCCCGGACAGCCAACTGGGAGTTGTAGTTTTGCAACATTTGGAGGTCCGCAGGTTGAAGACCACTGGTATAGGAGGTAATACTCACGTGCCCCAGCCGCTCCGGACCCGTCACTGCTGCCCTGGATGTCGCTCTCCATCGCTGTCGCCGCATCCCCGGGGTGTCCCCGTCGCTCCGGAACCTCTCTGCTGCCTGGTATCCTCGCTCTCCGTCGCCGCCATCACGTCGCTACGCACGCCGCTCCTATTGGATGACGGGATAGCATGCGCGACGACGTGATGACGACGAAGGAGAGCGCCGGCCATGCAGGGGATCCCGGCACGGAGCAGACACCGAGGAGGCTGGTAAGGTCCCTCCCGGTATCCTGTAAGCTGCTCGGGACACCGCGATTTCACCGCGGCGGTCCAGAACAGCCCAACTGAGAAGCCGGGTTAGTGTCACTTTCGCTTCTGACGCGGCGGTCAGCTTTGATCGCCGGGTCTGGAGGGTTAATACAGGGCATCACCGCGATTGGTGATGTCCTGTTTTAGCCGCGGGTCCCGGCCGTTGATGGCTGCAGGGACCGCCGCAATAGGACAGGTTTTAATGTGTATTTGCTTCATAAGATGCACCAACTTTCCCCCCCCCCCCCCCCCCCCAGTTTTGGGGAAGAAAAAGTGCATCTTATACGGTGAAAAATACGGTATATATTTACATTTTTATTCATTTAAAGCATACCTGTCATATCCCACACAAAAAAGTTGTATGTTACTCAGTACATATAATTTTTATGTGTCTAGCACCTCTATGTCTTCTCAAAAACCTTCTATGTGTTGCTCATTCTGTGGACTCATCTTGAGTCCTGGGTCATCACTGAGTGCTGGGTCTCTTTATCCCATCACTGCAGGTTGCTCTGTAATTCCCTGCTCCCTTTTTGCAGAGTGGAGTGCTAGTCCCACCCTCACTTACTGTGTCCCTGCCTGTGCTTCAGCTTGGACAAAGATGATGCAGCAGCCAGACAGGATTATGTTCTGGATGACACGTTTTTTTTTTTTGTTTTTTTTTATAAGCCATGATTTCTATAAAAAGGAAATAAAATTTTCTTATGAAATATATTAGCAAGTTTAATGTTTTGTCAAGATGTACAACATATAAAAAGTTTTTGAATCTGACAGTGCCCATTTAAGATAGTTTCTTGCCCTGCCCCGCCCTGCCCCCTCAACCATGAGGGCCTAGTGGAAAATGCAGCCCTGACTAAGTCATGTTTGCAAAGGGGTAAAGAGCAAAATACAAACCAATTATAACTTTTTGAAATTATATTTTCTGGATATTTTTTGCTGTTATTTTGTCTCTCAATGTTCAAATAAACCTACCATTACTATTATAGATTGATCGATTCTTTGTTAGTGGGCAAATGAACAAAATCAGCAGGGGATCAAAGAATATTTTCCTTCACTTTAAACTGCACAGTATGTTTTATAATGTTTTACTCTGCGCTTGTAGTGTGGATTACTTTTTCACATGACTATATAATTAGTTGTTGCTTTTTATAGTAAGCGATAAAGCTGTGTAAAATCATTAAAAAAATATGTCTCTCCCATTTAGCACCTAGCTTAATGTACTTAGGTGAAGCCAGCTTTACAAATACAGTTAGCCTAGATTAGTATTACTATTATATTTTCTATCATTACAGTGATCTCTCAAGTTAAAATGGCCTCAGGTTACAATATTTTCAACATACAATGGTCTTTAATGGACCACTGTAACTTGAATCTATCTTCAATGCTACAAAAAGCCTAAATTTGTGGCACGGGTGGATGGATTAATGATTTAAATGGGCACTGTCAGATACAAAAACGTTTTATATGTTGTACATCTTGGCAAAACATTAACCTTTCTAAAACACTTCATACGAAAATTGTATTTCCTTTTTATAGAAATCATGGCTTATAAAATCATGGCTTTGTACAAGCTGAAGCACAGGCATGGACAAAGTCCAATAAATGAAGGTAGGCTAGCACTCCTCTGTGACCGGAGTTTGTCCTTGCCTGTGCTTCATCTTGGACAAAGCCATGATTTCTATATCAAAGAGATGAAATATTTTTTTATGAAGTATGTTAGAAATGTTAATGTTTTGCCAAGATGTACAACATATAAAAAGTTTTTGAATCTGACAGTTCCCATTTATCAGGTTGGCCATTTTACTGGAAAAACACCTGTATCATTGAAGTGTATGTACTAATTGCTGTCTAGTAGCACCTCTGTATAGTATAGTACTGAACTACTCTATACCTGTGACAGGATGAACTGCTTCTTTCAACACTGAGTTTAGGTGGTCTATTTTGTGAGTTGTGTAAGATCCTTATGAAGCGCTTGTACACTCATGGCTGTAAATGTTGGCACCCCTGAAAGTTTTCTAGAAAATGAAGTATTTCTTACAGAAAACGATTGCAGTAACACATGTTTTGCTATACACACGTTTATTCCCTTTGTGTGTATTGGAACTAAACCAAAAAAGGGAGGGAAAAAAAGCAAATTGGACATAATGTCACCAAACTCCAAAAATGGGCTTGACAAAATTATTGGCACCCTTAACTTAATATTTGGTTGCACACCCTTTGGAAAAAATAACTGAAATCAGTCGCCTCCTAAAACCATCAATAAGCTTCTTACACCTCTCAGCCGGAATATTGGACCACTCTTCCTTTGCAAACTGCTCCAGGTCTCTCTTATTGGAAGGGCGCCTTTTCACAACAGCAATTTTAAGATCTCTCCACAGGTGTTCAATGGGATTTAGAGATGGCCACTTCAGAACTCTCCAGTGCTTTGTTGCCATCCATTTCTGAGTGTTTTTTGACGTATGTTTGGGGTCATTGTCCTGCTGGAAGACCCAAGATCTCGGACGCAAACCCAGCTTTCTGACACTGGGCTGTACAGTGCGACCCAAAATCTGTTGGTAATCCTCAGATTCCATGATGCCTAGCACACATTCAAGGCACCCAGTGCCAAAAAAACATTGAACATTCACCATATTTCACTGTTGGTACTGTGTTCTTTTCTTTGTAGGCCTCATTCCGTTTTCGGTAAACAGTAGAATGATGTGCTTTACCAAAAAGCTCTATCTTGGTCTCATCTGTCCACAAGACGTTTTCCCAGAAGGATTTTGGCTTACTCAATTTCATTTTGGCAAAATGTAGTCTTGCTTTTTTATGTCTCTGTGTCAGCAGTGGGGTTCTCCTGGGTCTCCTGCCATGGCATTTCCTTTCATTTAAATGTCAACGGATAGTTTGCGCTGACACTGATGCTCCATGAGCCTGCAGGACAGCTTGAATATCTTTGGAACTTGTTTGGGGCTGCTTATCCACCATCCGGACTATCCTGTGTTGACACCTTTCAGAAATTTTTCTCTTCCGTCCACACCCAGGACTTGTAACCTTTAGATTGTTGATATTTTTCAACAATTTTGGTTCTCAAGTCCTCAGGCAGTTCTCTTCTCCTCTTTCTGTTGTCCATGCTTAGTGTGGCACACACAGACACACAATGCAAAGACTAAGTGAACTTCTCTCATTTTTATCTGCTTTTAGGTACGAATTTTATATTACCCACACCTGTTACTTGCCCCAGGTGAGTTTAAAGGAGCATAACATTCTTTAAATAATCTTATTTTTCCACATTTTTGAAAGAGTGCCAATCATTTTGCCCTGCCCATTTTTGGAGTTTGGTGTGACATTATGTCCAATTAGCTTTTTTTCCTCCCTTTTTTGGTTTAGTTCCAATACACACAAAGGGAGTAAACATGTGTATAGCAAAACATGTGTTACTGCAATCCTTTTCTGTGAGAAACACTTCATTTTCTAGAAAAAATTCAGGGATGCCAACATTTATGGCCATGACTGTATGTGCAAAGTGATTTGCACTAGTTTTTAGCAGCTAGTTCTCTCTTTTATATGTAAGAATTTGCTTTATCTGAGTTAGCTATGTGGTCTTTTTTCATTTATTTATTTTGGGTACAATTAATATTGTAACTTGAGGGACCACATTATTATTATTTTGACTAATCTTTTCCCTAATAATAGTTTAAAGAGAAACTTTTTTGAGTCACTATAAAAATCCCCTTCTAAGAAAATAGAAGCTAACTTAGGCTTTGTTAACATTGCACAATAGTATAGTACCTCAGCCACAAACACTATGGCTTTTTTTTTTTTAATCAATAGTGTGCGATACTGTATATACACATACACCACAGAGGCACACAATGAGAACTCTACTGCTGTGGTTGTTCCATCTCTTTTAGTTTTTTAATTTGGGTAAAGAAAGTGCAAGTGAGTACACCCCTAGTCCACTAGAGGGAACTCAACACAAAAAAATCCAAATTCATAAATGTCTTACACCATTACTAAATACTGCATAATTCTATGAAGCTACAGATCCAACTTCAACAGGCAGCATATTCAGCATATATGCTTATATGGCAATGGTACTCGTAGAAATGGTTCTGTCTTTAACTCCTTAAGGACCAAGCCCATTTTGAGCTTAAGGACCAGGCCAATTTTATTTTAGCGTTTTAGTTTTTTCCTCCTCGCCTATTTTAACACTTGTTAATATAACACTTGTATATTTCCATCTACAGACCCATATAAGGGCTTGTTTTTTGTGTGACCAACTGTACTTTGTAATGAAACCTGTATGGCGAACCTCCCCAAAAAATTTTTTAGGGAGGAAATTTAAATGAAAATTACAATTTACCAAATTTAGGTTTCGTTTTCACACTGCACACTTTACGGTAAAAAACGATAAAATTCTTTATTCTGTGGGTCAATACGATTAAAATGATACCCATGGCTACATACGCGATCACTGATGTCCTCCATTACTGGCGGGTCCCCGACTGCTGCTAGCAGCCAGGACCTGCCGTGTATGACGCGAGCCCCGCTCCGATGCTCGCGGTCATGCACAGGACGTAAATGGACATCCTGGTGTGTGAAGAACCTCAGCACTAGGACGTACATTTACGTCCGTGGTCATTAAGGGGTTAAATGAAGAAGTTTTGACATGTATTGATTGACTCACTTGCTGTTAACCTTAGGGTATGTTCACACAGCGGAATCTCCGCTCACAGAATTCTGGTGGCCCCGTCGAAAATGCTTCTGCGGTAGGACCGCATGGCACTGCGCCATCACCATTGACACCTATGCAGTGCTCACAGACTTCCGTGTAAAGAATGAACATATTCTTGCTTTGCACTGAACAATTTCTCAGTGTGAACAGGGCTCGCGGAAGACCCATTCACACCGATGCTAATGTTCACAGCGCATAATTCCACTAGTGGGAATTATGCAGTGTGAACATACCCTTAGAATTAAAAAAGTATGCTGATTCTGGCAAAACAAATGTAGCCCATTTATTTTGTCTTGACTGCCAGGCACACCATATATTCTTTTTGTTGTTTCATTTAGCCTCTCCTCTTGCATTTTCAGGATGTTCCAAGCCCAGATTCTGGAAGTAAAAAGCTTTAACAGTTTGGAAGCACTGGGACATTAAGACATATATGCCACATTTAAATTAGCTTCCTTTGATAATTCTAAGTAGAGCAAAAGTGAAGGAATGACTTATACCTGAAATTGGGGTGTTTTCTGCTGAACAATTTGGTCCCAGTCTGACCTTGGTCACTGGGATACATTATATGCTATACATTGTATACTGTGCTGCACTACAGGGAAGGATGGCAGGTACATTGTTATTCTCTATTAAAGTGTACAACATGATACACTCAATAAGCATGAGTCAGTAATCACTTTCAATTTTATGATTGTGACGTTTTTTTCTTAGCAGCATTATTTGTGTTTTTACATCAATAGAAGTTGATACAGGATGCACAGTGCTCTGTCAAGGCCTTTGTTCTTTTAGGAAATCAAAAGTCATTGAAGAACACTGAGAAATGAATAAGGAAACTGGTGCTTTGAAACTGTGTTGCTTGGTATTTCCCCCCATTTGAAAATCTAAGCAACAATATACACTGCTCAAAAAAATTAAGGGAACACTTAGATAACACATTCTAGATCTGAATGAATGGACTAATCATATGAGATACTTTCATCTTTACATAGTTGAATGTGCTGACAACAAAACCACACAAAAATTATCAGTAGAAATATGCAGAGGTCTGCATATGAAGTCACACTCAAAATCAAAGTAGAAAACCACACTACAGGCTGATCCAACTTTGATGTAATGTGCTTAAAACAAGTCAAAATGAGGCTCAGTAGGGTGTGTATCCTCCACGTGCCCATATGACCTCCCTACAACGCCTGTGCATGCTCCTGATGAGGTGGGGGATGATCTCCTGAGGGATGTCGTCCCAGACCTGGACTAAAGCATCCACCAACTCCTGGACAGTCTGTGGTGCAACGTGGCGTTGGTGGATGGAGCAAGACATGATGTCCCAGATGTGCTCAATTGGATTCAGGTCTGGGGGAGGGGCGGGCCAGTCCATAGCATCAATGCCTCCTCTTGCAAGAACTGCAGACACACTCCAGTCACATGAGGTCTAGCATTGTCTTGCATTAGGAGGAACCCAGGGCCAACCGCACCAGCATATGGTCTCACAAGGGGTCTGAGGATCTCATCTTGGTACCTAATGGCAGTCAGGCTACCTCTGGCAAGCACATGGAGGGCTGTGCGGCCCCCAAAGAAATGCCACCTTACACCATTACTGACCCACCGCCACAACGGTCATGCTGGAGGATCTTGCAGGCAGCACAACGTTCTCCACGGTGTCTCCAGACTCTGTCACAACTGTCACATGTGCTGAGTGTGAACCTGCTTCCATCTGTGAAGAGCTCAGGGCACCAGTGACGAATTTGCCAATCTTGGTGTTCTCTGGCAAATGCCAAACATCCTGCATGGTGTTGGGCTGTAAGCACAACCCCCACCTGTGGACGTCAGGCTCTCATACCACCCTCATGGAGTCTGTTTCTGACCGTTTGAGGGACATGCACATTTGTGGCCTGCTGGAGGTCATTTTTCAGGGCTCTGGCAGTTCTCCTCCTGCTTCTCCTTGCACAAAGGAGGTAGCGATCCTGCTGCTAGGTTGTTGCCCTCCTACGGTCTCCTTTATGCTCTGGACACTACACTGACAGACACAGCAAACCTTCTTGCCACAGCTCGCATTGATGTGCCATCCTGAATGAACTGCATTATCTGAGCCACTTGTGTGGGTTTTAGACTCTGTCTCATGCTACCACTAGAGTGAAAGCACCGCCAGCATTCAAAAGTGACCAAAATATCAGCCAGGAAACTTAGGAACTGAGAAGTGGTCTGTGGTCACCACCTGCAGAATCACTCCTTTATTTTAGTGTCTTGCTAATTGCCTATAATTTCCACCAGTTGTCTGTTCCATTTGAACAATAGCATGTGAAATTGATTGTCAATCAGTGTTGCTTCCTGAGTGGACAGTGTGATATCACAGAAGTGTGATTGACTTTAGTTACTTTGTGTTGTTTAAGTGTTCCCTTTATTTTTTTGAGCAGTGTACTCCTAAGGCTTTGGGATCCGGACACCAACTGAAGAACTGAGGAAGTTGTTTGTTCAGAAGAGGTATGATCAAGTCCAGATGAAGTGGACCCCAAAGAGAATTGATTTGTTGAAATACAGAAGAGTCCAGTTTCCAATCGCTGTAGTTGATTCAATCTGTTACAGAGTCTGACAGACCTGGATGATATTCTGCTTTCAAAATTATGTTCTTGTTTAGGCAAAAGGGCCAAATTTCTTTCGTAATATTGGCAAGATTTTTCATCTTGTATTGCCTAGACGATTGATATATTGGACAGCAGATATGGTGTCGATCTGCAAGAAGTTCCAGACATTTGATGTGGGGGTCGAGATTCTGAACGGGACCATTACTATGTACTCACTCCTGTAGAATGGGGACCGCAATGAGAACCCCACCCCATGAGACTCGCATTGGATTCTGTTGAAAGATCTGGTTAAGAATTTAAAATGGTCTTTCCATTCCAAGTTTTAATATAGTGAAGCCACCAAAGGAGTTCTTCTGTGGCTTCTGAAGAAAGACGAATTTCGTCTAAGTATCCTAAACCATCTCTTAAATATTGAATTTTCAGACTTTAAAGAGCCCTGTAGTGAAGAGGAGTGGGAAAGATTGCTTGAATGGAGGCTGAAAGTAAACCTACAATTCGGGCGATGAATCTTAACAATATTAACTCTTTGTTAAGAATAGATCGAATCTCTTTTTGAATCAATTTTAGCTTTTTGGTAGGTAGCCTCAAAAGGAAAGTCAGAATGGAAGGCAAGTGAATTGCCAAATTTGATCTTTCCAATTGAATTGGAGATGAGGTTGGAAAGAAGGATGAATTGGAACTGTGAGAGATCTTTGAGATGTATCTGTTACGCCGAGCGCTCCGGGTCCCCGCTCCTCCCCGGAGCGCTCGCAGCATCCTCGCATATGCAGCGCCCCGGTCAGACCTGCTCGCGATGCGCATCCCGGCTCCCGTACCTGACTCGTTCCCCGTCTGTCTTGTCCCGGCGCGCGCGGCCCCGCTCCTTAGGTCTCTGCGCGCGCCGGGTCTCTGCAATTTAAAGGGCCACTGCGCCACTGATTGGCGCAGCAGGCTTAATCAGTGTGTTCACCTGTGCACTCCCTACTTATACCTCACTTCCCCTGCACTCCCTCGCCGGATCTTGTTGCCATTGTGCCAGTGAAAGCGTTTCCTTGTGTGTTCCTAGCCTGTGTTCCAGACCTCCTGCCGTTGCCCCTGACTACGATCCTTGCTGCCTGCCCTGACCTTCTGCTACGTCCGACCTTGCTCTTGTCTACTCCCTTGTACCGCGCCTATCTTCAGCAGTCAGAGAGGTTGAGCCGTTGCTGGTGGATACGACCTGGTTGCTACCGCCGCTGCAAGACCATCCCGCTTTGCGGCGGGCTCTGGTGGCAGAAGTTGCTGTAACGTGGCGGTCAACTGCGACAGCTGCTGTCCTTGTTGGGCAATTTGCTGCGATTGCTGGGCGACCACCGTGGATAGGTCAGCGAGACTTGGCAGCGGCACCTCAGCGGGATCCATGGCCGGATCTACTGTTATGATTCGGCTAGCTGGATGTGGATCCACTGTGTCAGCGAGGGATTGGCGTGGACCATGTCGGTGGACCGGTTCTAGGGTTGCTACTGGTTTTCACCAGAGCCCGCCGCAAAGCGGGATGGTCTTGCTGCGGCGGTAGCAACCAGGTCGTATCCACCGGCAATGGCTACACCTCGCTGACTGCTGAGAAGACGTGGGACAGAAGGACTAGACAGAGGCAAGGTTAGACGTAGCAGAAGGTCGGGGCAGGTGGCAAGGTTCGTAGTCAATGTGGATAGCAGAAGATCTGGAACACAGGCTTTGGACAACACTAACGCTTTCTCTGGCACAAGGCGACAAGATCCGGCAAGGAAGTGCAGGGGAAGTGAGGTAATATACACAGGGAGCAGGTGGAAGCTAATTAGACTGATTGGGCCAGGCACCAATCACTGGTGCGCTGGCCATTTAAATCTTAGAGCGCTGGCGCGCGCGCGCCCTAGTGAGCGGAGCCGCGCGCACCAGAACATGACAGCCGGGGACCGGGACGGGTAAGTTGCTTGGGATGCGATTCGCGAGTGGGCGCGTCCCGCTATGCGAATCGCATCCCCATCGCGAATGTCAGTGCAGCGCTCCCGGTCAGCGGGTCTGACCGGGGCGCTGCAGAAGGGAGAACGCCGCGAGCGCTCCGGGGAGGAACAGGGACCCGGAGCGCTCGTCGTAACACTGATATTCTGAAACCGTGTTAAGAATCCATGCATCTGAGGTTAGAATACTCCAATTGTGGAAAAAATTTGTAAGTCTTCCTCCTAATGGTATGTGGTAAGAAAATAGACATTGTTGACTTACCTGAAGAGGGTCTGGATCTAACAAAGCCGTGATGCCCTCTGGATCTCCATGATCTTCCTCTATTGGGAAAGAACGGGGTTGGTTGTGTGGAGGATGAGGGGTATGAATTCCTATCAGTTTGGGAAGGGACTTTTTGTGTTTGTCTAGAGTAGAATGTACAGCTGGGAAAGCGGCCCCTGCTTCTCCCAGCCCTAACAAAAACCCTAGAGGGGAAAACTTTGTTCAGGGAGGTCTGAGCTTTGTTTAGGAAAGAAAAGAGCCCTACAAATTTTGAGATTTCGTTTACGAAGGAATCACCAAACAACAGACCTTCAGTGGGAGCGTTCATCTCAGACGTGGCTAAATGAGAAAGTTGGGGATCCAACTTCATCAAAATCGAGCAGGGACGCTCCACACAGAAAGCTGCATTGGTGTTCCCAAATAAGCAAATAGCTCTTTGGGCCCAACCTTTTAAAATAGCAGCATCTACCGGATTACCAGTAGCTGACACCCCCTCTGAGAGGTCCAAAATTTTAGCAAGAGGACCACGTTAATCCAGGAACTTGTCCTGGCATATCTTGAAGGATCTATCTAAACCCTTTTTAGGGTTTTTACCTGACTTTAAAAGGTATTTAATTAAAATGGGATCAATTTTGGGTGTAGAAGCAGTCTTTAAGGGCAATGAAGGTCGTTGACACTCGGCTCTTAATTTGTTTCTTGCCTTTTTGTCCAAGCCTTTTCTAATCCGCAGATTAAGAAATTTAGAAACCTGGGGATGGGGGGACCCATTTCCCTTATCTTGGATGTTAAATTTGAGAGGGATCAAAGAATGGAATCCCATTACAATCAAAGATGACATCATCCGATTTATCTAAATCTGGATGGTTAGAGTCACATTCTTCTGAAATGTCTTGGAATTGAGAAGAATTTTGATGATCCGACATATCGGAATCTACAAAGGAGGAGTCACTAGAGGACTCCATATCGGAGTCAGGTTTGGCTCTACTAGAGCTTTTCCGAGCACATTTACTACTTGCTTCCTCACGGGCGGAGGGTCTTGGGCGTGATAAATTGACACCTGCATCATGGCTGCAAACTTGTTGTGAGTTGTCAAAACATTCTTGACCAGTTCCTTTTGCATGTAATTTTCTATGCTTAGAGGAAGTATGGTCGTCGAATTGAAGATGTCTCTTAATTGATTTACTCATATGCTTACGACCCTTAGAGGAATGCGCAGCAGTGTCCTCTGCAGACCAAAAATGGTCTGATGGGGTCGGTGGAATAATCTTAGGAGATCTCTGTGACGTAGCCTGTGTGATAGCAAGTGCTACATATCTGGCTATGTACTCCTGCATGGATACCATAGCCGCTTGTACAGAGCATGATATAGAATTATTCCCTAGGGATTGGATTTGATCTCTAATCATGTAATCCATGTTATTGGAAGATGATTTATCTTGTGTGGACATAGTGATATAAAATATTTTAATTCAATATAATAAATAATAATAGGAAGAATAAAAATAATAATCCCATATGCAAAGAAAGGAGGAATGGCACTCACCGCTTACTGTAATTTCTTTCTTTTATTCTCCATAAAGTGCAGGTGCTTTAAAAAGGCATTTCACCCAGCCGGGTGTGGACGCCAGTGCGCGTGCTACAGGTAACAATTGTTTCGCTCTGGCTTGAGCTTCAACAGACCTTCCCTTTCCCATGCTCCTTCATTCCTTATAACACGTCATGAAGGATCCACGGGGCGGGGATTACAAGCACAATAGGTTTAAAAAACAGTGTAAAGTGCAAAAAACACATACATTTAAAACCAAAAACTAAGTAACTACAAAAATAATCCTAAATCAATCCTGTCATTTAATCCTCCTAATTCTTGTGCACCAGTTTTCAAAATCCACTTTGCCTCGATCTCGCGGAGGATTTTTTCATTATCTTTACCTTGAGTACAAATTAACCTTTTAATGCCCATAAATTTCAGGACGCTTGCATCTCCATTGTGTGCCGAATTAATATGTTCTATTAATCTTGGGGAACCTTTTCCTGATTTTATTGACCAGGTGTGTTCCCGAAAACGTGTATTTAGTGCACGAATAGTGCTTCCTATATAAAATCTCCCGCAGGTGCAAATTAATGCATACACTGCAAAGGAAGTTTTACAACAAATGAATTCGGTAATATTTTTTGTTTGGCCACCAATGGAGATGCATTTTCCTGGTTGGAAATATGCGCACCAATTGCATCGTCCACACTTATGATTCCCGACTACTGCGTTTTTTTCTAGCCATGTTTTGTTACTTTCCTTTTCTTTATATTTGCTACGTACTAATTCATCTTTTAGATTTTTTGTACGTTTAAAAGTAACTATTGGTTTATTTTTTCTAACATTCCCCATAAGCGGGTCTCTCTCAATTAAATGCCAGTTGGAAAAAATAGCACTTTTTATTATTTCTGCCACTGGACTATATTTAAAGGAGAAACAAAACCTGTCATTTTCGGGATTTTTAATTTTTCGTTTGTTAGTTTTTTTATGGAGTAGAGTTTTTCTATCTAATTTTCTAGCTCTAATTAATGCTTCAGTTAACACGGTCTGAGGGTATCCCCTTAACAAAAAGCGCTTCGTTAGGGTCTCGGCTTGTTGCTCAAATGTTTCATCCGAGCTGTTAATCCTCCTTAATCGTAAATATTGGCTATATGGGATTGCGTTCCTGGTATGGGATGGGTGATAGCTCTGGTAATGTAAATATGAATTTGACGCTGTTTCCTTTCTATAACCTTCTGTTTCCAGAGTACCATTTTTTGCTATCACACGTACATCCAGGAACTCCAATTCCTCTTTACTCCATTTACATGTGAAGAACATGTTCATGTCATTGTTATTTAACAAGGACATGAACCCTTTGAAATCCTCCACAGACCCGTTCCAAAGTAGGAAAACATCATCTACAAAACGAAAATAACAACGTATAAATTTAAGAAATGGATTTCTCAAACAAAAAACATATTTTTCCTCAAAATAGGCAAGAAAAAGGTTAGCCAGGGTACATGCTACCGGGGTCCCCATCGCGGTCCCCCGGTTTTGGCTGTACCACTGGCTACCGAACTTAAATACATTATTACCTAAGATGAATGAAAGAGATTCTCCGACAAATTTAATATAGGCTTCACTTTTTCCTGCTTTTCCCAAGATTTCCTCAATGCACTGGACGGCCAGCCCCTGGGGGATCCTGGTGTAGAGACTCTCCACGTCTATGGATACTATTAGGAAATCATCCTGCCAGGGGATGCCATCCAGAGCAGTGAGGAAATCATTGGTGTCTTTTACGAGGGAGGGAACATTCTGTAATAAAGGTCTAAGTAACCAATCCATATATTTCGATAGAGATTCCGTTAGAGACCCCACCCCGGAGACAATCGGTCTCCCGGGTGGGTTCTCCAGTGTTTTATGTATTTTCGGCAAAAAATACCAATTGGCCTCTTTTGGTGTTTCGGGAAATAATCGTTTTGCCAAATTCTCTGAGAGAATTCCCATTTCTACCTGTTTTCGTAAAAAAGACTGTAATTTAGATGTCAGTATTTTCATGGGATTTTTTTCTAATTTTGTATAGGTGATCGGATCATTTAATTGGCGCAATGCCTCTTTTTCATAATAATCTCTAGATAATATCACCGCGTTACCCCCCTTATCTGCCTTCTTTATAATAATTTCGTCATGATTCTTTAGCCATTTCAAGGCATCTAATTCTTCTTTGGCAAGATTAGGGGGGACGCGGGGATAAATTAGAGCTCGTACTTCAGCTAATACTGAATTAGAGCTCGTACTTCAGCTAATTAGATAGAAAAACTCTACTCCATAAAAAAACTAACAAACGAAAAATTAAAAATCCCGAAAATGACAGGTTTTGTTTCTCCTTTAAATATAGTCCAGTGGCAGAAATAATAAAAAGTGCTATTTTTTCCAACTGGCATTTAATTGAGAGAGACCCGCTTATGGGGAATGTTAGAAAAAATAAACCAATAGTTACTTTTAAACGTACAAAAAATCTAAAAGATGAATTAGTACGTAGCAAATATAAAGAAAAGGAAAGTAACAAAACATGGCTAGAAAAAAACGCAGTAGTCGGGAATCATAAGTGTGGACGATGCAATTGGTGCGCATATTTCCAACCAGGAAAATGCATCTCCATTGGTGGCCAAACAAAAAATATTACCGAATTCATTTGTTGTAAAACTTCCTTTGCAGTGTATGCATTAATTTGCACCTGCGGGAGATTTTATATAGGAAGCACTATTCGTGCACTAAATACACGTTTTCGGGAACACACCTGGTCAATAAAATCAGGAAAAGGTTCCCCAAGATTAATAGAACATATTAATTCGGCACACAATGGAGATGCAAGCGTCCTGAAATTTATGGGCATTAAAAGGTTAATTTGTACTCAAGGTAAAGATAATGAAAAAATCCTCCGCGAGATCGAGGCAAAGTGGATTTTGAAAACTGGTGCACAAGAATTAGGAGGATTAAATGACAGGATTGATTTAGGATTATTTTTGTAGTTACTTAGTTTTTGGTTTTAAATGTATGTGTTTTTTGCACTTTACACTGTTTTTTAAACCTATTGTGCTTGTAATCCCCGCCCCGTGGATCCTTCATGACGTGTTATAAGGAATGAAGGAGCATGGGAAAGGGAAGGTCTGTTGAAGCTCAAGCCAGAGCGAAACAATTGTTACCTGTAGCACGCGCACTGGCGTCCACACCCGGCTGGGTGAAATGCCTTTTTAAAGCACCTGCACTTTATGGAGAATAAAAGAAAGAAATTACAGTAAGCGGTGAGTGCCATTCCTCCTTTCTTTGCATATGGGATTCTGGATACTCTTCATTTTCATAAGGAATTGAGCACCACTAACTGTTTTGGGACTGACCTGGTTCACATAGGAGTCACGGGAAGCTTGGCAGTGCCGGCCAGCTTTTTCTAATCTAAGTTGTGATTATCAGAACTTTGCTCTCTTTTGACCTGAGCACGCCTGAGAAAGCTTGTGATTTCAATAGAAACCGTGACTTACTGTTCACTTGAGAATGGAAATGGAAACTGCATTGCCGGTGCAGGATAAAGAAGAACCAGAGTCATCATTGCGAGCAGGTAGGCAGGACGCCAGTGCGTTTTTTAAACTTTGTAACACTAAAGATCCATGTCAATTCATGAGCACCAAAACACTTGAGTATAAAATCTCAAACCTTGCAGAAAAAGAGACGCGCCTCTTTTGGACTATAAATTCCCTGGAATCATATCAGGACTGCGAAAGGGTCCCAAGAGGACTTAGAGGTTATAAGGAAGCGTCCCAATTTGCAAATGATCCCACTTTTATGTTGAAATGGATAGAACTGCATAAATCTTATTCCCTTGGCATATTAAATCTAGTGTTAGAAAGAAACACTGAAGAATATAATCGAGTAACAGCTGAATTAAAAGCAGCCAATGTCACGATGCCGGCTGGCAGGTAGTGGACCCTCTGTGCCAGAGAGGGATTGGCGTGGACCGTGCTAGTGGACCGGTTCTAAGCCACTACTGGTTTTCACCAGAGCCCGCCGCAAAGCGGGATGGTCTTGCTGCGGCGGTAGTGACCAGGTCGTATCCACTAGCAACGGCTCACCTCTCTGGCTGCTGAAGATAGGCGCGGTACAAGGGAGTAGGCAGAAGCAAGGTCGGACGTAGCAGAAGGTCGGGGCAGGCAGCAAGGATCGTAGTCAGGGGCAACGGCAGAAGGTCTGGAAACACTGGCAAGGGACACACAAGGAACGCTTTCACTGGCACTAAGGCAACAAGATCCGGCAAGGGAGTGCAAGGGAAGTGAGGTAATATAGGGAGTGCACAGGTGATAACTCTAATTGGAACCACTGCGCCAATCAGCGGCGCAGTGGCCCTTTAAATCGCAGAGACCCGGCGCGCGCGCGCCCTAGGGAGCGGGGCCGCGCGCGCCGGGACAGAACAGACGGGGAGCGAGTCAGGTAGGAGAGCCGGGGTGCGCATCGCGAGCGGGCGCTACCCGCATCGCGAATCGCATCCCGGCTAGCAGCAGGATCGCAGCGCCCCGGGTCAGAGGACGTGACCGGGGCGCTGCAGCGGAGGAGGTGAAGCGAGCGCTCCGGGGAGGAGCGGGAACCCGGAGCGCTCGGCGTAACAGTACCCCCCCCCTTGGGTCTCCCCCTCTTCTTGGAGCCTGAGAACCTGAGGAGCAGACTTTTGTCAAGGATGTTGTCCTCAGGTTCCCAGGATCTCTCTTCAGGACCACAACCCTCCCAGTCTACTAAAAAAAAATTTTTTCCTCTGACCTTTTTGGCAGCCAAAATCTCCTTGACCGAGAAGACGTCCGAGGAGCCGGAAACAGGAGTGGGAGGAACAGATTTGGGAGAAAAACGGTTGAGGATGAGTGGTTTGAGAAGAGAGACGTGAAAGGCATTAGGGATACGAAGAGAAGGAGGAAGAAGAAGTTTATAAGAGACAGGATTAATTTGACACAGAATTTTGAAAGGACCAAGATAGCGTGGTCCCAACTTGTAGCTAGGGACACGGAAGCGGACATATTTAGCGGAGAGCCATACCTTGTCTCCAGGGGAAAAAACGGGGGGAGCTCTTCTTTTCTTATCCGCGAACCTCTTCATGCGTGAAGAAGCCTGTAAGAGAGAATTTTGGGTCTCTCTCCATATAATGGAAAGGTCACGAGAAATTTCATCCACAGCGGGCAGACCAGAGGGCAAGGGGGGTAGGGAGGGGGGGAAGAGGGTGACGGCCGTACACCACGAAAAATGGGGATTTGGAGGAAGATTCAGAGACCCTGAAGTTATACGAGAATTCGGCCCATGGAAGGAGATCTGCCCAGTCATCCTGGCGGGAGGAAACAAAATGTCGCAAATAATCACCCAGGATCTGGTTAATTCTTTCTACTTGTCCATTGGACTGGGGATGATATGCAGAGGAAAAATTTAATTTAATCTTGAGTTGTTTACAGAGAGCTCTCCAGAATTTAGACACGAATTGGACCCCTCTATCCGAGACAATCTGCGTAGGCAACCCGTGAAGACGAAAAATGTGTACAAAAAATTGTTTAGCCAACTGAGGCGCAGAAGGAAGACCAGGAAGAGGAATGAAATGTGCCATTTTGGAGAATCGATCAACGACCACCCAAATAACGGTGTTGCCACGGGAAGGGGGTAAATCAGTAATAAAATCCATACCAATCAGAGACCAAGGCTGTTCGGGGACAGGCAGAGGATGAAGAAAACCAGCGGGCTTCTGGCGAGGAGTCTTATCCCGGGCACAGATAGTGCAGGCTCGCACAAAGTCCCCAACATCCGTCTCCAGAGTTGGCCACCAATAGAAGCGGGAGATGAGTTGCACAGATTTCTTGATGCCCGCATGACCTGCGAGATGGGAGGAGTGACCCCATTTGAGGATTCCGAGGCGTTGGCGTGGAGAAACAAAGGTCTTTCCTGGAGGAGTCTGTCTGATGGAGGCAGGAGAAGTGGAGATCAGGCAGTCAGGTGGAATGATGTGT
Source organism: Hyla sarda (assembly GCF_029499605.1). Lineage (NCBI taxonomy): Eukaryota > Metazoa > Chordata > Amphibia > Anura > Hylidae > Hyla > Hyla sarda. The sequence goes on along the minus strand of NC_079189.1, from coordinate 373,332,887 downwards.
TGCGGAGGGAGATCAACTTCTGAGGCATCCGAGGAACGAGAGAGAGCATCGGCTCTAATGTTCTTATCGGCAGGACGAAAGTGAATCTCAAAATTAAATCGGGCAAAGAACAGAGACCACCGGGCCTGGCGAGGATTCAGCCGTTGGGCCGACTGGAGGTAGGAGAGGTTCTTGTGGTCGGTGTAGATAATAACAGGAAATCTTGATCCCTCCAGCAGATGCCTCCATTCCTCAAGTGCTAATTTAATGGCTAGAAGTTCTCGATCCCCGATGGAGTAGTTCCTCTCCGCTGGAGAGAAGGTCCTAGAGAAAAAACCACAAGTGACAGCATGCCCGGAAGGATTTTTTTGTAGAAGAACAGCTCCAGCTCCTACTGAGGAGGCATCAACCTCCAATAGGAAGGGTTTGGAAGGGTCAGGTCTGGAGAGCACGGGAGCCGAAGAAAAGGCAGACTTGAGTTGTTTAAAGGAGTCTTCTGCTTGAGGAGGCCAGGACTTGGGATCAGCATTTTTCTTGGTTAAAGCCACGATAGGAGCCACAATGGTAGAAAAATGTGGAATAAATTGCCTGTAATAATTGGCGAACCCCAAAAAGCGTTGGATAGCACGGAGTCCGGAGGGGCGTGGCCAATTTAAGACGGCAGAGAGTTTGTCTGGATCCATCTGTAGTCCCTGGCCAGAGACCAAATATCCTAGAAAAGGAAGAGATTGGCATTCAAACAGACATTTCTCAATTTTGGCATAGAGTTGGTTGTCACGAAGTCTCTGAAGAACCATACGGACATGCCGGCGGTGTTCCTCTAGATTGGCAGAAAAAATTAGGATATCGTCCAGATATACCACAACACAGGAGTATAATAGATCACGAAAAATTTCATTGACAAAGTCTTGAAAGACGGCAGGGGCATTGCACAGTCCAAAGGGCATGACCAGATACTCAAAGTGTCCATCTCTGGTGTTAAATGCCGTTTTCCACTCGTCCCCCTCTCTGATGCGGATGAGGTTATAGGCGCCTCTTAAGTCCAATTTAGTGAAGATGTGGGCACCTTGGAGGCGATCAAAGAGTTCAGAGATGAGGGGTAAGGGGTAGCGGTTCTTAACCGTGATTTTATTAAGACCGCGGTAGTCAATGCAAGGACGTAGGGAGCCATCTTTTTTGGAGACAAAGAAAAATCCGGCTCCGGCAGGAGAGGAGGATTTACGGATAAAGCCCCTTTTTAGATTCTCCTGGACGTATTCGGACATGGCAAGAGTCTCTGGGGCAGAGAGAGGATAAATTCTGCCCCGGGGTGGAGTAGTACCCGGGAGGAGGTCGATAGGGCAATCATAAGGCCTGTGAGGAGGTAGAGTCTCAGCTTGTTTTTTGCAGAAAACATCCGCGAAGTCCATATAGGCCTTGGGGAGACCGGTTACTGGAGGAACCACAGAGTTACGGCAAGGGTTACTGGGAACCGGTTTTAGACAGTTCTTGGAACAAGAGGACCCCCAACTCTTGATCTCCCCAGTGGACCAATCCAGGGTTGGGGAATGAAGTTGAAGCCAGGGAAGTCCAAGGAGAATCTCCGAGGTGCAATTGGGAAGGACCAAAAGTTCAATCCTCTCATGATGAGATCCGATGCTCATAAGAAGGGGCTCCGTGCGGAAACGTATGGTACAGTCCAATCTTTCATTATTTACACAATTGATGTAGAGGGGTCTGGCGAGACTGGTCACAGGGATGTTGAACCTGTTGACGAGAGAGGCCAAAATAAAATTTCCTGCAGAACCAGAGTCCAAGAAGGCCACTGTAGAGAAGGAGAAGGCAGAAGCAGACATCCGCACAGGCACAGTAAGACGTGGAGAAGCAGAGTAGACATCAAGGACTGTCTCACCTTTGTGCGGAGTCAGCGTACGTCTTTCCAGGCGGGGAGGACGGATAGGACAATCCCTCAGGAAGTGTTCGGTACTAGCACAGTACAGGCAGAGGTTCTCCATACGGCGTCGTGTCCTCTCTTGAGGTGTCAGGCGAGACCGGTCGACCTGCATAGCCTCCACGGCGGGAGGCACAGGAACAGATTGCAGGGGACCAGAGGAGAGAGGAGCCGAGGAGACGAAACGCCTCGTGCGAACAGAGTCCATATCTTGGCGGAGTTCCTGACGCCTTTCAGAAAAACGCATGTCAATGCGAGTGGCTAGGTGAATAAGTTCATGTAGATTAGCAGGAATTTCTCGTGCGGCCAGAACATCTTTAATGTTGCTGGATAGGCCTTTTTTGAAGGTCGCGCAGAGGGCCTCATTATTCCAGGACAATTCTGAAGCAAGTGTACGGAATTGTACGGCATACTCGCCAACGGAAGAATTACCCTGGACCAGGTTCAACAGGGCAGTCTCAGCAGAAGAGGCTCGGGCAGGTTCCTCAAAGACACTTCGGATTTCCGAGAAGAAGGAGTGTACTGAGGCAGTGACGGGGTCATTGCGGTCCCAGAGCGGTGTGGCCCATGACAGGGCTTTTCCGGACAGAAGACTGACTACGAAAGCCACCTTAGACCTTTCAGTGGGAAACAGGTCCGACATCATCTCCAGATGCAGGGAACATTGGGAAAGGAAGCCACGGCAAAACTTAGAGTCCCCATCAAACTTATCCGGCAAGGATAAGCGTATCCCAGGAGCGGCCACTCGCTGCGGAGGAGGTGCAGGAGCTGGCGGAGGAGATGACTGCTGAAGCTGTGGTAGCAACTGTTGTAGCATAACGGTCAGTTGAGACAGCTGTTGGCCTTGTTGCGCAATCTGTTGTGACTGCTGGGCGACCACCGTGGTGAGGTCAGCGACAACTGGCAGAGGAACTTCAGCGGGATCCATGGCCGGATCTACTGTCACGATGCCGGCTGGCAGGTAGTGGACCCTCTGTGCCAGAGAGGGATTGGCGTGGACCGTGCTAGTGGACCGGTTCTAAGCCACTACTGGTTTTCACCAGAGCCCGCCGCAAAGCGGGATGGTCTTGCTGCGGCGGTAGTGACCAGGTCGTATCCACTAGCAACGGCTCACCTCTCTGGCTGCTGAAGATAGGCGCGGTACAAGGGAGTAGGCAGAAGCAAGGTCGGACGTAGCAGAAGGTCGGGGCAGGCAGCAAGGATCGTAGTCAGGGGCAACGGCAGAAGGTCTGGAAACACTGGCAAGGGACACACAAGGAACGCTTTCACTGGCACTAAGGCAACAAGATCCGGCAAGGGAGTGCAAGGGAAGTGAGGTAATATAGGGAGTGCACAGGTGATAACTCTAATTGGAACCACTGCGCCAATCAGCGGCGCAGTGGCCCTTTAAATCGCAGAGACCCGGCGCGCGCGCGCCCTAGGGAGCGGGGCCGCGCGCGCCGGGACAGAACAGACGGGGAGCGAGTCAGGTAGGAGAGCCGGGGTGCGCATCGCGAGCGGGCGCTACCCGCATCGCGAATCGCATCCCGGCTAGCAGCAGGATCGCAGCGCCCCGGGTCAGAGGACGTGACCGGGGCGCTGCAGCGGAGGAGGTGAAGCGAGCGCTCCGGGGAGGAGCGGGAACCCGGAGCGCTCGGCGTAACAGCCAAGTTGGAACTCAAGAAACGTGTGTCTGAACAAACCTATAACGATTTTATGAAAAAATTGGAAAAAAGATTAATAAATCTACAAAAGATATTAAAGGATACAAAAAGGGATAAATTTTTGCGCGATCGCGAAGATTACGAAAGTGGCAATATTTTTCAAAAAAGAAATGAAAATGTAAAAAAAGGAGGTAGAAATTTCTACAAAAAGAAAGGAAATAAAAATAAAAATAAAAAATTCTCTGATACCTGGACTACCGAATCTGACTCGAGTAGCTCAGAAGATTTGGAAAATAAAAGGATACAGAGAGAAGATAATGTGAATAAACCCCAAGGTTCATCAAAAAACGGGGAAGCAGAGAAAAATATACAAAAGAAAAAAGAAGGATACGGAGAGGAGGAAGGAAAAAGAAAAAGCTCCTTGAAACACAAAAGGAAGTGGGTCTCTTGGCAGCAGGACTAGAATATGGAGATCCAAGTCCCGGACTTATGGACAAGAACTCTGATTCTACCTCAAGGGACGCTGCAAGCGTAATAAATCTGTCTGGTATTGCATTGAAATCCGGAGTTGAATCGCTACTTAAAAAAGGCTTAAATTTTTGTTTGACAGAAAAATTTGATTTTGAAGGTTTTGAAATTGACCTGTTCCGAAGTATACGAAAATTAAACTTAAAGAGATTTTTTTCAGATAAAAATAAAGTAGAAAAAGAGGAAAAAAGGAGGGAGGGAGAGGTACCAACTGTGATAGGCCCTTTGGGCTTTAGTATTATGGGAGAGATAAATGATATAGAAAAGGAAGGTCTTAGAGCACTTCTAGATTTAATGGGTGAAGAATCAAATATTCTAGATAAAGAAGAGATCGATACTATTGAGATTGCAGAATTTAGAGGTGGAAATAAGTCAAGGTTCTCACCCCAGTTGACTCCTGGAGGGAACATTGATATTTTCCAACAAAAAGTATTAGCTGAAGTACGAGCTCTAATTTATCCCCGCGTCCCCCCTAATCTTGCCAAAGAAGAATTAGATGCCTTGAAATGGCTAAAGAATCATGACGAAATTATTATAAAGAAGGCAGATAAGGGGGGTAACGCGGTGATATTATCTAGAGATTATTATGAAAAAGAGGCATTGCGCCAATTAAATGATCCGATCACCTATACAAAATTAGAAAAAAATCCCATGAAAATACTGACATCTAAATTACAGTCTTTTTTACGAAAACAGGTAGAAATGGGAATTCTCTCAGAGAATTTGGCAAAACGATTATTTCCCGAAACACCAAAAGAGGCCAATTGGTATTTTTTGCCGAAAATACATAAAACACTGGAGAACCCACCCGGGAGACCGATTGTCTCCGGGGTGGGGTCTCTAACGGAATCTCTATCGAAATATATGGATTGGTTACTTAGACCTTTATTACAGAATGTTCCCTCCCTCGTAAAAGACACCAATGATTTCCTCACTGCTCTGGATGGCATCCCCTGGCAGGATGATTTCCTAATAGTATCCATAGACGTGGAGAGTCTCTACACCAGGATCCCCCAGGGGCTGGCCGTCCAGTGCATTGAGGAAATCTTGGGAAAAGCAGGAAAAAGTGAAGCCTATATTAAATTTGTCGGAGAATCTCTTTCATTCATCTTAGGTAATAATGTATTTAAGTTCGGTAGCCAGTGGTACAGCCAAAACCGGGGGACCGCGATGGGGACCCCGGTAGCATGTACCCTGGCTAACCTTTTTCTTGCCTATTTTGAGGAAAAATATGTTTTTTGTTTGAGAAATCCATTTCTTAAATTTATACGTTGTTATTTTCGTTTTGTAGATGATGTTTTCCTACTTTGGAACGGGTCTGTGGAGGATTTCAAAGGGTTCATGTCCTTGTTAAATAACAATGACATGAACATGTTCTTCACATGTAAATGGAGTAAAGAGGAATTGGAGTTCCTGGATGTACGTGTGATAGCAAAAAATGGTACTCTGGAAACAGAAGGTTATAGAAAGGAAACAGCGTCAAATTCATATTTACATTACCAGAGCTATCACCCATCCCATACCAGGAACGCAATCCCATATAGCCAATATTTACGATTAAGGAGGATTAACAGCTCGGATGAAACATTTGAGCAACAAGCCGAGACCCTAACGAAGCGCTTTTTGTTAAGGGGATACCCTCAGACCGTGTTAACTGAAGCATTAATTAGAGCTAGAAAATTAGATAGAAAAACTCTACTCCATAAAAAAACTAACAAACGAAAAATTAAAAATCCCGAAAATGACAGGTTTTGTTTCTCCTTTAAATATAGTCCAGTGGCAGAAATAATAAAAAGTGCTATTTTTTCCAACTGGCATTTAATTGAGAGAGACCCGCTTATGGGGAATGTTAGAAAAAATAAACCAATAGTTACTTTTAAACGTACAAAAAATCTAAAAGATGAATTAGTACGTAGCAAATATAAAGAAAAGGAAAGTAACAAAACATGGCTAGAAAAAAACGCAGTAGTCGGGAATCATAAGTGTGGACGATGCAATTGGTGCGCATATTTCCAACCAGGAAAATGCATCTCCATTGGTGGCCAAACAAAAAATATTACCGAATTCATTTGTTGTAAAACTTCCTTTGCAGTGTATGCATTAATTTGCACCTGCGGGAGATTTTATATAGGAAGCACTATTCGTGCACTAAATACACGTTTTCGGGAACACACCTGGTCAATAAAATCAGGAAAAGGTTCCCCAAGATTAATAGAACATATTAATTCGGCACACAATGGAGATGCAAGCGTCCTGAAATTTATGGGCATTAAAAGGTTAATTTGTACTCAAGGTAAAGATAATGAAAAAATCCTCCGCGAGATCGAGGCAAAGTGGATTTTGAAAACTGGTGCACAAGAATTAGGAGGATTAAATGACAGGATTGATTTAGGATTATTTTTGTAGTTACTTAGTTTTTGGTTTTAAATGTATGTGTTTTTTGCACTTTACACTGTTTTTTAAACCTATTGTGCTTGTAATCCCCGCCCCGTGGATCCTTCATGACGTGTTATAAGGAATGAAGGAGCATGGGAAAGGGAAGGTCTGTTGAAGCTCAAGCCAGAGCGAAACAATTGTTACCTGTAGCACGCGCACTGGCGTCCACACCCGGCTGGGTGAAATGCCTTTTTAAAGCACCTGCACTTTATGGAGAATAAAAGAAAGAAATTACAGTAAGCGGTGAGTGCCATTCCTCCTTTCTTTGCATATGGGATTCTGGATACTCTTCATTTTCATAAGGAATTGAGCACCACTAACTGTTTTGGGACTGACCTGGTTCACATAGGAGTCACGGGAAGCTTGGCAGTGCCGGCCAGCTTTTTCTAATCTAAGTTGTGATAAAAATAATAATGTAACAACTGAATGAGGGGAAAAGGGGGGGGGGACACCTATAGGAAAAATTACATATGATTTAATGGATGAATGGAATATATATAAGTTAGATAATTTATTCAAGATGGAGCTGTATTACCTAAAAGGAGTCCACAGGTGGTGGTGTAAGCCAAAAGATGGCTAAAGTGCAGGAGGAAATTTAGCTATGGATGCCGATAATAAGAATAACAGCGATGGGCCACTGAGGGGAGCCGAAGTGACACTGATGGAAGACGCTGCTGTGAGGAGAATGGGCGGTAATGCCAAAATGAATTACAGCTGCACAAAGCACAGCGCGAGCTGTGAAAGGCCGATCACTGACAGAACAGGGGAAAGATGGCAGCAGGGAGATATGCAGTAAAAAATAAGCATGAACAAACATCAAACCAGGTAATGAAAACGATGAAAGGAACAGAGAGAAGTCAATAAGAGAAAAATATTACAGAGGAAATGGAATATATATATATATATATATATATATATATATCTCAATAATAATAAATAGTTAAATATAAATAAGTATATAGAAACAAGTATAATATAAAATAATACAATAAAATACAAATACATAAAAATAAATTATGAAATAATAATGAGAATAATTAAATAAAGAAAAAATAAAGAAAAAAAAGGCGGATTTTATTACAATGACAGAAGCGCTTTTCTTTTCTACAGGCAGCAAAGAAAGAGGAACAGTCCGGCGGATCATCACCTTATATCACCTAGGCCCTGTTCCGATTGACTAGCTCATTTTGCTGCTAATTCATTAGAATAAAGAGTTGCAACTCATAATGTGAGAAAAGTTAGTCCTCTTCTTCATCGACATCCGGACTGTCCAAGATGAAATAGTCTCTAAGCAGGCTATGGATCAGTTCATAAAACAGTTCATAAGGCGCCAGGCCTCCTGGATGGCCCTCACATTGTAAACCCCAGGAAAAGTCCATAAAGCACCGAATGGTACGATAGGTTGTTACAGTTTTAAACTACACATTACTATCTACTATCCTACCAATCTTGTAACTAATTCCTTTTTCTTCATATCACAGCTGTCTCGGGGTCTAGAGGTCGGAGGATGTATGCTCTCACAGCCAACGAATGGACCTCTTATGTAGAATGCTCCTTAATCTCTAGCGCAAATGTGTTAGCGTGATGCCTTAATTTAATTTAAAACACACAGTGGTCCCTCAACATACAATGGCAATTCATTCCAAACGACCCATCGTTTGTCGAATCCATCGTATGTTGAGGGATTTGTGCAATGTAAAGTATAGGAAGTTATACTCACCTGTCCCCGCCGCTCAGGACCGCGTCCTCACCGCTCCCGATGCTGCCCCAGGGGCTCCCGATGCTGTCCCGCTGCTCCGGCGTCTTCTTCGGGATCCTCCGGCTTTTTCCGCATCTTCTCCGGTGTCTGGGCCTCGCTTTCTGATGACGTTATTACGTTGCAGCGCCGGGACGACGTGGGCAGCGACGTAATAACAACACCGGAAAGCGAGGCCCGGACCCCGGAGAAGATGCAGAAAACGCTGGAGGATCGTGAAGTGGACCTGGAGCATCGGGGATAGGTAAGTGAACCTTTCAGTGATGCTCAAACTGCTATCCGACAGCAGCTTAAGCATTTTGCGCTGTTGGATAGCAGTTAATGCGATGACCCCGACATATAAAAGCATCGTATGTCGATGCTGACATCTATATGCGATGGCCCCTGAGAGGCCATCGTATGTCGATTTGATCATATGTCGGGGCCATCGCATGTTGGGGGGGGGGGGGGGGGTTACTGTATATTAAGTAAATTTAGCGCTTTCATATTCTGCACAAGTTCGCAATCATACACAGCAGTGATGTGCTTACTGATACTAGGTAGCTTTGTAGTCAGCAGAGCCACTGGGTAGGTTTCCGCACATGCACGGCAGTGCAGTGCCTCTGTGGTGAAGACACATGCTCAGTAAGCATAGCGCCTTGGAGAATCATATAAGTTCAATGACATGCACATTAGCTCTATCAAGTAAGTTTGTACCCATGCACGGTAGCAGGGGCGGACATATCGCCTGTGCAGCCGGTTCAGCTGCACAGGGGCCCAGCGTGAGAGGGGGCCCGCTGCCCTCTGCAGGTCCGGCCCCAGAGGCGAGCATTAGGCCACATACCACCGCATACTCCCCGACCACAGCAAGTTTGACAGCACCCGGGTGGACGCTGCGTTCAACCACCCCTGCAGCCAGTGGCGTCTCTGGGGGGGGGGGGGGGGGGGGTTAGGGGGGCCAGAGGGGGCCACGGCCCTCCCTACATCATGATTGCCCCCCCCCCCCCTTGTGCACCCCCTAGCAGCAGTAGGTCAATAGCAGCTCTCATGGCCACCAGTAAGGGGCCCGAGCCCCCGCTGCACCCCCCGCCCCCGGAGCCATCTACTTTGGCATCCTTTTTTTAAATAAATCTTCAGCCAGCAGCCCTGTCACCACGCAGGGGCCGCGCTATGCAGACTGGGAAGAGCAGACAGGAAGCTCCTCCCCCTCTCTCACTCCCCTGTATGCTGGACCTTGTGGAGCAGGCCCGCTGTGTGTATACAGGCCCGGACACCACCAGTATGGAAGACTTACCTGCCCAGTGCCCACTGCTGATGCTGCCCTTTTAAAGTAAGTAACTTGCTTGGGGGAGAGGGGGAACGTTGTAGGAGACAGTGGGAGGTAGTTCAGTGTTTCCCAACCAGGGGGCCTCCAGCTGTTGCAAAACTACAACTCCCAGCATTCCTTTGGCTTTATGAGCATACTGGGAGTTGTAGTTTTGCAACAGCTGGAGGCCCCCAGGTTGGGAAACACTGATCTATCTATCTATCTATCAATCTATTATACATCTATCTCCTATCTATCTATCTATCTATCTATCTATCTATCTATCTCATATCTATCCATCTATCCATCCATCTATATCCATCTATTTATGCATCTATCTATCTATCTATCTATCTATCTTTCTCATATCTATCTATCTTTCTATCCTCATATCTATCTCATATCTATCTATCTATCTCATATCTATCTATCTATCTATCTCATATCTATCTATCTCATATCTATCTATCTATCTATCTATCTATCTATCTATCTATCTATCTATCTATCTAACTCAGATAGATGAGAGATAGATAGATAAATAGATATGAGAGATAGATAGGTAGATGGATGATATATAGATAGATACATAAAAAAAAAAAATATATATATATATATAGATATGAGATAGATAGAAAGATAGATAAATAGATGATATATAGATAGAGAGATGATATATAGAAAGATACATAAATAGATGGATAGATAGATGATAGATACATAGATATAATATAGATAGATGATAGATAGATATGATATAGACAGATAGATAGATAGATTAGATAGATAGATAGGAGATAGATGGATATGATATAGATAGATGGATATGATATAGATGCATTTAGATGATATAGATAGATAGATCAGTTTCCCAACCAGGGGGCCTCCAGCTGTTGCAAAACTACAACTCCCAGCATTCCTTTGGCTTTATGAGCATACTGGGAGTTGTAGTTTTGCAACAGCTGGAGGCCCCCCTAGTTGGGAAACACTGATCTATATCAATCATCTATCTATTATCTATCTATCTATCCAAAAAAAAAAATCAAGAGACCAGCAGCACACAGAAAAATTAGTGCAAAAAAGGTGGAGATTTATTGCATTATCCCAGTGTACAAAAGAAGCGACGTTTCAGCGACCTCTCGTCGCCGTTCTCAAGGAGCTTGAAGAGGCCACTGAAACGGCGCTTCTTTTGTACACTGGGATAATGCAATAAATCTCCACCTTTTTTGCACTAATTTTTCTGTGTGCTGCTGGTCTCTTGCTTTTTTCTAGTACAAGTGACCTCTCACCAAGGTCCACACCCAGCGTGCACCATTGCATTGGTTTTCTTCATTTTGTTGTGCTGCTTTTCTGGAGTTTTTTTTTTAATCTATCTATCCATCTATCTCCTATCTATCTATCTATCTATCTATCTATCTCATATCTATCTATCTATCTATCTATCTATCTCATATCTATCTATCTCCTATCTATCTATTTATCTATCAATCTATCTCCTATCTATCTATCTATCTCATATCTATCGATCTCCTATCTATCTCATATCTATCTATCTCATATGTATCTATATCATATCTATCTATCCATCTATCTATATACATCTATTTATGTATCTATCTAAATAAACAGTCCAAAATAAAGCGGCACCTCCGAATTCCTGTTCTGAATGGGTGCCAGCCCTTAGACCTCGGTGCTCCGGTCCGTTTTTCAATAGGATAAATGCAGGCAGCTCACCAATAATAGTGCTAAATCAAAGTGCTTTTATTCCAAGGAACAAGACAACGTTTCGGCGATCTCACACCGCCATTTTCAAGTGGTTTACAAGTGATATATGTGGGGTTTAAATACACTCCCCAATCAGTGACATCACAATCATTTACAAATCACATGACATTCTGACATGGAAATAAAGTGAAAAATTTCTCATATAATGCATAATTTAGGCAATCCAAACAGTGTATTATACTGTGATAAACATATATTTTATGTCCAATCTTTAATATTCATAAAAAATAAGATAAACGTGCTATCTATGTAAGTGTCAAAAGTGACGTAGTGTAATAATTAAAAACATTACCGGGTCAAGCAGTCCCGTCTCCACACTGACCTGCTAATAAGCACGCCATATACCGCAAGCCCGAGTCTCACATGGGACGCCGGGACTTACTTCCGGTTTCCCGGAATTCAACCAATCACAGTGACAGCGTCCCGTAGTTATGGAAACCACTTAGACTATCAGTCCGGTGGTAACGTATGCAGCGCGGCCAAGCTCCGTGGCACCCAGCGCATGTTCAGTAGCAGCTAGTGATCCAAAAGCGCCATCTTTAATAAGGGTAATTGTAGATTGCATTTAATTGTAAGGTACTGGCAAAGTACGTTACTAAAATTATATAATCCTCCACAGTATCACCCTGCTGTCATAACACATTTATGGGGCTTAGACACTGCACTCTGTTATTTAAAGACAGTCCTGGGTGCGTCTCCTAGAATCCATAGGACCCCAGAGCACGCATATCCCACTCAAAACAGGTGAGTCCTCACCTTCTGTTGATCGGGGTTATACACCAGGCTGTATTTTGTGTACAGAGGTGTCAAAACAGCTCCCCTTCACGCAAATTCCATTCATACCAGGGTGTACCTGTGGGAGTTGTAAACACTATATCAAAATTATGAGTAATTATCCATTATATATTTCGGGCGCTGTCACTATGATGGTGAAAAAAGTGAAAAAACTCATTATATTAGACAAAATAATAACCATTAGACTAAAAAAATATTTGCGGTTCTTGGCTTTGGTCCTCTTTTTTTGTGTGTGTCTCTTAAGGGCTGCTTGTCCGGAATGTAGCATCTTAATTGATCTATAAAACAAAGAAGAAAAGAGAATAATATTAACATCACTCATAAAAGATTCAAAATACCTCTGTTTACAGATCTAACACTTAGGAACACAAGCATAGTTACATCATTATTTTAGGAGAAACCACAAACTCCACGTTAAGACCATTGGGTTTCAGAGAGTTGAGGTCATAGATCCATCTCAACTCTCTTTTTTGTAGTGTGGCAACCCTATCACCGCCCCTTTTCAGTGGCGGAATATGGTCCACCACCATGCATTTTAAATCATGTTCCCGGTGGCCGGCCTCCAAGAAATGCTTGGAGACTGGTAAGTCAATCCTATTTTTGCATATAGAATATCTATGTTGACCAAGTCTCACTTTAAACTCGCATTTCGTTTCGCCAATGTAAATGAGTTTACAAGGACACCATAAAATGTAGACCACATAGTTGCTTTCACAGTTCAAATAGTATTTTATTGGGTATGTTTTCCCTGTTTGGGGGTGCGTGAATGTATTCCCTTTCTGGAGGTACTTGCAATTCACGCACCTCCTACAGGGGAAGCACCCCTTAACACCCACAGAAGCATATTTTTGTGTCTGCACTCCTTTAGACACGTCTGCTTTCACAAGTGTATCTTTCAGATTCCTAGATCTACGGTAAGACATTAACGGGAATTCTTTCAACTCTGGAATTTTAGGATAACTCTGGCTAATCAGGTGCCAATGTTTTTTAACTTTTTGAGCAATTTTGTTTGACACTTCATTATATGTTGTGATGAATGGAATACGTGTCGATTGGTCTTTTTTACACCTATGGTTTCTCTGTCCGTTTCGTTCTTCATATAGTCGCTGTTTCTGCCTCTCAATCAGTGGAGGTGGGTAGCCTCTCACTACAAATTGTGCTGTCATCTTATTGATAGCACGTTCCAACTTTTCATCATCGTCCACAATTCTACTTGCCCGTAGGAATTGGCTATAGGGTAAACTAGCAACCATTGGTCTAGGGTGACAGGAATTAAACTTAAGTAGAGTGTTACAGTCAGTCGGCTTACTGTATAAGTCGGTCGATAGTTTCTGTCCCATGATGGATATCTCCGTATCCAAAAATTGTATCTTGTCACGTGAGTAAGTGAGTGTAAACTGTAAGTCCGTATCAACATTATTTAAGTATGTTTGAAAGTCCTCTAGTTCCTCCCCTGTGCCACTCCAAATTAAGAAAATATCATCTATGTAGCGCCACCACCCCAGGATATTCCTGGAGTGGTGGGCCACATAGACATATCTCTCCTCAAAGTCTCTCATGACTATGTTCTAACGGACAGAGAAACCATAGGTGTAAAAAAGACCAATCGACACGTATTCCATTCATCACAACATATAATGAAGTGTCAAACAAAATTGCTCAAAAAGTTAAAAAACATTGGCACCTGATTAGCCAGAGTTATCCTAAAATTCCAGAGTTGAAAGAATTCCCGTTAATGTCTTACCGTAGATCTAGGAATCTGAAAGATACACTTGTGAAAGCAGACGTGTCTAAAGGAGTGCAGACACAAAAATATGCTTCTGTGGGTGTTAAGGGGTGCTTCCCCTGTAGGAGGTGCGTGAATTGCAAGTACCTCCAGAAAGGGAATACATTCACGCACCCCCAAACAGGGAAAACATACCCAATAAAATACTATTTGAACTGTGAAAGCAACTATGTGGTCTACATTTTATGGTGTCCTTGTAAACTCATTTACATTGGCGAAACGAAATGCGAGTTTAAAGTGAGACTTGGTCAACATAGATATTCTATACGCAAAAATAGGATTGACTTACCAGTCTCCAAGCATTTCTTGGAGGCCGGCCACCGGGAACATGATTTAAAATGCATGGTGGTGGACCATATTCCGCCACTGAAAAGGGGCGGTGATAGGGTTGCCACACTACAAAAAAGAGAGTTGAGATGGATCTATGACCTCAACTCTCTGAAACCCAATGGTCTTAACGTGGAGTTTGTGGTTTCTCCTAAAATAATGATGTAACTATGCTTGTGTTCCCAAGTGTCAGATCTGTAAACAGAGGTATTTTGAATCTTTTATGAGTGATGTTAATATTATTCTCTTTTCTTCTTTGTTTTATAGATCAATTAAGATGCTACATTCCGGACAAGCAGCCCTTAAGAGACACACACAAAAAAAGAGGACCAAAGCCAAGAACCGCAAATATTTTTTTAGTCTAATGGTTATTATTTTGTCTAATATAATGAGTTTTTTCACTTTTTTCACCATCATAGTGACAGCGCCCGAAATATATAATGGATAATTACTCATAATTTTGATATAGTGTTTAAAACTCCCACAGGTACACCCTGGTATGAATGGAATTTGCGTGAAGGGGAGCTGTTTTGACACCTCTGTACACAAAATACAGCCTGGTGTATAACCCCGATCAACAGAAGGTGAGGACTCACCTGTTTTGAGTGGGATATGCGTGCTCTGGGGTCCTATGGATTCTAGGAGACGCACCCAGGACTGTCTTTAAATAACAGAGTGCAGTGTCTAAGCCCCATAAATGTGTTATGACAGCAGGGTGATACTGTGGAGGATTATATAATTTTAGTAACGTACTTTGCCAGTACCTTACAATTAAATGCAATCTACAATTACCCTTATTAAAGATGGCGCTTTTGGATCACTAGCTGCTACTGAACATGCGCTGGGTGCCACGGAGCTTGGCCGCGCTGCATACGTTACCACCGGACTGATAGTCTAAGTGGTTTCCATAACTACGGGACGCTGTCACTTTGATTGGTTGAATTCCGGGAAACCGGAAGTAAGTCCCGGCGTCCCATGTGAGACTCGGGCTTGCGGTATATGGCGTGCTTATTAGCAGGCCAGTGTGGAGACGGGACTGCTTGACCCGGTAATGTTTTTAATTATTACACTACGTCACTTTTGACACTTACATAGATAGCACGTTTATCTTATTTTTTATGAATATTAAAGATTGGACATAAAATATATGTTTATCACAGTATAATACACTGTTTGGATTGCATAAATTATGCATTATATGAGAAATTTTTCACTTTATTTCCATGTCAGAATGTCATGTGATTTGTAAATGATTGTGATGTCACTGATTGGGGAGTGTATTTAAACCCCACATATATCACTTGTAAACCACTTGAAAATGGCGGTGTGAGATCGCCGAAACGTTGTCTTGTTCCTTGGAATAAAAGCACTTTGATTTAGCACTATTATTGGTGTGCTGCCTGCATTTATCCTATGTATCTATCTATCTTTCTATTTATCTATCTATCTCATATCTATCTCAGATAGATGAGAGATAGATGAAAGATAGATAGATATGAGAGATAGATAGATAGATGATATATAGATATATAGATAGATATGAGATAGATAGAAAGATAGATTAATAGATGATAGATAGATAGATGATAGATATGATATAGATAGATAGATGATAGATGTGATATAGATAGATAGATAGATAGATAGATAGATAGGAGATAGATGGATAGATAGATGATTGATAGATAGATAGAGCAGTGTTTCCCAACCAGGGGGCCTCCAGCTGTTGCAAAACTACAACTCCCAGTATGCTCATAAAGCCAAAGACATGCTTGGAGTTGTCTTTTTGCAATAGCTAGAGGCCCCCTGGTTGGGATACACTGCTCTATCTATCTATCAATCATCTATCTATCTATCCATCTATCTCCTATCTATCTATCTATCTATCTCATATCTATTATCTATCTATCTATATATCATCTATCTATCTATCTACAAAACTAAAGATCCAGCGGCAGTCCCAGATAAGGTGCAAAAACAAAGTGTTTTATTCCCCCATGTATGTGTGACGTTTCGATAGCATCCCGCCATCTTCATCATACGTACAGTTGTACATTCTGTAGTCTCTGTGACATCACTGTGTTTCATAATAAACTGTGACATCACTGTGCTTCATCATAAACTGTGACATCACTGTGCTTCATAATAAACTGTGACATCACTGTGCTTCATAATAAATTGTGACATCACTGTGCTTCATAATAAACTGTGACATCACTGTGCTTCATAATAAACTGTGACATCACTGTGCTTCATAATAAACTGTGACATCACTGTGCTTCATAATAAACTGTGACATCACTGTGCTTCATAATAAACTGTGACATCACTGTGCTTCATAATAAACTGTGACATCACTGTGCTTCATAATAAACTGACATCACTGTGCTTCATAATAAACTGTGACATCACTGTGCTTCATAATAAACTGTGACATCACTGTGCTTCATAATAAACTGTGACATCACTGTGCTTCATAATAAACTGTGACATCACTGTGCTTCATAATAAACTGTGACATCACTGTGCTTCATAATAAACTGTGACATCACTGTGCTTCATAATAAACTGTGACATCACTGTGCTTCATAATAAACTGACATCACTGTGCTTCATAATAAACTGTGACATCACTGTGCTTCATAATAAACTGTGACATCACTGTGCTTCATAATAAACTGACATCACTGTGCTTCATAATAAACTGACATCACTGTGCTTCATAATAAACTGTGACATCACTGTGCTTCATAATAAACTGTGACATCACTGTGCTTCATAATAAACTGTGACATCACTGTGCTTCATAATAAACTGTGACATCACTGTGCTTCATAATAAACTGTGACATCACTGTGCTTCATAATAAACTGTGACATCACTGTGCTTCATAAGAAACTGACATCACTGTGCTTCATAATAAACTGTGACATCACTGTGCTTCATAATAAACTGTGACATCACTGTGCTTCATAATAAACTGTGACATCACTGTGCTTCTAATAAACTGTGACATCACTGTGCTTCATAATAAACTGTGACATCACTGTGCTTCATAATAAACTGTGACATCACTGTTGCTTCATAATAAACTGACATCACTGTGCTTCATAATAAACTGTGACATCACTGTGCTTCATAATAAACTGTGACATCACTGCTTCATAATAAACTGTGACATCACTGTGCTTCATAATAAACTGACATCACTGTGCTTCATAATAAACTGTGACATCACTGTGCTTCATAATAAACTGTGACATCACTGTGCTTCATAATAAACCTGTGACATCACTGTGCTTCATAATAAACTGTGACATCACTGTGCTTCATAATAAACTGTGACATCACTGTGCTTCATAATAAACTGTGACATCACTGTGCTTCATAATAAACTGTGACATCACTGTGCTTCATAATAAACTGACATCACTGTGCTTCATAATAAACTGTGACATCACTGTGCCTTCATTCCTGTAATTTGATGTCACTGTGTATAACAACCCTGTAGTGACATCACAGTTTATTATTCTTGAATGCTGACTTCACTGTGTATATTTTCCCAGTACAATGACATCACTGTATAGTTACCCTCTACTGTGACAACACTGCGTTTATTAACCCTGTAGTGGCAAAACTGTTTATTGTCCCTGTACAGAGACATTACTGTTTATATTAACTCTGAACTGTGATGTCACTGTGCATATTTACCCTGTATTGTCACTCGCAGTGCAAGGTAAATATGTACAGTGGCATTAGGGTATACAGGCTTAATATATACAGTGATGTCACAGTGCAGTGTAAGTATCAACAGTGATGTTGCAGTATAGAGATAACACACAGTGATGTTATAGTTCAGAGATAATATACACAGTGATGTCACAGTACAGGGATACACACAGTGATGTCACAGTACAGGGATAATACACACAGTGATGTCACAGTACAGGGATAATATACACAGTGATGTCACAGTACAGGGATAATATTCACAGTGATGTCACAGTACAGGGATAATACACAGTGATGTCACAGTACAGGGATAATACACAGTGATGTCACAGTACAGGGATAATACACACAGTGATGTCACAGTACAGAGATAATACACAGTGATGTCACAGTACAGAGATAATACACACAGTGATGTCACAGTACAGGGTTAATACACAGTGATGTCACAGTACAGAGATAATACACACAGTGATGTCACAGTACAGGGAGGGATAATATACACAGTGATGTCATAGTACAGGGATAATACACAGTGGCGTCACAGTACAGGGATAATACACAGTGATGTGACAGTACAGGGATAATACACAGTGATGTGACAGTACAGAGATAATACACACAGTGATGTCACAGTACAGGAATAATACACAGTGATGTCACAGTACAGGAATAATGCACAGTGATGTCACAGTACAGGAATAATACACAGTGATGTCACAGTACAGGAATAATACACAGTGATGTCACAGTACAGGGATAATATACAGAGTGATGTCAAAGTACAGGGATTATATACAGAGTGATGTCACAGTACTGAGATAATACACACTGTGATGTCACAGTACAGGGATAATACACACAGTGAGGTCACAGTACAGGGATAATACACACAGTGATGTCACAGTACAGGGATAATATACACAGTGATGTCACAGTACAGGGATAATACACATAGTGATGTCACAGTACAGGTATAATATACACAGTGATGTCACAGTACAGGGATAATACACACAGTGATGTCACAGTACAGGGATAATATACACAGTGATGTTACAGTACAGGGATAATACACAGTGATGTCACAGTACAGGCATAATACACAGTGATGTCACAGTACAGGGATAATACACAGTGATGTCACAGTACAGGGATAATACACAGTGATGTCACAGTACACGGATAATACACAGTGATGTCACAGTACAGGGATAATACACAGTGATGTCACAGTACAGGGATAATACACACAGTGATGTCACAGTACAGAGATAATACACACAGTGATGTCACAGTACAGAGATAATACACACAGTGATGTCACAGTACAGGGATAATACACACAGCGATGTCACAGTACAGGGATAATACACAGTGATGTCACAGTACATAGATAATACACATAGTGATGTCACAGTACAGGGAGGGATAATATACACAGTGATGTCATAGTACAGGGATAATACACAGTGACGTCACAGTACAGGGATAATACACAGTGACGTCACAGTACAGGGATAATACACAGTGATGTCACAGTACACAGATAATACACACAGTGATGTCACAGTACAGGAATAATACACAGTGATGTCACAGTCCAGGAATAATACACAGTGATGTCACAGTACAGGAATAATACACAGTGATGTCACAGTACAGGGATAATATACAGAGTGATGTCACAGTACAGGGATAATATACAGAGTGATGTCACAGTACAGGGATAATACACAGTGATGTCACAGTACAGAGATAATACACAGTGATGTCACAGTACAAGGATAATACACAGTGATGTCACAGTACAGGGATAATACACACAGTGATGTCACAGTACAGGGATAATATACAGAGTGATGTCACAGTACAGGGATAATATACAGAGTGATGTCACAGTGCAGGGATAATACACAGTGATGTCACATTACAGGGATAATACACACAGTGATGTCACAGTACAGGGAAAATACACAGTGATGTCACAGTACAGAGATAATACACAGTTATGTCACAGTACAGGGATAATACACATTGATGTCACAGTACAGGGATAATACACACAGTGATGTCACAGTACAGGGATAATACACAGAGTGATGGCACAGAACAGAGATAATACACAGTGACGTCACAGTACAGGGATAATACACAGTGATGGCACAGTACAGAGTTAATACACAGTGATGTCACATTACAGGGATAATACACAGAGTGATGGCACAGTACAGAGATAATACACAGTGATGTCACAGCACAGGGATAATACACACAGTGATGTCACAGTACAGGGATAATACACAGTGATGTCACAGTACAGGGATAATACACACAGTGATGTCACAGTACAGGGATAATACACAGAGTGATGGCACAATACAGAGATAATACACAGTGACGTCACAGTACAGGGATAATACACAGTGATGGCACAGTACAGAGTTAATACACAGTGATGTCACATTGCAGGGATAATACACAGAGTGATGGCACAGTACAGAGATAATACACAGTGATGTCACAGTATAGGGATAATACACAGTGATGTCACAGTTTAACCATCTCACAGCTGGACCACCATGTAATTTCAGCAGAAAATAAAGCAGGGCCTCATGTTCAAGTTTCGCCTAAGGCCTCACAAAGTCTAGAGCCGCCTCTGGTCGGCCCTACCATGGGACCCGATGGGACCATAAGTCCCAGGTGGCACTTTCAGGGGCGGCATTTTGCTGCCCCCTTTTTTTTTGTGCCTAGTAGGTTCATGGTAGGGTTGGCGCCGCCGCTGCTCACTGTTCTAAAGGGGTATAATAGAGCAGCGGGCACTTTAGACAGTGAGTCTGCCTCCGGCCGACCGGGGTCTGACGAGGGACGCCGCACAAGTGACGTACTTCTGCAGACCCGCTCAGGAGGACGTCAGTGACGTCACTCGTCAGGCCGCTGCTGGAGAGGAGAAGCGCTGTGCAGGGCAGGTAAGTGTGTCTCTGTGTGTGTCTGTGTCTGTCTGTGTGTTTGGGGGGGCTATGGCTACCTAATGTGAGGAATCCATGCTACCTAATGTGGGGAAACTATGTTACCTAATGTGGGGAATCTGTGCTACCTAATGTGGGGAAACTATGCTACCTAATGTGGAGAAAGTATGCTACCTAATGTGGGGAAGCTATGCTACCTAATGTGGGGAAAATATGTTACCTAATGTGGGGAATCTGTGCTACCTAATGTGGGGAAACTATGTTACCTAATGTGGGGGAACTATGTTACCTGATGTGGGGAATCTGTGCTACCTAATGTGGGGAAACTATGCTACCTAATGTGGGGAAACTATGTTACCTAATGTGGGGAATCTGTGCTACCTAATGTGGGCAAACTATGCTACCTAATGTGGGGAAACTATGTTACCTAATGTGGGGAAACTATGTTACCTGATGTGGGGAATATGTGCTACCTAATGTGGGGAAACTATGCTACCTAACGTGGGGAAACTATGTTACCTAATGTGGGGAATCTGTGCTATCTAATGTGGAGAAACTATGCTACCTAATGTGGGGAAACTATGTTACCTAATGTGGGGAATCTGTGCTACCTATTGTGGGGAAACTATGCTACCTAATGTGGGGAAACTATGCTACCTAATGTGGGCAAACTATGCTACCTAATGTGGGGAAACTGCTACCTAATGTAGGGAATCTATGCTACCTAATGTGGGGAAACTATGGTACCTAATGTGAGGAAACTATGCTACCTAATGTGGGGAATCTATGCTACCTAATGTTGGGAATCTATGCTAACTAATGTGGGGGGCTTGATTGAGCTGCGGCATATGGGAGGCCTTAATAAATAATTAGAAACTTATACAGCAAGTGACATATGGGGGTCCACCTGAGTAAGTGACACATGGAGGGGGGGTGCTGAACAATTGATGTTTTGGGGGGGGGGGGGCACAGGCACATTCTTTGCACAAGGGCCCTCTGCTGTCTGTGTCCGCCCCTGGGTAGAGAATAAGGGGTAAAGTGGAACATAGAACAAATGCAGTTATTTTTTTCTTAATTTTTTTTTAATGAAGTAAATGAGATAAAGGTAAGCAATGACTTTTCCTCAGTCTGAAGCGCGGTCCTCATCGGCAGGAAGCAGTGAGGAGGAGGAGGATGACGGAGGTTCTGATTCCATCTCTGCTTCTTTTTCATCCCTCTCTATATATAGGGCCGTGGCCATGAAGAAGGCCCCTCCGATGACTGCCATTATGGTGCAGGTCATGAGGGCATACTCCAGGCTGCGGTATTTCAGAAGAGGGGATTTGGCATATCCTCGTTCGTAGGTGTCAGATATCAGGCCGATGAGGTACGGGCTGCCGGCGTCACCTAGGAGGTGATAGATTGTCATCTGCACAGCCAGGGCTGAAGATCTCCTCCACGGAGTTACTACTTTTAGTATAATGTCAGATATGAGGGTGAAATTTACTGACAGAAGCGTCTCTCCGATGAAGATGAAGATGTTGGTGGCAACGAGGCTGATGTTGCCAAAAGTCAATGCCAACAGAAGAAAAGGGGCGGAGAGCACCATCGCGCATCCACACACAAGCGGGTCCGCCCGTGGGTTGGATTTGCGATATCTTTTACTTATCTCCGTCCCTGCTACAACTCCCAGAATGCCGGAAACGACTGTAACCACACCAAATATTAGGATGTCGTGATAGTCACACGGTTCAGCACGGCAAGGGTCCTTCTCTTGTAGGTAGTGTTCGTGCGTGGGTCAGGTATGACGGACCCCATACACCTATGGCTCCCACTATGAAGGATACAGCCGTCGATCCCATGGTGGTTAACATGAAGCTTTGATTTTTAAATAGTTTTTTCAGATCTGTCGCCCATTTGGCAAACTTCTGGGATTTGTTGTTCTTCTTCCCGTTTGTAGTCGTTCTTGGAAGCTCCTTTGTGACCAAAATCATCAAAGCCACAGCTATGAGGCCCAGGCCAGGGGTGACCCGAAATGCCCAGTGCCAATCGCCCCTTGCTGCATCAGTCACTTTGGGCCCGATGATATATCCTAGTCCGCAGCCTACAGGTATGACGGAGTAAAACACGTTCAGCATGCGGGTCCGCTGGTCACTTGTAAAAAGGTCTGCAATGATGGAGGGGGCGATGGTGCAGAAAGTCGCCTCTCCGGCTCCAACCAGTCCACTCGTCAGCAGGAAGAGCAGGAAGTACCCGTCAGGGATGAATGACAGGGTAAGTGTCATGCTCAGCCAAACGATGACTCCTGCGCAAACAGTATATTTCTTATTACAGTGGTCGCCCAAATATCCGGCAATTGGTGCGACCAGCACGTAGCTTCCAATGAACAATGTATTCAATAAGCCGGACAGACTAGCATTGGTGTCATATGCTTTCTGTATATAAGGCAGCACCCCCGCCACGCTGGAGCGATTTGCATAGATGAGCAAATTAACAAAGGCGAGGATCACTACGGTGATGATGGAACGTGCGGTGGACATCACGCTTAGAGATGGCAGGTTCTGCCTCTCAGGGATATCGCCCTTTTCTACATCCATATCCCTATGGTCCTCCATTGCTTCTTCCTCCTCCTTCAGCAATGGGTCTTGTGGAGAGGCCATGGTCACAGGTCAGAGCCTGAAAACACTAGAGAGAGAGAGATAAGTGAACACATTAGACAACATGTCATCATTCCTGTTATTATACAATAGATCCTTCATACAGAAGAGCAGAAATGTCCAGCACAGAACCACAAGATAACACTAAGACCATCGCAGCCTCAGAAGAAGACGCTTCTCTATAAGTGTTTTATATGGAGACATCTTCCCTGAGGTTACCAATGTCTGATAACCCTGAACCTGTCCGGTCCTAGTAATATCTGATAACCCTGAACCTGTCCGGTCCTAGTAATATCTGATAACCCTGAACCTGTCCGGTCCTAGTAATATCTGATAACCCTGAACCTGTCCAGTCCTAGTAATATCTGATAACCCTGAACCTGTCCGGTCCTAGTAATATCTGATAACCCTAAACCTGTCCGGTCCTAGTAATATCTGATAACCCTGAACCTGTCCAGTCCTAGTAATATCTGATAACCCTGAACCTGTCCGGTCCTAGTAATATCTGATAACCCTGAACCCGTCCGGTCCTAGTAATATCTGATAACCCTGAACCTCTCCAGTCTTAGTAATATCTGATAACCCTGAATCTGTCCTAGTAATGGCGGATTATAAGGGCTTGGCTGTATGGTCACTGGGCCATGTGAACTTCATACTGTAGATACAATTGGGCTATCCTGCTATATACATTTACTAATAATGAACCTACCCCACCTCATTAGGATCTATCCATCCCCTATATGACTTTCTGCCACTAGTTGATTTGAAAATGTTCCCTTTCGGAGTACCCAGAATATTTCTATTGTTAGTACACACAGAATTCTATTATATAATATTATATTTCTGCCCTAATCTTTCTGTTATTCTTTTACTACACCACCAAATCTTTCTCATAGACTTATATCTTTTAGAACATCATGAATTAGGACTCTTTTTCTTGGGGGCTTTTTTGGGCATAATTGCATTTTAGCAGTTTTGCAAGAAAAAGCTCTGGTCATGATACTATCTGTGCGTTTTATTATGTTTAATGCCTAAGCCAAGTATTGTCACAATGCCATGAGAAATATAACTTTTGTTATTTCTTTTGGAAATTAATTTCTTGGGTTTTTTTTGCTAAAAAAAAAAAGCAACAACAATAAAAAAAAAAACTGTCAAACAAAAAGCCCTGTGTATGTATGAATAGAAGAGGCTGAGACTTACCTTGTGGTTCTCTCTTCAGACAAGGAACGGTCAAAATCTTGAATTCTCTATCGCAAATAGAAACTCTCTAACAAACACTTTGCACCACAGGTTGTGAATGCAAAACACACTGAAGAGACTGCAGCCGGCGCGCACCTCCTTGTACAGCTTACGGTGACATCATCACAAGCATATGTGACATCACAGGGTTCTAAACCATCTTCAGGTATGTGTATATCTGTATAGTAAATGTGAGTAGCCGTATTAGTCCAGTGATGCAGATTGTAATACCTTTTTTATTGAACTAACAGAATTTTGTAGAGACAAAGTTTTGGGATTCCTCCCTGATAATTTATAAAGTCCTTTGATCATTAGTCCTTGTCTATTGGACTTGATAAAGGGAGGAATCCTGAAAGCTTGTCTCTACAAAATTCTGTTAGTCCAATAAAAAAGGTATTACAAGAGACTGCAACATATTTTTTAATTTGTGTGTATATATATATATATCTATATATATATATATATATATATATATATATATATATATATATATATATATATATATAGTTCCAAGCGTGAGTAGGTGCCTCCAGCTAGGATCTGGGTCCAGGATCCTGCATACGTAGTTCCAAGGAAAATGCTGTGGCACTCAAGGTATGGTGAAAAAATGAAAACTATTTATTCATCCCAAATGTGCAAAGAGCAAAGTCTCAATGGTCTCACACCATCATTATCAAGCCACTTGATAATGATGGTGTGAGACCATTGAAACATCGCTCTTTGCACATTTGGGATGAATAAATAGTTTTCATTTTTTCACCATACCTTGAGTGCCACAGCATTTTCCTTGGAACTACGTATGCAGGATCCTGGACCCGGATCCTAGCTGGAGGCACCTACTCACGCTTTAGGAGTGCTGCTTTCTTCTTTGACATATATATATATATATATATATATATATATATATATTAATATACACCTAGAAATACATCAAGTACATAAAAACATCTTTTAGAAAAATATTTCTCCAGGCCTGCCGAGTATATCCCCGTACTTCACAGTGTCTTCTTAGTTTATATATTTTAATCTTTTGACCTTTTAACCCCACTAGGACCAAGGGCATCCTGGGACTTAAAGGGGTATTCCAGGCCAAAACTTTTTTTTTTTATATATCAACTGGCTCCAGAAAGTTAAACAGATTTGTAAATTACTTCTATTAAAAAATCTTAATCCTTTCAGTACTTATGACCTTCTGAAGTTAAGGTTGTTTTTTTCTGTCTAAGTGCTCTCTGATGACACCTGTCTCGGGCAACGCCCAGTTTAGAAGTAAATCCCCATAGCAAACCTCTTCTAAACTGGGCGTTTCCCGAGACAGGTGTCATCAGAGAGCACTTAGACAGAAAATAACAACCTTAACTTCAGAAGCTCATAAGTACTGAAAGGGTTAAGATTTTTTAATAGAAGTAATTTACAAATCTGTTTAACTTTCTGGAGCCAGTTGATATATATATATTAAAAGTTTTTGCCTGGAATACCCCTTTAACCCCTTAAGGACGCAGGACTTAAATGTACGTCCTGGTGAGGTGGTACTTAACGCACCAGGACGTACATTTACGTCCTAAGCATAACCGCGGGCATCGGAGCGATGCCCGTGTCATGCGCGGCTGATCCCGGCTGCTGATCGCAGCCAGGGACCCGCCGGCAATGGCCGACGCCCGCGATCTCGCGGGCGTCCGCCATTAACCCCTCAGGTGCCGGGATCAATACAGATCCCGGCATCTGCGGCAGTTCGCGATTTAAATGAACGATCGGATCGCCCGCAGTGCTGCTGCGGGGATCCGATCATTCATAACACCGCACGGAGGTCCCCTCTCCTTCCTCCGTGCGGCTCCCGGCGTCTCCTGCTCTGGTCTGTGATCGAGCAGACCAGAGCAGGAGATGACCGATAATACTGATCTGTTCTATGTCCTATACATAGAACAGATCAGTATTAGCAATCATGGTATTGCTATGAATAGTCCCCTATGGGGACTATTCAAGTGTAAAAAAAAATGTAAAAAAATGTAAAAGTAAAAGTAAAAAAAAAGTGAAAAATCCCCTCCCCTAATAAAAAAGTAAAACGTCCGTTTTTTCCTATTTTACCCCCAAAAAGCGTAAAAAACATTTTTATAGACATATTTGGTATTGCCGCATGCGTAAATGTCCGAACTATTAAAATAAAATGTTAATGATCCTGTACGGTGAACGGTGTGAACGAAAAAAAATTAAAAAAGTCCAAAATTCCTACTTTTTGAATACATTTTATTAAAAAAAAAATTATTAAAAATGTATTAAAAGTTTTTTATATGCAAATGTGGTATCAAAAAAAAGGATAGATCATGGCGCAAAAAATGAGCCCCCATACCGCCGCTTATACGGAAAAATAAAAAAGTTAGAGGTCATCAAAATAAAGGGATTATAAACGTACTAATTTGGTTAAAAAGTTTGTGATTTTTTTTAAGCGCAACAATAATATAAAAGTATATAATAATGGGTATCATTTTAATCGTATTGACCCTCAGAATAAAGAACACATGTCATTTTTACCATAAATTGTACGGCGTGAAAACAAAACCTTCCAAAATTAGCAAAATTGCTTTTTTCGTTTTAATTTCCCCACAAAAATAGTGTTTTTTGGTTGCGCCATACATTTTATGATATAATGAGTGATGTTATTACAAAGGACAACTGTTCGCGCAAAAAACAAGCCCTCATACTAGTCTGTGGATGAAAATATAAAAGAGTTATGATTTTTAGAAGGCGAGGAGGAAAAAATGAAAACGTAAAAATTAAATTGTCTGAGTCCTTAAGGCCAAAATGGGCTGAGTCCTTAAGGGGTTAAGATTGAACCGATTATTATTGATATATGTCATGAATGCATCAACGGTCAGATGGTCGGACGACCAAATGATGACCACATCGTCTACATACCTCCCATACCATGCGAGACATGTGGAAAATGGATTGGTGTCAGAAAAAATTAACTGCTCCTCCCACCAAAAAACAAAAAGCACCCGTGCGCTGCAAATAAAAATTGTTACCAAACATAAAATAATTGTGTTTTAACACAAAATCTACCACCTCAATAATGTAATGTCTCAAATCCACAGAATATTTAGAAAATCTCATCAGTATATCCGAGATAGCTGATAATGCCAGGTTTTATGGAATACTGGAATAGAGCGATTCAATGTCGCAAGTAAGCCACGACAGAGAATCGCTCCATGTGAATTTAGTTCTTCTGACCAGGAGTTTACTGAAAATTCACATTGTTCAGATACCACGGACACTAGCGGGGACTCAGAACCGCAATATGTGAACACTCACAAGAATCGCAATGCGAGAAGACATAGGAAGAAGAGCTTCGTAGCGTAACAAGGACAAATGGAAAAAGTAATAAAAGAGGATTTTCAAGTCATTAACATTTCTGCACAAATCATTACAGATGAAGAAACCTCGGTCCTGTGGAAAGGACTGGGTTTCTCTCCTACACATCATTTTGATGTTTATCGGACAATTTTGGATATAAATAAATTTGTGAGAACTTTAACAGTTAAGAAACATTTTTTTGTGGAAAATGCTGATGAACCATCGGACCCACCTCAACTTTCTATAAACCCTGATTTACCACTAATGCATACGTTAGCAGAACAAATTGCTTTTAGAGATCTCTGTCTCCTTGAAAATAGTGGGATATCAATTTGTAATGAAGTGAATACTGCACATACCTTCTCCACTAAAAACCAAAATTTTTACCCCATACAGACCAGACCAGCAATTTTTGATTGGTTCCAGGACCTTATCATGAAAGATTTGGTTAATCTACAATCAAAAGTAATGTCCAATACAACTCGTCCTAATTTGAATAAAAAGGAGGCTGCTGCCATAAAGAAATTAAAGAAAAACAAAAATTTGACGATCCGATCCGCCGATAAAGGCGGCTCGGTAGTATGTATGGACACGGGACTGTATATCAATTCAAATGAAAATCTACTATGTGATGATAAAACTTACCTTAAACTTTGTGGGGATCCCACTGAACCTTTTAAAAAAGAACTGTTGACTCTGTTGGAAGAGGGGAAAGCCAGATCTATTTTGACCCAAAAAGAAGTGGATTATATTTTCGTGCCTGCTCCAATTATTCCTATCTTCCACTCGCTACCCAAGCTGCATAAGGACCGATTCCCGCCGCCGATGCGTCCGATCGTGTCGGGGATCGGATCCCTTAACGAGCACCTATGCGAGTGGTTGGACTCAGTACTGCAACCTCTGGTTATGCAATGCCCAAGTTATATCAAGGACACTAAACACTTGCTAAAAATCATGGATGAATTCACATGGAGCGATTCTCTGTCGTGGTTTACTTGCGACATTGAATCGCTCTATTCCAGTATTCCGCAAAACCTGGCATTATCAGCTATCTCGGATATACTGATGAGATTTTCTAAATATTCTGTGGATTTGAGACATTACATTATTGAGGTGGTTTTATGTTTGGTAACAATTTTTATTTGAAGCGCACGGGTGCTTCAATGGGAGCAAAGTCATCACCAGCTCGGGCTAAGCTTTTTGTTTTTTGGTGGGAGGAGCAGTTAATTTTTTCTGACACCAATCCATTTTCCACATGCCTCGCATGGTATGGGAGGTATGTAGACGATGTGGTCATCATTTGGTCGTCTGACCATCTGACCGTTGATGCATTCATGACATATATCAATAATAATCGGTTCAATCTTACGTTTACCCACACATGGTGTAAAAGTAAAACCCCCATTTTGGATGTCATATTACGTGGCAACCCTGATACAAATAAAATTGAGGTTGATCCTTACAGAAAAAAGATATCAGGCAATACCATCCTAAGGGCAAATTCATGCCATTCCAAACAAACAGTAAGAGCCATACCAGTAGGTGAACTTATACGAATTAAGCGGAACAGTTCTTCCGCCGAGGTGTACCGCAGGGAAGCTGATGCAGCATGCACACGCCTGGCGGCTCGAGAGTGGATCCTATGGATCGAAAATCCCTTTTTACAAGTAAGCAACCAACTGAATCACAAGATTGTCCTACATTTGTCACCACTTACAGTCCAGAATTTAATGACATCAAACGCATTGTAATTAAACACTTACCTTTGCTATCAACAGATCCCACGGTAGGGGAGATTATAAAGTCAGGTGTGAGATTTGCAGCGAGGCGGGCACCTACTCTATCCAATCTCCTTGTTCCCAGTATTGTGGACACGGCTAGTGTTACCACCCAGTGGATTAGCACCAAGGGCTTCCACAAGTGCGGTAAATCGCGGTGTGTGGTATGTCCCTTTGCCGAAAAATGCCAGAAAATAGAAGGTACGGTGGATGGCAAATGCCATGTCATTCACAACTTTATAAACTGTGATAGCACTTTTGTTTTATATAAAATCATGTGCACACAATGTCACTTAACATATGTGGGGTCCACCAAAAGGTCCCTTAAAAAACGCATGCAAGAGCACATTAGACATGCTGCTGGCCCTTTAAGCTCGAACATTTCTAAAGTATCTAAACATTTTCTAATATATCATAATTCAGACACCACTTCCCTCAGGTTCTCAGGCATTGAGAAGGTGAACCTAAATAAAAGGGGAGGTGACCATATTCGATCCCTCCACAATAGGGAAATCATGTGGATTTATCTTTTGAATTGCATTCAACCCCATGGTCTAAATAGCAAAACAGATTTAATATTACATTACTGATATGTCTCCGAATAATTTATCTGTGTTTGGTCCCATGTTTTGGTTTTAATCACGCGCACATGTGATGTGGACCTGTCCCTCCCCTTCCTGTGGGAATGGGGAATATGCCCTGGAGTATATAAGGGTGCCTCATTTGAGGATCTACAGGCTATGAGCAAGGATCGATAGATCAGAAACGCGTCAGCCATGCTTGGGACCCCCCCTGTTTGTGCAATATTTCATATTTTTGATATGTTCACGGTTTGTCTGCCACCGTGAAGGCTTTTAAGGAAGAACCCTGAATAAAGATGGACGTTTTACTTCTACTTGCTGGCTTTTTTAGTATTTTATTTTAGTTTTATCCACTGTGCCAGGGATGAAAATTATTCCAAAAGAAACTAACTCAACTGTCTATGCTCCCTCGTTGCTCCAATATTGGTGTCCCATTCTCTGTTCGCCGCCTTCTGCTTTTCCTGCAGGTCAGTGAATCACGGTGCGCTCAGTGTCATCATTGTTTCAGCACCAGTTTTACAAAACAGTGTGCCTCCAGTGTTACACCAGTGTTTACAAATAAGTGTGCCTCCAGCTGTTGCAAAACTATAACTTCCAGCATGCCTTGACAGCTAGAGACTGTCCGGGAATGCTGGGAGTTGTAGTTTTGGACCACCTGGAGAGACACTGTTTTGAAAACACTGCCTTAGTCAGTATTTTCCAACCTGGGGACTTCCAGCTGTTGCAAAACTACAACTCCCAGCATTCCCCTGACAGTCTTTAGCTGTCCAGGCATGCTGGGAGTTATAGTTCTGCAACAGCTGGAGACACTCAGGTTTGGTAGGTAGGTCCTTAGTCCATTGTTTTCCAACCTGGGTGCCTCCAGCTGTTGAAAAACTCTAACTCCCAGCTTAAGACTGTCCGGGCATGCTGGGAGTTGTAGTTTTGCAACAGCTGGAGGCCCCCAGGTTGGGAAACACTAACTACGGCAGTGTTTTCGAAACATTGTCTCTCCATCTGTTGCAAAACTACAACTCCCAGCATGCTCGGACAGTCTTAAGCTGGAAGTTAGAATTTTGCAGCAGAAGGTGGCATTTTGGTGGGTAGTTGGGCCCTTAGTCCAGTGTTTCCCAACCTGAGTGCCTCCAACTGTTGCAAAACTACAACTCCCAGCATGCCCAAACAGCCAAAGCCTGTTTGGAAAACACTGGACAAAGGGCCTACCTACCAAATGTAACGTGGCCACCCACCTACCAACCAAACATATTACCTACCTAGCAAATGCTTTTCCTGCCTACCTAACAAACGTATACCGTATATACTTGAGTATAAGCCGAGTTTTTAAGCACGATTTTTTGTGCTGAAAACACCCCCCTTGGCTTATACTCGAGTGAACTATCCGCCCTCAGTGGTCTTCAACCTGCGGACCTCCAGAGGTTTCAAAACTTCAACTCCCAGCAAGCCCGGGCAGCCATCGGCTGTCCGGGCTTGCTGGGAGTTGTAGTTTTGAAACCTCTGGAGGTCCGCAGGTTGAAGACCACTGCGGCCTTCGACATCATCCAGCCCCTCTCACCCCCTTTAGTTCTGTACTCACCTCCGCTCGGCGCTGGCCCGGTGCAGCAGGACTGTCCGGTGGGGAGGTCGTCCGGTGGGATAGTGGTTCCGGGCTGCCATCTTCATCATTCTCCGCGCTTCGGGCCCGGAATAGTCACGTTGCCTTGACGACGACGCAGAGGTACGTTCATTACCAACGTCCCTCTGCGTCATCGTCAAGGCAACGCCTCTATTCCGGGCCCGAAGCGCGGAGAAGAGGCCCCCCGGTGAAGATGGCAGCTCGGAACCACTATCCCACCGGACGACCTCCCCACCGGACAGTCCTGCAGCACCGGGCCAGCGCCGAGCGGAGGTGAGTACAGAACTAAAGGGGGTGAGAGGGGGCTGGATGATGTCGAAGGCCGCAGTGGTATTCAACCTGCGGACCTCCAGAGGTTTCAAAACTACAACTCCCAGCAAGCCCGGACAGCCGATGGCTGCCCGGGCTTGCTGGGAGTTGTAGTTTTGAAACATCTGGAGGTACGCAGGTTGAAGACCACTGTATCAGACATTGACAAGCGGTGATGATGATGACATGTGGTGATGATGACAAGGGGATGATGAAGGGGGTGTGTGGGATGATGACAAGGGGATGATGAAGGGGGTGGGGATGATGACAAGGAGATGATGAAGGGGGGTGTGGGATGATGAAGGGGGGATGATGACAGGCGGTGATGATGAAGGGGGGATGATGAAGGGGGGATGATGACAGGGTGATGATGATGAGGGTGTTAATGACGGGGGTCTGGATGATGACAGGGGGGGGATGATGTATTTCCCACCCTAGGCTTATACTCGAGTCAATAACTTTTCCTGGGATTTTGGGGTGAAATTAGGGGCCTCGGCTTATATTCGGGTCAGCTTATACTCGAGTATATACGGTAACCTACCTACCTAGCGGCAAACCTTTCACTTGCCTTCCTACCAACTGAACTTACTACGTGCCTAAATAACTTGCAAACTTACTACTTGCCTACCTACTTAGAGAATGTTCTACTTACCTAATTTACTACTTGCAAAAGTACTACCTGCTTACCTAGCAAACATATTACCTGGGTGAGGGGGGGGGGCAGGCATATTCTTTGCACAGGGGCCCTCTGTTGTCTGTGTTCGCCCCTGCGCGGTTGCACAGTGCTCTCACAATCTAGGTGCATGCCCGGTGATCATATTGCTACTAAGTTCAATGTCACGTGCAGAGCTAAGGTATAGGCAGCGTCCAGACGCTTAGATGATGCGGTGTGCACTGTGACATGTAGCTTGCTGATTGGCTCACATGGGATGCACACATTAATGATGCAGTGTTAGACATCACTAA
The DNA here is from genome assembly GCF_029499605.1 of Hyla sarda. Lineage (NCBI taxonomy): Eukaryota > Metazoa > Chordata > Amphibia > Anura > Hylidae > Hyla > Hyla sarda. The sequence continues at coordinate 373,299,467 of NC_079189.1, read as the reverse complement.
CTGAGATTTTATAAGGAGACGATTGAAGTCCCTGGCTATTAGACCCACTCCCTTGAAAAAGTCAGCGTGAGCTGACGAAACGTCAGAATGGGAGTGGCTATAGAGTAACTTTTAACTAGCAGCCGCAACTTAAAGGGGTACTCCTGTGGAAAACTTTTTTTTTTTAAATCAACTGGTGCCAGAAAGTTAAACAGATTTGTAAATCACTTCTATTAAAAAATCTTAATCCTTCCAGTACTTTTTAGGGGCTGTATATTAAAGAGAAATCCAAAAAAGAAATGCATTTCCTCTGATGTCATGACCACAGTGCTCTCTGCTGACCTCTGCTGTCCATTTTAGGAACTGTCCAGAGCAGCATATGTTTGCTATGGGGATCTTCTCCTGCTCTGGAAAGTTCCTAAAATGGACAGCAGAGGTCAGCAGACAAGCTTGTCACCTGCCCCCACTGCATGACTACAACTTCCAGCATGCCCTTACAGTAAGGACATGCTGGGAGTTGTAGTCATGTGGCGGGGGTGGGTGACAAGTAGAGATGAGTGAACTTACAGTAATTCGATTCGTCACAAACTTCTCGGCTCGGCAGTTGCTGACTTTAGCCTGCATAAATTAGTTCAGCTTTCAGGTGCTCCGGTGGGCTGGAAAAGGTGAATACAGTCCTAGGAGAGAGTCTCCAGCTCACCGGAGCACCTGAAAGCTGAACTCATTTATGCAGGCTAAAGTCAGCAACTGCCGAGCCGAGAAGTTTTGTGACAAATCGAATTACTGTAAGTTCGCTCATCTCTAGTGACAAGCTTGTCATCTGCCCACCCATCTAACACACTCCCCCGATGCCGCACAACTACAATTCCTAGCATGTCCTTACAGTAAGGACATGCTGGGAGTTGTAGTAGTGTTGCATGGGTGGGAGATGTGCGGGCGGGTGACAAGCTTGTCCCCCTCCTGTACATCTCCCACCATGCCTGTGAAAATGAAAGTAAAAAGTCGCACAAAAAGTCTCACGTGCAACATTTTGTGTGACTTTTATGAAAATGTTGTCATAGGCAACTTTGTAAGCCAGGTCTGACCTTGCTTACACTTGCAACTTTTTGAAGGGGATTTGCAACTTTTATTTGCTTACATGCGACTTTTGCAATGATGACTTAAAGATCATTTAACCCCTTCCCTAATAAAAGTTTGAATCACCCCCCTTTTCCCATTTAAAAAAAAATAAAACAATAAAAATAAATAACAATAAAAAATAAAAATAAACATATGTGGTATTGCCGTGTGCGGAAATGTCCGAATTATAAAAAGATATCGTTAATTAAACCGCACGGTCAATGCCGTATGCGCAAAAAAATTGCAAAGTCCAAAATCGTGTGTTTTTGGTCATTTTTTATATCATGAAAAAATGAATAACGGAAAAATAGAAAAGTTATAGGGGTCAGAAGATTTTCCTGCATGTAGTTATGATTTTTTCCAGAAGTACGACAAAATCAAACCTACATAAGTAGGGCATCATTTTAATCAGAATAAAGAGAAGGTATCATTTTTACCAAAAAATGTACTGTGTAGAAACGGAAGCCCCCAAAATTTACAAATGACTTTTTTTTTCAATTTTGTCTTACAATGATTCTTTTCCCGTTTTGCCGTAGATTTTTGAGTAAAATGACTAACATCATTACAAAGTAGAATTTTTAGGTGCAGAATTGAATGAGTTATGATTTTTTAAAGGTAAGGAGGAAAAAACGAAAATGCAAAAATGGAAAAACCCCGGGTCCTTAAGTGCAAAAAAAATAAAAATAAAATGTCTCTCAAAAAATTATATAAAACCCCGCCTAATAAAAAATAAAGTGTGAATTCGGGTAGAAAAACAGACATAGTGCACATCTACAATCTTGTATAATGATCTGATTGCTTCTCAGCATAATATCAAAAACTAACAGGTTGTTAGTATACATTTTTGATCAAAAAGTACAAGCCCACTCGCCACGTCAAGGCCACCTATCCAGAGTGGGTCCCTAACGTCCCTAGCATAAAATGGCGTAGCACTGGGCGGCGACCACCACTGCCGCGACACCAGTGCCCACGGGGGGGAACGACCCACCGGCAGAGCGGCCCCAATGCCACTCAAACCAGTCTATGGGCCGCACCCCCCCACAGACACGGCGCCACGGCAGCAACGGACACCGCACAGCACCACACCAGTGTGAACAGGGATGTAATAGCTCACTTACCATGCTCTCCCAGTCAGACTGGGAGGCTGCTAGGAAAGAAATGGCCCATGTTCAGCTAACTACTGCTTATATAGGGTTGGGCTGAGGGGGTGGGGAAGAGTGCAGCACATGTTAAAACAAAAAATAAAATCACCCTTATTTTCTCCTTTCCAAAAAAAAATAAAAAATAAAAAAAAAAACAAACATAACATATTTGATATTGCCATGTGTGTAAATGTTCAAACTATGAAAATATAATGTTTATGACCATGCACGGTAAACAGGAAAAAATTTAAGAAATACCAAACACCAAAAATACTGATTTTTTATTCAGATCATATATGAGAATTTTTTTTTAATAAAAAATCAAGAAAAAAGTCCCATCAAAGCATATATTGTACTAAGCAAAAACTACAGATCACGATGCAAAAAATTAGCCCTCATACAAGCCCGTATACTGAAAAATAAAAAAGTTATAGAGGTCAGATAAGGACAATTTTATGCATACTCATTTAGTTAAAAAAAAAGTTTGCATATTTTTTAAAATAGTACTTTATTAGAAAAATTATATAAATTTGGTATCATTTTAATCGCATTGACCAACAGAATAAAGATAAATAATGGCCCTGATTTACTATTGTAAACCCGACTTGTTTTGTCGGGTTGTATGCCAGAATTTGCTCCACAAATTGTGTCTGCGCCAAAATTTGCCCCAAAAAAATTCAAAAGCCCGACCAACTCTCCATTTTACCTTTTGAAAAGTGGACGTGCCCACTTTGAAAAGAGGGATGTCGCCACCAAAAAGGGCGCGGCCTCAACATTTCCGAAAAAATCATAATCAACATATTTACTAATGTTTCCTCAGAATGTGATGGATTTGGGTTCTGGAAAATCCTACAGCTCAGAGGAGTTGTTAAAAAAAAACAAAACAAAAAAAACATAGGGAACAGTGTCAAACGTAGGGGAAACATAGATACACTTTTTTAAAGGTATTCCTTAAGTATCCTTTGCCTATCGCCCATCCTATATTTTCCATATTCCATCAAGATACAATGATCAATATGGGTGTACCATTCTCTCTTTGTAGAAGTCTTTTCTTAAGTCCACTTCCTGACTAGACAGATATTTCTTGTGACAAAAATTGTAAAGTTTATAATTCCAATTAATGTTTTGAGGATTTTAAATAAACAAGAGCTCCAAAGTCACCACACTACCTGGTGCCTGATATGCATGGCTCCTGTGGCCTCTGTTGTATGGTGTTTTTAGGGTGATGTGCAGTGCCATTTCTCCTCCAAACATGGTTTTTATTATGGTATCCAAAAGTTCAGTTTTGCTTTCATCCAACCACACTATAATCTTTCAGTATTTCACTAGCTTTTCCAAATGTTGTGCAGCAAACTGAAAACAAGCTGCAACATGCTTTTTACTCAGCAATGGAGTCTTGCGTGATGAGCATGCATACAGGCCATGGCAGCAGAGTGCATGACTTACTGTTTTCTTTCAGGAAACAATTTCTGCTAATACCAGATCTTTTAGGAAGCTCTCCATAAGTGATTATTGGCTCTTGAACAACTCTTCTGAATATTCTTTTCACTCCTCTGTCAGAAATCTTGTGAGGAGCACTTGGTCGAGGCAAATTTATGATAAAATGATTGTCTTTTTTTTGTTCCTATTATGGTCCCAACAGTGCTCACTGGAATATTCAGCAGCTTAGAAATACCAGTGCCATTGTTATGTTTTGCAAAAATTAGGCTGCGAAGATCTTGAAAAGGCTCTTTCCTTTTACCCATCATGACATGTGTCTTGTGTAAACAGGATTCACACAAAGAAACTGTAAACTGGAAGCTAGGATCATGCTGCCACAAGGATCCAAACAGAGAGGTAAGACTAATACATGGTCAATTCATGTAAACTATACAAAAATCTTTATGAGAATTATGACAATACAAAAGCAGATAGCCCTCCTATAAAACGACCCGCACTAAAAATACATACACCCCAAAACAAGAAAACCTCACAGGTGGGAAATATTACACAAAGTGCAAGTTATTAGACTTGTGCACAAGAAAAATTTTTGTTTCGATTTTTCGTTTTGGATAAAATTTTCGGTTCGATAATATTTTCGGTTTAGATTTTTCGGATACATTCGGTATTCGGGTGTTTGGTTGGATTTTTCAGATACATTCGGTATTCAGGTTTTTATTTTCTTTCGGATGCATTTGGTATTCGGGTACATTCGGGTAAATCTTTTTTTAAGCAGGAAACCATTATCGGGAGTGTGTGTGTGCAGGAAAAGAGGGCAGCCGCAGAGATTGGAACGTTGGAAGACAGGTAAGATAATATAATTTTATGTGATTTATTATTAATACATAATGAATGATTGATGTGTTTTATCGATGTGTTTGATTGTTGGGTGATTTATGTATAAAATGTCATGTCACTTGCGCTAACACTGTTACTGTTACCAGGGTGCCTCCAGCTGTTGCAAAACTACAACACCCACGCAGCATGCCCTGACAGCCAAAGGCTGTCTGGGCATGCTGGGAGTTGCAGTTTTGCAACAGCCGGAGGCACACTTTGGCAAACATGCGCAAAGCTTTTTAATTCATTTTCAAATTCCACTCCCTTTTTTCAGAAATGGGTTATAGTAGGTCAATGACATGCATAGTAATTGCCGTGGGAACATTTTGCATTCATAAAACTGCAGGCTTAATTGGATAATTGCCGTTTAGAACGTTGGGACCGTTAATCCCCAGGGGGGATGCTAGGGAACACATTTTAAATAGCAATAATAGGAATTGGTAAATTAAATAGAGGAGGTTGTATGTTAGTGGACTATAAAGATTGGAGTCTTAGGATCCAGAATATTGGAATAAAAGAGTCCCTAACATAGAAGCCTCAGTGGAAATAGAATCAGTGGAACCAGTAATGGACCAATCCAATTCCTATATATTGTGTTTTTAAACACCTTCTTTTGTATTATTTTTTGCACCTCATTTTGATCTTAACAAATAATAAATAAAAGTGAAGTTGACCCTAGTCGGGGGTCTTAGTCCCGGAGGGGTTGCTAACCCTGAAGGGAATTGGAATTTATTAATTAAATACCCCGGGTACCCCATGGGGGATCTTTGTGTATATGAGTAGACAGAAAGCACCCAAGCCGAGGCAGGAAAGATAACTGTGGAATGTACCTCAGTAAAAAAGCAAAATAGTCCCTCCATAGGAGGGAAAAACAAGGGAGGTCGAGACAACAACCCAAACACAGACCCACGACAAGCACCCTGGTCCCCGCACCCCTTGTGAAAAGGGGATTGGCAAGCGCGCTGGGCGCTGAAGGAGCAGGGAAATGCAAAGACTGAGTGGACAAAGCCCCCAGGCTCCAGAGGCAACCCTAGGCACGTGGAGGAGCCACCTGCGTCCCAGGAGGGATCGGAACCCCGCACACTGAAGCTGGGCAACAAATAAAAGAGGCGGAGAGAGCCATTTCCAGAGAGTGACCAGTAAGGAACTGAGTCACTCTGTACAGGGACCCCGGAAGGGAACACCCAAAAAAACAGGGAGGGGCTGAACCGACAGGTGCCCCAGCAGGCCCCATGGCAGAACAGGGTGCGCAACCGCCTTGGAACCGTCGGAATGAATCACCGGAAAACCCTTGGGCGCACCCCACAGAGCCAAAAGAAGGAGTGAACTACTCCTACAAAGCGGTCCAAGCATATGTAGGAACACAGACCTGGGGAGCCCACGATAACAGTGGCATACCAAGACTGCAGGCACGGTGAACACGCAGACCTCCAAGGGAGCAGCAGAAAAAGGAGAACAGTGTAACCAAAGAAAGGAGAACAGGGCGATGCTACTGTTGATGCAAATGGAAGAAGAAAGGTCCCAAGAACCCACATGCACACACTCTGCGGGACTGCACCTGGAAGAGAGACACCGGACTACAGCTGCGGTAGCAGCTGAATGGGGAAGGTGACCAGGTGGAAGAACACCAAGTGGACACAGACTGGCCACGTCGAGTCCCGCATGGAAACACACAGTGGTGAGAGATACCATCCAGTAGGCAGAGTAGCAGGCATGCAGAGAGGGACCTGGCCAAGCGGGAAAACCCCGGAAACCAGTATGTAGTGCATTGTACAAGACACATGGGCAACTCGGAGAGGCTCACATGTAACCTACAATGGCAGTGGTAAACTTCCGTCAACGGGGTGACAATGCCTGATAGATGACCCGAAGGTGGAAGGGCAAGGAGGCCAAGAAACCCCGCCCCCAGAATAGAGAGGGAACCAGAGGGGCCGTGTAAAGCATCCCTGACATCCTGTAGAGCGTTTGTGAGACACACCGGGTCAGGGCCAGTATACCACACACAACAGTGGGGTGGAACTCCAGCCGCAAAAACATCCACCGTGTGACTGTCGGCAGAAGAAGACATGCAGGCAACTGTCTGGCTTACCGGCCCGGGTCCCTAGGGGACAGCGAGTGATTCCCTCGGAAACCTCGTACGGAAGTGAGGTACCGGAAGACCAGGCGCAGAGACACCAGCCACGTGATGTGTAACAGGTGGAGCAGGAAACCTCTACCTGGCAGACCACTACCTGGCTTACAGGTAGAGGACCATGGGGACGAGTCCCTTCATGGGCACCTAGCTCAGTAGTGAGGTACCAGACTCCAGCCGTAGAGGCAGATACACCAGCTGTTTGATGTAGAACAGGCGGTGTAGATAACCCTGCCGACCAATGACTGGCTGACCGGTATCCAAAAAGACAATGATGCATCCCATCGGCACCTCACCCAGGAGTGAGGTACCGGAACTCAAGCCGCAACACACATCAGCCGCTGGAAGTACCACAGATGGTGTAGGCCACCACTCAGACACTGTCTGGCTCATTGGTATGGATCCACAGAAGACAACTATGCATACCATCGGCACCTCGCTCAGTAGTGAGCAACCGGAACCCCAGGTGCAGATACACCAGACATTTGATGTATGCCAGGCAACCATGCAGACCACTGTCTGGCTTACTGGCATGGACGCACAGAAGACAGCTATGCATGCCATCGGTGGCTTGCCCAGGAGTGAGGGACTGGAACTCCAGACGCGGACATATCAGCCGTATGATGTATGACAGGCGGTGCAGGCACCATGTAGACCTTTGTCCGGCTTACTAACATGGATCCACAGAAGACAACTATTCATAACATCGGCAACCCGCTCAGTAGTGAGGAACCGGAACTCCAGTCACAGATACAGCAGCCGTGAATTGCGTGACAGGCGATGTAGTAAACCATGCAGACCCCTGTCCGGCTTACTGGAATGGGTCCGTAGTAGACAACGAGCCTTAGGGTCCTTAAGGCACATCAGGGCAGTTCTCCACATACCACACCCAGCAGAGGGGTATCGGAACTGCCGCCACAGAAACATCAGCCATGAGGCTGGCATGGGTCCAGAAGACACATCGGGTCAGTTCTCATATGCCACACCCAGCAGTGGGGTGTCGGAACTGCAGCAACAAATACATCAGCCGGGGAGACCAAGCAGACCACTGTCTGGCTTACTTGTATGCGTCCTGAAGACACAACGGGTCAGTCCTCCTTATACCGCACTCAGCAGTGGGGTATCAAAACTGCAGCCACAAACACAACTGCCGTGATTCGTGGGACAAAAGGCAGAGGAAACCATGCAGACCACTGGCTGGCTTACTGGTATGGACCTGAAGACACATCAGGTCAGTTCTCAATATACCGCACTCAGCAGTGGGGTATCGGAACTGTAGCCACAAACACAACCGACACGAGTCGTGTGACAAAAGGCAGAGGAAAACATGCAGAGCCTTGTCTGGCTTACTGGTATAGGTCCGGAGCAAATGAGACATGCCATCGGACACCTCGCACTGAGGTACCGGAACTCAAACGCAGAAACCTCGATCAAGTGATGTGGGACAGGTGGATGCCAGGTGGCAGAGGAAACCATGCAGACCACTGTCTGACTGACTGGTATGGGTCCCTAGTAGAGAAAGGTTCTGCTTTCGGACACCTCGCACCAGCAGAGGGGTACCGGAGCGCCAGCCGTTAAGGTGGCAGCAGGGGAAGGAGAGACAGTCGAGGCCACTATTCGGCACGGAGATACGAGGTGTAAAACCTGTCCACACAGGGATATTGCCCTGTAAACCTAGCACTGGATGAGAGGCTCCGGAGCACTAGATGCATAGCCTGTGGAGAAGGGAGCACATAGTATGCTAAGAACCCCCTAGGATGGGTGGCTGGCAGACATTACAGATAAGAAAGCCCAAAGGCAACCAAATGTCCGTCAGGAACGCCCTTTCACAAGGTTAGGAAGGAACAGATATCTTTCAAGGGACCACGCATCCCTGGATTATAACCTGCTATGGTGGTGCAATATGCACCACGATGGTGGGCAACAAAGCAGAAACAGTGACGTCAGAGGTAGCTCATGGATAACGTATGTAAGGTCACCATCTAGGGTGACTGAAAACAAGGAAAACAGCCCTGAATGCAGACTCAGGACTGCAAAAATTGCCGACCGGCCAAGGTTGTAAGGGAATTAGGGTGCAATACCAAAATTTGGCTACAAGAGAGCACCAAACTCCCTCTCCAAGGCTGCCTGGTAAAATAGAAAGTAACACACACATAGCTGCAGTAGGGTGAGATTTCTACCAGGGGGAGCAAGAACCCATGTAAAGTGAAGTATGACTATGCTATGGCGGCTTACATTGTGATAGGGACATTTGGGAAGGAAATTATTCCTTTGTCTTATTGTAGAGAGTGTAATTGAATATGGTGAACATTTTGCCCTTTGTGGAATTTGAGCCAGAACCCAACCGTTGCAGGGCAGGAGTGCTAACCTCTGAGCCACCATGCTGCCCTGTGAAATAGAGGTTGAATAGAGGTTTGAACTGAAGAGAATTTGAACCCCAGACCCCGGCATCTGGGGTGGCAGCACTATAGCTGAGCTATTGTGCACAGAAGCGTGAGGCGTCTCACAGACAGCCCATCATGCGGCGGCCCCCTGGAGCAGCCACGGCGGAGAAGTGCGCCGAAACGCCTACTAAGCCACCGCACTGCTCAGGGGTTAAGTAGGGGAATGGGCCTGGAGGCGGGGGGTTCCCGCGGGGCCGCAACTCATGGAGGCCGACGGAGCTGCTCTGCTCTAGAGCACCGCCGACCCGCATGACGAAGGGTTGGAGCTAAACTCCGCTGAAGGGGGAGCCGGAACGGAGAGTTGCACCGGCCTCAACCCCCACCAGCGTAAAGACTAGTCCTGAACCAGGGAGTCAGAGGACATACCCCTCTGACATCCCTGGCAAACTAAAAAACCCCGCAGCACGAGCTCGCTGTGGGGAGGGGAGGGGTGGAGCTAAGCCCCGTAAGGAGAGGCAGAGAATCTCTCTCCCCTGTCAGCACTCTGAAGGCAGCGCTGGAGTGAGGTGGACTCCCGCGCCCAGAGAATTCCCACGTCTGAACTCAAGAAGGGGGGCGGACCTACCACCTCCATTATGGCTCCCGCCGCCAGCCATCACAGCGCCGGAGAAGCTGGAGCCTGGCTGTAGAGCAAGACTAAAGGGCGCTGTCGAAAAAGCCGGTGGCTGCCCAGACATTAAGGACAAGGACTAACAGAGAGAGCCCAGACCCCAATAAAAATCCGGCCCATGACCCCTTAAACCGCCCCCACAAAAGTCAGTTTACAAGGAAAATATTAACCCCTTAAGTCCTCTGCAGGGAGGGGGGGGAGGGGGGGAGTGGGGAGGGAACATACTCACCCGACCAGCTTTACATACTCACCTATCTTCACATACTCACCTAGAGACGTCTTCAGCCAGCATTTTAAACACCTGCATCACGTCATGCTGCTACAGCCCAAGACGAGCAGGGAAAATAGGGGGACCTAGACCCACGGTGCAATCCCAGGCGCTGGCCGTTGGCGGGAAGGGGTTAACGGTGCATTGGAATCTTCGTCAATGACCCGTGCCCCTTAGCCGCATATGGGGGAACAGGTAGCGCCATGCTCCTGAGCCCCCACCTGAAAAGGGGAAACAAAAAGGAGTAAAGAACCTGACTAAACAGCCCTTACTAGAAAATAATAAAAAAGACCAGGTCTGGAGAGCTCCAGACCTGTGTGTCTAACTCCTAAGTGACACTAGCTAAAACTGGTTACCTCACTGCAGGAGGGCGGGTATATCCTGCCAGAGAGGAGCCGACTTTTCTTTTTCCTAGTGTCAGCGCCTCCTAGTGTCAAGAGCATATACCCCATCAGTTAGGTGTCCCCCAATGAAGAGCGACCGAGAAATACATTATGTTGCTAAATAAATTTAATAGAATCGATCAAAAATATAATTTGTTACTCATTCATATCATTATCAATATCCAAATAATATTTAACTGATTCAATGCCCTTTTCCTCCAAAATGTTAGAGTAAATAGCACCGACATCAAGGGAGATTAACAGAAAATCAGTGTCACAAGAAAAAGCATCAAGCTCCTGAATGAGGTGAGTAGAAACCCTAAGTTCATTACATACTGCTGAAGAAAAAGATCAATATAGTGGGACAAATGACAACTAATTGATCGTACCCCCGAAATGATGGGCCTGCCAGGAGGTGTTTTCTCATACTTACTCATACGTACCTTCGGCAGGTGATAGAAAGTAGGTAATTGGTAATTTTTTATATTTAAAAAATCCCCCTCTTTTTTATTTAAAATATTAGAATCCATAGCATCTTGTATAAGCTGGTTATAAGTTCTAAAAAAAACTCAGGGGAAGGATCAGTTGATGGTTATAAATAATACTCAGAGTCAGATAAAATATTAAGCGCTTCTCTAATATATCCAATATAACCAGACCGATCAAGGATTACAGCCCGCCCCCCTCCTTTTTCCGCAGGTTTAATAATAATAATAATAATAATAATAATAATAATAGGACTATTATTTTTCAGGGATTTGAGATCCGTTCTTTCTGCAATAGTCAGGTTATCACAATTAGATCTTACAGGGGTCTCATCTAATTTCCGAAATTCATCACAAACCATGGAGTGAAAAGTTTCCACAAAATTTCCTCTGTGTCCAAGAGGATAAAACATAGATTTTTTTTTTTTGTACATCCACATGCTTAATAATATCATTCTCAAGACATTCATCAGCAGTTGAATGTACCTCAGTTGATAAAAGTACACCTTTCTTATTCTCCGTAGTGGTAAAAAAACTTTCAAGGGTTAATTTTCTGGTGTATTCATTCAAATCAAGGAATAGTTGAAAAGTTTTAGGGGGGGTAGAGGGACAAAACTATAAACCTTTGGATATTAGTAAAAATTTATTTTCAGATAAAATATAAGATGATACATTTAAAATCTTTACTGGGTGATAGGGCTGCTGGTTAATTTTGGTTCTTTTCTGACGGCCCATCTACTTCCTCGTGGTCGATTTTTCTTTTGGTGTTTTTTAAATGATGAGGGGTTCATTTGGGGTAACGTATTCCCGATACGTGTAATTTCGGAATTATCATTTGTCCTGCTGCAAAATAATGTGGGATCGTCTGTGGTTTTGCCGATCTCACAGGTGCCTTGATAGCACTGTGAATCGGGACAGGACGGGAGTCTAAAAAATCTGCAGATATGGCTGATGTATTGGTGGTATTTAACCCTGATGCTATTACTGTAATCTCAGAGTCTGATAATGAATTAGGTTGAGTATCATGAACTGTAAAAAGAGATGAATTGAATTCAGAAACATCCATTGTGGTGCCAGGTTTACTCTTTATATTCTGTACTGTCTCACTATATGTAGGGACAATCAAACTCTTGTTCTTATTATGTATTGTAGGGTTGTCAACAACAATAGGATCACTCTGGGCAATATCACGTGATCCTATATTGGACATGACATGAGGTATCAATTGGGGGGAATCAATACCAACTTTAGAAACATCCTCCTTTATTTGTGTCTTGTGTGACACTTTGGCAATGATACATTTTTGTAGGCCATCAGTTGAGACTAAACCAGCTGATATTAATTTGCACTGAAATGGGGTTGGATTGCTTTTTCAATAGATATCAGCTGTTGTCTATTTCCCTGTGTCAATTTACATTATTATACATAATGTAATTTCTGAGTTTATTTGTTTTGGTTTCTTTGTATGTATGGATTACTTGGGTTGTTACCAACATATGGTGAAAATTTCATGGCAATATCACTTTTCAATGTTCAATACTTATTTCACTCACTGTATTAGCAGAAGGAGAGGGGAAAATTGATGCTTCCTATGATGTCTTTATAACACTTGCAGTACAGCAGAGTTCTGAAGGTCCAGCATTTCAAGCTTATTATTTGCATGTGTAAGCAGAAAAAGGGAGCAAAATAGATGCTTCATATAATGTATTTTGTACAATTGACGTACAGCAGGGTCCTAAAAGTAGATGTAAATGATTACTGCTCCTCCCCTTATTATCATATAACACAATTTCTTGACTCAATCACATCTGTAAAGACACCAGTACAATAAACTGCAAAAAAAACCATTGCAGTGCAGTAGAGATTGTGAGAATATGAGTAGCGATGAGCAAATCGAATCTGACGAATCCGAATTTGTTCCGAATTTCAGGAAAGATTCGATTTGCAACGAATGCGAACATTGCCGCGATTCAATCATGCGAATCACTTCATTAAAGTCCATTTAGTGCGGTCCAGGCTCCAGAGCATCTAAAATGGCAGATCCATATGTAAGGACATGGGGCAAGGAATCCTGGGAAGGTGGGAACAAGGGTTGGCTGGATGACCATGAATCACATGCAACATGCAGAATATCAGCAGCCAGCCATCCCTGTGATGTCACAGCCCTATATAATCGTCAGCCATCTTGCAGCCAGTCACTTCAGCCTTTTATTGCAGGGAGAAGGAGAGAGAGAGAGAGGACAGACAGAAGTGTGTGTTGCACAGAAAAGCATTTTTGCAGCATCGATTCACCTTCCAGTCACATCAGCGTTGCAGAGAGGGACAAAGAGCAGTGGTTTGTACAAAAAAACTTTTTTTTTACAGCAGCAATTTACCTCAAGCCCAAATCCAGCCTAGAAGCACTGATAGGGTAAGGAGTGAGATTGAGAGAGAAAGTGCAATTTTGGGTGTAGTACACAGCAACTGTGTGCTACAGCACTGGTGTGTACAACAACTGAAAAGCTAATAGTAGCCAGCCAGTTAGGGTGAACAGAGCACTTAAAGCATAATGTCCTCTATTAAGTGTAACCTGTGTGTACATATAAGTGGTGTACCATTTTGTTCATGTTAAAGTCTTAAAGGGCTTAGATACTGTGAAAGGCCAGCCAAAAGTACACACCTGCTGGTGCTGTAGACAAATACTGTTTTAAGGGCACTAGAGCGCATTGTCCTCCCTTCATAAGTGCATACCACATACGTACATCTAAGAGGTGTACCATTTTGTTCTTGTTAAAGTCTTAAGGGCCTAGATACTGTGAAAGGCCAGGCAAAAGTACATACCTGCACACTCCTACAAACGGACCTCAATCAATGAAAAAACATGCACTATATCAAGTTCAAAGTTGACAATCTTTATTACACAAAACAATGATTTACAATGAGACAAAAAAGTAAACCCCAACTGAAACCCATAAAAACAAGACAATAGACAACTTAAAAATGCAGGAGGGGGGGGGGGGGGCAGGTGACCAGAAGTATTTAAGTACTGACACCCAAATTGGGTTTGTCAATAAAGTGCACCAGTACTTCATATATGTATACACACAAGGATGATCTATATACAATAAAAAATTAATAAATAAATATGTTAGCAGGGCACACCGTTGTAAATGTTTTACTCTGTCATTGTGCCGTTCTGCCACAGTGATTCTAATAGCAACGCCTCTGATCTGCATGTTAATTTACTAACCCAGCACAAACCCTATGCGTGTTACAGCAAGGCAAAGTGTTCTATTGAGACTCTCTGTAGGCCAGAAATAGCCATTTTTAATAGCGATTCGCCGTGAATAAATTCGTACCGAAACAAATTTTGGGGGAAAATTCGGCGAATCGGACGAATCGAATTTTTAAAAAATTCGCTCATCTCTAAATATGAGCTTAGTATAACCATTTCTGAAGACTGATGTATTGACATGGCCATACATATGACACTAAGGTTTGAATTTATTAGACATATTAATCACATGGATGTATTTGTTTTTATGAACAAAGAAAATCTACAAAAAATAAGACTTTTCTATCTATAAAAGTGCCCACATTAATAGAGATGGATTTCTTTAAGGACATTTGTTTGCAAGGGCCTAATGCGTCATCTGGCTTGGCATCACTTTCAAAGAGAAAATAAAAACATATTCAGTGTGTATGTTTGCAGAGTACAGTTTCCTGGATTTTTTTTGGAACTGGGATCATAAGACAAGAGAAGCTGTTATATTCCTCTGAATTTTACTCTAAGCAAAACAGTCATTTTGGCAGCATTAACATTTTTCATGACATCACTGAAGAGGATGTCCAGATCTGGCCCTCTGGATAGAGTTTTCTTGTAAGCTTTACTTAGCTGGAGGGTCAAGACAGCCTGATTCTCAGATTAAACCCCTGGCAGAAATTATGGAGTCTCTACTCTACACTAAAATATGGTAACCCAGCTATTTCACTTTACTGCACATACATGAATCACTGCACAATGTTTCTAGACACTCGAACAGTACTAATATGAGTAGTCTTGGCCTTGCCTTCAGAGGGATACTGGAATAATGAAGTACGGTACTTGAATAATAAAAAAAAGGTAATAAAAGGTGTTACCACTTATATGCTTGGTGATGTACCTGTTATCAAACCATATTTTCTAAACTAACTCAGATTATATTCCCTAACTACTCCTAACACCTCTCCTGCCTCTAAAAAATGTTTCCAAACTTTTAAAAGTGTTGTATCATACTTTTCCCCTTGCTCACATCATGTGAGCTACAGGCAGGAGAAAGTGGTCTTTCCCCAGCAGGCGTGACGTCACTGAAGCCTGCTAGAGCTGTGCCTCACCATACCCAGCACGCATTTCCTGAGTTTGGTCTCCTTCCAGGCTAGGAGGAGACCAAACTAACGGACTTGCATCAGGGAACAGAATAGAGCCACCTAGTTTAACAGCAAGTAAATAGCAAAGTGTCTAATAATTACATAAGGAACAATATATTAACTCCTTGGGGACGGAGGGCGTATGCATATGCCCTCGCTCCCCGTCACTTAAGGATGGAGGGCGTATCCATACGCCCTCTGTATTTACGATCACCGCA
Organism: Hyla sarda; assembly: GCF_029499605.1. Taxonomy (NCBI): domain Eukaryota; kingdom Metazoa; phylum Chordata; class Amphibia; order Anura; family Hylidae; genus Hyla; species Hyla sarda. The sequence continues at coordinate 373,283,986 of NC_079189.1, read as the reverse complement.
GCTCGCCGGGCAGTGATCGGACCGGGATGACTGCTATTATCTATCAGCAGGCATCCCGTGGCAATGCCTAGGGGGGTCCTGATGTTGGCGATCGGCGCAAATCGGCGGTCAATTCAGACCGGCGATTTGCTGCAATCTGGGCCAATCGGGTCATTGGTGACCCGATCGCCCAGAAAATAATAATGATCGGAGCTGCCAGAGACAGCTCCGACCATCCTAAAGGACAGGAGCGAGGTGGCAGTGTTGGCACCTCCTCCTTTCCCCTGCCATTGGTCGATCAGGCTAATGACCAGTGGCAGTTGGGGGCAGGGGAGTTAGAGTTCATATTCCCCGCTCTGCCCGCCGATGGAATTCGGTGCAGTGGCGGGGGGGGGGGCGGCCGGAAGGTGCAGCGTGGTAAGTGATCTTCACTGTGGCCTTCTAAAAGCTGCAAAACTACAACTCCCAGCATGCTTACACAGCCAAAGGCTGTCTGGGCATGCTGGGAGTTGTAGTTTTGCAACATCTGGAGGGTCACACTGTGTAGTGGTCTCTAAACTGGGGTCCTCCAGATGTTGCAAAACTACAACTTTCAGCATGCATTGACTGTCTGGGCATGCTGGGAGTTGTAGTTTTGCAACATCTAAAGTGGCACAGTTTGGAGACCACTTTACGGTGGTCTCCAAACTGTAGCCCTCCAGATGTTGCAAAAGTACAATTCCCAACATGGCCAGACAGTCAGGGATGCTAGGCATGCAGTTCTGCAATATCTGGCCCTTCAGATGTTGCAGAAGTACAACTCCCAGCATGCCTGGACAGTCTGGGCATGCTTGGAGTTGTTGTTTTGCAACATTTGGAGGGCTACAGTTTGGAGACCACTACTTAGCGGTCTCCAAACTGTTCTTCCCCTGTTGTTGCATAACTACAACTCCTAGCATGCCCAGACTGTCCAGGCATGATGGGAGTTGTAGTTCTACAACATCTGAAGGGCCAGATATTGCAGAACTACATGCCCAGCATCCCTGACTGTCTGTGCATGCTGGGAATTGTAGCTTTGCAACAGCTGGAGGCACACTGGTTGGGAAACACTGAGCTAGAGTCTGTTTCCTAACTCAGTGATTCCAACCTGTGTGCCTCAAGCTGTTGCAAAACTAAACTCCCAGAATGTACAGACCGTACATGCTGGGAGTTGTAGTTTTGCAACAGCTGGAGGCACACGGGTTGGAATCACTGAGCTAGATAGGGTCTGTTTTCTCACTCAGTGGTTCCCCACCAGTGTGCCTACAGCTGTTGTAAAACTACAACTCCAAGCATGTATGGTCTGTCAGTGCATTCTGGGAGTTGTAGTTTGGCCACAGCTGAAGGTTTGGGGCACACCCCCATGTGAATGTACAGGGTACATTCATAGGGGCGGGTTTACAGCCGCAGCTCAAACTCCCAGCGGAAAACTTACTGTGAACCCCCGCCTGTGTGAATGTACCCTAAAAACACTACAATACACTAACAAATATAAAAAAGTAAAACACTAGATATACACCCCCTTACACGATCCCCCCCCTCCCCCCCAATAAAAATGAAAAAGGTCTCATACAGCAGTGTTTCCTAAACGGAGCCTCCAGCTCCAACACTGCTGTAGGGTATTGATGGAGACAAGCCCCATCCTTTTAACCGGGTCCGCCCCTATTGCAAATTCCTTATTTAGGCCTCAAATGCGCATGGCGCTCTCACATTCCAGAGCGATAGTTTAGGGCCACATATGGGGTATTTCCGTACTCAGGAGAAATTGCGAAATTTTGGGGGGATTTTTCTCCTTTTACCCCTTATGAAAAGGTAAATTTGGGGGCTATACCAGCATGTTGGTGTAAAAATATTAAAATTTTTACACTAACAGGCTGGTGTTGCCCCATACTTTTCATTTTCACAAGAGGTAACAGGGGAAAAAGACCCCCAAAATTTCTAACGCAATTTCTTCAGAGTACTGAAATACCCCATATATGTACATAAAATGCTCTGCAAGCAAACCACATGGCTCAGGAGTGAGAGAGCGCCATGTACATTTGAGGCCTAAATTGGTAATTTGCACAGGGGGGACTGATCGTTACAGCGGTTCTGACATGAACGCAAAAAAAAAAAACACACCCACATGTGATGCCATTTTGGAAACTACACCCCTCACGGAACGTAACAAGGAGCATAGTGAGCCTTAACAACCCACAGGTCTTTGACAAATTTTTGTTAAAGTTGGACATGAAAATAAAAAATGTGTTTTTTCCCCCCCAGAAATGCTGGTGTTACCCCAAAGAGAAGGGGCGCCATTGGGCTTTTTGAGAGAGAATTAGGCTGGAATTGAAGGCCACGTGTGTTTACAAAGCCCCCATGGTGGACCCCCCCCACATGTGACCCCATTTTGGAAACTACACCCCTGACGGAATGTAACAAGGGGTGCAGTGAGTTACACCCCACAGGTGTCTGACAGATTTTTTGAACAGTCGTCCGTAAAAATGAAAAATGTAATGTAATCTGTCAAATGCCAGTGGGGTGTAAATGCTCACTGTACCCCTTATTAAATTCTTTGAGGGATGTAGTTTCCAAAATGGGGTCACATGTGTGTGTGTGTGTGTGGGGGGGGGGGGGGGGTCCACTGTTCTGGCACCATGGGGGCATTGTAAACACACATGGCCCCTGACTTCCATTCCAACCAAATTCTCTCACCAAAAGCCCAATGGCGCTCCTTCTCTTCTGAGCATTGTAGTTTGCCCGCAGAGCACTTTACATCCACATATGGGGTGTTTCCATACTCAGAAGAAATGGCGTTAAAACATTTTGGGGGCTTTTTTTCTCCTATTAACCCTTGTGATAATGAAAAATTTGGGCTAACACCAGCATTTTAATTAAATTTTTTTTTTGTTTTTTTATTTTTACGTCCCAATTTTACGAAAGTTCGTCAATAACCTGTGGCGTGTTAAGGCTATCTGTACCCCTTGTAAGGGGTGTAGTTTCCAAAATAGTATGCAATGTGTTTTTTGTTGTTGTTGTTCTGGCACCATAGGGGCTTCCTAAATGTGACATGCCCCCCAAAAACCATTTCAGCAAAATTTGCTTTCCAAAAGCCAAATGTGACTCCTTCTCTTCTGAGCATTCTAGTTCGCCAGCAGAGAATTTTACATCCTAACATGGGGTATTTCCATACTCAGAAGAGATGGGGTTACAAATTTTGGAGGCCATTTTCTCCCATTACACTTTGTAAAAATGGTAGATTTGGGGGGAAAAACTGCACTTTAGTGAAAAATTTTTTCATGTACACATCCGACTTTAACGAAAAGTCGTCAAACACCTGTGGGGTTTTAAGGCTCACTGGACCCCTTGTTACGTGCCTTGAGGGGTGTAGTTTCCAAAATAGTATGCCATGTGTTTTGTTTTGTTTTGCTGTTCTGGCACCATAGGGGCTTCCTAAATGTAACATGCCCCCCAAAAACCATTTCAGAAAAACTCACTCTCCAAAATCCCATTGTTGCTCCTTGCCTTCTGAGCCCTCTACTGCACTCGCCGAGCACTTCACATACACATATGAGGTATTTCCTTACTCGAGAGAAATTGGGTTACAAATTTTGGGGGCTTTTTCTCCTATTATCCCTTGTAAAAATTCAAAAACTGCATCTACAAGAACATGAGAGTGTAAAAAATGAAGTTTTTGAATTTTCTCCTTCACTTTGCTGCTATTCCTGTGAAACACCTAAGGGTTAACACACTAACAATGTCATTTTGAATACTTTGATGGGTGCAGTTTTTATAATGGGGTCTTTTATGGGGTATTTCTAATATGAAGGTCCTTCAAATCCCCTTCAAAACTGAACTGGTCCCTGAAAAATTCCGATTTTGAAAATGTGAAAAATTCGAAAATTGCTGCTGAACTTTGAAGCCCTCTGATGTCTTCCAGAAGTAAAAACATGTTAACTTTATGATGCAAACACAAAGTAGACATGTTGTATATGTGACTCAATATATAATTTATTTGGAATGTCTATTTTCCTTACAAGCTGAGGGCTTCAAAGTTAGAAAAATGCTAAATTTACAATTTTTTCATCAAATTTTGGAATTTTTCACCAAGATATGATGCAAGTATCGACAAAAATTTACCACTAACATAAAGTAGAATATGTCACGAAAAAAACAGTCTCAGAATCAGAATGAAAAGTAAAAGCATCCCAGAGTTATTAATGCTTAAAGTGACAGTGGTCAGAATTGCAAAAAATGCTCCCGTCCATAGGGTTATAATGGGCTCCGTCCCCAAGGGGTTAAAAGTTTAGATTGTTGACAGTTACTCTTTAAGGTATACCTCTATCAATTAATAGTAATGTAGATTTTAAGTACATTTGAAGATTTTAAAGTAAATTTTATGAAAATAGAAAACTATATTACACATGAAAACTAAAATAAAAAACACAGTACATTATAAATATAAGAGATTTTAAAATAGTACTGCAGGGCCATTTACGTCACTACAATATCATGAATCTTTATCACTTCCTGTTATTCATATAAAAACATATATTGGCAACTAAAATATACATAGTTATGTAAAATGAGTACACAAATATTTACACAGAGAAGTCCATTGTATAACTGCATTGGGAAAGTTTTCAGACCCTTTCAGACTTGCATTGAGGGGGGCCTGACGTCACGAGGGGTTGTGGCCGCAATGTCATGAGCCTCTGGCGCCGCAGAAGGCGTTCTAAACAAACGCGGGGTGCTGCAGGTAGACTGTGGAGGATCCCAGCTGCGAGACCCCTGCAATCAGACATCTTATCCCCTATCCTTTGGATAGGGCATAAGATGCCTAAGGGCGGAGTACCCCTTTAACCCCTTAAGGACTGAGCCCTTTTTCACCTTAAGGACTCGGCCATTTTTTGCAAATCTGACCACTGTCACTTTAAACATTAATAACTCTGGAATGCTTTTAGTTATCATTCTGATTCCGAGATTGTTTTTTTGTGACATATTCTACTTTAACGTAGTGGTAAAATTTTTTGGTAACTTGCATCCTTTCTTGGTGTAAAATCCCCAAATTTGATGAAAAATTTGTAAATTTTGCATTTTTCTAACTTTGAAGCTCTCTGCTTGTAAGGAAAATGGATATTCCAAATAATTTTTTTTAATTCACATATACAATATGTCTACTTTATATTTGCATCATAAAATTGATGAGTTTTTACTTTTGGAAGACACCAGAGGGCTTCAAAGTTCCGCAACAATTTTCAAATTTTTCACAAAATTTTGAAACTCGCTTTTTTTCAGGGACCAGTTCAGGTTTGAAGTGGATTTGAAGGGTCTTCATATTAGAAATACCCCATAAATGACCCCATTATAAAAACTGCACCCCCGAAAGTATTCAAAATGACATTCAGTAAGCGTTTTAACCCTTTACAGGTTTCACAGGAATAGCAGCAAAGTGAAGGAGAAAATTCACAATCTTCATTTTTTACACTCGCATGTTCTTGTAGACCCAATTTTTTAATTTTTGCAAGATGTAAAAAGGAGAAAATTTTTACTTGAATTTTGAAACCCAATTTTTCTCGAGTAAGCGCATACCTCATATGTCTATGTAAAGTGTTCGGCGGGCTCAGTAGAGGGCTCAGAAGGGAAGGAGCGTCAAATGGTTTTTGGGGGGCATGTCACCTTTAGGAAGCCCCTATGGTGCCAGAACAGCAAAAAACCCCACATGGCATACCATTTTGGAAACTAGACCCCTTGGGGAACGTAACAAGGGGTAATGTGAACCTTAATACCCCACAGGTGATTCACGACTTTTGCATATGTAAAAAAAAAAAAAATGTACCTAAAATGCTTGGTTTCCCAAAAAATTTACATTTATACAAAGGGTTAAAGCAGAAAATACCCCCAAAATTTGAAGCCCAATTTCTCCCGATTCAGAAAACACCCCATATGGGGGTGAAAAGTGCTCTGCTGGCGCACTACAGGTCTCAGAAGAGAAGGAGTCACATTTGGCTTTTTTGAAGGAAATTTTGCTCTGGGGGCATGCCGCATTTAGGAAGCCCCTATGGTACCAGGACAGCAAAAAAAAACACATGGCATACCATTTTGGAAACTAGACCCCTCAGGGAACGTAACAAGGGGTAAAGTGAACCTTAATACCCTACAAGTGTTTCACGACTTTTGCATATGTAAAAAAAAAAAAAAAATGTACCTAAAATGCTTGGTTTCCCAAAAAATTTACATTTATACAAAGGGTTAAAGCAGAAAATACCCCCCAAAATTTGAAGCCCAATTTCTCCCGATTCAGAAAACACCCCATATGGGGGTGAGAAGTGCTCTGCTGGCGCACTACAGGTCTCAGAAGAGAAGGAGTCACATTTGGCTTTTTGAAAGCAAATTTTGCTCTGGGGGCATGCCGCATTTAGGAAGCCCCTATGGTGCCAGGACCGCAAAAAAAGCCCACATGGCATACCATTTTGGAAACTAGAGCCCTCGGGGAATGTAACAAGGGGTTAAGTGAACCTTAATACCCCACAGGCGTTTCACGACTATTGCATATGTAAAAAAAATAAAAAAAATTTACCTAAAATGCTTCTTTTGCCAAAAACTTTACATTTTTAAAAAGGGTAAAAGCAGAAAATGCCCCCCAAAATTTGAAGCCCAATTTCTCCCGAGTACGGCAATACCCTATATGTGACCCTAAACTGTTGCCTTGAAATACGACAGGGCTCCAAAGTGAGAGCGCCATGCGCATTTGAGGCCTAAATTAGGGATTGCATAGGGGTGGACATAGGGGTATTCTACGCCAGTGATTCCCAAACAGGGTGCCTCCAGCTGTTGCAAAACTCCCAGCATGCCTGGACAGTCAACGGCTGTCCTACAATACTGGGAGTTGTTGTTTTGCAACAGCTGGAGGCTCCGTTTTGGAAACAGTGGCGTACCAGACGCTTTAATTTTTATTGGGGAGGGGAGGGGGGCTGTGTAGGGGTATGTGTATATGTAGTGTTTTTTTACTTTTTATTTTATTTTTTGTGGTAGTGTAGTGTAGTGTTTTTAGGGTACAGTCGCACGGGCGGGGGGTTCACAGTAGTTTCTCGCTGGCAGTTTGAGCTGTTGCAGAAAATTTGCTGCAGCTCAAACTTGCAGCCCGATACTTACTGTAAGCCTCCGCCCATGTGAGTGTACCCTGTACATTCACATTGGGGGGGACATCCAGCTGTTGCAAAACTACAACTCCCAGCATGCGCTGACAGACTGTACATGCTGAGAGTTTTAGTTTTGCAACAGCTGTAGGCACACTGGTTATGTATCACGGAATTTGTGACCTTACTCAGTGTTTCAAAACCAGTGTGCCTCCAGCTGTTGCAAAACTACAACTCCCAGCATGTATGGTGCATGGTGTAAGGTGACTGCTGGGAGTTGTAGTTTGCAACAGCTGGAGGCACTCCGGTCGTGAAACACTGAGTTAGGTAAAAAAAAAAAACTCTAAGTTTCACAACCAGTGTGCCTTCAGCTGTTGCAAAACTACAACTCACAGCAGTCACCGACAGCCAACGGGCATGCTGGGAGTTGTAGTTATGCAACCAGCAGATGCACCACTACAACTCCCAGCATGCACTTTAGCTGTTTGTGCAAGCTGGGAGTTGTAGTTATACAACAGCTGAAGGTACACTTTTCCATAGAAAAAATGTGCCTGCAGCTGTTGCAAAACCATAAGTCCCAGCATGCCCATAAGGGAATGCTGGGAGTTGTGGTGGTCTGCCTCCTGCTGTTGCATAACTACAGCTCCCAGCATGCCCTTTTTGCATGCTGGGAGCTGTTGCTAAGCAACAGCAGGAGGCTGTAACTCACCTCCTGCTGCTGTTTCATCACAGGACTGTCCCTCGCCGCCGCCGTCGCTCCTGGGACCCCGATCCCAACATTGACGCCGGGGATCGGGGTCCCCAGCACCCGGGGTCGTCTTCCCGCACCCGCTCACGCCCTCCGGAAGAGGGGCGGAGCGGGTGCGGGAGTGACGCCCGCAGCAGGCGCCCTGATTAGTCGGCCAGTAATCCGGCCGACGAATCAGGGCGATCGTGAGGTGGCACCAGTGCCACCTCACCCCTGCAGGCTCTGGCTGTTCGGGGCCGTCAGAGACGGCCCCGAACAGCCAGTAATTCCGGGTCACCGGGTCACTGGAGACCCGATTGACCCGGAATCGCCGCAGATCGCTGGACTGAATTGTCCAGCGATCTGCGGCGATCGCCGACATGGGGGGTTATAATGACCCCCCTGGGCGATATGCCGGGATGCCTGCTGAAGGATTTCAGCAGGCATCCGGCTCCGGTCCCCAACCGGCTAGCGGTGGGGACCGGAATTCCCACGGGCGTGTGGATACGCCCTGCGTCTTTAAGGACTCGGGATGCAGGGCGTATCCATACGCCCTGCGTCCTTAAGAGGTTAAGTATCAGACCTATTGAGTTTTTTATTTATCCTTTCTCTCTCTTTCTCATTGTACTAATTCTGGTTTATCATTTTTACATGTCACCTCAAAACTAGATGTTCTCTGTGATGTACAATATGCCCATTCAGACTGGGAACCATGTACATTTATTCGACACACTCATCTATGATTTTGTTTATTGGGTTTTTGTTCACAGGCCTTTTGTGTTATTTTTACGATACATTGCCCTCCGAATGCAGGTGATTTTTTTTAAATCATTACATTATTACTGCATTTGAGCTGTGACATATTTTTGAACTATACAATCTGACTAGAGTGACCTGCTGTTTTTTTAAGGTGTTGTAGGCAATCTTAGATTGTTAATTATACTGCAGCTACTTTGACATATAGTGTTGCAAGGTGGCTATGTGTTAATATGCCATATCATTATATTTCTGTAACATGTGGTGTGTGACAGTTTATGTTTGCCTGGGATACAGTGACTCGTTTGAGTGTTCTTACTGTCACTTATTAGTACATTTGGATACACTCTGGACATTAAGTGTCGCTCTGCTGCCTGTGAACTTTGTATTTCTGTGTTCCTTATTCCAGTGGAGCCCTTCAGGGTTATTGTACCCACCTATTGTGTGGTACAAGTACATCATACCACATGAATTCCCTATGATCTGTAATGTCCATTTATTTGTTTTTGCATTTTTCCGTTTTAGGCCCTGTTCAGACCTTGTTTTTCATTCATTATCTGTTTTTCTGTGCTTTCCTTTCCAGGCGCGGAAGAGTTAAGCTTTTCATCCAATTGCAAGGTGAGTGTGCCTATATAACTCCAGCTCAGTCTGTATTCTAGTTGCTGGTAATTTAGGGGGGCATTTACTAATCTTTTACTATGTAGTCTGGTTTTTACCCTGTTTTTTTCTACTTCATTTTTGACTATGTGCGACAAATTTACTAAATTGTTGCACGGCATTAATAAATTTGGCACACATAGGCAAAAGTGGGAAATTTACTTCATGTAGTAGAAAAAATAGTCTGTTCCTTTTTCCTGCTGTCTGAATAGGTTTGGCTGCTAGGTTTCCTTCTGGATCTTTTGTTTTTGAGTTTTTTTTTTTAGCTTTTTCACCACATCTAAATAATTCAATAACTACAGTGGTCCCTCAAGTTACAATATTAATTGGTTCCAGGAAAACCATTGTAAGTTGAAACCATTGTATGTTGAGACCTGGAAACAGGGTAATTGGTTCTAAAGGCACCAAAATGTCATCCAAAAATAGGAAAAAGTGACAAAGAAAAATAAGTAGATAACTGATATAGATAAAGCAAATCCTTACATATAAAAGTAAGAAAGATCTGCTGGGAGCTGTAAATCACTGTCTATGTCAGTGTTTCCCAAGCAGGGAGCCTCCAGCTGTTGCAAAACTATAACTCCCAGCATGCCTGGACAGCCAAAGGCTGTCCGGGCATGCTGGGAGTTGTAGTTTTGCAAAAAATGGGGCCACCCTGCTTGGCAAACACTGGTCTATGTAGAGGACAGGAGCTTCTTCAGGGGTCCTGTACAGTACAGGCAATGTCCAAAACAAGTAATGGAGTTGCCCTCACCTGGTGTCCAAAAGAGCAGCTAACCCTGATACAGGTAAAGTGTACAGAACATGTAATACCAGTCAGTGCATACACTTCAGTAATACAGGGGTTTTACCAGTGAATGCCCATTTTGATTGGTTGGTTCTTCCAGCCATTGACACGTTTTACAGATCTGGACTGTCTGTAGCATTGTATGTTGAGTCTGGTTTCAACTTACGATGGTCCAGAAAAGACCATTGTATGTTGAAACTATTGTATGTTGAGGCCATTGTAAGTTGAGGGATCACTGTAAATTGTAGTCATGGCTCAGAAGTGGTAAACGGCGTTTAGTGTGTGTGTGTGTGTGTGTGTTTATTACATTTTTTTAACACAGTTTTTTTCTCCCTAAATGTACTTACACTTTTTTTTTTTTTGGTTACTTCTTCTACAGATCTGTGTATCCTGTGGACTCCTTCGGATTCGGTGGACTACTTCGATGACCAGCGTTTTTCTTTGCTTGATGTTAATAAAATGGTTAACGAGGGCTTGTGGGGGAGTGTTTTTTGTAATAAATTTTTTTTAAAACCTGTTGTGTTTTATTTTTATTTTACTTTACTAGACAGGCTTAGTAGTGGAAGCTGTCTTATAGACTGAGTCCATTACTAAACCGGGCTTAGCGTTAGCCACAAAAACAGCTAGCGCTAACCCCCAATTATTACCCCGGTACCCAACACCACAGGGGTGCCGGGAAGAGCCGGTACCAACAGGCCCGGAGCGTCAAAAATGGCGCTCCTGGGCCTAGGCGGTAACAGGCTGGCGTTATTTAGGTTGGGGAGGGCCAGTAACAATGGTCCTCGCCCACCCTGGTAACGTCAGGCTCTTACTGTTTGGTTGATATTTGGTTGAGAATAAAAATAGGGGGACCCTATGCGTTTTTTTTAATATATTTAATTATTTATTTAAAAAAAAAAAACGCATAGGGTCCCCCCTATTTTCATTCTCAGCCAAATACCAACCAAACAGTAACAGCCTGACGTTCCCAGGGTGGGCGAGGACCATTGTTACTGGCCCTCCCCAGCCTAAATAACGCCAGCCTGTTACCGCCTAGGCCCAGGAGCGCCATTTTTGACGCTCCAGGCCTGTTGGTACCGGCTCTTCCCGGCACCCCTGTGGCGTTGGGTACCGGGGTAATAATAGGGGGTTAGCGCTAGCTGTTTTTGTGGCTAGCGCTAAGCCCAGGTTAGTAATGGACTCTGTCTATAAGACAGCTTCCACTACTAAGCCTGTCTAGTAAAGTAAGAAAAAAACACAACAGGTTTTAAAAAATTTTTATTACAAAAAACACTCCCCCACAAGCCCTCGTTAACCATTTTATTAAAATCAAACAAAGAAAAACGCTGGTCATCGAAGTAGTCCACCGAATCCGAAGGAGTCCACAGGATAAACGGATCTGAAATGAGAAGAAAACAAAAAAAATGGGTTAGTACATTTATTATCACCTGCTCACACATCTCCCGCCCCGCACGACTACAACTGCCAGCATGCCCTTACAGTAAGGACATGCTGGGAGTTGTAGTTGTGTGGTGCAGGAGATGTGTGAGCAGGTGATAATAAATGTGACAAGCTTGTCCCCTGCCCCCAGCTGCAGGACTACAACTCCCAGCATGCCCTTACAGTAAGGTGGGGCGGAGGCCGGGCACAGTGTTTCCCAACCTGGGACTTGTAGTTTTGCAACATCTGGAGGCACCCTGGTTGGGAAACACTGTTTTAGGCCAGTGTTTCCCAACCAGGGTGCCTCCAGATGTTGCAAAACTACAAGCCCCAGCATGCCTGGACAGTCAAAGGCTGTCTAGGCATGCTGGGAGTTGTAGTTTTGCAACATCTGGAGGCAACCTGGCTGGGAAACACTGGCCTAAAACAGTGTTTCCCAACCAGGGTGCCTCCAGATGTTGCAAAACTACAAGTCCCAGCATGCCTGGACAGTCAAAGGCTGTCTAGGCATGCTGGGAGTTGTAGTTTTGCAACATCTGGAGGCAACCTGGCTGGGAAACACTGGCCTAAAACAGTGTTTCCCAACCAGGGTGCCTCCAGATGTTGCAAAACTACAAGTCCCAGCATGCCTGGACAGTCAAAGGCTGTCTAGGCATGCTGGGTGTTGTAGTTTTGCAACATCTGGAGGCAACCTGGCTGGGAAACACTGGAATAAAACAGTGTTTCCCAACCAAGGTGCCTCCAGATGTTGCAAAACTACAAGTCCCAGCATGCCTGGACAGTCAAAGGCTGTCTAGGCATGCTGGGAGTTGTAGTTTTGCAACATCTGGAGGCAACCTGGCTGGGAAACACTGGCCTAAAACAGTGTTTCCCAACCAGGGTGCCTCCAGATGTTGCAAAACTACAAGTCCCAGCATGCCTGGACAGTCAAAGGCTGTCTAGGCATGCTGGGAGTTGTAGTTTTGCAACATCTGGAGGCAACCTGGCTGGGAAACACTGGCCTAAAACAGTGTTTCCCAACCAGGGTGCCTCCAGCTGTTGCAAAACTACAAGCCCCAGCATGCCTGGACAGTCAAAGGCTGTCCAGGCATGCTGGGAGTTGTAGTCTTGCAACAACTGGAGGCACCCTGGTTGGGAAGCCTGCGCAACTTACCGGCTTCCGTAGGATCCAGCGCTGCACGACACTGCCGCGCGACACTGCCGCGCGACAGTGCCGCGCGACGATCTCCGACAGCGATCGTCGCTGGAGCCTCGGAAGGGTAAGTGAACCTCTTCGCCGGTCCCCTTCAGCTGTTTAGTTTTGCAACAGCTGGAGGACTACAGTTTACAGACCACAAACCAGGGGTCTGCAAACTGTGGCCCTCCAGCTGTTGCAAAACTACAACTCCCAGCATGCCTGGACAGCCAATGGCTGTCCAGGCATGCTGGGAGTTGTAGTCTTGCAACATCTGGAGGCACCCTGGTTGGGAAACACTGTTTTAGGCCAGTGTTTCCCAACAAGGGTGCCTCCAGCTGTTGCAAAACTACAACTCCCAGCATGCCCGGACAGCCAATGGCTGTCCAGGCATGCTGGGAGTTGTAGTCTTGCAACATCTGGAGGCACCCTGGTTGGGAAACACTGTTTTAGGCCAGTGTTTCCCAACAAGGGTGCCTCCAGCTGTTGCAAAACTACAACTCCCAGCATGCCCGGACAGCCAATGGCTGTCCAGGCATGCTGGGAGTTGTAGTCTTGCAACATCTGGAGGCACCCTGGTTGGGAAACACTGTTTTAGGCCAGTGTTTCCCAGCAAGGGTGCCTCCAGCTGTTGCAAAACTACAACTCCCAGCATGCCCGGACAGCCAAAGGGTGTCCAGGCATGCTGGGAGTTGTAGTCTTGCAACATTTGGAGGCACCCTGGTTGGGAAGCTTGCGCAACTTACCGGCTTCCGTAGGATCCAGCGCTGCACGACACTGCCGCGCGACACTGCCGCGCGACAGTGCCGCGCGACGATCTCCGTCAGCGATCGTCGCTGGAGCCTCGGAAGGGTAAGTGAACTTCTTCGCCGGTCCCCTTCAGCTGTTTAGTTTTGCAACAGCTGGAGGACTACAGTGTACAGACCACACACCAGTGGTCTGCAAACTGTGGCCCTCCAGCTGTTGCAAAACTACAACACCCAGCATGCCCTGACAGCCAAAGCCTATGGCTCTCAGGGCAGGAGCCCGGGCTGACATTACAGTGCAGCCGCCCGGGCTCCTCACACGGCCTCCCCGCTACCCCCCCCCCCCCCTTGTCTCCCGCCCGCGCCGCTCAGCTCCCGCTGCTCCAAGACTACAACTCCCAGCGTGTCCTCACTGTAAGGCCATGCTGGGACTTGTAGTCTTGCAACAGCAGACAGATGGGAGTTGTGTGGCGCTGGCAGGTGAGAGGGGTGGGATGTAAATCACTGTAGTGACTGTAGTGCCCCGGTAGCGCAGTGAGGGTAGCGGGGAGAAAGTATGTCGGAGCCCGGGCGGCAGCAGCTTTTCCTGCTCCATGTTGGAGCTGGAGTAAATTTAGTCAATTTTTACGGCCGTTGCGACAGTTTATTGCGCAACTGCGACTGTCTCAGTTAATAAATTCCTGACCACTGCAAGTCAAAACTGAAAACTTGCGTAAATTAAGCGGGAAAAAAAAATTTGACTTTCTAGCTCTTGCTAGGGAAAGTCGCACAATTTATAGGGTAGGCGCAATTGCGACAATTTTGCGCCAAAAATAGTCAGAAAAAAATGACTAAACCCCTTAGTAAATGCCCCCCAACGTGTAATACACTCTGTCTGCTTGTGCAATAATGTTGCTATGATGTCTGGGCATTATACTTCTATGTCTGCTTGCGCATTTACTTTGTATTTATCTTGTGATATGATCTTAGTTTTTAGCCATGCTTATAGTCTTTTATTGTAGATTTTAGTCTTTGTTACATTAGTCGGTTTTAGGATTAGTATGTCTATTCTGCTATGTCGCTGTTCACACTGAGTTTTATTGTATCCGTTTTCTGAGTTTTTGTAACAAGACATCCCTGTGACCTTTTAATGGGACTCTGGGGAATTCAGATTTTGTACAAGATATCTCCATACTCCATGGGGGACTCTGAGAGATTGAATTCTAGTATCAAGACATTCCCGTGTTTTCCTTTAGGTTTTCTGGGGGATTGAGTTTTTATTCCTGTTTATTCCTGGAGTCTTTTCTGACTTTTCCCCAGTCTTGTGTTCTGGACCCAATCTGTTTGTTAGTTATCTGTGTCCAGTGTGAACAGTGTTCTATATTTATATCCTGTTTGTTTGGTTGATCTGATCTTTGTCCTTTGTACTTGTATCTGTTTGTGAACAGTGTCCTATATTCTTGATCAGTTTGCCTGTTTATATTCTGCCCTGTTAGTATTTGTATCCTGTCTGGTATGTCTGGTAGTTTTCCGTTTCTGGCCTGTGACCAACTATGTATATTATTTGTTTTTACGCCACTGCACTGTAGTGCTTGGAGGGACCGGCTGCAAGTTGTCAATACATTGCTCAGGATGGACGGGCAAGTAGCCAGGGAGAGTGTTTTTAGGGTCAGTTTAGGGCTCACTCTCCCTGTCCCCGCAGTCGGTTGTGACATGATCTTGTTCTTTGGGAGAGCTCTATGTATCTTCTATAAGGGTGCGTTCACAAATGCGTATTTTTGCTGCAGATCTGCTGCAGATTTGCTGCTGCAGATTTTGCTGCCCATTGACTTTAATGAGTAGATAAATCTGCTGAAGCAAATCTGCAGCAGAAAATATGCACGTGTGAATGCACCCTTAGGGTAGATATTATACCATACTGTATTCTATATCCTCTGCATGTTATTAAAGGTGAGAAAAGTATGCTCGCTATAGAGAGTTTGCTGACGTAATTACCAAGTGAGTCAGTTTAACATTAGGAATACTTCAGTGCAGTTCCATTGTGGGACTGTTCTTCTAAGGACATTCATTCAGCCTACACATAGGTCCTACAGTAGGGTATATTGTAGGACATTGTAGGTCTCAGCCCCCATCCCCTCACTTGCATATTATCTTGCTTTGTTTTGAAAGTGGTCTGAAGTGGTCTGAATTTGGTTTGGTTTGTTTTCTTGGTTGTTTTATCTTCAGAAGTTACTACATCCTTTTAAAGGGTAACTATTGAAAGTTAGATTTTAAAGGGCCTTAATGGCCCTTATACATCTTATCCCTTATCCTTTGGATAGGGGATAAGATGTATTAGGGCCAGAGTACCCCATTAATCGACAGTTAAGCCCCTCTAAGTCCCCATATTGTTCAGTGGGGCAAAAAAGTATATAGCCATTAACCAGCCACCAATTAGGTAAGTTCTCCCACTTAAAAAGATGAGAGGCCTGTAATTTTCATAATAGGTATACCTCAACTATGAGAGACATAATGAGAAAAAAATCCATAAAATCACATTGTCTGATTTTTATAGAATTTATTTGCAAATTATGGTGGAAAATAAGTATTTGGTCACCTACAAACAGGCAAGATTTCTGTCTCTCACAGACCTGTAACTTTTTCTTTAAGAGTCTCCTCTGTCCTCAACTCGTTACCTGTATTAATGGCACATGTTTGAACTTGTTATCAGTATAAAATACACCTGTCCACAACCTCAAACAGTCACACTCCAAACACCACTATGACCAAGACCAAAAAGCTGTCAAAAGACACCAGAAACAAATTGTAGACCTGCACAAAGCTGGGAAAACTGAATCTGCAATAGGCAAGCAGCTTGGTGTGAAGAAACCAACTGTGGGAGCAATTATTAGAAAATGTAAGACATACAAGATGAATGACTAGCAGAGAGCTGGGACCAAAGTAACAAAGGCTACCATCAGTAACACACTACGCTGCCAGGGACTCAAATCATGTAGTGCCAGACGTGTCCCCCTGCTTAACCCCTTAAGGACCAAGGACCTACCGGTACGTCCTGAGTCCTTTCACTTTCTATTACGCGGGTCGGGCCCGGCCTCTAACAACGGCCGGGACCCGTGGCTAATAGCGTGCGGCACTGATCGTGGTGCCGTGCGCTATTAACCCTTTAGATGCGGCATTCAAAGTTGAACGTCGCGTCTAAAGTGAAAGTAAATCAATGCCGGTTAGCTCAGGGGGCTGTTCGGGATGGCTGCGGTGAAATTGCGGCATCCCAAACAGCTGTGACACAGCAGGAGGGTCCCATACCTTGCCTCCTGGTGTCCGATCGCCGAATGACTGCTCCAGGCATGAGCAGTCAAGCGGCAGAATCATTGATCAATGGTTTCCTATGAGAAACCATTGATCAATGTAAAAGATCAGTGTGTGCAGTGTTATAGCCCCCTATGGGAGCTATAACACTGCAAAAAAAAAGTGGGAAAAAAAGTTAATAAAGATCATTTAACCCCTTCCCTAATTAAAGTTTGAATCACCCCCCTTTTCCCATATAAAAAAACAGTGTAAATAAAAATGGATATAAACATATGTGTTATCGCCGCGTGTGGAAATGTCCGAATTATAAAAATATATTGTTAATTAAACCGCACGGTTAATGGCATGCACGCAAAAAAAATTCCACAGTCCAAAATAGTGTATTTTTGGTCCCTTTTGATATCATGAAAAAATGAATAAAAAGCGATCAATGAGTCCTATCAATACAAATATGGTTCCGCTAAAAACTTCAGATCACGGCACTAAAAATGAGCCCTCATACCACCCCATACGCAGAAAAATAAAAAAGTTATAGGGGTCAGAATATTTTAAACATTTAAATTTTCCTGCATGTAGTTATGATTTTTTCCAGAAGTATAACGAAATCAAACCTATATAAGTAGGGTATCATTTTAATCGTATGGACCTACAGAAAAAAGATAAGGTGTAATTTTTACCGAAAAATGTACTATGTAGAAACGGAAGCCCCCAAAATCTACAAAATGGTGTTTTTTTTTCTTCAATTTTGTTGCACAATGATTCTTTTTTCAGAAAAATTCAGGCCTCTCTCATGTTTTTAAGTGGGAGAACTTGCACAATTGGTGGCTGGCTAAATACTTTTTTGCCCCACTGTAGTTTGGTACAGTAGAGTGGGTAGATAAGTGGGCTGGTGAAAAGTAGGAAGGTTAGGTAGTTAGATCACTCCATTATGTGGGTGCCCTCAGTTGGTAGGTGACACATGTAGGTAGATCCCCCTGTAGATAAGAGCCCCACAATAGTAGATAGTTGTTCCTGTAGGTAAGTCTCCCTGTAGATAGCAGCCTCCTGTAGGTATTAGCAGACCACCTGTAGGTATTAGCAGCCCCCACTTGTAGGCAGTAACAGCCCCCACTTTAAGTTGTATCAGGCCTCTGTATTAAGTAGCAGCTGCCTGTAGATAGTAGTCAACCCTGTAGGTAGTAGCAGCCCCCTGTAGGTAGAAACAGCAAGCCCAACCCCTGTGGATAGTAACAGCCTCCTGTATGTAGTATAGCAGGCCTGTGTAGGAAGTACCAGCCCCCTGTAGGTAGCAGCAACCCCCAGTAGATAGTAGTAGGCCCCTCCTTGTAGGTAGTTGCAGCTCCCCTTTAGGTAGTAGCAGCCCCCTTTAGATAGTCGTAGCATCCCTGTAGGTAGTCACAGCTCCCTTGTAAGTAGTAACAGCCCCCTGTAGCAAGCAGTAGCCCCCCTCTAGGTAGTAGCAGCCGCCTCTAGGTAGTAGTAGCCTCTTGTAAATAGTAGTAGCCCTTTTTTAGGCAATAGCAGCCCCCTAAAGATATAATAATCCCCCTGCAGGTAGAAACAGCCCCCTGTACATAGTATTAGCACCACCCTTAGATAGTATCACCCCCCCTGTAGTGGCCCCCTGTAGATAGCAGTAGCCTCCCTGTAGGTAGCCACAGCCCCCCTGTAGGTAGCCCCAGACCCGTGTAGCTAGTAGTAGCCCCCTATAGGTATTAATAGTCCCCTTTAGAAAGTAACAGCCCCCCTGCAGGTAATAGCAGTCTCCTGTCATTTATAATAGCCCTATGTAGGTAGTAGGAGCCCCCTGTGCATAGTAGTATCCCCCTGTAGATAGTAGTAGCTCTCCAAAGGTGGTAGCAGCTCCCTATAGCTAGTAGTAGTCCCCCTGTAGGTAGTTCTAGCACCGCCATAGATAGTTGCAGCCCCCATGTAGATCATTGCAGCCCTCTTGTAGGTAGTAGTCTCCCATTGTAGATAGTAGCATCCCTTGTAGGTAGTAGCAGCCCCTGTAGATAGGAGTAGCCCCCCTGTAGATAGTAGCAGCCCCCTGTAGGTAGTAGGAGCTTCCCTGTAGGTAGTAGTAGCCCTTATTAGGCAGTAACAGCCCCTCCATAGTTAGTAGAAGCCCCCTGCTGAAAGCAGTAACCACACCTATAGGTAGTAGTGCATAATGGTAGAAGCCTCCTGTATAAAGTAATAGCCCCCCTGTAGGTAGTAACATACCCCCATAGGTAGTACCAGCCCTCTGTAGATAGTAGTAGCCTTCTGTAGGTAGGAATAGTCCACCTGTAGGTAGTAGCAGCCCCCCCCCCCCCCCCCCCTGTATATAGTACCCACCCCAGCACTCATATACTCTCTCGTCTGTAACATGGTGTACTGTGGAGGAGCAAATGACATTCACATCCTCCTGCTTCCTCCATACACAGCACTCGAGAAAAGAGCGCAGGTGCAGTGGAGAGGGTAGAGTGTCGTGAATTTCACATGCTCCTTCATAGGACAACATGTTACGAATGAGAAAATAGGGAAGTGGAGTGGTAACATTTTACATAAAACAGGCTGAGGTGCAGTATATGAGTAAGTGCCAAGGGTACTTCCTACAGCAATGTTGGTCGCTGGCCCTCTTCTTAATGGGGTACTGGTTGCACCCCCTGATGGTGACCCTGCACATGACTCCAGGTTATTTGGTTATTACGCTCATCGTGTGATTTGATAAACATTTTGCAACTCATGATAATGTATTTTATTTACTATGGTTGACTTGTAGTAGAAAATAAAGAGTACAGAAGCACCCTCTAATGTACACTGAGCCTGCATCCTAACACAGTAAACTAGTAACTCTGTAGAATATGAAATGCCAGAGTGACTAATTAGTTACTGACCTAAAGAGGCTGCCAAATGGTAAATTGTTTCATCTGACTCAACTTTTTTGTTTAAGAAAATGTTCCATTATCCTTGCCAGCAAAGAAGCTGAAATGCATATGCTGCATGGTAGTTTGCTCACAAAGCTCTGAGAAAGGCACTTGGATAAGACTTTTTTATTGTTAATGTTATAATCCTCAATATGGTTTGTATTTTGTGTGTAGGTGTCTTCAAGGCATAAAGTGAAAAAAAATCTATGTGGACTAATTATATTGTTTAGCAAAGTTCAACATGCTATTCTAATGTGCAGATCCATTCTACCTGTTGTGGCTATTGTATTGCTTATATGCCTATTGTGGCTAATGTTACAAAGCATACATTTAATGCATTTGAAATATTCACAAATAAAATATAGCCACAAACTATGAATATAATCACAGATGTTTTATGTTAAATAAACTGTAGTGCATATTACATGAATAACAAAAATAGGTGGCACTAGAGAGACAATTCTCCTCTTTCTGGAGAACTAATTTGCATGAATAACACGTAAGTCATTCCGGTATTGGGACTTCCATGGGATATGTAGCTGTTGATTAAAGCAAAGGACTGTATTATATGCTGTAGGGCTGTATTTATGAGATCAGTACTTGTTTACTCTGCGACTCAGGCCATGTAAAACAGCCCTTAAACAATTAAAACCATGCTTTGTCTTATCCAGGTCAAATCATTACAGCCAGCAATATTTTGCAGAGAACAGTTGTTGCTGACCATTAGCTTTATTGGGAAGTATTCTCTCCTGGCACAGCAGTGCTAGGACTCTTAGCATCATTATACCGAGAGAACACCTGCTGATGAGGCAGTCAACAACCAACTGTTCATTTACTAATCATTGCACAATAATATCTGTTGTTAAGTCTCCTGTGCTGTACTCAATTAAAGGGGTATTCTGGCTTTAAACAACTTATCCCCAACCAAAGAATGCCGAGGGCTGCACCGAGATTGCGGGGTCCCCAGCAGTGGGACCCCTGCGATCATACATCTTATCCCCTTTGCTTTGGATAGGGGATAAGATGTATAAAGCCGGAATACCCCTTTAAGCTTAGGCAGGGACAGCCCTGTCACCCCCCACAAAACCATTTTCTGAGATGGTTTTTGGGGGGCATGTCACATTTATGAAGCCCCTATGGTTCTAGAACAGCAAAAAACAAAAAAAAAAAAAAAAAACACATGGCATACTAATTTGGAAACTACACCCCTCAAGGAACGTAACAAGGGGTGCAGTGAGCCTTAATACCCCACAGGTGTTTGACGACTTTTCGTTAAATTTGGATGTGTAAATGAGAAAAAAAAATTTCACTAAAATGCAGTTTTTTCCCCAAATTTTACATTTTTACAAGGGGTAATAATAGAAAATGCCCCCCAAAATGTGTAACCCCCATCTCTTCTGAGTATGGAAATACCCCATGTGGGGACGTCAAGTTCTCTGCTGGCGCACTAAAATGTTCAGAACAGAAGGAGTCACATTTGGCTTTTGGATGCAAATTTTGCTGAAATGGTTTTTGGGGGGCATGTCGCATTTAGGAAGCCCCTAAGCTGCCAGAACAGCAAAAAAAAAAAACACATGGCATACTATTTTGGAAACTACATCCCTCAAGGAACGTAACAAGGGGTACAGTGAGCCTTAACACCCCACAGGTGTTTGACGACTTTTTGTTAAAGTTGGATGTGTAAATGAGGAAAAAAAAAGTCACTAAAATGCTGGTTTTTCTCCAAATTTTAAATTTTTACAAGGGGTAATAGGAGAAAATGCCCCCCAAAATTTGTAACCCCATTTCTTCTGAGTATAGAAATACCCCATGTGTGGACTGAATGTGCTCTGTTGGAGCACTACAATGCTCAGAAGAGGAGGCGCACCATTGAGCTTTTGGAGAGTGATTTTGTTTGGAATGGAAGTCAGGGGCCATGTGCGTTTACAAAGCCCCCTGTGGTGCCAGAACAGTGGACCCCCCCCCCCACATGTGACCCCATTTTGGAAACTACACCCCTCACAAAATTTAATAAGGGGTGCATGTGCTCTGCTGGAGCACTACAATGCTCAGAAGAGGAAGAGCGCCATTAAGCTTTTGGAGAGTGATTTTGTTTGGAATGGAAGTCAGGGGCCATGTGCGTTTACAAAGCCCCCTGTGGTGCCAGAACAGTGGACCCCCCCCCACATGTGACCCCATTTTGGAAACTACACCCCTCACAGAATTTAATAAGGGGTGCAGTGAGTATTTTCACCCCACTGGCGTTTGACAGATCTTTGGAACAGTGGGCTGTGGAAATGAAAAATAAAATTTTTCATTTTCACGGACCACTGTTCAACTATGAAGAATTTTCATTAAACGCCTGTGGGGTGTTAAGGCGCACTATACCCCTTGTTATGTTCCGTGAGGGGTGTAGTTTCCAAAATGGGGTCACACGTGGGTTTTTTTTTTTTTTGCTTTTATGTCAGAACCGCTGTAAAATCAGCCACCCCTGTGCAAATCACCAATTTAGGCCTCAAATGTACATAGTGTGCTCTCACTCCTGAGCCTTGTTGTGCGTCCGCAGAGCATTTTACGCCCACATATGGGATATTTCCGTACTCCAGCTGTTGCTAAACTCCCAGCATGCCTGGACAGTCAGTGGCTGTCCGGAAATGCTGGGAGTTGTTGTTTTGCAACAGCTGGAGGCGCCGTTTTGGAAACACTGCCGTACAATACGTTTTTAATTTTTATTGGTGGGGGACAGTGTAAGGGGTGTATATGTAGTGATTTACCCTTTATTATGTGTTCGTGTAGTGTAGTTTTTTTAGGGCACATTTGCACTGGCGACTTATGGTGACTTTCCCACTAGGAGTTTGCGCTGCAGTGAAAAATTTGCCGCAGCTCAAACTTCAAGAAGGAAACTTAATGTAAACTTGCCCATGTGAATGTACCCTGTACATTCACGTGGGGGGCAAACCTCTAGCTGTTTCAAAACTACAACTCCCAGCATGTACTGACAGACCGTGCATGCTGGGAGTTGTACTTTTGCAACAGCTGGAGGCACACTGGTTGGAAAACTTCAGTTAGGTTCTGTTACCTAACTCAGTATTTTCCAACCAGTGTGCCTCCAGCTGTTGCAAAACTACAACTCCCAGCATGTACTGATCGCCGAAGGGCATGCTGGGAGTTGTAGTTATGCAACAGCTGGAGGTACGCAACTACAACTCCCAGCATGCTGAGACAGCTGTTTGCTGTTTGGACATGCTGGGATTTGCTGTTTTGCAACATCTGGAGGGCTACAGTTTAGAGACCATTGCACAGTCATTTTCAAACTGTGGCCCTCCAGATGTTGCAAAACTACAAATCCCAGCATGCCCAGACAGCAAACTGTATAGTGGTCTCAAACTGTGGCCCTCCAGATGTTGCTAGGCAACTCACCAACTTCTGTAGGATCGAGGGAGCCGCATCGCCGTCCTTTGCAGCCACCAATCCCCGCAGCTGATCGTCGCCTCCGCCACGGTAAGTGGACTTTGGCGCCGGTCCCTGTCGGTTTCCCCGTTCTGCCCCACCTATTGTGGGTGGGCAGAACAGGGAACCGACCAATAGCAGCACCCCTGCCACCTCACTCCTATCCCTTCAGAGGGATCGTGGGTGTCTTAGACAACCCCGATCCCCCTTATCTTCCGGGTCACCTTAGACATGTATGACCCGGAATCGCCGCAAATCACAATAGTGAATTCACCTGCAATTTACGGCAATCGGCGACATGGGGGGGTCTGATGACCCTCCTGGGCATTTGCGCAGGGTGCCTGCTGATCGATATCCGCGCCGCTCGCCGGGCAGGGACCGAAATTCCCACGGGCTTACAGGTATATCCTGGGTCCTTAAATACCAGGGTGTCAGGACGTACCCGCACGCCCTGGGTCCTGAACAGGTTAAACCGATCTCTGCAGTTCACTGGTTTCTATAATTGCAAAAAAATTATCAGGTCCTGTGCACCTTTTTGGTAAATTTTGAGCAAATGTGCAAACAATACACCAAGCAAACAGGGGTAAAATCTTTACTACCTTACACCAACATTGATAAATGTCCCCTAATGAGTTTATATAACAGGTTGTTAATTTTACAGATATACAGTTGAGCAAAAAAGTATTTAGTCAGCCACCAATTGTGCAAGTTCTCCCACTTAAAAAGATGAGAGAGGCCTATAATTTTCATCATAGGTATACCTCAACTATGAGAGACATAATGAGAGAAAAAAATCCCTAAAATTCATTGTCTGATTTTTAAATAATTTATTTGCAAATTATGGTGGAAAATAAGTATTTGGTCAACCAGAAACAGGTAAGATTTCTGGCTCTCACAGACATGTAACTTCTTCTATAAGAGTCTCCTCTGTCCTCCACTCGTCACTTGTATTAATGGCACCTGTTTGAACTTGTTATCAGTATAAAAGACACCTGTCCACAACCTGTGGTAAAAACTCAACTCGTCGTGTTTGGAGGAGAAAGAATGCTGAGTTGCATTCAAAGAATACCATACCTACTATGAAGCATGGGGGTGGAAACATCATGCTTTGGGGCTGTTTTTCACCTAAGGGAACAGGACGACTGATCCGTGTAAAGGAAAGAATGAATGGGGCCATGTATCATGAGATTTACAGTGAAAACCTCCTTCCATCAGCTATGGCATTGAAGATGAAACATGGCTGGGTCTTTCAGCATGACAATGATTCCAACACTGCCCGGGCAATGGAGGAGTGGCTTCATAAGAAGCATTTCAAGGTCCTGGAGTGGCCTAGCCAGTCTCCAGATCTCTTGGCATCTTTTCCCAACAACAATTTTAAGATCTCTCCACAGGTGTTCAATGGGATTTAGATCTGGACTCATTGCTGGCCACTTCAGAACTCTCCAGCGCTTTGTTGCCATCCATTTCTGGGTGCTTTTTGACATATGTTTGGGGCCATTGTCTTGCTGTAAGACCCAAGATCTCGGACGCAAACCCAGATTTCTGACACTAGGCTGTACAGTGTGACCCAAAATCTGTTGGTAATCCTCAGATTTCATGATGTCTTGCACACATTTAAGGCACCCAGTGTCAGAGGCAGCAAAACAATCCCAAAACATAATTGAACCTCCACCATATTTCACTGTAGGTACTGTGTTCTTTTCTTTGTAGGCCTCATTCCTTTTTCGGTAAACAGTAGAATGATGTGCTTTACCAAAAAGCGCATCTGTCCACAAGAAGTTTTCCCAGAAGGATTTTGGCTTACTCAAGTTCATTTTGGCAAAATGTAGTCTTGCTTTTTTATGTCTCTGTGTCAGCAGTGGTGTCCTCCTGGGTCTTGCTATAGCGTTTAATTTAATTGAAATGTCGACGGATAGTTCGCGCTGACACTGATGCTCCCTGAGCCTGCAGGACAGCTTAAATATCTTTGGAACTTGTTTGGGGCTGCTTATTCACCATCCGGACTATCCTGCGTTGACACCTTTCATCATTTTTTCTCTTCCATCCACAACCAGGGAGATTAGCTTCAGTGCCATAGGTTGCAAACTTCTTGATAATGTTCCACACTGTGGAAAAAGGCAAATCTAGATCTCTGGAGATGGACTTGTAACCTTGAGACAGTTCTCTTCTCCACTTTCTGTTGTCCATGCTTAGTTTGGCACACACAGACACACAATTCAAAGACTAAGTGAACTTCTCTCCCTTTTATCTGCTTTTAGGTGTGATTTTTATATCACCCACACCTGTTACTCACCCTGCCCCAGGTGAGTTTAAAGGAGCATCACATGCTTGAAACAATCTTATTTTTCCACAATTTTGAAAGGGTGCCAATCATTTTGTCCAGCCCATTTTTGGAGTTTGGTGTGACATTATGTCCAATTTGCTTTGTTTCCTCCCTTTTTTGGTTTAGTTCCAATACACACAAAGGGAATAAACATGTGTATAGCAAAACATGTGATACTGCAATCTTTTTCCGTGAGAAAAAATTTCAGGGGAGCCAACATTTACGGCCATGATCGTACATAATAGGTATTGCTCCGTTCCTAATGTATTGTGCTATAAAACCATAATTTAATTATCCTGAACGGTGAATGCCGTAATAAAAAAAAAAAAATTGGGGTAAAAAAAAGTAGAATAAAAATTATCTAAAGGCATCATGTATCGGAAAAATTGTACCAATAAAAATTACAGCTTGTCCCACAAAACATAAGCCCTCACAAAATTGTTGTGAAAAGGAAAAAAAATTAAAAGCTATACATATTGGGTATCGCCACAATTGTATCTATCCACAAAATAAAGATAACATAATTTTTACCGCATAGTGAACTCCATGAAAACAATAATTGAAAAAAAAAAAACACCAGAAGATTTCCAATTTTTCCCAAAAAAACGCTGCATGTATCAACAATAATCAAAAATGTGGAGTTGGATACTACTTGGGAATATTTTGCAATGGATAGTATAGGTAGTAGAGGTAGGTATCGGAAGCTCCCGGACGTGCTCTGCTTGTTAAGTGTGGAAATAAAGGTTCCTGGGAAAGTTACCCAATGTAACTGTAACCAGTATAGTAAATTAGAAAGCGGCACTCACCAGGTATAACTGGATAAAATCTTCAATACTTTATTAGGTCATCTTAAAATCCGTGCAGTTTGGCAAGTGTGAAAAGGTGCAGACAGACTGGGACAGCGGTAGCTACTTTGCGCGTGTCTTGCGCATCTTGAGGCTTGTCCCAAGATTTCAAGCGGTGGGTAAAATCCCTCCTTCTGGGACAAAGCCAGCTAAGTAACAAAGAAAAGCTGGAGTGGCATGGTTACTTCATACAATAGGTAGAGCAGAAAGCGCTGTTTCTTTGTCAATGCCTGACGGAGCACCTTGACCAGTTTTTATTGAATAATTCGTCTCTTAAACGAATATGCATAGGACGGATTGTAACCCCGATATAGAATCTTCTACATGTACACATTATACAGTGATCCCTCAACATACGATGGTAATTCGTTCCAAATGAACCATCATTAGTTGAAACCATCGTACGTTGAGGAATCCGTGCAATGTAAAGTATAGGAAGTTATACTCACCTGTCCCTGCCGCTCCGGACCATCACTGCTGCCCTGGATGTCACCCTCCATCGCTGTTGCCGCGTCCCCAGGGTGTCCCCACCGCTCCGGACCGTCTCTGCTGCCTGGGATCGTCGCTCTCCATCGCCGTCATCACGTCGCTGCGCACACCGCTCCTATTGGATGAGGGGACAGCGTGCGCTGCGACGTGATGACGACAAAGGAGAGCGAGGGCGATGCAGTGGAGCCCGAAGAGGACGGTCCGGAGCGCCGGGGACAGGTGAGTGACCATCACAAGGGGCACCTTAAACAGCTATCCGGCGGCAGCTGAAGCAGTCTGCGCTGCCGGACAGCCGTTTATGCAATAGCCCCGACAAAGGGCATGCTGGGAGTTGTAGTTGGAACTCCAGCTTTTGCAAAACTATTACTCCCAGCATGCCCTTTGGCTGTGCATGCTGAGAGTTGTTGCTAACCAACAGCAGGAGGTGAACAGGCCTCGCCTCCTGCTGTATCCTGCTGCCGGGACCGTCACTGCCGCTCCTCAGGGGATCTCTGCCAGACCAGGGAGAGGTAAGAGACCCCCGCAGGCCCCGATCTCCACCCCGATCGCCACCTCGATCACCGCCCAGCAGGACAGTGATTGGTCAGTCGTTTTGACCGATCAATCACGTGATCGTGAGGTGGCACCGGTGCCTCCTCACTCCTGCTGTTTAAGGGGGAATGGGGCTGTCTCAGACACCCCCATTCACCCATTTTTTTCCGGGTCACCAGAGACCCGATTGACCCCCAATCGCCGACATGGGAGGGTCTCAGGAACCCCCAGGGGTTGGCATGGGTGCCTGCTGATTGATAACAGCAGCCACCCGGTCCAGTCCCTGCCCGGCGCGTGACGGGGACCGAAATTCCCACGGGCATACAGGTACGCCCTGGGTCCTTAAGTGTCAGGGCGTACATGTACACCCTGGGTCCCTTAGTGGTTAATATCAGCTTGAGACCTTCACAAATGAATCCTATCATGCTGGATTCAAAATTGAGAGCTTTTAAGAATTTCATCATGGCTTCAATGCCTTTCTCTTGGGGAAATCTTGTATATAAGCTCTCTACATCTATAGATGCTAGAGAGTAGTTCTGTTGCCATGGGAGAGTTTCTAATGTAGCAAAAACTCATCCATTTCCTTCAAATAGGATGGTATACAGTACAATGTGGGTCTCAATTCCCAGTTTAAAAAATATGTAATATACTGTATAATGTGTACATGTAGAAGATTCTATATATGGTCTACAATCCATCATATGCATATTCGTTTAAGAGAACAGTTTTATTCAATAAAAACTGGTAAAGGTGATCCATGCCTAATCGAACATATTAGGCATACACACAAAGGGAATACCAACGATTTAAAAATCATCGGCATTCAAAGGGTGGACTCTGTTCCATCAGGCATTGACAAAGAAACAGCACTACGCAGACAAGAAGCTAAATGGATTATCCGTACCAGGGCTCAAGGAGGCCTAGGAATAAATGACAAGAATGACTTGAGTGTTTTTATTAGATAATTTATGAATATATGGCCATGGTTTAAATGTTTCTGTTTATGCTATTACCAATATTCCATAATTTTCTTCTTTTGTTGCTCTTCCATATATTTTTTTTATTTTTTCTATTCTGCTCTACCTATTGTATGAAGTAACTATGCCACTCCAGCTTTTCTTTGTGTTACACTGTGGCAAGGGAAGGGTGTATTTCCCTAGCTAACCCTGGAGAAACCTCCACCTGTGGCCTAATTAATAAGGTAGCAGAAAAGGGAAGTATGTTTAAAAGGAAGTCAGACAATGTAGTCTGGGCTCTCCCCAGATGACAGCAAGGTGGCTCTAGGGGGGAGGCAGAGGTCCCAGTGAGGAACACACAGCCCGAGCTGTGAGTGGCTCCAACAGTGAAGTGTGGATGAAACACACAGCAAGAGGTTGCAAACGCTGTGTGTGAACAGTGAGTAGAAGGTTGCAGGAGGCATAAGTTTAACTGGCCTGGAAAAGCCCACCAGTTGATAGTCAGGGCATGCTGCATTGTTTAGTTAGTGACTAGATGGTCTAGGGTTTTGTTTGTTCCTGTCTTATGTTTTTATTTTTCCTGCAACCTCTCTAATTAAACTGGCGAGGGGCCAGACTTGCATAAAGTACTGTTGTTTGCCTGCTGATTGAAGTGGAAATGTGTCCTCTGACAGTGTCAAGGACGATCCCAGAGCTATCCCCAGGGAGAAATCCTCACAATTGATGGAAGATGCGGGCAGCACATTGCTAAGAGCAACCAACGGTCGAGTTGCAGTGAAGTTGTTGCCAGGAGCAACCCACCCTGCATGTTGCAAGTTACCTGATACCTGATTATCCTCTGGTCAGGAGGCCAGAAAAGATGGATGTGAGGATCCGTGAGTTGATGGTGGCTGGTGAGTCATGCCCAGCATAATACCATTTATGAAGATTAGGCCAGAATCTGGTAAGACTGTTCTAATTGACTTTAAAACTTGTTATGGGACAGTGAGCCATGTTATGGAGGTGTGTGCTGAGCTTGAGATAGAGTTTAGCATACATAAGAAGACAAAAAGGTACCCGCACTCACCGCGAGGAAACAGCAGACCAACTTCTATGGCATCTCGGACAGAACCGACTTCAGGCTGACAGCAGGGCGCTCAGAGTGGAGGTGACTGCCGGCAAAGTTTTGCGCAGATCACGCTTCTTCCGGCCTCGTACGAGGCCGGAAGAAGCGCGATCTGCCCGAAACTTTCCCGGCAGTCGCCTCCACTCTGAGCATCCTGCTGTCAGCCTGAAGTCGGATCTGTCCCAGATGGGTTCTTGCATTACTACCAGCAGGATCACGTACGAGGCCGGAAGGAAGCGCGGTCTGCGCGAAACTTTGCCAGCAGTCGCCTCCACTCTGAGCGCCCTGCTGTCAGCCTGAAGTCAGATCTGTCCGAGATGCCATAGAAGTTGGTCTGCTGTTTCCTCGCGGTGAGTGCGGGTACCTTTTTGTCTTCTTATGTATGCTATTAAGTGACTTCGGGTTTCTTGGTACCCAGCACCTCTGGACCCATAGGCATCAGGACTCTGCGTTGTTACAGTGACAAATCGCTAGCCTCCACAGTACATGCTGACACAATTGTTCTTTCTCCAAAACAGTGCCCTCTAGCTCAGTGGCGTTGCTAGGGTTGGTGTCACCCGGTGCAGTAGAAAATGGTGTCACCCCCATACCTACCCCCTCCCCCCAGTAAGTTTTTAGCCTGTTGTGACAGACACCCCTGTTGTAGCGCATTGTGAGAAATTCCAGTATAATAATCAGATATACCAGTTGCCACAGAATAGGAAAGTGTTAAAGAAGTTTTCACCATTGAAATATACAGCTCCCAGAATTACTTAAAGGGGTACTCCACTGGAAAACATTTACTTTTATATCAACTGGTGCCAGAAAGTTAAACAGATTTTTAAATTACTTCTATATAAAATCTTAATACTTACAGTACTTATAAGCTGGTGTATGCTGCACAGGAAGTTGTGTAGTTCTTTCCAGTCTGACCACAGTGCTATTTGCTGACACCTCTGTCCATGTCAGGAACTGTCCAGAGCAGGATAGGTTTGCTATGGGGATTTGCTCCTGGACAGTTCTTGACATGGACAGAGGTGTCAGCACAGAGCACTGTGGTCAGACAGAAAATAAATTAAAAAAGAAAATAACTTCCTGTGAATCGCTTATACAGTAGCTAATAAGTACTGGAAGGATTAAGATTTTTAAATAGAAGTAATTTACAAATTTGTTTAACTTTGTAGCACCAGCTGATTACAATTTTTTTTTTTCCAGTAGAGTACCCCTTTGAGCAGTGGTGAGGTTATGCTGGGAGTTGTAGTTTCACTGACCTAACTGTAGAACTGACAAGTGACTACAGCTCTGATAGGACATAGAGAGGACAATGATATCAGTGACTACAGGTGACGTCTTCTCTATAGTCTTCCCTTATCTAATTCAGATGGTACATACCGCCGGGTCCAGCTAAAACTTCTCTCTGCAGAATGTGACGCCCAGACATCTCCTCACTATGTCAGCGCATTCTCATCCTCTATATGAAAACAATAATTATTATAAACCTGCCAGACACTGTATCCTCTAAATATAATACTACTATACACTACACTCTTTGATTATAAACCTTCCATACACCATACCCACTGAATATAATACTACCACACACTGTACATTCTGAATATAATACCAACACATACTGTACACTCTGAATATAAATCTGCCACATACTGTACCCCTGAATATACCGCCACACACTATACCCTCTGAATATAATAGTACCACACACTGTACATTCTGAATATAATACCAACACATACTGTACACTCTGAATATAAATCTGCCACATACTGTACCCCTGAATATACCGCCACACACTGTACCCACTGAATATAATACTACCACACACTGTACATTCTAAATATAATACCAACACATACTGTACACTCTGAATATAAATCTGCCACATACTGTACCCCTGAATATAATACCACCACACACTGTACCCACTGAATATAATACTACAACACATTGTACATTCTGAATATAATACCAACACATACTGTACACTCTGAATATAAATCTGCCACATACTGTACCCCTGAATATAATACCACCACACACTGTACCCACTGAATATAATACTACAACACATTGTACATTCTGAATATAATACCAACACATACTGTACCCACTGAATATAAATCTGCCACATACTGTACCCCTGAATATAATACCGCCACACACTATACCCTCTGAATATAATACTACCACAAACTGCGCCCTCTGAATATAATACTACCACAAACTGCGTCCTCTGAATATAAATCTGCCACATACTGTACCCTCTGAATATAAATCTGCCACATAATTTACCCCTGAATATAAATCTTCCACATACTGTACACCTGAATATAATACCGCCACATACTGTACCCTCGGAATATAATACTACCACCCACTGCACCATCTGAATATAATACTTAGAGATGAGCAAACTACAGTAAATTCAACTCGTCACAAACTTCTCTGCTCGGCAGTTAATGCCTTATCCTGCGTAAATTAGTTCAGCTTTCAGGTGCTCCCGTGGGCTGGAAAAGGTGGATACAGACCTAGGAGACTCTTTCATAGGACTGTATCCACCTTTTTCAGCCCACCGGAGTACCTGAAGGCTGAACTAATTTATGCAGGATAAGTCATCAACTGCCGAGCCGAGAAGTTCGTGACGAATCAAATTTACTGTAAGTTCGCTCATCTCTAATAATACTACCACAAACTGCGCCCTCTGAATATAATACTACCACAAACTGCGCCCTCTGAATATAATGTTGCCATACACTGCCCCCTCTGAATATAATACTACCACCCACTGCGCCCTCTGAATATAACGTTGCCATACAGTGCACCGTCTGAATATAATACCACAACCAAAGTAACACCCCTCAACATCCGTTAGCTGATGCTATTACCATGGGAGGGGGGTATTGGTGGTGTTGCTAGTGGATGATGGGGGTGCTACTACTGGGGGGGTGTTGCTGGAGGATGATGAGGGTGCTACTGGCCATCCCCCCTGGCAGTATCACCCCCATCATCCATCGGCAGGATCATCCTCCTGGCGGGAGCACCTCCATCATCCACCATCAGGATATGTTGATGGAGGTGCTGCTGGGGGGGGGGGTGTTGCTGGTGGATGATGAGGGTGCTACTGCCAGGGGGGGGGGAGCATTAGGTAGGCAGCAGTGCCCCCACATTAGGTAGGTCGCAGTTTCCCCACATTAGGTAGCATCTATTCCCCACATTAGGCAGCATAGATTCCCCACATTTGGTACCAGTTACTCCACATTAGGTAGCAATTTCCCCACATTAGGTAGCAATTTCCCCACATTAGGTAGCAGATTCCCCACATTCGGTAGCATAGATTCCCCACATAAGGTAGCATAGACTTCCCACATTTGGTAGCACAGATTCCCCACATTAGGTAGCATAGACTCCCCACATTAAGTAGCATAGACTCCGCACATTTGGTAGTAGTTACCCCACATTAGGCCACAGGTTCCCTTGCAGGTTCCCCACAATAGATCGCTGGTCATACCCCCCCCCCCCCCCCACACACACACACACAAAAAAAAACACATACAACACAGAGAGACAAACACACACACACACACAGTCAGAGAGACACACACAGAGTCACACAGTCACACACAGAGTCACACAGTTACACACACACAGAGTCGCACAAACACAGAGTCACACACACACTCAGAGAGTCACACAAACACACACAGTCACACACAAGCATAGATAGAGACAGACAGACAGAGAGACAGACATACAAACTCACCCATCCAGCGCAGCGCTCCTTCTCACCGGGGCGCCGTGCGAGTGACGTAACTCACGTCCTCCTGCGCGGCCATGCGGTGTGACGTCAGGCCGGCGCAGACGTGGGAGCGGAGGACAGGCACAGTGCTGGTGAAGGTGAGGGGTGTGATGACGGTCGGGCGCACAGTGAAGGTGAAAGAGGGGGTTTGCTGACGTACGGGCGCACCGCACACACAGCGCAGGGGGGGGGGGGTGGGGTGGGGAGGGGTGCTGACGGATGGGAGGCCGGTCGGGCATAGATGGGGGGGTGCTGCGGAGCGTCTTGGTGTCACCCCATTAGGTTGGTGTCACCCGGTGCGGGCCGCACCCCCCGAACCCGGGTCGCAACGCCACTGCTCTAGCTTGTATTAGTTAGTGAGATAGAGTTTATAGTGGGCAGAGACTTCCCATATTTTTGGCAGTTGCGGAATGAGGAGAGTGTGCCAGAGAAACCGCACACAAAGGTTCCGGAGCTAATCAAACAATTGAAAGAAGAAATGCTCACGGCACTCGATGCACTGGCATAAAAGTTGCTTCTTTATTTCAAATCAAAGGATTCACAAACATCGGGAGTGGAGACAAGAGGGACAGGTCAACGACCGTTTCACCGCTCCTGCGGCTTCTACTGTACCATACGTCACATCCAGTTTAACCTGTACAGGACCTAGGGCGTATGGATACGCCTTCTGTACCTGGGTCTTAAGGACCCAGGGCGTACCTGTACGCCCATGGGAATTTCGGTCCCCGCCGCGCGTCGGGCGGGAACCGGACTGGGGTGACTGCTGATATCGATCAGCAGGCACCCCGTGCAAATGCCCAGGGGGGGTCATCAGACCCCCCATGTCGGCGATCGGCGCAAATCGCAAGTGAATTCACACTTGCGATTTGCGCCGATTCCGGGTCATACGGGTCTATGGTGACCCGGAATATAAGGGGGATCGCGGTTGTCTAAGACACCCACGATCCTCCTGTAGCAATAGGAGTGAGGTGGCAGAGGTGCCACCCCTCCTATCTCTGCTATTGGTTGTCTAGACACGACCACCAATAGCAGATCAGGGGCGGGGGGTTTACTTTCGTTTTCCCCTTTCTGCCCACCCACAATAGGCGGGGCAGAACGGGGAAACAACGGGGACCGAACGCCGAAGATCCACTTACCCGTCGATGGAAGCTGCGGGACGGGATCGGCGGCAGTGATCGGCGCGGGCGGCGATGTCGTGCGGCAGAAGAGGACGGCTCCCTGGATTCGACGGAAGCCGGTAAGTTGCCTAGCAACATCTAGAGACTGTAGCGCTCCAGATTTTGCAAAACTACAACTCCCAGCATGCCCAGACAGCTGCTGGGCATGCTGGGATTTGCAGTTTTGCAACAGCTGGAGGTCTACAGTTTAGAGACCACTGCACAGTGATCTCTATACTGTAGCACTCTAGATCTTGCAAAACTACAACTACTAGCATGCCCACATAGCTGTTTGCTGTCTGTGCATGCTGGG
Source organism: Hyla sarda (assembly GCF_029499605.1). Lineage (NCBI taxonomy): Eukaryota > Metazoa > Chordata > Amphibia > Anura > Hylidae > Hyla > Hyla sarda. The sequence continues at coordinate 373,249,470 of NC_079189.1, read as the reverse complement.
ATTTGTAGTTTTGCAACATCTGGAGATCCACAGTTTGGAGATCACAGTGCAGGGGTCTCTATCTGTAGCCCTCCAGATGTTGCAAAACTGCAAATCCTAGCATGCCGAAACAGCTGTCTCGGCATGCTGGGATAAGTAGTTGCGTACCTCTAGCTGTTGCATAACTAGATCTCCCAGCATGCCCTTAGGCGATCAGTACATGCTAGGAGTTGTAGTTTTGCAACAGCTATAGGCACACTGGTTGGAAAATACTGAGTTAAGTAACAGAACCCAACTGAAGGTTTTCCAACCAGTGTGCCTCCAGCTGTTGCAAAACTACAACTCCCAGCATGCGCGGTCTGTCAGTACATGCTGGGAGTTGTAGTTTTGAAACAGCTGGAGGTTTGCCCCCCCCCATGTGAACTTACAGGGTACATTCACACGGACAGGTTTACAGTAAGTTTCCTGCTTCAAGTATGAGCTGCGGCAAATTTTTCGCCGCAGCGCAAATTTCTAGCGGGAAGCTCACTGTAAACCTGCGCCCGTGTGAATGTACCCTAAAAACACTACACTAACAAAAAATAAAGGGTAAAACACTACATAAACACTCCCTTACACTGTCCCCACCAATAAAAATGAAAAACGTATTGTACAGCAGTGTTTCCAAAATGGAGCCTCCAGCTGTTGCAAAACAACAACTCCCAGCATTTCCAGACAGCCACTGACTGTCCAGGCATGCTGGGAGTTTTGCAACAGCTGGAGATACCCTGTTTGGGAATCACTGGCGTAGAATACCCCTATGTCCACCCCTATGCAATCCCTAATTTAGTCCTCAAATGCATATGCCGCTCTCTCACTTCAGAGCCCTGTCGTATTTCAAGGAAACAGTTTAGGGCCACATATGGGGTATCTCTGTACTCGGGAGAAATTGCATTACAAATTTTGTGGGGCTTTTTCTCCTTTTACCTCTTATGAAAAGGAAAAGTTGGGGGCTACACCAGCCTGTCAGTGTAAAAAAATGAAAAATTTTACACTAACATGCTGGTGTTGTCCTTTACTTTTTATTTTCACAAGTGTTAAAAGGAAAAAAAGACCCCCAAAATTTGTAACGCAATTTCTCCTGAGTACGGAAATACCCCATATGTAAGCGTAAAATGCTCTGCGGGCGCATAACAAGGCTCAAGAATGAGAGCGCACTATGTACATTTGAGGCCTAAATTGGTGATTTGCACAGGGGTGGCTGATTTTACAGCGGTTTACAGGGGTGCTTGGGTGAAAAACATTATTTTTAAATCAACTGGTGACAGAAAGTTAAACAGATTTGTAAATTACTTCTATTAAAAATATTTGTCCTTCCAGTACTTCTGAGCAGCTGTATGCTACAGAGGAAATTCTTTTATTTTTTAACTAGCTGAGTACCCAGCGTTGCCCGGTTTTTCCTTCCTCATCCTTGTTGGGGAGGAAAATCAACAAAGGAGGAAGCTTTTGACTTCAAATCCCATCCCCATATATTGTTGTCATATCCCAACCCCATACCCCGACCTCCTATCCCGACCTCCTATCCCATCCTCCTATCCTGTCCTCCTATCTCGACCTCCTATCCCGTCCTTCTATCTCGACCTCCTATTCCGTCCTACTATCTCCCCCTCCTATTCCGTCCTCCTATCTCAACCCCCTATCCCATCCTCCTATCTCAACCCCCTATCCCGTCCTCCTATCTCAACCCCCTATCCCATCCTCCTATCTCCACCTCCTATGTCGACCTCCTATCCCGACCTCCCATCTCAACCTCCTATCCTGTCCTCCTATCTCGACCTCCTATCCCAGCCTCCTATCTCGACCTCCTATCTCCACCTCCTATCCCGTCCTCCTATCCCGTCCTCATATCCCGTCCTCCTATCCTGACCATCCTGTCCTCCTATCTTGACCTCATATCTCGACCTCCTATCCCATCCCCCTATCCCGTCCTCCTATCTCAACCTCTTATTCTGTCCTCCAATCTCAACCCCCTATCCCAGCCTCCTATCTCGACCTCCTATCTCCACCTCCTATCTCCACCTCCTATCCCGTCCTCCTATCCCGTCCTCATATCCCGTCCTCCTATCCTGACCATCCTGTCCTCCTATCTTGACCTCATATCTTGACCTCCTATCCCATCCCCCTATCCCGTCCTCCTATCTCAACCTCTTATCCTGTCCTCCAATCTCAACCCCCTATCCCGTCCTCCTATCTCGACCTCCTATCCAGGCCTCCTATCTCCACCTCCTATCTCCACCTCCTATCTCAACCTCCTATCCCGGCCTCCTATCTCCACCTCCTATTCCGACCTCCTACCCTGACCTCCTATCCCGGCCTCCTATCTCCACCTCCTATCTCCACCTCCTATCTTGACCTCCTATCCTGGCCCCCTATTTCGACCTCCTATCCCGACCTCCTACCCCGTCCTCCTATCCCGTCCTCCTATCCCGTCCTCCTATCTCGACCTCCTATCCCGTCCTACTATCCTGTCCTCCTATCTCGACCTCCTATCCCGACCTCCTATCCCGTCCTCCTATCTCGACCTCCTATCCCATCCTCCTATCTCAACCCCCTATCCCGTCCTCCTATGCCGACCTTCTATCCCGACCTCCTATCTCAACCTCCTATCCCTTCCTCCTATCTCGACCTCCTATGTCGACCTCCTATCCCGACCTCCTATCTCCACCTCCTATTTCCACGTCCTATCCCGTCCTCATATCCCGTCCTCATATCCCATCCTCATATCCCATCCTCATATCCCATCCTCATATCCCGACCTCATATCCCGACCTCCTATCCCGACCATCCCATCCTCCTATCTCGACCTCCTATCTCGACCTCCCATCCCGTCCTCATATCCCGACCTGTAATATGTGTATCAGGTATTGAAATATCTCCAGCCGTACAGAAGTCATGTGAGAACATACATTTCCCATTGATTTGCATCCTCACAAATGTGGGTAGTTAAGGGTTAAATTACCTATCCTATATTTTAAGTGGACATATAAGTAATATGTAACCAAGTATTATCGAAATATCTCCAGCCATTTGGAAGTGATGCAGTAACATATATTTCCCATAGACTTGTATGGGACTTTAAACATAAACCCCGCCCCTGGCAAATGGGGGTGAGTAACGGTTAAATCACCTATCCTATGTTTGTTGCTGACATATAAGTAACATGTGTGCCAAGTTTCATTTTAATATCTTTAGCCGTTTGGAAGTTTTTCTGGAACATACATACACACACACACATTGAGTTTTATATATATATAGATTTCTTTTTTGTCTTGTCCACAGTGCTCTCTGCTGACACCTGATGCCCATATCAGGAACTGTCCAGAGCAGGAGAAAATCCCCATAGCAAACCTATGCTGCTCTGGACAGTTCCTGACATGGACAGATGTGTCAGAAGAGAGAACTGTGGACAAGACAAAAAAGAAATTCAAAAAGAAAATAATTTCCTCTGTAGCAAACAGCTGCTAGTAAGTAATGGAAGGATTAAGATTTTTAAATAGAAGTAATTTACAAATCTGTTTATCTTTCTACCACCAGTTCACTTTAAAAGAAAAGTTTTCCACCGGAGTACCCCTTTAAGATGACCTAATAAAAGTATTCAAGATTTTATCCAGTTATACCCGGTGAGTGCTGCTTTCAATACTGCTTACTATACTGGTTGCATGTATGAACAATAATATCACTAATATAAAGTACAATATGTCTCAATAAAAACAATATATAATTTGTGTGTGTACATTCTACGAGAAAGAAGAAAATGACAGCTAAACCCAAATACCTCAGAAATGTAAAAACAGCCTTTGTCCAGAATGACAAAAAAATTCTCTAAATGTCCTGTCCTTAAAGGGGTACTCCGTTGCTAGAGATCGTGGGGGGTCACAGCGGCCAGACCCTTACGATCAGACATCTTATCCCCTATACTTTTGATAGGGGATAAGATGTCTACCAATGGAGTACCTTTCTAAGGGGATATACTATACCATTATGTCCCCTATTGACTATTGTAAGTATGTATATATGTGAATATCCATAGCACTGAACAGTGTAAGCAATCTAATGACTGAAATAAAAAGTCCCCTATGGGAACATAAAAAGTGTAAAATAAATGTGAGAAAAAAAGTTTCCAAAAATGTGAAAAGCCCCTCCCCTAATAAAAATTTTAATGACCCCTTTTCTCTATTTTACTAAAAAAAAAGGCATTAAAAAATTTATTAACATATTTGGTATCTGCCCATGCGTAAATATCTAAACGATCAAAATATAATTTAATGATCTTGTACGAGGAATGGCATAAACGGACATGGACAGAAGTGTCAGCAGAGAGTACTGTGGTCAGACAAAAAAAGAAAAGAACTTCCTGTCGAGCATACAGCAGCTGATAAGTACTGGAAGGGTTAAGATTTTTAAATAGAATTAATTTACAAATCTGTTTAACTTTCTGGCACCAGTTCATTAAAAAAAATAGTTTTTCACCAAAGTTCCCCTTTAACTTTAGTGCCCAGTGCCAGGCAGAGGCTGCCAAGGCTAATAAAATCATGGGATGCATCAATAGAGGCATAGAGGCTTGGGACAAGACCATAGTTTTGCAGTGTGAAAGGGGCCTTAGGTGTAAAAGCCTTTGCACCACCAATTTGGTGGTGAGGTGGGTAATCAGCAAGCAGGTCTTTTACAATGAAGTATCATTGTATACCTCTGCCTAGTCATAGACTGGGCATAAATGGGGATACAGCAGGTGGGATTAGTGCTTTAGAAAAAGTGAATAAAGGATTTCTTAATAATGCCCATAAACATTGTGAGAGGCCAGAATTTGAGGAATTCTGGCACATCAACTGGGGTCCATGGCTGCTATGCCCAAAAAAAAAATGTGGGTTAGCAGCATGGAATTGCTGGGCATTGGGAGGCATGAGGCAAAATTTGTGCAGATTGCTTCTTTCTTTTTCCAGAGGCCTTTTCAAAAATAACAGATGCAAGCTGATTATTGCTATGGGCAACTGGTCAACTTTTCCTCTACACAGGTTTTATAAATTTCCCCCACTGTCCCCTAATATATCATCTCCCAGGAAAATTATAACAAACTACAAGGGGGTATATCCTTGGATTTGCAATAACAGGAGGGATATTGGGCCATAATGATTGGGCAGCACTTTCAGCAACAGCAACACTTCTTCTCACAGCCGACCCAGCAGCCATGGATACACCATTAGATGATGTATCTGAGAACTGAGCAAAGTCAAAATCTGATGCTGTGTCAGTAGCCTCATATGCCTACTTAGCTGCATACATGCGGTTACACTTTACATTATTTTGTGATCGATAGTTTGATCTATGCCAATGAAGGAGTTAATAGCTTTTGGGTTTCACTAACTCAGCAATAATCAACAGCAATGAAGGGGTTAATCGGTGTTCTACAGCAATGACAGGGTTAATAGCTCTTAAAAGAGCTTTTGGGTTTCACTAATTTAGAAGTGACCTATGGCAATAAATGGGTTAACATCAATGATCAATAGCAAACAAGAGGTTAGATAAAAGAAAAGCCAGCGGGGATGATGTGAAAAGCAGAGTCCCGTTTATTCAATACAAGTCCGGAGACACACATGGAGTAACATATTTCAGGTGATCCCGCCCTTAGTCATACAAGAGGTTAAGATCAGTGATCTAAGGCAATGAAGGGGTTAAAATCAATGATCCACAGCAATGAAGAGGTTAATTGCTTTTAAGGGTGCGTTCCCATCTGGCGTATACGCAGCGTATTTGATGCTGCGCAAAATTTGCGGACTAAGTATGTCAGGCAGTGAAGTGCCAGGACGTACATAAAGGAGTGGCAGAGGCCTAAATTCATCAGGCAGAGGTTGCAGCAGACTAGGGGCGAGTGGCAGCAGGAGTCACAGCGAGAGGCCTGAGCTCCCGTTATCAGCTAGCGGTCATGTCTCAACCAGCAACCTATCAAAGATTGGTTAACACGGTCATCCACTTCATCACAATTGACATCTGACACCCCCAGTCAACAGTCGGTGGGTTCCTCAGACACAACCCTCAGTTGGTATGGCCCGGGAGCAGTCCCTGTCCTCCCATTGCCTTGGTCCTATGCTGTTCCCTCCCCCACAGAAGTATCTTATGCTGTGGGTTCAGCTCCATTATTTAGTGAGAACGATCTAGAGGACAGTCAGCAGCTACTGCCCAGCCAAGAAGTGGAGGTGATATCCGCTGCTTCCTTCGCAAGTCGGGCAAGTAGTTATGAGGAGAGTGGCATGGGAGGTGGTGTTGCGAATGTTCAGGCTCCTGAAGCAGACACTTTTGAGGAACCTGAGGAGGACATCAGTGACGTGCAGACACAACTCAATGATGATGAAGCCGATCGCACTTGGGAGCCAGGAGCAGAAGGGGCTTCATCATCATCAGAAGAGGGTTGCAGGTTGCCCGTGAGGCAGCAGCTGAGCCAGGTGGTAGCATGGTTGGCAGTCAAGTGGAAAGTCTGGAGCCAAACGTGCCCGGGGGTTCCTGGAGATGGCGGCAGTAGCAGTCAATCAGTGCGGATTGTTGGAGGGAAAATCAGCTACTGTCAGGATCCGGGCTGGTAGCTGTAGCGGAGGCTACTGGTGGATCCGCTGTGCCAGAGAGGTGATGACGTGGGCCGTACCAGGGGAACGGAGTCTAAGGAGTTACTGGTTTTCACCAGAGCCCGCCGCAAAGCGGGATGGACTTGCTGCGGCAAGTAACCCCCAGGTCGTTCCACCCAGTAGCGACTCAACCTCTCTGGCTGCTGAGATAAGGCAAGGTACAAGAGGATCAGGCAAAGGTGTAGTCAGATGTAGCAAATGGTCAGGGCAGGTGGCTCAGGTTCACAGGCAGAAGTCAGTAGCAACGGGAACGGCAGCAGGCAGGGTAACACAGGAACAAGGAATGCTTTCTCTCAGGCACAAACGCAACAAAGATCCGGCAGGAGGCTGTGGGAGGAGACGGTACTTATAGGCAGTGCACAGGTGAGGCCTAATTAAGTCCAAACTGCACTCCCTCTCACAAAGCTTAACCCTTAATGAACCACTTTGGACCAGGCACCAATCACCTGTGCACTGGTCCTTTAGATCTAAGAGTCCCCTGCCCTAGAGAGCGGGGATGCACACGCTGTGACGACGGAGCGCTGCCTGGGGACACACGCTGTGAGCGCTCCGAGGCCAGCAGGGGGCCTGGAGTGTTCAGCGTAACAGTACCCCCTTTGGTCTCCCCCTCTTTTTGGTACCCAAAAACTTGAAAATGATGCCGCGGTCTAGGATGTTCTCCTCCGGCTCCCAAGATCTCTCTTCAGGACCGCAGCCCTCCCAGTCGACCAGAAAGAATTTTCTCCCTCTAACCACTTTGGATGCCAAAATCTCCTTGACTGAGAACACATCTGAAGTTCCAGACACGGGAGTGGGAGAAATGTCCTTGGGTGAAAAACGGTTGAAGATTGCTGGTTTCAGAAGGGAGACATGAAAAGAATTAGATATTCTGAGGGAGGAAGGGAGATGGAGCTGATAGACCACGGGATTAATTTTCTTCTTGATTCTGTGGGGGCCCAAGTAATGGGGACCTAATTTGTAACTTGGAACCCTAAATCGGATGTACTTGGAAGACAGCCACACTTTGTCCCCTGGGGCAAAAACTGGAGGAACCCGACGTTTCATATCGGCATGTGTCTTCATGCGAGAGGTGGCTGCAAGAAGAGATTGGCGCGTCTCACTCCAGATGGATACAAAATCCCGGACATGATTATCGACAGCGGGTACTTCCGAGGAGGTGGGCAACGGAAGAGGCGGCAAAGGGTGACGTCCATACACCACGAAAAAAAGGAGACTTGTTAGAAGCGGAGGACTCTTTGTGGTTGTAGGAGAACTCAGCCCACGGGAGCAAGTCTACCCAATCATCCTGACGAGAGGAGACAAAGTGCCGGAGATAGTCACCCAAAATTTGATTAATGCGCTTAACTTGACCGTTGGACTGGGGGTGGTAGGAAGAAGAGAAGTCCAATTTAATCTTCAGTTGACCACAGAGGGCTCTCCAAATCTTAGACACAAACTGTACCCCTCTGTCGGATACAATCTGTGTGGGTAGATCACCGAGACGAAAAATGTGAGAAAGAAATTGTTTCGCCAGCAATGGCGCAGAAGGAAGAGCAGACATAGGTACAAAGTGCGCCATCTTGGAAAACCGTTCCACAACCACCCAAATAACAGTTTTGCCATGAGAAGGTGGGAGATCGGTGACAAAGTCCATGGAGATGTGGGACCATGGAGTTTCTGGAACTGGCAGCGGCTGAAGCAGGCCTGCCGGTCTCTGGCGGGGTGTCTTGTCCTGGGCGCACACAGCACAGGCCTGGACGAAATCCTTAACGTCCCTCTCCAAAGATGGCCACCAGTACCTTCTGGAGATCAGTTGTAGGGTTTTCTGAAGACCTGGATGGCCTGCCACCAGTGAAGAATGTTCCCACTTGAGTACCCTAAGACGAAGACAAGGTGGCACGAAGGTCTTGCCCGGAGGAAGAAGACGTAAATCCGCAGAAGCAGAAACAATCAATCGCTTGGGAGGAATGATATGCTGTGGTGACACTTCTTCTCCGGAGACATCTGAGGTGTGAGAGAGAGAGCGTCAGCCCGATGTTTTTGGCAGCCGGTCTGAAATGAATAAGAAAATTAAACCGGGCGAAAAACAGAGACCAGCATTCTTGGCGGGGATTAAGTATTTGAGCAGACTGAAGATAGGACAGATTCTTGTGGTCCGTAAATATGTTCACAGGGTGAACAGACCCCTCTAGGAGATGTCTCCATTCCTCCAGCGCCAACTTGATGGCAAGAATTTCTCTGTCTCCGATTGAGTAGTTTCTCTCAGCAGACGAGAAGGTTTTGGAGAAAAACCCACAGGTAACGGATCTCCCCTTTAAGGACTTCTGGGTTAGTACGGCTCCGGCTCCAACAGAGGAGGCATCCACCTCTAAGAAGAAGGGCTTCGAGGAATCTGGTCTGGTGAGGACAGGTGCAGAAGCAAAGGCGGACTTCAGGGTGCGGAAAGCCTCTTCGGCCTGAGGAGTCCATGACTTAGGATTAGTCCCTTTCTTAGTCAGGGCCACGATTGGAGCCACCAGGGTGGAGTAATGTGGAATAAATTGCCGGTAATAATTGGCAAAACCCAGGAACCTCTGTATGGCCCGTAGACCTGTGGGATGAGGCCAATCCAGAACTGCCGAGAGTTTAGAAGGGTCCATCTGTAGGCCTTGTGCGGAGATGATGTAACCAAGAAAAGGCAGGCTAGATAGTTCAAAGAGACATTTCTCAAACTTGGCATAAAGGGGATTTCTTCTCAGACGAGACAGAACCAGATGAACATGAGTACGGTGTTGCTCAAGGTTAGGAGAATAAATGAGGATATCGTCCAGATACACCACCACACAAGTGTAGAGAAGGTCTCTGAAAATGTCATTAACAAATTCTTGAAAGACGGCCGGGGCATTACACAGGCCAAAAGGCATGACTAAATACTCAAAGTGACCATCCTGTGTGTTAAAGGCAGTCTTCCACTCGTCTCCCTCTCGAATTTGGACCAAATTATAGGCACCTCTCAGATCCAATTTGGTGAAGATCTTGGCACCTCAAATTCGATCGAAGAGCTCTGAAATGAGTGGAAGGGGATATCGGTTCTTAATGGTGATTTTGCTTAGACCACGATAGTCAATGCAGGGTCGCAGAGAGCCGTCTTTCTTAGAGACAAAGAAGAAACCTGCTCCAGCAGGTGAGGAAGACTTCCTGATGAACCCCCTCTGTAGGTTCTCCTGAATATACTCTGACATGGCTTGAGTCTCAGGTGGAGAGAGAGGGTAAATTCTTCCTCGAGGTGGAGTGGTGCAAGGCATGAGGTCTATAGGACAATCATAAGGCCTATGCAGGGGCAAAGTCTCTGCTTGCTTTTTACAGAAGACATCTGCAAAGTCCAAATATGGTTCCGGAAGGCCTGGAGGAGGTGGAGTATAAGATGCACGTTTAGCAGAAACTGGCAGGAGACATTTGCCAAAACAAGATGACCCCCAACTTCGGATCTCCCCAGAGGACCAATCCAGGGCAGACCTAGCAGAATCTCCGAAGTACAGTGAGGAAGAACAAGAAACTCCAATTTCTCAGAATGAAGTACTCCAACAGACATCTGGAGGGGCTCAGTACGGTAGAGAACGGTAGCATCCAGTCTCTCACCATTGTCAGTGGTAATGTAGTAGGACTTGACAAAACGGACCACTAGAATATTAAACTTGCTTACAGGCGAGGCATCAATGAAGTTACCGGCGGAGCCGGAATCCAGAAAGGCAATAGCAATGAAGGATGTCTTGGTTGGGACACAGATTCGCACAGACACTGTAAGGCGTGGAGAGGTAGCGTTTACAGCTAGCAACGCCTCTCCAACGTTAACTAGGTGCGCGTTTCCTGGACGAGGCGGACGGAGAGGACAGTCTTTTAAGAAATGTTGTGTACTGGCACAGTACAGACACAGATTCTCGTCTCTGCGGCGGTTACTTTCTTGAGGGGTCAGGCGTGACCGATCCACATGCATGGCTTCCTTGGCAGGAGGCCCAGCAGAGGGTTGCAGTGGACGCAGGAAGACAGGAGCCGAACGAGGATAGCATCTCATACAAACATTTCCTTTCTCCTGACGGTGTTCCTCTCGTCTCTCGGCGAAACGCATATCAATCCTGGTGGCCAAGTGGATGAGGTCACTCAGGCATTTCCCGTGCGGAAAGAACATCTTTTATGTAACTGGACAGACCTTTCTTGAACGTGGCACAGAGCGCTTCATTATTGCAGGACAGTTCCGAGGCCAGAGTGCGAAAACGGATGGCGTATTCGCCCACAGAAGAATTTCCCTGAATTAGGGTCAACAAGGCAGTCTCTGCTGAGGCAACCCGGGCTGGTTCCTCAAAAACACTCCGGAATTCTTGGCAGAAGGACTGGGCAGTAGCAGTGGCTGGATCGTTGCGGTCCCAAAGCGGTGAGGCCCAAGCCAGGGCCTTCCCGTTAAACAGGCTGACTATAAAAGCCACCTTGGCACGTTCAGTAGGAAAATGGTCGGCCATCATCTCCAAGTGAAGAAAACACTGTGACAGGAACCCACGGCACTGCTTGGAGTCACCATCAAATTTGTCCGGCATGGACAGGCGGTATCTGGTGCTGGAAATGGCAGCAGGCTGAGTGGTTGGCATAGGAGCGGGCAGTGGAGATGGTGGCTGCTGGGCTGTCAGAAGTTGCTGCGTCATGGTGGACAACTGGTTCAGCAGTTGACCTTGCTGAGCGATCTGCTGAGATTGCTGGGCCACAATGGTGGTAAGTTCAGCGACACTTGGCAAAGGCACCTCAGCGGGATCCATGGCCGGATCTTACTGTCAGTATCCGGGCTGGTAGCTGGTAGCGGAGGCTGGTGGGGGATCCGCTGTGCCAGAGAGGTGATGACGTGGGCCGTACCAGGGGAACGGAGTCTAAGGAGTTACTGGTTTTCACCAGAGCCTGCCGCAAAGCGGGATGGACTTGCTGCGGCAAGTAACCCCCAAGTCGTTCCACCCAGTAGCGACTCAACCTCTCTGGCTGCTGAGATAAGGCAAGGTACAAGAGGATCAGGCAAAGGCGTAGTCAGACGTAGCAAATGGTCAGGGCAGGCGGCTCAGGTTCACAGGCGGAAGTCAGTAGCAACGGGAACGGCAACAGGCAGGAACAAGGAATGCTTTCTCTCAGGCACAAAGGCAACAAAGATCCGGCAGGAGGCTGTGGGAGGAGACAGTACTTATAGGCAGTGCACAGGTGAGGCCTAATTAAGTCCAAACTGCACTCCCTCTCACAAAGCTTAACCCTTAATGAACCACTTTGGACCAGGCACCAATCACCTGTGCACTGGTCCTTTAGATCTAAGAGTCCCGCACCCTAGAGAGCGGGGATGCACACGCTGTGACGCCGGAGCGCTGCCTGGGGACACACGCTGTGAGCGCTCCGAGGCCAGCAGGGGGCCCGGAGCGCTCAGCGTAACAGCTACTCAGCGGTGTCAGTTTTTCACCAAGCATCTGGAGGATGTTAACCTGGCCACATGCAAGATGTGTCGGCAGAAGGTGAAGCATAGCCAGGGTGCCAATGTTGGCACCACGGTTCTGTGTCAACATATGCAGCATCACCATAAAGCGGCCTGGAAGAACCATGGCTCCAGCCTGCTGCATCACCCAGTGGCACGCCACTCCCTGTTTCAGCGAGCCAAGGCTCCACCACCTCAGCCGAAGGGAGCTGTGTGTCATACCCATCTTCTGTCGCTCCAGATGCTCCTGCTCCTCCTACTTCGAGTCAGTCATTCCGCCAGCAATCCATCGGCAAAGCCATGTCCAAGAGACAACAGTATGCGCCCACTCATCCAACGGCGCAGAAGCTGAATGTGCTCCTGTCTAAGTTGCTGGTGCTGCAATCCCACCCTTTTCAAATGGAGGACTCTGCACCTTTCAGAGAACTGATGGCTTGTGCCGAGCCGAGGTGGAGAGTCCCAAGTCATCATTTCTTTGTGAAGAAGGCAGTACCAGCCCTGCATAATTTTGTGCAACATAAGGTGAGCCAGTCCTTGAGCCTGTCAGTGTGTACCAAAGTGCATGGCAGCGTAAACTGTGGAGCTGGAACTACAGTCAGAGAAAATACACGTCCTTTAAGGCCCACTGGGTGAATGTGGTTCCTGCACAGCCACAACAGCAACTTGGACAGGTCCTCCTCCCCGCTCTCAGGCCGTTGGTCCTGCGACAGTGTGCGACTCCACCTCCTCATCCTCCACAGTGTCCTCAGCCTCCACTGCACGGACAAGTCTCAGTGCCCCTCCAGCATACCATGTGTGCAGGGCACGGCGGTGTCACGCTGTTCTTCACATGGTTTGCCTTGGTGAACGGAGTCACACAGGGGAGGATCTGCTAAAAGTCATTCTTCAAGAAATCGAATCATGGCTTACTCAGGAAAACTGGAAACAGGAACCATGGTGACAGACAACTGGAAGAACATCTTGCCTGCGCTGCAACAAGGAAGCCTGCATGCGCCCTGCATGGCACACGTGTTTAAGCTGGTTGTCAAATGGTTCCCGAAGTGTTGCCCCCCATCTGCAAAACATCCTAACAATGGGAAGGAAACTTTGCATGCACTTCAGCCACTCGTACACCGCAAAGCACACCCCTTGAACTACAGTGTCAGAACGGCATCCCCCAACATAGTCTGATTTGCGATGTTTCCACATGTTGGAATTTCACCCTCCATATAATGGACCGACTATACGAACAGAGAAAAACCATCACCGATTTCTTGATGATCCAAGCGCATAGGAGGATTCCCCTGTGTAATTTCAATGTGAACCAGTGGCAGCTCATAGGTGACACCTGCCTATTGCTCAGGCCCTTTGAGGAAGCCATATAATTAGTCAGTTGCCAGGATTACGGGATGAACAACATCATTCCACTGCTTCATTTACAACAACACTGTTACGCCGAGCGCTCCGGGTCCCCGCTCCTCCCCGGAGCGCTCGCTACACTTCCCTCACTGCAGCGCCCCGGTCGGTTCCACGGACCCGGGGCGCTGCGTTACCACCTCCGGCCGGGATGCGATTCGCGATGCGGGTAGCGCCCGCTCGCGATGCGCACCCCGGCTCCCGTACCTTACTCGCTCCCCGTCAGTTCTGTCCCGGCGCGCGCGGCCCCGCTCCCTAGGGCGCGCGCGCGCCGGGTCTTTGCGATTTAAAGGGCCACTGCACCGCTGATTGGTGCAGTGGTTCCAATTAGTGTTTACACCTGTGCACTTCCCTATATCACCTCACTTCCCCTTCACTCCCTCGCCGGATCTTGTTGCCCTAGTGCCAGTGAAAGCGTTCCTTGTGTGTTCCTTGCCTGTGATTCCAGACCTTCTGCCGTTGCCCCTGACTACGATCCTTGCTGCCTGCCCCGACCTTCTGCTACGTCCGACCTTGCTTCTGTCTACTCCCTTGTACCGCGCCTATCTTCAGCAGCCAGAGAGGTTGAGCCGTTGCTAGGGGATACGACCTGGTCACTACCGCCGCAGCAAGACCATCCCGCTTTGCGGCGGGCTCTGGTGAAAACCAGTAGTGACTTAGAACCGATCCTCTAGCACGGTCCACGCCAATCCCTCTCTGGCACAGAGGATCCACCACCTGCCAGCCGGCATCGTGACAGTCCACCACCTGCCAGCCGGCATCGTGACAGTAGATCCGGCCATGGATCCCGCTGAAGTTCCTCTGCCAGTTGTCGCTGACCTCACCACGGTGGTCGCCCAGCAGTCACAACAGATTGCGCAACAAGGCCAACAGCTGTCTCAACTGACTGTTATGCTACAACAGTTACTACCACAGCTCCAGCAATCATCTCCTCCGCCAGCTCCTGTACCTCCTCCGCAGCGAGTGGCCGCTTCTGGAATACGACTATCCTTGCCGGATAAATTTGATGGGGACTCTAAGTTTTGCCGTGGCTTTCTTTCCCAATGTTCATTACACTTGGAGATGATGTCGGACCAGTTCCCCACTGAAAGGTCTAAGGTGGCTTTCGTAGTCAGCCTGCTGTCTGGAAAAGCCCTGGCTTGGGCCACACCGCTCTGGGACCGCAATGACCCCGTCACTGCCTCTGTACACTCCTTCTTCTCGGAAATTCGAAGTGTCTTTGAGGAACCTGCCCGAGCCTCTTCTGCTGAGACTGCCCTGTTGAACCTGGTCCAGGGTAATTCTTCCGTTGGCGAGTATGCCGTACAGTTCCGTACCCTTGCTTCAGAATTATCCTGGAATAATGAGGCACTCTGCGCGACCTTTAAAAAAGGCCTATCCAGCAACATTAAAGATGTTCTGGCCGCACGAGAAATCCCTGCTAACCTACATGAACTCATCCATCTTGCCACTCGCATTGACATGCGTTTTTCCGAACGGCGTCAGGAGCTCCGCCAGGATATGGACTCTGTTCGCACGAGGCGTTTCTTCTCCCCGGCTCCTCTCTCCTCTGGTCCCCTGCAATCTGTTCCTGTGCCTCCCGCCGTGGAGGCTATGCAGGTCGACCGGTCTCGCCTGACACCCCAAGAGAGGACACGACGCCGCATGGAGAATCTCTGCCTGTACTGTGCTAGTACCGAACACTTCCTGAAGGATTGTCCTATCCGTCCTCCCCGCCTGGAAAGACGTCCGCTGACTCCGCACAAAAGTGAGACAGTCCTTGATGTCTACTCTGCTTCTCCACGTCTTACTGTACCTGTGCGGATGTCTGCCTCTGCCTTCTCCTTCTCTGCTGTGGCCTTCTTGGACTCTGGATCTGCAGGAAATTTTATCTTAGCCTCTCTCGTCAACAGGTTCAACATCCCGGTGACCAGTCTCGCCAGACCCCTCTACATCAATTGTGTAAACAATGAAAGATTGGACTGTACTATACGTTTCCGCACGGAGCCCCTTCTAATGTGCATCGGATCTCATCACGAGAGGATTGAACTGTTGGTCCTCCCCAATTGCACTTCTGAAATCCTTCTTGGACTTCCCTGGCTTCAACTCCATTCCCCAATCCTGGATTGGTCCACTGGGGAGATCAAGAGTTGGGGGCCCTCTTGTTCCAAGGACTGCTTAAAACCGGTTCCCAGTAAACCTTGCCGTGTCCCTGTGCTTCCTCTTGTAACCGGTCTCCCTAAGGCCTATATGGACTTTGCGGACGTTTTTTGCAAAAAACAAGCTGAGACTCTACCTCCTCACAGGCCTTATGATTGTCCCATTGACCTCCTCCCGGGCACTACTCCACCCCGGGGCAGAATCTATCCTCTGTCCGTCCCAGAGACTCTTGCCATGTCTGAATACGTCCAAGAAAATTTAAAAAAGGGCTTTATCCGTAAATCCTCCTCTCCTGCCGGAGCCGGATTTTTCTTTGTGTCCAAAAAAGATGGCTCTCTACGTCCTTGCATTGACTACCGCGGTCTTAATAAAATCACGGTTAAGAACCGCTACCCCCTACCCCTCATCTCTGAACTCTTTGATCGTCTCCAAGGTGCCCATATTTTTACCAAACTGGACTTAAGAGGTGCTTATAATCTCATCCGCATCAGAGAGGGGGATGAATGGAAAACGGCATTTAACACCAGAGATGACACTTTGAGTATCTGGTCATGCCCTTTGGTCTATGCAACGCCCCTGCCGTCTTCCAAGACTTTGTTAATGAAATTTTTCGTGATCTCCTATACTCCTGTGTTGTTGTATATCTGGACGATATCCTGATTTTTTCTGCCAATCTTGAAGAACACCGCCAGCATGTCCGTATGGTTCTTCAGAGACTTCGTGATAATCAACTCTATGCCAAAATAGAGAAATGTCTGTTTGAATGCCAATCTCTTCCTTTTCTAGGATACTTGGTCTCTGGCCAGGGACTACAAATGGACCCAGATAAACTCTCTGCCGTCTTAGATTGGCCACGCCCCTCCGGACTCCGTGCCATCCAACGTTTTTTGGGGTTCGCCAATTATTACAGGCAATTTATTCCACATTTTTCTACCATTGTGGCTCCTATTGTGGCTTTAACAAAAAAAAATGCCGATCCCAAGTCTTGGCCTCCTCAAGCGGAAGACGCCTTTAAACGACTCAAGTCTGCCTTTTCTTCGGCTCCCGTGCTCTCCAGACCTGACCCATCTAAACCCTTCCTATTGGAGGTTGATGCCTCCTCAGTGGGAGCTGGAGCTGTCCTTCTACAAAAAAACTCTTCCGGGCATGCTGTTACTTGTGGTTTTTTTTCCAGGACCTTCTCTCCGGCGGAGAGGAACTACTCCATCGGGGATCGAGAGCTTCTAGCCATTAAATTAGCACTTGAGGAATGGAGGCATCTGCTGGAGGGATCAAGATTTCCAGTTATTATTTACACCGATCACAAGAACCTCTCCTACCTCCAGTCTGCCCAACGGCTGAATCCTCGTCAGGCCAGGTGGTCTCTGTTCTTTGCCCGATTTAATTTTGAAATTCACTTTCGGCCTGCTGATAAGAACATTAGGGCCGATGCTCTCTCTCGTTCCTCAGATGCCTCTGAAATTGAACTCTCTCCTCAACACATCATTCCTCCTGACTGCCTGATTTCCACTTCTCCAGCCTCCATCAGGCAAACTCCTCCAGGAAAGACCTTTGTTTCTCCACGCCAACGCCTTGGGATCCTCAAATGGGGTCACTCCTCCCATCTCGCAGGTCATGCGGGCATCAAGAAATCTGTGCAACTCATCTCTCGCTTCTATTGGTGGCCGACTCTAGAGACTGATGTGGTGGACTTTGTGCGAGCCTGCACTATCTGTGCCCGGGATAAGACTCCTCGCCAGAAGCCCGCTGGTTTTCTTCATCCTCTACCTGTCCCCGAACAACCTTGGTCTCTGATTGGTATGGATTTTATTACTGACTTACCCCCATCCCATGGCAACACTGTTATTTGGGTGGTCGTTGATCGATTCTCCAAAATGGCACATTTCATCCCTCTTCCTGGTCTTCCTTCAGCGCCTCAGTTGGCTAAACAATTTTTTGTACACATTTTTCGTCTTCACGGGTTGCCTACACAGATCGTCTCGGATAGAGGCGTCCAATTTGTGTCTAAATTCTGGAGGGCTCTCTGTAAACAACTCAAGATTAAATTAAATTTTTCTTCTGCATACCATCCTCAATCCAATGGACAAGTAGAGAGAATTAACCAGATCTTGGGTGACTATTTACGACATTTTGTTTCCTCCCGCCAGGATGACTGGGCAGATCTTCTACCTTGGGCCGAATTCTCGTATAATTTCAGAATCTCTGAATCTTCCTCCAAATCTCCGTTTTTCGTGGTGTACGGCCGTCACCCTCTTCCCCCCCTCCCTACCCCCTTGCCCTCTGGTCTGCCCGCTGTGGATGAAATTTCTCGTGATCTTTCCACCATATGGAAAGAGACCCAAAATTCTCTCTTACAGGCTTCTTCTCGCATGAAGAGATTCGCAGATAAGAAAAGAAGAGCTCCTCCCATTTTTTCCCCTGGAGACAAGGTATGGCTCTCCGCTAAATATGTCCGTTTCCGTGTCCCGAGCTATAAGTTGGGACCACGCTATCTTGGTCCTTTTAAAGTTTTGTGTCAAATTAATCCTGTCTCTTACAAACTTCTTCTTCCTCCTTCTCTTCGTATCCCTAATGCCTTTCACGTCTCTCTTCTTAAACCTCTCATCCTCAACCGTTTTTCTCCTAAATCTGTTCCTCCCACTCCTGTTTCCGGCTCCTCGGACATCTTCTCTGTCAAAGAGATTTTGGCTTCTAAAAAGGTCAGGGGAAGAACTTTTTTTTTAGTGGATTGGGAGGGTTGTGGTCCAGAAGAGAGGTCCTGGGAACCTGAGGACAATATCCTGGACAAAAGTCTGATCCTCAGGTTCTCAGGCCCCAAGAAGAGGGGGAGACCCAAGGGGGGGGGTACTGTTACGCCGAGCGCTCCGGGTCCCCGCTCCTCCCCGGAGCGCTCGCTACACTTCCCTCACTGCAGCGCCCCGGTCGGTTCCACGGACCCGGGGCGCTGCGTTACCACCTCCGGCCGGGATGCGATTCGCGATGCGGGTAGCGCCCGCTCGCGATGCGCACCCCGGCTCCCGTACCTTACTCGCTCCCCGTCAGTTCTGTCCCGGCGCGCGCGGCCCCGCTCCCTAGGGCGCGCGCGCGCCGGGTCTTTGCGATTTAAAGGGCCACTGCACCGCTGATTGGTGCAGTGGTTCCAATTAGTGTTTACACCTGTGCACTTCCCTATATCACCTCACTTCCCCTTCACTCCCTCGCCGGATCTTGTTGCCCTAGTGCCAGTGAAAGCGTTCCTTGTGTGTTCCTTGCCTGTGATTCCAGACCTTCTGCCGTTGCCCCTGACTACGATCCTTGCTGCCTGCCCCGACCTTCTGCTACGTCCGACCTTGCTTCTGTCTACTCCCTTGTACCGCGCCTATCTTCAGCAGCCAGAGAGGTTGAGCCGTTGCTAGGGGATACGACCTGGTCACTACCGCCGCAGCAAGACCATCCCGCTTTGCGGCGGGCTCTGGTGAAAACCAGTAGTGACTTAGAACCGATCCTCTAGCACGGTCCACGCCAATCCCTCTCTGGCACAGAGGATCCACCACCTGCCAGCCGGCATCGTGACAGTCCACCACCTGCCAGCCGGCATCGTGACAAACACGTGTTGGAAACAATGGCTGGTCAGGGCAATGGAGATGTGGCGCCTACATCTGACGGCCACATGAGCCCTGTGGGGGCTGAACTGGAAGAGGAGGGGAGGGGCACAGTGGAGGACAGTTTAGGTTTCGTGAGATGGACGGTTTTTCTAGTCATCTGACAGGAGAGGAGGAGCAGGAGCAGCTAGAGGAGACAGAGCAGTACCAGCTCCATCAGCAGCAGCCTGAGTCTACAGTCACTGATGAGTAGCTTTCTTCACCTGCATAGTGAAAAAACTCATTAGCAGCAGGTAGACCTGGAGCAGGACCTGAACCAGCAGGTGGTGGCATACCTTGACATGACCATGCCAACACACCTTGATGATCCTCTGGACTTCTGGGCAGCCAAACTTGATTTGTGGCCGCAACTAGCAGAGTTTGCCCTGGAAAAGCTGTCCTTCCCGGCCAGTAGTGTGCCATCAGAGCAGGTGTTTAGTGCGGCGGGGGCCATAGTAACCCCAAGGAGAACTCGCCGGTCCACAAAAAATGTGGAGAGACTGACCTTTGTGAAGATGAATCAGGCATAGATTAGCCAGAATTTCCACCAACTAATGCCTGATGCATCCGAGTAGATTGACCATGGTGCCACACCAACACTTCACAAATATGGATAGTGCTAAACATATTTAAGGCCCTGCTCCCCAGTTACAGACATTCCCCCGCATCAGACCACAAGTAAGTATTGATGATATGCATTATGTAAAACTTAACTTTTAATAATATTCTTAGAATAAAATATATGTACCCCAAATTTTTTGCAATAAAACAAAAGGAAAGGTGTGCAAAAAACATGATGTGCCACCTACACCACCAAGTATTGATGTGATGCAAAGACCTCTAAAATGTGGAAGGGAAAAACATATGGTCCATTGTAACCGGTGGGGGGTAAAATCTTCCCCTGTAAGGCCCTACTCTTGCTTTATTAATTCCCTTCTTGGCAAGTGTTACTCGCCCTTAAAAGGGCGGCCCCACAGAGGAACCTCTCCCTATTTCCACCTACAAACACTGCCATTTCCCAGGGTTTTTAGGTGGAAATCGAGAGAGTTTCCTATGTGGGGCCTCCCTTTTTAGGGTGAGTAACACATGCCAAGAAGGTAATTAATAGGGCGAGAGTAGGGCCTTACAGGGGAAGTTTTTACCCCCACCTGCTACAATGGATAATACGTTGTTCCCTTCCACTTTTTCGAGGAGAGTGTTACTTGTCTTAAAAAGGGCGGCCCACACAGGAACCGATCCCTATTTCCACCTAAAAACCCTGGGAAATGGCAGTTTGTAGGTGGAAATAGGGAGAGGCTCCTGTTTTGGGTAATAATGCGAGAGTGGGGCCTTGGGGGGGGGGGGGTTACCCCCACCGGTTACAATGGACCATATGTTGTTCCCTTCCACCTTTTTAGAGGTGCTTGCATCGCATCAATACTTGGTGGTGTGGGTGGCACATGGTGTTTTTTGCACACCTTTCCTTTTGTTTGATTAAAAAAAAAATGTTGGGTCCATATATTTTATCCTAAGAATATTATTAAAAGTTAAGTTTAACAAAATGTATATCCTCCATACTTACTTGTGCACACTAACACTTTTGCAAAAGAGACTGTTTTCTTCTGCCTACCTGCCTCAGCTACTATTCTGATCCTGCCACCCATCTGATGCCACACATCTGATACCAACTTCTCCTTTTTCCACCCACCTTCATCACCAGGTACTGGTATTGCCACCCACTGCACCACTCTGTCACCGGGTCACTTTCAGGACTCTTCATGCTGATGCCAGCTCCAGGCTGTCTCACTCTGCGACCATATGTTCTCCTCATGCGTATGCCAGCTCCAAGCTGTCTCACACTGCCACCATGTTTCTCCTCATGCTGATGCCAGCTCCAATCTGTCTCATGCTGCCACATATGTTCTCCTCATGTTGATTCCAGCTCCAAGCTGTCTCATACTGCCACCATATGTTCTCCTCATGCTTCCGCCACCTCCAGGCTGTGTCATTCAGCCACTATATGTTCTCCTCATGCTGCCGCAAACTCTAGGCTATGTCATTCAGCCACTGTATGCTGCCGCCAACTGCAGGCTGTAATAAAAAAGAAGAGCGCTCCATAGCGTAAAACCGCCACTCCAGGGTCCAATTTAAAGTGGTAGAAAACCCTTACTGAAGGCGGTTGTGTGAACTCACACACAACAATGGTCTGCGTGGATGAGAGAGTACATATGGTCTGCAGCCTCCCTGACCTAGGCAGTATTCAACAGGTGAGAACTTTCAAGGGGCGGTGGGGGATATCGGCACTGGCCAAGACTGGCCAAGACGTGTCCCATCTTGGCCAGTGCTGATATCCCCCACCGCCCCTTGGAAGTCCTCACCTGTTGAAAACTGCAGGCTGTGTCATTCAGCCACTATATGGTCTCTTCATGCTGCCTCAACCTCCAGGCTGTGTCATTCAGCCACTATATGCTGCCACCAACTCCAGGCTGTGTCATTCAGCCACTATGTGGTCTCTTCATGCTGCTGCCAACTGCAGGCTGTGTCATTCAGCCACTATATGGTCTCCTCAAGCTTCCGCCACCTTCATGCTGTGTTATTCAGCAACTATATGTTCTCCTCATGCTGCCACAAACTCCAGGCTGTGTCATCAAGTCACTATATGCTGCCGCCAACTCTAGACTGTGTCATTCAGCCACTATGTGGTTTTCTCATGCTGCCGCCAACTCCAGGCTGTGTCATTCAGCCACTATGTGGTTTTCTCATGCTGCCGCCAACTCCAGGCTGTGTCATTCAGCCACTATATGTTCTCCTCATGCTGCCGCCACCTCCATGCTATGTCATTCAGCCACTATATGTCTCCTCATGCTTCCGCCACCTCCAGGCTGTGTCATTCAGCCACTATATGTTCTCCTCATGCTGCCGCAAACTCTAGGCTGTGTCATTCAGCCACTGTATGCTGCCGCCAACTGCAGGCTGTAACAAAAAAAGAAGAGCGCTCCATAGCATAAAACCGCCACTCCAGGGTCCAATTTAAAGTGGTAGAAAACCCTTACCAAAGGCGGTTGTCTGAACTCACACACAACAATGGTCTGCGTGGATGAGAGAGTACATATGGTCTGCAGCCTCCCTGACCTAGGCAGTATTCAACAGGTGAGGACTTCCAAGGGGCGGTGCGGGATATCAGCACTGGCCAAGATTGGACACGTCCGGTGAGTAAAAATTTTATTTGAATAAAATATCTTTTACTCACCAGACATGTCCCATCTTGGCCAGTGCCGATATCCCCCACCGCCCCTTGGAAGTCCTCACCTGTTGAAAACTGCAGGCTGTGTCGTTCAGCCACTATATGGTCTCTTCATGCTGCCGCCACCTCCACGCTGTGTCATTCAGGCACTCTATGGTCTCCTCATGATGCCGCCACCTCCATGCTGTATTAGACATGTGCAATTCGGTTCGGCACGAATGTCAAATTTACTGAATTTTGCCGTTTTCGTGCATTCGGGCGGTTCCGAATGCACGAAAACATTTTTCAAATATTTCCAAATAGCAACGATAAAACGAATAGCAACATAACGAATGCATTCATTGTTCTCCGAATGCATGCGGTAAAAAAACGAATGCATTCATTATCCGAAAACAAATGCATTAATTATTTACCGAATGCATGCGGTAAAAAAACGAAAGTAAAGAATTTTTTCTAATTTTTTTATTGTTCCTTGCGCTACACTGTTTCTGATTGTTAGTTATTGTTTTACTGTTACTAGGGTGCCTCCAGCTGTTGCAAAACTACAACACCCACCCAGCATGCGGCGGTCTGGGCATGCTGGGAGTTGTAGTTTTGCAACAGCTGGAGGCACACTTTGGCTAACACACGCATTCGCGCAATGCTTTTTAATTCATTTTCAAATTCCGCTGGCTTTTGTCAGAAATGGGTTACCAGGGCAATGACATGCATAGTAATTGCCGTGGGAACATTTTTCATTCATAAAGCTGCAGGCTTAATTGTATAATTGCCGTGTAGAACGCTTAGGACACCAAACATTCTACGCTGCAATTATCCAATTAAGGCTGCGGTTTTATGAATGAAAAATGTTCCCACAGCAATTACTATGCATGTCATTGACCTCAATCACCCGACAATCAAACACATCGATCAAAGGAGGGGCGTGGTCTGGCCGCTGAACGGAATGGCCGCGTAGAGGAAGAGCTCCTGCTGAGCACCACTGAATCTACAGCTTTTACTGCCGCTAGCGACTAACCAGCCCTACGGGGACCTAGCTGACGACTATGGCTACCTTTGGCAGAAAACGCAACTCCAAAACGGGGCGCTACAAACCGATGCAGCAGTTTTTTCAGGTCGGCTCCAAAAAGATGTCCGAGAACAAAGATGGCGCTGAGGAGCGCACAGTGCGGGAGCCTCACACGCGCGAAGCCTCTAAAAGAACCAACTCACAGAGAGGCGGCGCTGCATGGAACCCTTCCCGAAATGGCTCTGGTGAAGAAGGACAGCCTCGCAGGTTGCGCTATGACCTACCGGATCACGGAGGAGACCCGGGGATGTCTTCCCGCCGCCGATATGGTGAGTCCACTCCTAACGACTCCCGTAGCTCCTGCAGCACCCTGCACAATGACTATAGCCAACTGCTTAGACCTGTCCAGGCATCTATCCATCAGCTGGACTGCAAAATGGCCCACACTGAAACTAGCCTGACTAACTTTGCGGCGGCGCATAATGAGTTGGCTGATTCACATGATGACTTGAAAGACAAAGTGGCGGCCTTACAATCAAAAATAGTAGATGCCGAAGACAGGAATAGGTGCAATAATGTAAAATTTAGGGGCATCCATGAGGAGATAGCGCCATCCCAGCTCATGCATTATGTTCAGGAACTAGCCCATACCCTATTGCCTAACATGGAAACCTACTTCTACAGCATTGACAGAGCTCACAGGGTGCAGAAGCCTCGCTCATTACCAGAGGAGGTCCCCAGAGACGTTCTGGCACGTTTTACATTCTTCCAGACCAAAGATAAACTGCTCCAGTTTTCTAGGAAGCATCCCAAACTCCCAGCCCCATATGATGGACTTAAAATGTATGCGGACTTGTCGGCCGCCACTTTACAGGCCAGAAGAGATTTTAGTCAGCTGACTGGACTTCTCCGTGAACTTAGTATGCCCTACAGGTGGGGATACCCGACTAAAATACTACTACAACGCCAAGGCCGGACCTTTGTCTTCTCCTCAGTGGACGAGGGAATGGACGCTCTTCATGCCTGGGGCCTCCTCGCAGATGAAGATCCTTGTGAGCGTTCCATGCCTTCCGATGACCCACCAGCTAGAGACTCTGACCTGCCCAGATCTATTGATGCTACTAGCCCTGGTTAACTGAAGGTGCAATGCAGACCTTTGTATGTGTTTTATTGAATATCTCCACGCTTCCCTTAGCGCTGGTATTACTGAATGTAACATACCGCCTGGTTCAAACTTTATTGCATGTTTTCTCTTTCCCTCCTTCTCAACCCCCTAGTTTCTTACCTGTTGTGATATTTGTTTACAATTTCTACTTAGACAGTGTCTGTCGCAATGTGACATCCCTGTCTAGGTGTCAGAAGACACCAGTCAGGTTTCTAACTGTCTCTACAGCAACCTTTACTAGCACATCTTATCTAACCCATTGGTGTGCCCTGTTTTAAGCAGACTCCAGATATTTGGTAGAACTGTGTGTAGCGTACCACCTGGTGCGAACTGTACTACGTCTTTTCCCTACTTCTTTCTTTTTCCTTTCTAGCTTTACATTTATTACAGTGTTTATTCGGTTGTATATCCAGACAGTATCTGTTGCAGTGTGACATCCCTGTCTAGGTGTCACAGACGCCAGTCAGGTTTTTAAACTCTCCTTTAGCAATCCTTCTTAGCGCAATATATCTAGCTCATAGATACGCCCTACTTTGAGCAGAACCTAAATATCCTGTTTAACGATTAAGGTGTTGTGTGACATCCCTGTCTAGGTGTCAGGAGACACCAGTCAGGTTTTTAATCCCCCTCATAATCCGCATCTCCTAGTCCAGAGTGGTGTGTACGTGGTGGAGTAGCATTTAGCGCAGATTCCTATCCTTATTTCACTACATTCTGGTGTGGCGTTACACCCCTGTACGGGTACCGGGTGTTCCCGGCCGGGGTCCTACGGCACTCTGAACACACCTTACCGCAGCCCTCTCTGACCCCTCCACTGCCTGATACTCCAATATGGGCATCAACATTATTTCGCTCAACGTCAATGGCTTGAATAGCCCATTTAAAAGGCAACTCCTATGGAGGGAACTAGAACGCAGACGTGCGACGGTGGCCTGTATACAGGAGACCCACCTCTCAGCTACCAACACCCCATCCGTTCGCCATAGGTGTTTCCCACATGTGCTCTTCTCCACCTATCGGTCCAAAAAGAGGGGCGTCCTGATTGCAGTAGGGGACAACGTAGATTTCTACATCACAGAACAGATCGTTGACCCCAATAGTAGATACTTAATATTAATCTGCTCCATTGATGGGATTGCTTATACGATTGCTAACCTATACGCTCCCAACTCCCACCAGCTTAGATTTTTTTAGGAAAGTATGGAAAGTGATAAACAAACACAAACAGGGGAACCTACTGATATGTGGCGATTTTAACACAATCTCTGACCACAACCTTGATACCTCTCAACCGACGATCAGACGAAGGCCCTCACTGACGGACACTCTGAGAGACTTTGATCTATTCGATATGTGGAGATTGCACCACGCATCAGAACGCGACTACTCCTACTTTTCCCCCAGATACCACACATATTCCAGAATTGACATGATACTTACCAGCAGATCGCTTATAGATAGAATTTAATCCACAGCTATTGGGGAAATCACTTGGAGCGACCACGCTCCTGTTCTCATGACTATTTCAGACAAAATGCCGACACACAGCGATTTTGTATGGCGAGAAAACACACACATTATTGCCCACTCTGACCACTCGCAAACTCTCGCTAACACTCTATCTGATTGCTTCCAACAAAACTGCACGCCAGAAGTGACGGCCCCCACAGTTTGGCTTGCCCACAAAGCGGTCATAAGAGGTAAATTCAAACAACTTGGGGCGTATCTTAAAAAACAGCGTACTCTGCACACTGATGAAGCACTAGCACGCATTGCCACGTTGGAAGCCATCCAAAAATTCAAACCCTCACCGGAGACGGCCTCAGAATTGATGAGAGAAAGGGTACAACTGCGCAGGCTGCTGCTTTATCAGTGTGAGAAGAGCTTTAAAAAAACTAGATTAAAATATTACTCTCAAGATAACAAAACTAGTGCCTTATTGGTGAAAAAATTCAAACCGTCCTACATTAAACAAAAGATCTCTAATATGGTCCACCCGTTTACTGGTAAAACGGAATTGGCACCTAGAGCTATTGCAAATGCCTTTCGGGACTATTATGATGCCCTGTACAACCTCAACAGAGACCCCGCTGTTCCCCAACCTATAGCTCCTCAAATCTCTGCTTTCCTAACCTCTTTAAATCTACCAAAACTCTCAGACACAGCCCTAGACTCCCTGGACCGACCGATCACGTCTCAGGAGATCCTAGATCCGATTTCTTCGCTCCCAAGCAACAAACCGCCAGGCCCAGATGGTCTGCCTAATGAATACTACTCTAAATTTAGCACTATATTAGTGCCTCACTTACTGAGAGTGTTCGGGGGGGCCATGGAGTCAGGTAGCTTCCCACAAGAAATGTTATCGGTATTGATCACCCCTATCCCCAAACCTGGGAAATCAACTAACAATACGGCCCACTTTCGCCCCATATCCTTACTAAATAGCGACGTTAAAATATATGCCAAAATACTCTCCACTCGCCTTGGCCCTTTCATGCCCCAACTACTTCATAAAGATCAGGTGGGATTTACCTATGGAAGACAGGCTCCTGATAATACCAGGAAGGTGATCTCCTTGCTACAACACTCGGAACACCTTAAACTCCCCACGGCATTCCTTACCTTAGACGCAGAAAAAGCCTTCGACAGGGTGAACTGGCAGTACGCATTCTCAGCCCTTGAGGCATTTGGCTTCTCCGGGCCTATTATTGGGGCGATCATGGCTCTTTACTCCAACCCTGCTGCTTGTGTCTTTACCAATGGAGTATTATCTGACCAGTTCACCCTGTCGAACGGTACGAGACAGGGCTGCCCTTTCTCCCCCCTTCTTTTTAATCTCTCCATCGAACCCTTAGCTCAAGCTATCAGAATGCACCCAGGCATTAAAGGCATCCAAGTAGGCTCCCACGAACGCAAATTAGCTTTATTCACTGATGATGTCCTGCTGTCCCTAACTGAAGTAGAAACGTCCCTACCCAACCTGTTTGATGTGATAGCCAAATTCAGTTCTATCTCCTACTAGTGTTGAGCGGCATAGGCCATATTCGAATTCGCGAATATTCGCGAATATATGGACGAATATTCGTCATATATTCGCGAATATTCGTTATATTCTCATTTTATTTTCGCATATGCGAAAATCGCGTATGAGAAAATTAACATATGTGAATATTAGCATATACAAAATTAACATACGCGAAAATTCGCATATGCAAAATTAGCATATGCTAATTTTCGCATATGCGAATTTCCGCGCGCCAGTCTCACACAGTAGTATTACAGCCTTCTTTACACCACACAAGCTGGAAGCAGAGAGGGGTGATCACTGTGATGTGTACTGTGAAGAAAAAAAAAAAAAAAAAAAAAAAAGAATATTCGTAATTACGAATATATAGCGCTATATTCGCGAAATTCGCGAATTCGTGAATATGCGATATTCGCGAATAATATTCGAATTGCGAATATTCGTGAGCAACACTATCTCCTACTACAAATTGAATACCTCTAAATCCCAGCTCCTACCCTTCCACCTACCTAACAATGTGCTTCTTTCCCTTCAATCCAGATTCCCTTTAGAGTGGCAAGATCACGAGGTCTCCTATCTAGGTATACAACTTACCAACCCCACTTCCCATCTTTTCAAGTCCAACTTCTTACCTATGTCTAGCTTACTTTCCACTTCCATGACAGCATACTCTAAAATCATTCCATCTTGGTTCGGGCGTATAGCTGCATTTAAGATGATGCTTCTTCCGAAGATACTGTATCTTTTTCGCACCATTCCCATAACTATCCCACAGTCATACTTTCGCTCCCTGCAGAGACAAGTGTTCCAATTTGTGTGGACCTCCAGAAAACCCAGAGTCCCTAAACATATAATGACTGCACACAGATTGGGCGGAGGCCTTGGTCTCCCCCACATGGAAGACTATTATATTGCAAGCTTACTTGACCAAGCACAACACTGGTGGTCCCTTCACCCGGACAAACTGTGGATTGACATGGAGACTGCCTATTCCTATCCCTGTTCCCTAAAATCCCACATACTGCTACTTACAAGGAACCTTAGTCCACCTAAATCGCATATCACAGCACTTACGTCTACTGACAGAGCGTGGAAATATGCCCTTAGGACATTTTCCCTGGACTCCACGTGTTCACTCTCTGACCTGCCCCTAGACTATATAGAATTCCTCATCCCTGACTTAGATCTTAAACTGGGGGGAACACATGGCATTTATTCAGCCAAAGACCTGATCAGTCCTATGGGCGACGTCAATTTTTCTTATTTAAGAGACACGTACCACCTGCCACACAAAGAATTCTACAAATCTCTACAAATTAGGAGCTTAGTAACAGTTAGTTTTGCAACTGAACACAAAATGCCTACTAGCTGTCGTAGATACTTGAACAGCGACTCACATGCAGACAGAGGTATCACCTTTTTTATAACTTGTTACATGAAAAAAAGAACATAACTAAACAACACTATATGACCAAATGGGAAAAAGACATCGGCCGGGAATTTACCACTGACCAATGGACAAGCACCTTCAACTACATGCGTACCCTATTTAGAGCCACTAACCACCAAGAGGCGGTCGCTAAGACCATTTACAGATGGTACTTCACCCCCTCCAGAATACACCTGATTGACCCGACTTGTTCTAATCTGTGTTGGAGAGACTGTGGAGAGGTAGGAAATCTTATCCACTTATTGTGGAGCTGTCCTAAAATTGCACACTTATGGAAGGGGATTGAGCTGCTGGTCCACAGATTGACACAGATCAAACACCCCCTGAAACCTGAAACGGCTCTCTTACTGATTGACTTAGATACGTTTTCCCCTGATGTCAGGATGCCCCTTGCCCAACTATTCATGTCCACTAAACTACTACTTACTAGACAGTGGAAGTCAAACCAAGTACCCAACCTGTGTGAGGTTATCAATTTGGTCAATCTCACCTGTGCCTATGAGAGAGCGTTCGCATTTGCACACAACACCATTCCCAAGTACCGGAAACAATGGGAAGTTTGGCTATCTAGTCCTCACTGCCCTCTCAGAATAAGTGACGAGGTTACTTGAAAGGTTGTTACCTGCTTATTGCTTTTTCTCTGGATAACTGTTCCATAGCCCATGTTCCCTAGGGCTACGTTCCTTTATTGTTCTAATGTTTAGAGTGTTTCATCACTCTATGTGGAGTTCCTATTAGATAGGCTCATCCTGCTGTTGTTCTCTATTGTTTATTATGTATTAATGCTTCTATGCTTGTATACATTGTCATTGAAGATTTTATGTTGTTCTCTGAAATACTTCAAAATAAAACAATTTTTGAATAAAAAAAACACATCGATCAAACACATCAATCATTCATACAGCATTCATTCATTTACTCATTCATTCAACATTTCTGTATGCATTAATAATTTATTAATACATAATGTAATGTTGAATGCATGAGTTAATGAATGAATAAATGCTGTATGAATGATTGATGTGTTTGATCGTCAGGTGATTGAGGTCAATGACATGCATAGTAATTGCCGTGGGAACATTTTTCATTCATAAAACTTTAGGCTTAATTGGATAATTGCCGTGTAGAACGCTTAGAACACCAAACATTCTACATTGCAATTATCCAATTAAGTCTGCGGTTTTATGAATGAAAAATGTTCCCACAGCAATTACTATGCATGTCATTGACCTGGTAACCCATTTCTGACAAAAGCCAGCGGAATTTAAAAAAGGATTAAAAAGCATTGCGGGAATGCGTGTGTTTGCCAAGGTATGCCTCCAGCTGTTGCAAAACTACAACTCCCAGCATGCCCAGACAGCCCCATGCTGGGTGGGTGTTGTAGTTTTGCAACAGTTTGATCGATGCGTGTGATTGTCGGGTGATTTATGTATAACATCATGTTATACATAAATCACCCGACAATCAAACACATCGATCATTCATTCATTTACTCATTCATTCATTCAACATTACATTATGTATTAATATAAATCACATAAAATTATATTATCTTACCTGTCTTCCAATGTTCCGATCTCTGCGGCTGCCCTCTTTTCCTGCACATACTCCCGATAATGGTCCCCTGCTTAAAAAAGATTTACCCGAATGTACCCGAATACCGAATGTATACGAAAAATCAAACCCACCCGAATACCGAATGTATCCGAAAAAATTAACCCACCGAAAACCCGAATACCGAATGTATTCGAAAAAAAATGAAACTTGGACACCCGAATACCGAATGTATCTGAAAATCAAAACTGAAAATATTGCTGAACCAAAAATTTTATAAAAAAACAAAAAAAGAAACGAAAAAAACGAAAATTTTTCTTCTGCACATGTCTATGCTGTATCATTCAGCCCCCATATGGTCTCTTCATACTGCCGCCACCTCCAGGCTGTATCATTCAGCCACTATATGTTCTCCTCATACTGTCTCAAACTCCAGGCTGTGTCATTCAGCCACGATATGCTGCTGCCAAATCCAGACTGTGTCATTCAGCCACTATATGGTCTCCTCCTGCTGCCGCTACCTCCACGCTGTGTCATTCAGGCACTTTATGGTCTCCTCATGCTGCCGCCACCTCCATGCTGTGTCATTCAGCCCCCATATGGCCTCATGCTGCCGCCACCTCCAGGCTGTGTCATTTAGCCACTATATGTTCTCCTCATACTTTCTCAAACTCCAGGCTGTGTCATTCAGCCATTATATGTTGCCGCCAACTGCAGCCTGTGTCATTCAGCCACTATATGATCTCCTCATGCTGGCGCTACCTCCACGCTGTATCATTCAGGCACTCTATGGTCTCCTCATGCTGCCGCCACCTCCATGCTGTGTCATTCAGCCCCCATATGGTCTCTTCATGCTGCCGCCACCTCCAGGCTGTGTCATTTAGCCACTATATGTTCTCCTCATACTGTCTCAAACTCCAGGCTGTATCATTCAGCCACGATATGCTGCTGCCAACATCAGGCTGTGTCATTCAGCCACTATATGGTCTCCTCATGCTGCCGCCATCTTCACGCTGTGTCATTCAGGCACTCTATGGTCTCCTCATGCTGCCGCCACCTCCATGCTGTGTCATTCAGCCTCCATATGGTCTAATGCTGCCGCCACCTCCAGGCTGTGTCATTCAACCCCCATATGGTCTCCTCATACTGCCGCCACCTCCAGGCTGGGTCATTCAGTCACTATATGTTCTCCTCATGCTGCCTCCAACTCCAGGCCGTCTCATTCAGCCACTATCTGTTCTCCTCATGCTGCCGCAAACTCCAGGCTGTGTCATTCTGCCACTAAATGTTCTCCTCATTCTGCCGCCACCTCCACGCTGTGTCATTCAGCCACTATATGGTCTCCTCATGCTGCTGCCACCTCCAGGGTGTTTCAGTCAGCCACTATATGTTCTCCTCATGCTGCCTCAACCTCCAGGCTGTGTCATTCAGCCACTATATGCTGCCACCAACTCCAGGCTGTGTCATTCAGCCACTATGTGGTCTCTTCATGCTGCTGCCACCTCCAGGCTGTGTCATTCAGCCACTATATGTTCTCCTCATGTGGCTGCAAACTCCAAACTATATCATACAGCCACTTGTCATACTAATTGTAGGCCCCAAAAATGAATCACTATGTTTAATATGTTTCATAGCATAATAGCATGATGTCGGCCATTTTGTGTATAATCTAAGTAGGCCACAATACTAAAGTTCTCCTCTAAAAGTGCCAGTCTGGGAGTAGAATACTTCTTGTCTGCTTACATATTTATGGCTGTTTAGATAAGACAGACAGATAAGGGGACTAGTTACACTCTCTAGATGACACTACTACAATGCACCCAAGGTAAAGGGGCGTGAATAGAGAAATAGGGGATTGATATAAGAAACTGTGAAATAATTATGTCTCATCCGAATGAACATTACTTATATATGTATATATATATATATATATATATATATATATATATATATATATATATACAGTACAGACAAAAAGTTTGGACACACCTTGTCATTCAAAGGGTTTTCTTTATTTTCATGACTATGAAAATTGTAGATTCACACTGAAGGCATCAAAACTATGAATTAACACATGTGGAATTATAGACATAACAAAAAAGTGTGAAACAACTGAAAATTTGTCATATTCTAGGTGGAAAGTGTCCCCAAGTGCAGTCACAAAAACCATCAAGAGCTACAAAGAAACTGGCTCACATGCAGACCGCCCCAGGAAAGGAGTCACCTCTGCTGCGGAGGATAAGTTCATCTGAGTCACCAGCCTAAGAAATCGCAGGTTAACAGTAGCTCAGATTAGAGACCAGGTCAATGCCACACAGAGTTCTAGCAGCAGACACATCTCTAAAACAACTGTTAAGAGGAGACGGTGTGAATCAGGCCTTCATGGTAGAATATCTAATAGGAAACCACTGCTAAGGACAGGCAACAAGCAGAAGAGACTTGTTTGGGCTAAAGAAGACAAGGAAATGTGTTCTTTGGTCTGATGAGTCCAAATTTGAGATCTTTGGTTCCAACCACAGTGTCTTTGTGCGATGCAGAAAAGGTGAACGGATGGACTCTACATGCCTGGTTCCCACCATGAAGCACGGAGGAGGAGGTGTGATGGTGTGGGGATGCTTTGCTAGTGAAACTGTTGGGGATTTGTTCAAAATCGAAGGCATAATGAACCAGCATGGTTACCACAGCATCTTGCAGCAGCATGCCATTCCATCCGGTTTGCGTTTAGTTGGACCATCATTTATTTTTCACCAGGACAATGACCCCAAACACACCTCCAGGCTGTGTAAGGGCTATTTGACCAAGAAGGAGAGTGATGGGGTGCTGCACCAGATGACCTGGCCTCCACAGTCACCAGACCTGAACCCAATGAAGGCAAAAGGGCCAACAAATGCTAAGCATCTCTGGGAACTCCTTCAAGACTGTTGGAAGACCATTTCAGGTGACTACCTCTTGAAGCTCATCAAGAGAATGCCAAGAGTGTGCAAAGCAGTAATCAAAGCAAAAGGTGGCTACTTTGAAGAACCTAGAATATGACATTTTTTCAGTTGGTTCACACTTTTTTGTTATGTCTATAATTCCACATGTTACTTCATAGTTTTAATGCCTTCAGTGTGAATCTACAATTTTCATAGTCATGAAAATAAAGAAAACTCTTTGAATGAGAAGGTGTGTCCAAACTTTTGGTCTGTACTGTATGTAAGGTAATCAGTAGGACATATGATATTGTCATATACTGTTAGTATTGTAAAGGACATCAGTATATATCTATTATCTTATATATGATTCTCATAGGCAGCATTGCTCAGTGGTTGCATTCCTAAGACCTGGCGGAAAGGTATCAAGTATAGACTTTGATATCTTATTGTAACTAACAGTCAATTACCAAGACTAGACAGACAGAGAGATTCACACGTCTGTGTGAAAGAGACCGACATGGTATTGTTATTTCTCCAATAAATTTGGATGTCTAGGTAGGCCCCAACATGTCTATGAGAATCCATGTTTCAATTACTTATATGTCAAAAATAATCCCTGTTTTCATAATGTAGTGCTCCATACTTCAAGTGTGGAATGTGGGTTTAAGACCAGTTATTGTCAGTTAACCCTTAATGGTAATGATGCTAATTGCTTATGCAATAGCACCCCCTAGCTTATGGGTAGTTGACATTACACCGACAGGAAAGGCATTATGGGTGATATGTTCAATGCATTCTTGGTATTATAGTGATGTCATAGTCATTTCCATAGGTACATGCCCAACCTACATTCATTGGAGAATTCCAATTTAGGAGGGTGTGTCTAATTAATTTAAAAAGTCTGGTAAACCAGATGTTAGGGACTGACTGTGAACTGTACTGTGCTGTAGACTGTAGGCTATGCTGTAGAAAACACAAATACACAGGGAGGTCCAACCAGGTGGAAAAACCTTGTGAGATTCCAGCAGACAGACTGATCATACGGTACCAGACCAATGGCTTTCCATGACGATGAGATGGACTGTTCAATTTTCCTAGGACCAGAAGCGAGGTTCTTACTTAGACTTGGTAAGAGAGAAAAAAATGGTATTCCATTTAATTAAGACCAATTTGGATAATGTGGATGTAATTATACCATTTAGATTGGTGAATAAATTAATTAAATAAAATAATTAATTATCTCTATATTGAGATAGTTTTAGGATATTGTGAGACTTCATTCTACCTGCAGAAGAATCAGGAGTTATAATCTATCAAAGCATTAAATAATTGCTTAGACATTGATAGAATTCCTACTCACCAAACTAAGTGTCATAAGTATATTTCCTACACAGGAAACTTGTTTCAAGTTCTTCCTCCTAAAATATAGTATAGCGAGATCATAAAACTCTGCTATTTGTCTTAATGTCTTACCATGATAATTTATAGAAAATAGTCCAGAATGTTCATATATCCTTAGATGTATTTGCTCATTCTTGGAATCATGTGATTTGTAGTTGGTTATAAGAGGGCGGGGAGTGTATTTAGCATTCCATATTAATATGTCTATAATTAGATATTGCCCATCTTAATATCATGAGGTTCATCTGGATAGAGTGATATGTGACCTTTTTCTAATATGAAATTCCTAACCTAGTAGCTTTTGTTTCCATGTAACAAGTTACTTACTACTCACATGTATTGTTCTACTATATGTAGTCAATTAACAAGCTTGTAATGTTTACTAATATATCTAATTTATATTCATTTGCATATATCATTGTGTTTATTACTCATTTATGTTTATAATCTTATAACCAATAAATCTGCATACTTTTATAACACCTGTGTATTATTGTATATTGCAAAACTACATTCTTAAGTGTTAATGTCATCCCATCATAAAAATAACTTGTTGATATCTGAGGAAATAGTCGGACTCAGATGTGAATTGTATTGATTAGCTTTGTCTACAATTCACCAGCTCATAATTTTGATATTTTTGATAATTTTCAAAAAAAAAATGTTTTCATAATTAATAATTGTTATGACCATAATTCATAATTGAGTTATTACCGCACGACACACTATATGCTGCCACCAACTCCAGGCTGTGTCAATCAGCCACAATATGTTCTCCTCATGCTGCCGCAAACTCCAGGCTGTGTCATTCAGCCACTATATGCTGCCGCCAACTCCAGGCTGTGTCATTCAGCCACTATATGTTGTGATCATGCTGCTGCAAACTCCAAGCTGTGTCATTCAGCTACAATATGCTACCGCCAACTATGTCATTCAGCCACTATATGGTCTCCTCCTGCTGCTGTCAAATCCAGGCTGTGTCATTAAGCCACTATATGTTCTCCTCATGCTGCCAACACCTCCACGCTGTCTCATTCAGCCACTATATGGTGTCCTCATGCTTCAGCCCCATGCAAGCTGTGCCATTCAGCCACTATATGGTCTCCTCATGCTGCCGCCACCTCCACGCTGTGCCATTCAGCCACTATATGGTCTACTCATACTGATGCCACCTCCAGGCTCCATCATTGTGCCACTCTGCGACAGTGATTCTAATAGCGACGCCTCTGATCTGCATGTCATACTGAATAACAGTATTATATATCATTAACCCAGCACACACCCTATGCACGTTACAGCAAGGCAAAGTGTTCTACACCCCTATTGAAGCTCTCTGTAGGCCAGAAATATCCGTTTTTAATAGCGATTCGCCGCAAATAAATTCGGCCCCAAACAAATTTTTTTAGGAAAATTCAGCGAATTGGCTGAATCGAATTCGCTCATTTCTAAATATTGATTCTGATCATGCAATGGGGGAGACTGTGTACACTTTTGGAGCCACTTGATTTGATGGAGGTACATGTCCCTAACAACAGCAGCAAGCTTCTCCTCTGGGTCATGCACAAACATTGTGGGGAGTAGGGGCTAAAGTGACAAAAAGGCACAAATAATTCCTCCACACCAGGACAACAAAGTACTACTGCAGTGATTAATACCATTATAATTACCATCAAATTACACTATACATAGACCAATATCACCAATAACGTAACAATACTAGGGATAAATAACTGCGCCAAACCATGACCATCTCATAGTGATTGGATAATACCAACCACTATACACAGACCAATATCACCAATAACAATACTATACAGGGGACAAACAATTCTGTTATGTGACACACAATGGAACCTGCCACCTTTTGTTTTGATTAAAAAATTTGTTTTTCAAATAACTTCTCTATTCCAGCAAGGCTACCAAACTGGATGATGCTTCGGGCAGGGCTGGCGTTAGGGCGGGGCAAAACAGACAATTGCATGGGGCCCCCATCCCCCAGGGCCCCCGCCAGCTGCTTTTAAAGTGGCCGCAGCGCCGGCTGCTTGTTAAACATGAGCAGCCCGGCCGCGGACACTTTAAAACAGTGACCAGCAGTGGGTCCTGCGGGCCTGGACACTTCTCCTCCTGCTTTTTCTATTTTTCATATTTCCTTACCTGGCCGCGCTCGGCAGGCTCAGGTAATGCGGCGGGTCTTGTGGGCTGTGTGGATAATATGACAAGTGACGTCTCCTGCAGCTCCTCTGCACGGCATCAGGGACGCCACTCCTCATTTCCTGCAGCCGCTGCCGGACTGCTAAACTTAAGCAGCCGCTGCTGCAGGAAATGATGAGTGACGTCCCTGACGCCGTGCAGAAGAGCCGCAGGAGATGTCACTCGCCATATTATCCACACAGCCCACAAGACCCGCCACATTACCTGAGCCTGCCGAGTGCGGCCAGGTAAGGAAATATGAAAAATAGAAAAAGCAGGGGAGAGGGGGGACCTAATGTGGGGGAACTATACTGTCAACCTAATGTGGGGGAACTATATTGCACCTAATATGGGGAAACTATACTGCACCTAATGTGGGGAGACTATACTGCCAACCTAATGTGGAGGAACTATACTGCACCTAATGTGGGGGAACTGTGCTGCCAACCAAATGTGGGGAAACTATACTGCCCACCTAATGTGGGGGCACTATACTGCCAACCTAATCTGGGGGAACTATACTGCCAACCTAATGTGGGGGGAACTATACTGCCAACCTAATGGGGGGGGGGGAACTATACTGCCAACCTAATGTGGGGGAACTATACTGCCAACCTAATGTGGGGGGAACTATACTGCCAACCTAATGGGGAGGGGGAACTATACTGCCAACCTAATTTGGGGGGAACTATTCTGCCAACCCTAATGTGGTGGAACTCTACAAAAATATAAAAATTTTATATTCTGATCCTTATAACTCTTTCAATTGCTTTTTAGATATTTTTTTATGGTATATAAAAGTGACCAAAAATGTGCGAATCTGGTTAGTGCACTATTACCACTTTTGGGGCCCCTCTTTTGATTTTGCCCAGGGCCACGCAAAGCCTAAAACCGGCCCTGGCTTCAGGTGTTGGGCAGCTTGAGTGATATGCCTCTCCTTATACACAAATCGCTTGTTGTATCTCTGGCTTTTCCATAGAGATGCATGGTAAGTAGGTTATTTAAAAAGAAGTAAAAAAAACTCCCACTCCCTTACCTTCCCCACACTGCTGCTGGGATCATGGAGTTCCAGTTCCCACTATCCAGAGCTTACAAGTTACTTGAGGTGATATCACACACCTACTCAGCCAATCAGTGGCCCTAGCAATGTCATAGATGAGTGGCTGTGTGAAGTCACATCCATGAACCAAGACAGTAGGGAGCAGAGCTCTGTTATACCAACATTGCAGGAGAGAACAAGGTAAGAGAGCATTCTTTGTGTGAATATGAAAATGAACTTAATCCCTGGAGTGACCCATTAACTTCCTCAGTATATATCTAACCCCACTGATATGATTTCAACAGGAGTTGCTATCACTTCTCTGGGTGTGAAAAATGAGCCCCAGCAGAGGTAATTTCAGCTCCTATTGAGTCAGTGTAGCCTCTTCTGCAGTGTTTCCCAACCACTGTGCCTCAAACTGTTGCAAATCTACAACTCCCAGCATAAATGTTGTCTGGGCATGCAGGGAGTTGTAGTTTTGCAACAGCTGAAGGCAGCATGGTGAAGCTGCCAGGTTAGAAAGTAGCTACTGGCAAGGGGCATGTCTTGCTGGTTACTGACAAAGCAACACTTCCTCACCCCCTGTCACACTGTACCTGTTCTAGGAAATGAAGGGGAGGAGCTCACGCTTCCTACCACCCTATTAGCTAGCAGTAGGCGGCGAAGGACCTGCACCGCTTGTCACCTTGAAGCATAGTTTGATATGTAAGTGCTTGGTCACCGGCCCTTTACAGTAATGAAACCAGGCCAGGATATGTCACAGTCAGCAAATCCTGGGTTGTGTTCTTCTTATCACTTCTGGGAGCATGCATTGCCACTGATTTTACTTCTTGCCAGTAGAAAAAAACGCACTTTTTGGAGGGGCATGTACAGGGCAGGGGCTTAAGGGGCCCCCTTTCTAGTTAACCTGTGCACATCCCTGCTGTGATCACTTCCTAAGCTTGTTCTTCAAGTACTGCTGACATCATTGCTCCCCAGCAGTTACAAGACGTTTTTACAGTGTTGCTGGATGCCTTCATATGGAGACATTTCAGACATTTTGTTTTTGTGTGACAGATCTAACCCACTACATTTTGGGAAGAAGTTAAATTAGTTTGGGGAATACAGTAAAACCTTTCCAAAAGGCCACCTCTTTAAAAAGACCACAAAAAGACCAGATGATGCATAGAGACAATTTTATTTGAGAACTACTTTCCAGTGCAACTTTCATCTTTCCAAAGAGGTTTCACTGTATTTCCCTGCTACCACAACTTGTGTTTTGCTTTATGACTGCTTTGCAAGATTTATAGATATACAATATAAAATAGTAAAATAGGGTTATAAACCTAATACCAGTTTTTCCACAGCTATTTGCATAGTGGTCATTTTAATTTTATGGGCTTTATAATCTACATGGCAAAGCATGTACATATGATGAAAAAAAGTATACAATAAATGTTAGAAAAAAAAGTATATAAAAAGTATAGTATTTAAAAATGTATATAATAAATTGTAGAATACATGTTGCAGCTTTCCAATGTATAAAAACACTTCTGTGCTTCATTCTCCCATTTTGACAGGACTGCTTCTCCAGTAACGAGAATGGGTTAAACAAAAACAAAACAAAAAACGTACCTTTCTTGCTCCACTGTAGCCTCCGGTATCATGCTGGAGACTGCTCTACTTTTGAGTGCTGGGGGTCAATAGGTCACATTGCTGCTCAGCCAATCACTGGCCACAGCAGTGTCCCACCTCAGCCACTGAGTTGCAGAGTAGCAATGCAATGTATTGACCACTGCATCTATTGGCCCTTGCAACAGGAAGTTGAGTGTGGCAGAGACCAGGGGTTTGGTAAATTAATAAGATTGACGCTCAGCCAATAATTTGCTGAGGAAGAACCTTTTTTATTTTTATTTTTATGGAGGCAGCCAGGGTATATATTATATATATATATATATATATATATATATATATATATATATATATATAAAACTTTCTGCCTGTGTCTTATTCTACAGCTCCCTCCTCTATAGCCACTATGAAACCTGTTACCACTCTGTTTTGCTTTGTCTAGAGATGGCTTTTTGCTGTTTTTCTGAATAACACATTTGGGGGGGCTTATAAGAGGAGGGGTTCTTCTCTTATATATTACAAAGTTTCTTGTATTTACTTTTACCATTGATTAATGAAAAGTTTGTGGAAATGTTACTTACCTTGTAATGTAATAGTTATAAGGCGGAGTAGAGGGAGTTAGAAGGCGGGGTAGTGAGATAAGAGTCAGGGAGC
Organism: Hyla sarda; assembly: GCF_029499605.1. Lineage (NCBI taxonomy): Eukaryota > Metazoa > Chordata > Amphibia > Anura > Hylidae > Hyla > Hyla sarda. Next base: position 373,208,999 of record NC_079189.1, on the reverse strand, counting down.
AGGAGAGGTTTGCTATGGGGATTTGCTTCTACTCTGGACAGTTCCTGACATGGACGGAGGTGTTAGCAGAGAGCACTGTGGTCAGACAGAAAAGAACAACTCAGCTCCATTGGAGCATTAAGCTGCTGATAAGTACTGAAAGGATTAAGATATTTTAATCAAAGTATGCTATACAAAGGTAAGGATTACTGTAAAGAGTGCACACCACAAGGTCAATATTCATATATATAACAAATTTTATTAGGTATCACATAAAAAATGCAAAAAAGACAAAAAGGGCTAAAATCACTTAAAAAGCTCTAAATCGAGCAACCTCTACAACATGGGAGAGGGGCCATGAACCCCCTTCTCACCAAAGTCCCATCCCTCTGTAATAAAGTATAATGGCTCAAGTAGTTGTGCTAACTGAAAAAATGATACACATGCAACATTAATCTTATCACCAAATCAAATAAACTTTAACACCAAATGAAAATGGAATACATAATGTGCAGAGAGAAAAATAGATTCATATCACCAGTGCATAGCGACCACAGAACAAAAGAGCCGAAATGGTAAATGGCGGGACGGGACCCCTAAGCCCCACGCATTCCGTTACAGTTTGTGACTTCCTCAGGGGTTCCGCTTTTTGCACTATTTTAATCAAAGTAATCTGTTTAACTTTCTAGAGCCATTTGATATGAAATAAAAAAAAAAATGTTTTCCACCAGAGTTCCCCTTTAACTACTCTGGTATAGACTGGGAAGTTGAAATCTGTAGGTCCAGCAAGTGTAAACATTTTTGGCAATAATAAAGGACAATTATCTGTCCTAATTAGTGCAGGACCCAAAAAGAGGTTGGTCACATTATATCCGAGGTAGAGGTAGGTCATCTTGGTAATAGTGACCACAACATATTAAAGTTTTCGTTTATCCTATAAGAGTATGTCTACTAGTGAGGCTACAAAAACATAAAATTTCAGGAAGGCCAATTTTCACCAACTAAGAGAGGATCTCACCAAATAAGAGTGACACAGATTGGGACCTTTCCCTCAGTAATGAAAGTATACAAGCTTAATGGGACATTTTTAAGAGCATTATGAATAGATCTTGTGAACGACATATACCCTCCAGGAATTAGCGTGTTAGCGCTTTTAGTCTGCCTCCCTCCTCCCATTGTATGTGTGCCCAGCCACACTGGAGGTAACCTGGGAGGAGGCTGTGAGTCGGCCTGATTCTGCCGTAATTGCCCACTGCCCCCTGGTTTTGCTTATCACGCACAGGTAGGTTTGTGTTAGGTTCTGTGCCCCTTGAGAAATCTTGGCGTTGGTTTGCGGGCTCAGGTATGTCCTTCATACAAGGATATACTGGGGAATATCTCAATTTTAACATCAGTGTTGAGGGTTAGTCAATGTCATTTGTTCACATCTACCACAGTAGTGCACCTAAATTGTGTTATTCTATTTGTTACACATCCACACCGTCTATCTGGTGTAGGATCCTATTGTGGCACTTGTAGTCTGCTGCAGGCATCCCCCATTGTATGCATTTTTATGCTAGGGGTTGCCCCTAGCAACAGACCACGTCTTTGTTGTTTTTCCAATTAGTGTAGGAGCCAAAAAGAGGTGGGTCCCATTGTATCCGAGGTAGGGGATCATCTTGGTAATAGTGACCACAACATATTAAAGTTTTCGTTTATCCTATGGGGCTACAAAAACATTAAATTTCAGGAAGGCCAATTTTCCCCAACTAAGAGAGGAACTCACCAACTAAGAGTGACACAGATTGGGACCTTGCCCTCAGTAATAAAAGTACACAAGCTTAATGGGACATTTTTAAGAGCATTCTGAATAGATCTTGTGAACGACATATGCCCTCCAGGAATTAGCATTTTAGAAATAGAAGAAAACCAATTTGGCTAACCAAAACAGGGATGAAATAAATGATAAGAGGAAAGTGTTCAGACTACTAAAACAAGAAGGTAGTTGGGAAACGTAAAAAAATTATAGGGAGAGGAATAAATTCTGCAAAAATTGCAACAGAGAGAATAATTGCCATAAAAAGTAAAAGTAACCAAAACATATTATTCACCTATATGAATAATAATAAACTAAAAACTGAAAATGTTAGCTCCTTAAGAACTAATCTGGGTTTAATGGTGGAGTAGGATAAGAAGAAGGCCAATCTATTAATTGCTTTCTTCTCTACTGTATTTATGAAGGAAAATGCAATGTCACATAACAGGAGAAGGGATAATGTTAATTCTTCAGCAATTCCTGCCTGTTTAACCCAACAAGAAGTTCGGTACCACCTTAATAACATTAACCCCTTAAGGACTGAGCCCTTTTTCACCTTAAAGGGGTACTCCGGTGAAAGCCTTTTTTCTTTTAAATCAACTGGTGCCAGAAAGTTAAACAGATTTGTAAATTACTTCTATAAAAAAAATCTTAATCCTTCCAGTACTTATTAGCTGCTGAATGCTACAGAGGAAATTCCTTTCTTTTTGGAACACTGATGACATCACGAGCACAGTGCTCTCTGCTGACATCTCTGTCCATTTTAGCAACCGTGCATAGCAGATGTATGCTAAGGGCAGAATTGTGGCTCAGTGGTTAGCACTGCTGCCTTGCAGTGCTGGGGCCTTGGGTTCAAATCCCACAAAGGACAACAATAAATAAAGAGTTATTATTATTATTGTTATTATTATAATGATGTCAACAAAGAGCACTGTGCTTGTGATGTCATCAGAGAGAATTCCAAAAAGAAAATAATTTCCTCTGTAGTATTCAGCAGCTAATAAGTACAGGAAGGATTAAGATTTTTGAATAGAAGTAATTTACAAATCTGTTTAACTTTCTGGCATCAGTTGATTTAAAAGAAAAAAGATTTTCACCGGAGTACCCCTTTAAGGACGCAGCCCTTTTTTGCAATTCTGACCACTATCAATTTATGCATTAATAACTCTAGGATGCTTTTACCGATTATTCTGATTCCGAGATTTTCGGGACATATTCTACTTAAACACAGTGGTAAATTTTCGTTGTTACTTAAATCCTTTCTTGGTCAAAAATCCCCAAATTTTATGAAAATTTAGCATTTTTCTAATTTTGAAACTCTCTGCTTGTAAGGAAAATGGATTTTCCAAAAAAATTATATATTGATTCACATATACAATATGTCTACTTTATATTTGCATCATAAAGTTGACATATTTTTACTTTTGGAAGCAGCAATTTTCCAATTTATCTAAAAAATTTCTAAATCAGAATTTTTCAGGGACCAGTTCAGTTATGAAGTGGATTTGAGGGGTCTTCATATTAGAAAAACTCCATAAATGACCCCATTATAAAAATTACACCCCCCAAAGTAATCAAAATTGCATTCAGAAAATGTGTTTCATAGGAATAGCAGCAAAATGAAGGAGAAAATTCAAAATCTTCATTTTTTACACTCATGTTCTTGTAGATCCAGTTTTTGAAATTTTACAAGGGGTAAAAGGAGAAAAATCCCCCCAAAACTTGTAACCCAATTTCTCTTGAGTAAGGAAATACCTCATAGATGGATGTCAAGTGCTCTGTGGGTGCACTACAAGGCTCAGAAGGGAAGGAGCAACAATGGGATTTTGGAGAGTTTTTCTATGGTGCCAGAACAGAAAAAAAAAACATGGCATACTATTTTGGAAACTACACCCCTTAAGGAACGTAACAAGGGGTCCAGTGAGCCTTAACACCCCACAGGTGTTTGACAAAAAATTTTTCACTAAAATGCTGGTTTTCCCCCAATTTTAAAATTTTTGCAAGGGGTTATAGGAGAAAATGTACCCCAAAATTTGTAACCCCATCTCTTCTGAGTATGGAAATACCCCATGTGTGGATGTCAAGTGCACTGCTGGGGAACTACAATGCTCAGAAGAGAAGAAGTCACATTTGGCTTTTGGAAAGCAAATTTAGCTGAAATGGTTTTTGGGGGGGCATGTCGCATTTAGGAAGCCCCTATGGTGCGAGAACAGCAAAAAAAAAGCCACATGGCATACTATTTTGGAAACTACACCCCTCAAGGAACGTAACAAGGGGTACAATAAGCCTTAACACCCCACAGGTGTTTGACAATTTTTTTTTCACTAAAATGCTGATGTTACCCCAAATTTGTCATTTTCACAAGGGGTAATTTGAGAAAAAGCCTGCCAAAATGTGTAACCCCATTTCTTCTGAGTATGGAAATACCCCATATGTGGATGTAAAGTGCTCTGCGGGTGAACTACAATGCTCAGAAGAGAAGGGGTGCCATTGAGCGTTTGGAGAGAGAATTTGGTTGGAATAGAAGTCGGGGGCCATGTGCGTTTACAAAGCCCCCCGTGGTGCCAGAACAGTGGACCCCGTGTCTGACCCCATTTTGGAAACTACACCCCTTACAGAATTTAATAAGGGGTGCAGTGAACATTTATACCACACTGGTGTTTTACAGATCTTTGGAACAGTGGGCTGTGCAAATTAAAAACAAAATTTTTCATTTTCACGGACCACTGTTCCAAAAATCTGTCAGACACCTGTGGGGTGTAAATGCTCACTGTACCCCTAATTACATTACGTGAGGGGTGTAGTTTCCAAAATGTTCTGGCACTATGGGGGCATTGTAAACACACATGGCCTTCAATTTCGGACACATTCTCTCTCCAAAATCCCAATGGCGCTCCTTCTCTTCTGAGCATTGTAGTGCACCAGCAGAGCAATCTACATCCACATATGGGGTGTGTACTTATTCAGAAGAAATAGGGCTACACATTTTGGGGGGCTTTTTTCATATTCTCCCTTGTGAAAATGAAAAATGTAGGGTAACACCAGCATTATAGTGAAATTCTTTTTTTTCATTTTCACATCCAACTTTAACGAACATTTGTCAAATACCTGTGGGGTGTTAAGGCTCACTATACCCCTTGTTACATTCCGTGAGGGGTGTAGTTTCCAAAATGTGGTCACATCTTGGTATTTATTGTTTTGCGTTTATGTCAGAACCGCTGTAAAATCAGCCACCCCTGTGAAAATCACCAATTTAGACCTCAAATGTACATAGTGCGCTCTCACTCCTGAGCCTTGTTGTGCATCCGCAGAGCATTTTACGCCCACATATGGGGTATTGCCATATTCAGGAGAAATTGCGTTACAAATTTTGGGGGTCTTTTTTTCCTTTTACCGCTTGTGAAAATTAAAAGTATGGGGCAACACCAGCATGTTAGTGTAAAAATATTTTTTTTTACGCTAACATGCTGGTGTAGACCCTAACTTTACCTTTTCATAAGGGGTAAAAGGAGAAAAAGCCCCCAAAATTTGAAACGCAATTTCTGCTGAGTACGGAGATACCCCATATGTGGCCATAAACTGTTTCCTTGAAATACGGCAGGGCTCCAAAGCGAGAGAGCGCCATGCGCATTTGAGGCTTAAATTAGGGATTTGAATCCGGCACAAAAATACCCCACGGCAGTGTTTCCCAAAAAGGGTGTCTCCAGCTGTTGCAAAACTCCCAGCATGCCTGGACAGTCAGTGGCTGTCTGGCAATACTGGGAGTTGTTGTTTTTCAACAGCTGGAGGCTCTGTTTTGGAAACAGTGCCGTACAAGACTTTTTTTATTGGGGGGGGGGGACTGTGCAGGGGGTATGTGTATATGTAGTGTTTTACTTTTTGTGTAGGTGTAGTGTAGTGCAGTGAAGTGTTTTTAGGATACATTCACACGGTTGGGTTTACAGTAAGTTTGAGCTTGGAGTTTGAGCTGCGGCTAAAAATTTGCCTCAAACTTGCCTCAAATTTGTCTCAAATCTCAAACTTGCAGCAGAAAACTTGCTGTAAACCCATCCGTGTGAATGTACCCTGTACATTAAGATGGGGGGGGGCAAACCTCCAGCTGTTGCAAAACTACAACTCCCAGCATGCACTGACAGACCATACATGCTGGGAGTTGTAGTTATGCAATAGCTGGAGGCACATTGGTTGTGAAACAGAGTATTTGTTACTTAACTCAGTGTTTCGCAACCAGTGTGCCTCCAGCTGTTGCATTACTACAACTCCCAGCATGTACAGTCTCTCAGTGAATGCTGGGAGTTGTACTTCTGCAACAGCCGGAGGCACACTGGTTGCAAAACACTGAGTTAGCTAACAAACTCGGTTTCACAACCAATGTGTCTCCAGCTGTTGGAAAACAATCAGCATGCATTGACAGTCTAAGGGCATGCTGAGAGTTGTAGTTTTGCAACAGCTGGAGGCACACTGCTACAACTCCCAGAATGCCCTTTGGTAGTCTGTGCATGCTGGTAGTTGTAGTTATGCAACAGCTGAATGCACACTTTTTCATGGAAAAAATGTGCCTCCAGCTGTTGCATAACTACAACCCCCAACATGCACAGACTACCAAAGGGCATGCTGGGAGTTGTAGTTGGAACTCCAGCTGTTGCAAAACTACAACTCCCAGCATGCCCTTTGGCTTTGCATGCTGCGAGTTGTTGCTAAGCAACAGTAGGAGGTGAACAGGCCTCACCTCCTGCTGTATCCTGCCGCTGGGACCGCCGCCGCTGTATCCTGCCGCCAGGACCGATCCTGCTGCTCTTGTCGCCACCACCAATCCTGAGGGGACCCCCTCCGGACCAGGGCAAAGTAGGAGACCCCCGCCAGCGCCACTCTCCGCTCCGATCGCCATCCCAATCACCGCCCAACAAGTCTGTGATTTGTCGGTCGCTCCGACCGATCAATCAAGTGATTGTGAGGCGGCACCCGTGCAACCTCAATCCTGCTGGGTAAGGGTGAATGGGGCTGTCTCGGACAGCCCCATTCACCCTTTTTGTTCTGGGTCACCAGAGACCCGATTGACCGGGAATAGTGGCAAATCGCCGATCTGAATTGACCAGCGATTTGCCGCGATCGCTGACATGGGGGGGCGGTCTCAGGACCCTCCTGGGCAGTCATCCGTTCCGATCACCGCGTCCAGAGACGTGGTGATCCAGGAAAGCTGCGCCATAAAAGTACTTCATAGCAGCGCTGTACATTTACAGCGCTCGTCCTTAAGGGGTTAAGACACACAAATCACCAGGCGCTGATGGCATCCTTCACAGGGTTTTGCAAGAATTAAGTACCATGCTAAACAGACCCTTATTCCTTATATTTAAATATTCTATAAAGACAGGGATTGTTCCACAGGATTGGTGCTTAGCAAATGTGGTACCAATATTCAAAAAAGGGTCAAAAAGGGATTCTGAAAACTATAGGACTGTAAGTTTAACATCTCTTGTTGGTAATATTTTTGAGGGGGTTTCTGAGGGATGCTATTCTGGAATACCTTAACAAAAATAACCTGCCACATCGCTAACATGGGTTTATGCGGGATTGGTTCTATCAGACTAATCTGATCAGCTTCTATGAGGAGGTCAGTTATAGATTGGACCAGGGCAAAGCTGTGGATGTTATATCTGGACTTTTTAACCCCTTAAGGACTCAGGGTTTTTCCGTTCTTGCACTTTCGTTTTTTCCTCCTTACCTTTTAAAAATCATAACCCTTTCAATTTTCCATCTAAAAATCCATATTATGGCTTATTTTTTGCGTTGCCAATTCTACTTTGCAGTGACATTAGTCATTTTACCCAAAAATGCACGGCGAAACGGAAAAAAAATCATTGTGCGACAAAATCGGAAAAAAAACGCCATTTTGTAACTTTTGGAGGCTTCCGTTTCTACGCAGTGCATATTTCGGAAAAAATTACACCTTATCATTATTCTGTAGGTCCATACTGTTAAAATGATAGCCTACTTATATAGGTTTGATTTTGTCGCACTTCTGGAAAAAATCATAACTACATGCAGGAAAATGTATACGTTTAAAAATGTCATCTTCTGACCCCTATAACTTTTTTATATTATACGTACAGGGTGGTATGTGGACTCATTTTTTGCGCCGTGATCTGAAGTTTTTATCGGTATGATTTTTGTTTTGATCGGAATTTTTGATCACTTTTTATTCATTTTTTTTAATGGTATAAAAAGTGACCAAAATACGCTTTTTTGGACTTTGGAATTTTTTTGTGCGTACGCCATTGACCGTGCGGTTTAATTAATGATATATTTTTATAGTTCGGACATTTACGCACGCGGCGATACCACATATGTTTATTTATTTATTTTTTTTACACTGTTTTATTTTTTTTATGGGAAAAGGGGGGTGATTCAAACTTTTATTAGGGAAGGGGTTAAATGACCTTTATTAACACTTTTTTTTTTACATTTTTTTTGCAGTGTTATAGGTCCCATAGGGACCTATAACACTGCGCACACTGATCTCCTATGCTGATCACTGGCGTGTATTAACACGCCTGTGATCAGCATCATCAGCGCTTGACTGCTCCTGCCTGGATCTCAGGCACGGAGCAGTCATTCGTCGATCGGACACCGAGGAGGCAGGTAAGGGCCCTCCCGGTGTCCGATCAGCTGTTCACCGCGGCGGTCCAGAACAGCCCGACTGAGCAGCCGGGATACTTTCAGTTTCACTTTAGAAGCGGCGGTCAGCTTTGACCGCCGCTTCTAAAGGGTTAATACCGCACATCGCCACGATCGGCGATGTGTGGTATAAGCCGTGGGTCCCGGCCGTTGATGATCGCCGGGACCGAAGCGATATGATGCAGGATCGCGGCGCGATCCCGCTTCATATCGCGGGAGCCGGCGCAGGACGTAAATATACGTCATGCGTCGTTAAGGGGTTAAAGGCATTTGATACTGTGCCACACAAAAGTTTAGTACATAAAATGAGAATGCTGGGACTTGGGGGGGGGATATATATAGATGGGTTAGCAACTGGCTCAGTGATAGGAAGCAGAGGGTGGGTGGTGCCAATGGAACTTACTCTGGTTGGGTGACAGTTACTAGTGAGGTACCACAGGAGTCGGTACTGGGTCCACTTCTTTTGATATGTTTATAAATTACCTTTTAGGGGGATTACAGAGTGGAATTTCAATATTTGCACTTGACAATAAACTGGGTAAGGTGATCATCAAAGAGGAGGATAACATAATATTACAGAGGGATCTGAGGAAGCTGGAGGCTTGGGCACAGACGTGGCAAATTAAATTTAATGTGCATAAATGTAAGGTTGTGCTTTTGGGCCGTAAAAACAACATGTACAATGGCCAGCATTCTGGAATATGCATGCAAATATTCTTTTTTTGTATGTCACAATTCAGAAATAATACAATCACATGTTTCCAAATCATCTCTGTTTTAAAACTATTTGCAATATTTTCTGATCAATAATCATGTCACGTAGAGCAGGGATAGAGTGCAGCCCTGAACTACCCACTCCCTCTGTCCCTGCCTACTTGTCTACTTCCTATTGCCTAGGCGGGTCCACAACCATGGTGCCGGTCCCTTCCTAAATAAGTGAGGGCAGTAAGTACTCAAAATAATAAACTACAAAAAACAGGCTAAGGTCGGGAACAGCTAGAAACACTCAAAACTAACAGAAATAATAACTAAACAAACACAATAAAGCCAGGGTCAAAAACTAGCCGAGTCAGCAACAAGAAATATCGAGGTAAAAATTCACTAATTCAGGAAGCCAAGCCAAGATCAATAACAGAATCAGAAGACAGACTAAACACGCTGGTTATTAGAAGAGAACTTCTTTCACTGACAGCCAGGTCTATTGGGAGCTGGGCTATATATGCAGCTCACAGGTGAGCTCAGCCTGATTATTGCATCAGCCCAAGGGCGTAACCCAGCAACCAGGCTAAACAGAGTCTCGGGGCGGGTTAACCCTTCGGGTTCTGACAAATCATTTTACACATACGGACACTAGACATATATATTCCATATTTATATAACCTGTTGCTATTTATTGTGTTTAGTCCAGCATGGTTCATCCCAACCACTTTAAAGTTATAAGCAGAATTGTTGCATCATCTTTGACTCTCTCTCTCTCAATATGTGAGGATGGGGAGATCAATCAAAACCTGTTCAAAAGAAAAGTTGTTGAATTGCCCATAGCAACCAATTAAAACATATCTTTCATTTTTATCAGAGGCCTTTTCAAAAATGAAAGAAGCAATCTGATTGGTTGCCATGGGCAACTCAGCAATTTTTCCTCTAAACAGGTTTAGATAATGTCCTGCGGTTGTCAGGCAGAAAAAACAAACATCCAGCATTTTTCCCTATTTACTAATTTTTGTTAAGTGCTACCACCTCTAATTGCCGTAAATATTGGATCTTCTTCCAAAATATGCCAGTGTTGTTTCAGAATCTGTTTTATTTTGGTGTGGGATGTATTGTAGGTTGTGATACAGTTGCCAGTCCGTGTATGCTCAGATTTTTTCTTCATTAGTGATCTGATTGGTACTTGATGTAGATGGAGGGCAATCTTCTTGATTAAGATTTTTAGTTTTGTTGTAGGCATCTCTCAGCAGAGCTTCTGGGTACCCCTTGTCTATGAATCTTTTTTGTAGGGCTTTTGCTTGTTCTTTGAAAGTGTGGTCTCGGGTACAGTTTTTTCTAACCCGTTTATACTGCCCAAATGGCACGTTCGTTCGCCACTTTTTTAGATGGCTGCTACAGAATGACAGATAATTGTGTACATAATAATTTTACTGTTTTCATGCTTGATCTCGAGGTCAAGGAACTCGATCTGATTTCCCGACCAACTGGCTGTGAGGGTTAGACACCAATTGTTGTTATTAATGTTCTCAACAAATTTGTCAATTAATGTGGCTGGTCCATCCCACAAAATAAACAAATCGTCTATGTACCTGTAACACTCACGTTTCAGCAGACAGGAACACCGGTGAATGTGGATCCACTGGACCTGTGTGGCAGATGTAACGTACCGTACCAAGGAGCGGAGTCTAAGGTGCCGCTGGTTTTCACCAGAGCCCACCGCAAAGTGGGATGGACTTGCTGCGGCAGGGGTCACACAGGTCGCTACCCCTGGCACGGCTCGACCACACAGGCGGGTTAGGAATTCGAGGCAAAGGTAGGATAAGGCAACTCGTGGTCAGGATAACAGAAGGTTAGGGCTGGCGGCACAGTAGCATAGTCAGGAATGTAGCAAGTGGTCCGTAGGCAGGCAGCAAAGGAGCAAGGTCAGGTCATGGAGCAAAGGGTTTGATACACGGCAAGGCATTACACAGGAATGCTTTCTCTCAGGCACTAGGGCAACAAAGATCCGGCAGGGAAGTGTGGGAGGTTGAGGAATTTATTAAGTGAGCACAGGTGTTACTTAATGGGCGCACTGGCCCTTAAAATTTCAGAGCTCCGGTGCGCTCACCATAAGGGATGGGGACACGTGGGCTGTAGCACAGAAGCTGAGGAGAGTGCAGGAGGAGCAAGTGGTGAGTGACGGGCTGGTATTCACATGCGGGCGCGTTCCGCGATGCAAATCCCAGCCCCGCCGGAGGCAGCAGGACACGGGGCCATGTGCTCACAGCCAGCGTGTGCGGCCAGAGCGCTAAACATGACAGTACTGCTTATAGATTATTATGTGGGTGGAAAATAGACTCTAGGATTTTATGAATTTTTCCTTGAACTCGCCCATAACGAAGGCGCTACCCAAGGCCCATAGCGGTCCCCCATGTTTGATGATATGTCCGCCCGTTGTATTGAAAGAAATTATTCTCCAAAATAAGTGTTAAGCAGCCAAGCAAAAATTATTTTTGTTCATTTATGATACTGGGATCTTTTTTAAAGGTGTTTTTGATACATGAGATCCCTATTGTATGTTTTATATTAGTGTAAAGGGCAGCGACATCTAGTGTTAGAAAAATGTATTTAGGTTTCCATGGGGTGGGTCTCAGTAGTGTAACCAGTTGATTTTTTTTTTTTTTTTTTTAACTTTCCAGATTTTTAACATGTTCTTGCAATGGCAGGTCTAAATACTGTGAGGCATTTGATAATAAACTGTTAGCGCCTGCAACGATGGGACGGCCGAGGGGTGTAGTGGGATTTTTATGAAGTTTCGGAAGCTGGTAATAGTAGGGGATTGACGGTTTTGTTATTGCTAAAAAAAAAATTCTTTTTTAGTTAGTATATTTTTCTCCATAGCATCTTCCAGCAGGTTCTGTAATTTCTCTTTCAGGGCTACAAAAGGATCACCTTCGATGGTCTGGTAGTAATTTGTGTCACCTAGAATATAGAGTACTTCGGTGTTATACTCCTGGTAGTCTTGAAGAACTACACCCCCGCCTTTATTGGCTGGACGAAAAACCAAATCTGGGCTATTCCTAAGTGTTTTCAGGGCTCTTCTTTCCTTAACAATCAAAAGGCCCTCTTTAGTCTTTTGGTCTGGATCTATTTTTATAGAGTCCAAACTTTTTGCCACCAAATCATGAAATGTTTTGATGTAGTGACCCTGGTTATATAGGGTAGAATTTGGAGGGACACTTTATATTAGGATGTTTGCACATAACCAGGGGTTCATCTTGTTGTATTGCCCCATCGTTGGATGACTTCTGAATTTGGTTAGATGGCAACAAAAAGTGCCTATGTAAAGTAAACTTCCTAGTGTATTCATGTAGGTCCACAAATAATTGGAACCCGTCAGGGGAATTTTTTGGGCTGAAGGATAGTCCTTTTTGTAGGAGGCTTATTTCGTATGCTGTTAGTTTGTGGTTGGAGAGGTTAAAATATTTTTATTGGAGAGTTTTGCTCAGTCTTTCGATCCTCTGGGTTTTTCGGGATTACATTTCCCTTCTCTCTTTTTTCTTTTCCTCCTGTCCCTCTTCAATGTTTTTTCTTTTTAGCTGCCTTGGTTGCAAGAAGTCTTTTATCCTCATATTTCTGGATGTCTTAAGGTCTTCTAAAAAAAAAAAAAGGGCTGTTTGGCATCAGATGGTCCAAAGGGTTTAATCTTACTAGAGAAAGCTGTAGTTTCCCTAAAAAAGGAACAATTCCACCATTCCCTGGCTGTGTGTTGTCCAGGATTATTACCTCAGTTGTGGATGGTTGTGGAATTTCAAGTATGGACCTAGAAGTAAAAGACTCTGCCGTCTCATCATGCACTCTCACTTTTGACTAATGGGACAGGGGGGGGGTCAGTGTCCCTTCTGGGTCAGTTATCTTTCCTTCTTGGACAGATGTTCTGTTTCCAGTATATCATTCTCGATGTTCTCTTAGTTTGTTCAGTGTTGCTCGGATTTTGGAGAGATGTGCCTTTATGCCAACTGGATTAGAGAGGGATTGGTTTAGGTGTGGATTCCCTTTGGGTAAAGGGGGAGTTTTGGAAGCAATAGGATTGATGGAGGTCCTCAATCCACTGGGTGGGGTGGTGGGTTCCTTTGGGGGGTGCTTAACCGGGTTAGGTTTGAGTGTAGGAACAATATTGTATGGTTTGGATTTGTGTTGCAGCGGAAACCTTTGTTGGTTATGAAAGGTTCTGGGATATTGTGATATATTAGCATTTGGAGTGGTATTTTTTGGGGTTGGATTTCTGTAAGTGTTGGAACCTAGTCTGGGTCTAGCACCCGGCCGTGACCCCTGTGTTATGGATGTGGTCCTTTGGTTATCAGGTTTACCATGCATATAATCATTATCAGATGAAACTTGTTCCGTGTTCTATATACTTTATTGAGCCTATCATCTCTGTCTCGCTGTAGGTTTGCACTTTTTTGCGATGATTTCGTTTTGGGCTCTACTAATTTTAATCAACAAATCTTGATTAATTCTGTTGTAATCTCTATGAGTGGTAAAATCATTTAACTCTATAATAATGTTTTATAATTCTCGATTAATATTGTCCCTCAGCATGCAACTTTTTTTTTTGTAAATTGGAACAGTCGTTCTGTGCTATTTCCCATTCATTTAAATAATCACAATCCTTAAAAGTAGGTCCAATTGCTAAACACAGGACCCAGGGGGCGAATGATTCAAGCATATAAATGTTAAATAGTTCAACGTCAATACTGTGACGAAGTTTATCATGTAAGAGATCATAAAGCTTGTGGAACAATTTCAACATCATGACCGAGTCAGCCGGTGTATTGGAGGGTACAATACCTTGCCCATCTCCAGATATGGTCTGTCGCTGGATGTAATGGGATATCAGTTATGCTCTGTCTTTCATCCTGGAGGAAAAATATTTAATTCTGTGTTTATTATTAAATGTTTCACAGTATTTAGACCTGCTATTGCAATCTGTAAAGTTATTTAAAAATTCCAATCAACTGATAACACTACTGAGACCCACCCCCATGGAAACCTAAATACATTTTCCTAATACTAGATGTCTTTTACACTAATATAAAACATACGATAGGGATCTCATGTATCAAACACACCTTGGAAAAAGATCCCAGTATCATAAATGAACAAAAAGATTAGCTGGCCTGTTTAACATTTATTTTGGAGAACTATTTCTTTAAATACAATGGGCGGATCTATCATCAAACAAGGGGGACCGCTATGGGGACACAGGTAGCGCCTTCATATGCTAACCTCGTTATGGGCGAGTTCGAGGAAAAATGTATCAGATCCTAGAGTCTGTTTCTGCCTACGTAAAAATCTATAAGTGGTACATAGACGATTTGTTTATTTTGTGGGACGGACCAGCCACATTAATTGACAAATTTGTTGAGAACATTAACAACAATTGGGGTCTAACCCTCACAGACAGTTGGTTGGAAAATCGGATCGAGTTCCTTGACCTCGAAATCACACATGAAAACAGTGAAATTATTACGTCCACCTACTTCAAAAGTGGGGACTCAAACTGTTATCTGTCATTCTGCAACGGCCATCTAAAAAAGTGGTGAACAAACATGCATTCGGGCAGTATAAACGGGTTAGAAAAAACTGTACCCAAGACCACACATTTCAAAGAACAAACAAAAACGAAGAAGTACCCAGAAGCTCTGCTGAGAGATGCCTACAACAAAACAAAAAATCGTAATCAAGAAGATTACCTTCCATCTACATCAAGTACCAATCAGATCACTAATGAAGAAAAATCTCAGCATACACGGACCCCCAACTTTATCACAACCTACAATACAGCCCACACCAAAATAAAACAGGTTCTGAAACACTGGCATATTTTGGAAGAAGATCCGGTACTTAAACCAACCGCACCTAATCTAAAAAATATTTTAGCACCCAGCCAACTAAAACGACACAGTACCAAAAAGCATAATCACTTAGGGTCAATAAAATCTCTGTCCCTAAAGAATGGTGTATTCAAATGTGGCAAGTCTCTATGCTTATGTTGCTCTTCCATTACCCACAATAAAACCACCTTTACCAGTCATCAAACAGGAGAAGTCTTCACCATCAAAACAAAATTTAATTGCAATTCCAACCATGTGATTTATGTCTTTGAATGCCTATGCCATAGACAATATGTGGAGCAAACTACCCAAGCACTTCACCTGAGACTTAATCAACACAGGTCAAATATTCGGAAGGGGTACCAACTCCACAGCCTTTCGAGGCATTGTCATGCAGAACATTCTGAGTCTTTAAATCCCATCACAATTTACTCCATAGAACAAATGCCTGAAGGAACATCAAATCGAATACAGACTTTCAACAATAAGGAGATGTACTGGATATACAAGTTAGGCATGTTACAGCCGAGGGGCCTTAATGAAATTATGGAGATGGTCAGATAAATTACCCAGTTGACATGGTCTCGCTATATATCCGTTCTCTCCCCTATCCCATCTAGGAGACACGTTTCCCCCTATAATTTCCTTGTAATTCTGTTTCAAGATTGCTTATAAAAACACTCTAAAAGATTGAGATACACATATTTTATTTATCTATTTTTCTCAAAGAAAATAAACAACAAAACATTTGTTTTTAAATGGCTGGGTCAAGAAGATGCAGCTGGACTCGAACTCTTGACTTCCAGCCCACACATCAGTAAAAGTAAGTTTCCCAAGCCAGGACACCACCATCACTTTTAGTTTACAGCAGCATGCTTTTATATATGCATTTATAGCTACCCCAACAATTTTTAACAATGGTTTTTAGGATTTTTTTATACATATTTTATTTAGTACATTATAGATAAATGCAACTTGTTTTTATGTATGTTTAATTCATGTATATTTTACCTAAAATTGAGGTTCTTTTATTTGACCTGTTCACCAGTTCGTTATACCAGGAAGTGATGTTCATGGTGCAATTAAGTCACCACACCTGGCAAATCCCAGGTTTTTTCAAATTGTGGAGGTGTATATAAATCATTAGTTCTGTATAACCACATAAGACTTGAAAAAGAGAGCAAATGCATCGTCTGTGTAGCAATAAAACCTAACCTTTGTTATTTTACCATGGTGTCCGCAGTTGTAACATATACCATAGCGGTGCGCTCCTCAGCAAACCCGGTATGTCTCCTACTACGAACCTCTTCTTTGCCAACTCCTTGATCAAGATGGATTTGGGGCCAGGCTGCCAAGCTTCATCTTTAATACATGTGCATACAGGTGTTGACAACCAGGTACATTAGCATTTGTGTGTGAAAACTACATCCCTCTTGCCCAGGGTAACGGCACAAGGCAGTGCCACCATTGTCTGTTTTTTCTCTTTACATAAATAGCATTGATCAGTGTGTGCAATCAGTAGATTGCATGTTGTAGCCCCCTACGGGGGCAAAAAAAAAGTGTAGAAAAGAAAAGTTATTTGCGCGTGGTCCGAGGGCCCGGCTGGGTAAAGGGCCTGCTGGTGCTACTGGAGATCCAGCACACTTGTCCCAGATCCCCAGGCAGGCAATTGCTGCTTTCAGCTGCAGCCTACACAGAGGAGACATGACCTCCGCCTTGCAGCGCAGGTACCGATGACATCACTCATCGGCGACTGCACTGTAGAGGCAGAAGAAGAAGGCCCGGCAGCAGAGAGAATCGCTGGGTGGGACAGGTGAGTATCCCTTTTGTTTTTTCCTTTTTTTCTGTAACCTGGCCCAAATGGGGTGTGGTGGGTGCAGTCAATGCGGGAGGGGGTTAGGGTATTTATTGGTCAACCTACATACATAGCTACCTACCTACATACCTGGCTACCTACCTGGCTACCTAACTATATATCTAACTGCCTAACTACCAACCTAAATAACTTGCTATCCAAACTACCTGCATACCTTGCAGCCTAACTACCTACCTACATACCTGGCTACCTAACTATATACTGGGCTGCTTAAGTATATACCTGGCTGCATAACAACCTACTTACATACCTGGCTACCAAGCTACCTACATACCTGGCTGCCTAACTTCCTACCTACATACCTCGCTACCTATATACCCATCTACATACCTGGCTACCAAACTACCTTTCTACCTAATGCACGCATATCTGCCTGCCTACCTACCTACCTACATACCTGACTACCTAACTACATATCTGACTACTAGGGCTACATGATAAATGGCAATCGCATCATGATTTTTGAAAATTGTAATATGTCAATATGACCCTCAGGAAAACTTGCGATTACCTGTAGCAGCCGCCCGGCATCATGTCACGAACGCATGCAGGGTCTAGTGCTGGGCCACTTCCTGAAACTGAAATGCTAAGTGAGTGTTTCTCAACTAGGGTGCATCCAGCTGTTGCAAAACTACAACTCCCAGCCTTTGGCTATCGAGGCTTGCTGGTAGTTGTAGTTTTGCCAATGGCCGGAGGAAGCACACTTAGTGTGCGAAACAGGAGCTCGGTCGCACATCACTATCCCCCCCACTACCCTCTCCCTCTGTTACATTGTTATGTGAGTACGCTTCAATAAAGAAGAACATACCAGCTGAGATGGTGAGTTGCCGATTTCTTCTCTTCTCTTTGAATATCATATGAAAATCTCATTGTGTCAGAGCACCACCAGCAGCACCCAGCTACACCGACGCACATCCAACACGTTAGTTTCCTCCAAAAGCGCAGTGCCGTGCTACTTCTTGTATGAACTGTTATCCTATATTTTAAGTGGACATATAAGTAAGATGTGACCAAGTATTATCGAAATATCTCCAGCCGTTTGGAAGTTATGCAGTAACATATAATTCCCATAGACATGAATGGGACTTTAAATAAAAACCCCGACCCTGGCAAATGGGGGTGAGTAAGGGTTAAATGACCTATCCTATGTTTGTTGTTGACATACAAGTAACATGTGTGCCAAGTTTCATGTTAAAATCTTTAGCCGTTTGGACGTGATGCTGAAACATATATACATACACATGTTGATTTTTATATATATAAACTAGCTGAGTACCTGGCGTTGCCCAGTTTTTCCTTCCTAATCCTTGTTGGGGAGGAAAATCAACAAAGGAAGCTTTTTACTTCAAATCCCATCCCCATATATTGTTGTCATATCTCGTCGTCATATCTCGTCCTCCTAACCCGTCCTCCTAACCCGTCCTCCTATCCCGTCCTCCTATCCCGTCCTCCTATCCCGACCTCCTATCCCGTCCTCCTATCCCGTCCTCCTATCCCGACCTCCTATCCCGTCCTCCTATCCCGACCTCCTATCTCGCCCTCCTATCCCGACCTCCCATCTCGTCCTCCTATCCCGACCTCCCATCTCGTCCTCCTATCCCGACCTCCCATCTCGTCCTCCTATGCAGACCTCCCATCTCAACCTCCTATGCAGACCTCCCATCTCGATTTCCTATCCCGGCCACCTATCCCGTCCTCATAACCCGTTCTCATATCCCGTCCTCCTATCCCGTCCTCCTATCCCGACCTCCTATCCCGACCTCCTATCCCGACCTCCTATCCCGACCTCCTATCCCAAACTCCTATCTCGACCTCCTAACCCGTACTCCTATCTCGACCTCCTTTCCCGTACTCCTATCTCGACCTCCTATCCCGTACTCCTATCCCGTACTCCTATCTCGACCTCCTATCCCGTACTCCTATCTCGACCTCCTATCCCGTACTCCTATCTCGACCTCCTATTCCGTACTCCTATCTCGACCTCCTATCCCGTACTCCTATCTCGACCTCCTATCCCGTACTCCTATCTCGACCTCCTATCCCGTACTCCTATCTCGACCTCCTATCCCGAACTCCTATCTCGACCTCCTATCCCGACCCGTAATATGTGTACCAGGTATTGAAATATCTCCAGCTGTACAGAAGTTATGTGAGAACATACATTTCCCATTGATTTGCATGGGACTTTAAACAAAAACCCTGACCCTCACAAATGTGGGTAGTTAAGGGTTAAATTAACTATCCTATATTTTAAGTGGACATATAAGTAACATGTGACCAAATATTATCGAAATATCTCCAGCCGTTTGGAAATTATGCAGTAACATATATTTCCCATAGACTTGTATGGACTTTAAACATAAACCCCGCCCCCTGCAAATGGGGGTGAGTAAGGGTTAAATCACCTATCCTATGTTTGTTGCTGACATATAAGTAACATGTGTGTGCCAAGTTTCATTTTAATATCTTTAGCCGTTTGGAAGTTTTTGTGGAATATATATACATATGACTAGCTGAGTACCCGGCGTTGCCCGGTTTTTCCTTTATAATCCTTGTTGGGGAGGAAAATAAACAAAGGAGGAAGCTTTTGACTTTATATCCCGTCCTCATATATTGTTGTCATATCCCAACCCCATATCCTGTCCTCACATCCTGACCTCCTATCCTTTTATCATATCTCGACCTCCTATCCCGACCTCCTATCCCAACCTCCTATCCCGTCCATCTAATCCCGACCTCCTATCTCGAACCTCCTATCCTGATCTCCTATCCCATCCTCCTATCCAGTCCATCTAACCCAACCTCCTATCTCGACCTCCTATCCCGTCCTCCTATCCCGTCCTCCTATCCAATCCATCTAATCCCAACCTCCTATCTCGAACCTCCTATCCTGACCTCCTATTCCGTCCTCATATCCCGTGCTCCTATCTCGACCTCCTATCCCGACCTCCTATCCAGTCCATCTATCCCAACCTCCTGTCTCGACCTCCTATCTTGTCCTCCTATCCCGACCTTCTATCCTGTCCTCCTATCCCGTCCTCCTATCCCGTCCCGTAATATGTGTACCAGGTATTGAAATATCTCCAGCCGTACGGAAGTTATGGGGGAAGTTACATTTCCCATTGATTTCCATGGAACTTTGCACAAAAACCCTGACCCTCACAAATGGGGGTAGTTAAGGGTTAAATTAATTATCCTATATTTTAAGTAGACATATAAGTAGCATGTGACCAAGCATTATCGAAATATCTCCAGACGTTTTGAAGTTATGCAGTAACATTTATTTCCCATTGACTTGTATGGGACTTTAAACATAAACTCTGCCCCTGGCAAATAGGGGTGGGTAAGGGTTAAATCACCTATCCTACGCTTGTTGTTGACATATAAGTAACATGTGTGCCAAGTTTCATGTTAATATATTTAGCCGTTTGGACTTGATGCTGTAACATACACATATACATACACACACGTTGAGTTTTATATATATAGATTATGTAGGTATCATATAAAGATGCATATAAAGTTTGGATTTGTGGGGGATTTGAGTGTTCAGACCTTCACTGATCAGGAATACAAGCCTGGAGAAGTTCACGTTCAGCACATTCTCTCCCGAATCAGTGTCACGTGATCGAAAGACATTTGCAACATAAGGCTATGGAGCGTGTCTTGATCACATGCACAGAGCAAGGAGAGGAGCACGCAGCAGTGCAGACTTCTCTTAGGGTGCATTCATACCATGATTTTTGAATACGGTTCCCATATAAGGTTTTAGAAAAAAAACGTATGGAACCGTACAAAAAAAAGTATGCATTCACTTTTTAATTGTAAACCGTATGGTTTTAAAAGCATCCTGTTGTGTCCGTTTTACACTCTTTACGGTTTTGTGAGTTTTTTTCCTTGATCAAAAAACGTAGTCTATCACGGTTTTTTGTCCGGTTGAAAAACCGTATACAAACCATATATGTTTTTTTTAACATTGTGGTTAATGGAAACCGTACTAAACCATATACGCATACGATTCTGTCTGGATATCGCAATCAGGTTTTTTTCAGCAAATGCGCAGTGCATACTGAAATTTCCACCCAGCTTCTAGAATGTTCTATCTGGGAGTGCCCTGAGAACCCCACCCCCCTTCTTCCAGCACCAGGACCTCATTTGCCTCATGAACTGGAAGAGAAGACATCTTGCTGCTCTCCACATAGTCATATTGTGCCTCCAGGTCAGTATATTTGTCAGCCATTTTAGAAAATCTTTAGATTATGTGAACCATAAAGGCTCCTTTATGGGCATGCTGGGATTTGTAGTACATAGACCTCTGTATGTATGTAATGACTATTTTTTAAATCCAGCCTGTATGTTTTTAACGTAAAGTATATATGGGCATGCTGTGATTTGTATTATTCAATGTCTGGAGGAAATATAATATTTTTCAGAGTGTAATCATAGGTTTTTATTATTGAAACACACCATGCTAGTGTTGTACCTTGCTAACTAGAATTTTTATTTATGTTTGAATATTTTCTTTTATGATTTTTTCACAAATCTCCCACATCTAATTGTTTTCAAAAATGTATTTAAGATTGATATTTTTTCTTCAATAAAAAAAATTGTGCTAAATTTATTTTTTATTCTTTCATTATTAGAGATTGAAAAATGCTGTCACCATCATTTAGTCAAGATTCCGATGAGTTCTCCGGGGTATGTCTTTTTTTTTGTGTGTGTTTTTTAGTATTTATTATCTTTTTTTTAATTATAGACTCCTAGTCCTGAAATGGTGATTGAATTCCCACCAATATCTGTAAGGATTTTAAATGTTTACATTTATAATGTTGTGGGTGTTTAAATAAAAAATTTATGGACATGGACAGACATTTATCAACCGATTTACCCCAGTTTTTTCGCATATAAATATCGCAAAAATGTTGCAATAGCGCCACCGTATTTTTTCATGCGACAATCTGGCTAGAGAGTGACAAAAGCTAATTTTGCAAAATGGCGTAGATAAGCGTATTTTCAATTTCTACTTCGCATAGTCAGAGATTTATCAACCGCGACTTTAGCTGTAAAGTCGCACATGCCTGAAAACTCGACTAAATATACTCCAGCAAGCCCTTGACTTACAAAAATGTCTTACGTAGTCATTTTTGCTAGGAGTTTGTTAAATACCTATGATTTCTTCCTTGTTTGTTAAACTTTGTTAACATTTTAGTGTAACGTATTCAAAAATGTATTAACATTGTTTTAGGTATATATTAATGTCGAACATTCTTCAAAATTGTAACTTTAGAGTAAATTTACTGATTGAAGATGCCAAAGTCAATAGATCAAATACATATTTTTTTTTTACATATTTATTGTTCTCAACAGGTAATGTAACAAAAATTGGTATAAATTCAACATTCTGAATACAACCCGCACATTTGTTTTTTTAATGTTACACTTCCAATTGTATGTGATCTCAGCAATACATATCCATATTCCTCCTCTTTCCAAAAAAGGTTTCTTTTGGCATCAAGATATCCAAAATGTAATTCGGCCTTTGCCTTTACTCACTATTCAACTAAGAAGAGAGCCCCATATAAAGACTACCACCTCTACTAGTTAGTGGTTTATAATATGAGTGGTTAACTGTTTCGATATTTCAAAATAATTTCTAGAAATAAATCAAAAAATGCAGATATTATCTGTGGCATGATCACATCATGATGTGATCATTGTGAGCTGCTCAGTTATAATGTCAATTATGTCCTAGGTTTTAAATGTTGTCAATGACCCTGCTAAATCTGCTTAAAGCTTACCGGTATTTTTAGCGTTTTTTTTATATTTTTTTACGGATGAATGAATGCCACCACATTTAACAATAGCATGTCATTAAATACTAAATGTTTACTAAATGTTTTACAAAAACCTTTGGCAATTTTTAACAATCAACAATAGGCTTCTCCCTAACAATGCTGTCTCAAAATATATTTTTAGAGAGTTCATACTCATGCTGTAATATCAAATCTATGAAAGCAGCCATCGCACAGCCAATCTCGGCAGTGATCCCAGACAGGGAACAGTGCTGAGTTTATATGTGTCCTGGCTGCAGCCTGAAAGTTATTAGTCAAGCATGAGTCTGCACTCTTGAAATACAGTTTTATGACAGGACTGTTATCAAAAACAAGAATGATAATTTTGGTAACTAGTAAAATACTTTTCAAGAATCTAGAACTTTGTTAAACATGCTATTAGATAAAAAAAAAAAGCTTTTTTTTTTTCAATTTTTTTCTCCAGAAAATTAAAATAGATTTTCTGCTATAGTATTAAGCAGCTAATAAGTACCCTAAAGTTAAAACATTTTTAGTACAAGTAATTTCAATTCCACAGTACCCTTTTATAGATGAAAGCAATAACTAGTTTTTAATCCTCTCTTTTGTTTGCTAAAACCCAAAAACATACCCACAACTCAAAATCCTTGCACCCTTCAAGATTTAACAACACCTTCAACGGGTATTCCTAAATATATTATATGATTTTTTTTATAAATATAATTATTGCAATAGTTTTTTTTAACCAAACTTGCACGTAAATCATTGTAAACTGTGTGCAAAACAAAATTTACTTTGTTGCTAATATCATTGTTTTGATTACATTTTCCCCAAAAAATGTTACATTTCCACCACAACTCAATTATCCATAAGAAGAGTTTTTTCTTTAAATCGGCTACTTCTTTTTCTAGCTGGCAAAGTCGCTCATCTATTTTTCCCTCAAGGTCATATATTTTTTGACTTAACATGATATGAAAATGATGTAAGTGTTGCACAAGTCTGTTTTCCATTTCCGAGAACTTCTCATCCATGTTTACAGGCATAATTTGCTTTATTGAGTTTTCTGTTAGCCTTTCAGTCGGTATGGGCTCAAATGTCAGTGTAATCATTTCCTCTGCCATATCCACCTACAAAATACAAATGAGACACTTAAAGGGGTACTACCGTGGAAAACTTTTTTTGTTTTAAATCAACTGGTGCCAGAAAGTTAAACAGATTTGTAAATCACTTCTATTAAAAAATCTTAATCCTTCCAGTACTGTTTAGGGGCTGTATACTAAAGAGAAATCCAAAAAAGAAATGCATTTCTTGTGATGTCCTGACCACAGTGCGCTCTGCTGACCTCTGCTGTCCATTTTAGGAACTGGAGAAAATCCCCATAGCAAACATCTGCTTCTCTGGACAGTTCCTAAAATGGACAGCAGAGGTCAGCAGAGAGCACTGTGGTCAGGACATCACAGGAAATGCATTTCTTTTTGGATTTCTCTTTAGTATACAGCCCTTAAAAAGTACTGGAAGGATTAAGATTTTTTTAATAGAAGTGATTTACAAATCTAAAGGAATATGGATACCGCTCTCACCAGCTCCGGACACCTCCTGCACCTGTGCTGCGGACTGCCGGCACCGCCTCCGGCAACTCCTTATACTTGAAAGAACTCCGTCCGGCACCAAGGTATGAGGTGAAAAAGGCTTGTCTTTATTTATGCCACAGCAGGATACATACAGATAAAGATGTCTGACGCATTTCGCCCTTTGCAGATTTACAAATCTGTTTAACTTTCTGGCACCAGTTGATTTAAAAAAAAAAAAAAAAAGTTTTCCACACTAGTACCCCTTTCACCATATATATATATATAATTTTTTTAATTATTTGAAATATAAACTTTAACTAATTTAAATGTTGCATGCACACCAAATTATTGCAAGACAGCTTCCTAATCAGGATGGGGAAGGTGAAAAATGTTCACCTAAGTTGACCAGTTTCACTAGAGAGGAAATTTATTGGGGTAAATATTTTACTACCTGTCCTGAGGGAAATTTGCCCAGTTTCATATAGCAACCAGTCAGATTGCTTATTTAATTTTGCAGAGGCATTGTTCAGAATGCAAAAAAGCAAGCTGATTGGTTGCAATGGGCAACTGTTCAACTTTTCCTCAGAACTGGTTTTAAAAAATATACAACATTGACTTTGTTAAACTTTTTTGAGCGTCGCCTCTTTATCGGAATTTTTTTTCAGTGCTGGAATTGCTGGTTTATGGGAGGGCATGGTATAACTCTCACCCTGCAAGACCCGCCAGCTGTCACATTATTTTTTTTTACATTTGTAAACATCTTTTTAAAAAATTGATTACAAAAATTGGTAAATCATTCCACATAATTGTTAAACGATATTACTAATCAAAAATAATTACCTGAGTGTCAGTGCTTTGGGTCACATTCAATTGACTAGGGATATCATGTGTAGTTTCAGATGCTGGAAACCTGCATTGCTCAAGCTCTTTGTCTGTTAAAGTAAAAAAAAAATTAGGTTAGTTTGCCTGGTTGCACATTTGAAAATGTTGTTAGAATTACATAAAGTTATTACCTCGGGCTATTTTGCTTCTAATGCTCTCGTATGTCTCTTTTTCTCGCTCCTTCAAATCCGAATATCTTTTTTTTATTTGTCTTTCATTATGAACTATGCCAAAGTTTGCTTCGAGCTCCCTCACCAAATCCTGCAAGACACTGGCTTTTTGAGTGTTGATGGAACCTTTTTCTGCAACTCCATATTTGCGTCTCTCCAAAAACTCCACCATAAAAATGTATTCAGCCTTAGGGAATGGAGGTGCTCTTTTCCTTTGAGGAGGGGTTACTTCCGAGGATGTGCATTCAGATTGGCCTAGTTAAAAAAAAAATATAAAAATGTAAAAAATTTTCATATAAATATTTTGCTATAAGCATTGATGCATATTTTGAAATGATTTACAAGTCAACATTTATTGGCCCTCATTAGGACGGCACAAAAACAAAAGTTCAGCATCTGGAAATTGGACATGAAGTCAAAATAATAGCTCTAGAGTATGTGGCCACAGATATAAATTTTTGGGAGATTTTTAAAACATGCCATAGACCAGAATGACAATTCAGCTGATGACAGTGATACAGAATGGCTCATTGGATGGAGGTATGGCTTCTTTAGACCTTAAAATCGTTAACTAGGACAAAAAACCATCTTATATATTTCAAGTGGCTCCAGAAAGTTTAATGGATTTCTAAATGACTTCTATTAAAAAATCTTAATGCGTTCAGTACTTATGAGCTTCTGAAGTTGAGATGTTATTTTGTCTAATTTATCTCTGATGACACGTGGCTTGGGTACCGCCCAGTTTTTCAGAAATGAACCACTCAACTTCAGAAGCTCATAAGTACTGAAAGTATTAAGATTTTTTAATAGAGGTAATTTACAAATCTGTTTAACTTTCTGGAGCCAGATGATATATATTAAAAAAGTTTTTTTTCCTGGATAACCCCTTTAATAAATCATCAACGAATACAACAGCTGGATACACCATGATTGTGAACCACATGTATATCAAATATATGATGCTCATTTAATTTAAAATGTGTAGGTTGGATGTTGTATGTAAGGGAGTAAACCATAAAAAACTCATGTTGATAGTGGTTTGATTCATTAAATAACGAAAATATTGATTAGATTATACACATTAAAAATGAAAGTGTTATGGTCAACTCAATAAATCTTTTTTTTTTTTTTTTTTTTAAAGTCAAGCGCATAACCGTCCCACACATGTCCATTATTGTCTATGCTCTAATGTACAAAACTAAACTCCTCAGTCTAAACAATTTACTTTCATAATTGCCTTTGTTAGAAAAAAGAACATATATAACATTTTGGCAATAACAAAATGACTTTAAGTTTCTTTATAATTTTGCGTTTAAGATATTTCACTTACCTTGTTCTGACTCTCCTTCAGACATTATTTATACATGCTGCTTGTCTTTTGCCTTTATAATGTTCTGGAATGAGTGGCACTCTGGTTGATAGTTGGGCTTATGTTCTGTCCAAAAAAAATATTAGTGATTAACCTTCACAGCGTAAAGGTGCTATTTCATAAAGGTTCCACAAATAAAATTTAGATGAAAAAGACTTGTTACTATTATTTTCAACCGCAATGTGTGTAATGTATTTGTTAAAGTAAAATCACACACTTTTAACATTGTACACTGTACCGACTATCCTTTATATTGCGCTTGTACACTTACCACTTTAACCGAGGCCTCAATACGTTTCCCCTGGTTCTATGTCAAGATCTCCTCACAGATTTATGGCACGCAGGCAGATGTAAAGTCCTTACACAGCACATATTAATTTTAACACAATTGTATTGGCTACTGTAGATTGTGGCTTGTCATTGGTCAGTCTGTGCGTATTTCCAGCCTTACTGCGACAAACGCTGCGCAGCAGGGCCGATTTAGGTCTAGGTTCATATAATAAACTGTAAGAATGTGGCACGTTCTGCTATGACTGAAAACAGGATAATTCTAAACTCCAATCGACGTGTTATATCCAACAATATTACACAATGTGACTGTAATTTATGCTTTACCCAAAGGTTAGTTTAAACTTGAAATGGTTTTTATTTATTTATTTTTTAAATTATCCAACTAAAAGACCAAAAAAAAAAAATAGAATTTTTTTTTATCCAAAAAAAGGCTTCATTTGTCAGTCCCAAAACATTGTACAGTCTAATTCAAAAGGCTAATTGTTATATATAAATATACTATATACACACACATATTATATATATATATATATATATATATATATATATATATATATATACACACACACACACATATTATATATATATATATATATATATATATATATATATACACACCATATGTGGCAAGGAACCGGCACTGTGTAAAGGCTCTGGGCCCAGCAGGTGCTCTGCTACTGGAGACAAGACTCAATGTCCCATGAAGAAACAAATCCAAAGAAGAAGCGGCACTCCAATGTGGCAAAAAATGGTGTATTTATTCACCCATCCAGTTACAAGTGCACTTGTAACTGGATGGGTGAATAAATACACCATTTTTTGCCACATTGGAGTGCCGCTTCTTCTTTGGATATATATTTATACACACACAAAGTAATATGTAGTGTAAACTTTATTTTGTACCCGTTAATAAAATATCTAATGTGCCCTATGAGTTAGTGTACTTTATAAAAATTAGATTTCATATAATTTTTTACTTTGGAAATAGTTATTAGCTTAACTTTTGAATCTGTCCAAGCATGCATAATCCTTCTATTATTGAGTGTCTGAATTAAGAAGAAAAAAGAATAAAAATAAAAAAAGACAGTATACCACACCCGCATTTTTACTGAAATTGCTCCCTGTATAGTACAGATCTTCTCAACACAGCTGTGGTGTTGTGTACTGTGTATTTTTTGTTTTTCTTTAAATTTATTTAACCTTATTTATTTGTGTTGCCTTTATTTTTTTTGTTTGGTAAAGCAAAAATATGGCTAGAATTTGTTGGAGATTTCGGCCATGTTTTTTTTTTTTTGTTAATACCATCCAAAATTAGCATTTTATAAACAATGCATTTATACCGATTATAATTTTTTAAATATTTTTTTACATTTTTTGGCCCATTTTATAGCGAACATGCAGAGGACCTCTACACAACGTTTGCATATCTGCACTATACTCTGGACAGTCATGCGAATAGAACATCACTCATGCATATTTTCCGACAAGAGTGGTGATTTGCCGGATGGATGCAGCAAATCACAGCTCTCAGAGGGAAATATGTTCTATTCACATCACTTGCCTGGAGTACAGAGCTAAAATGCGAGCGGTGTCTCCATCCGCTCAATCTCTGCACTAGATAGGCTGATTGTAGCGTGAGATAGGAGTGACATCCGCTGCGATGTTCCCTTAACTGCAATGACTACTAATCCAAACATGGAGTACACTATGTTCCATGATGAGATCTATATTCGCAGCATTAATAGACAGATTACAGGGATTTAAAACTTCAGACACCTGATGTGATCTGTCTGCTCCATGTTAGGAGCTGTAGTACCTACATTAACAGAGTGTGCTAGATCTTTGGATTAGTAGTACTTGTTGTTCAGATCATTTCAAAATGGATAGCCCTCCTAACACCGCTTTGATCCTTTAATATTTGCAGTTAATACAGTTTAATATTAACTTGCAGCTAACATCTGGGACAATCTTTTTAAAATGGTAAAGAAAAACTTAAGGGAAAATTGGGGTTTGATACAGAGATTATGCACAAATAATCTCAGTGGTTTTACAGACTCTAACAGGCTTCAATATGTAATTGGGATTACATCCATCACTCATCAGTGCCACACACTTGGTGGGTCATGCGTGCAACATCCAACACACATAAATTGTTACATAAAGTCAGTGTTAATAGTGAAAAAATTAAATTTTAAAAATTGGTTGTAAAATCTGGATTTTAACTTTTTTTATTACTAATTTTAGGAAACATTAAACATGGCAGTCATAGTTCCTTTAGTAATTCTGCTGGGACGGAACAATCAAAATGATGAATTACAGTATTCTCGTCCACGTCAAACAAGAAAGCCACGCAATTTTAAAGACAGGCTGACAATAGACTCTTTCTCAGAACAAGAAGATATGCAACACTTCAGGCTAACTAAAGTTGCCATAAACCAGTTATATGAAGAAATAAAACATATCATTGAGTGCCAAACTAAAAGTAGTAATGCTGTTTCAGGAATGACTAAATGAATTGCAGTACTCCATTTTTTTTTTACTAGTGGCTCCTTTTAGTACTGCATAGTGTCAAAACTGAGGATCACCCAACCTACCTTCAGTAGATGTCTCAGGCAGGTTGTTGATGCTATTGTTTCGCTTAGTAACCAATACATCAGCTTTTCATATAATGTAGAGGAACGTGCAAACATGAAGTTGATGTTTTTTGAAAAATTTGGAATGCCTTTGACTATTGGCCTTATAGATTGTACACACATAGCAATTATTGCTCCAAGCAGCATAGAACAAAGTTATAGAAACAGAAAAATGTTTCACTCCTTAAACTTCCAGCTGATCTGTGGACCTAGTGGTGAGATCTTAGACATTGTGGCACGTTTTCCTGGCGGAACACATGACTCTTTTGTTCTTAGTTGTAGTGGGATTGATAATCTTTTCAAAGTGGCTATTTTGGGGATGATATGCTGTTAGGTAGGTGATTATTTTGTTAATACATGTAAACTTTTAGTTTCATATTTTTTATTACATTGTGTTTCTTAAATTTTTAGTTAGTTAGGAAAATATACATTCTATAAGGTTGTATTTTTGGACATTTAAAACATATCTGATTTTCCCCTGTCTTTAACCCAACATGCAGGTGATAATGGATATAGTCTAACCACGTGGCTTCTAACCCCAAATCTCTCTCCACGAAAAAACGCACAGCAGCGATTCAATAACGCACATAGAAAAACTCGTAGCCTGGTCAAACGTGTTTTTGGATAATTAAAATCAAGATTTAGATGCTTGGATGTGACTGGAGGTGCGCTGTAATACAATCCTGTGTTGGTTGGAAAAATTATTTTAGCTGGCAACGTTCTATACAACATTGCACTTCTTCATCCGATTCCTGTAGAGATTGCATCAGACCTCCGTGAGCCAATAGAATGTCCTCATGTTTTGGAACCTGAATCTAACCAAGCTGGAAATCACAAGCGTGACGACATTGCTTGGAATTATTTTTCACGTTAGGATTAAGTTGATAATTTGCTAAAATCTTTCAAATTACATATAAGTATTGTTCTTTTGTAATGTTTGAAACGATTATTCAACTAGACTAGATGTATAGTTTTTGGCTGACACAAAACACCACATGTTTATATAGAGAAAACATTTATTTTCTGTCAATAACAGTCGTTAATCCAATTCAAACACTGTTTGTTTATTAGTATGACAGTCAAACTTCATAAAGTTTTGTTTTTACACAAAGTCTTGCTTAAGTTTAAGTTCCATTTCAACATTTATGTTTTACTTATTTATCACAAATTAACTTAAAGATGAGGTTTTATTATGGTCAGAGGATTTTAAGCACAAGATAACTTGAAAACATAACTTTGGAAAACATTAGTTCCTCTTTCAAACACTCCAAAATTAATTTAAAAAAAAATAATTACATTATGTCAATTTGGTTAAATTTAAACCCATTTTGGAAAGGTTTATTTATTTTTTGGAGGGTTTAACTCTATTTTTTCTAGTTACTCCTAGTTTTTTTGTGGTAATGGAACACTTTGGTTGAGTAGAAAAATGGAGCCTTGTCAATGTGTTGCATAGAAAGCTCCTGCTTGCACGACATCAAGAACTGTTCAGAAGTAATAGGATGTTCCAAGTAAGGGACATCTAAAGTAGGATTTTTTGAAGTTGTCGGGCCAGAGAGACATTTAGTCACAGACAAGTCAATCGGATTCAAAACTGTAGGCTCATCCTCACAAGCTAAGGAATCCAATGACTAAACTAGCTGACAGCTGAGATCTTGAAAAAGATTTGGAAACTACACTAGTGTTGGTAGCTACCAAGCAAGGGGAGTTTTGGTTGTTATTATTGGAGTTTGTTTCTGGAGGATTGTCTCGTATGATCAAGGAGCTGTTGTCTACATGATAGTTAACATTTTCAGTCAGAGTTTCATTTTTTTCTCTAAAATGTTGGCTATTTTTGAAAGCCCCATTGACAGTGTATTGACTCCTACTAAGTAAGCATCAGCTAGTTTGCCAATACCTTCTTGGAGACCATGTAAGCGGCTATCAACACCTGCCATATAAGCCAAATGTTGTTTGGTATAATCTTTCAGAAATGCAGTCTGTGGCCCAGTGAGTCCCAAATCAGACAGTAGCAGTAGTGCTTCTTTATGAGGAGATTAATTACCTGGACAAGCCAAATTATCCTCTGGTACTTTGTCCACCACATAGTCAGGTTGATCAATATTTTGGTCTTCAAGATGTTTATTTGACATTGCGGTTATGTTATCGTGATCAGGACTTCGGTTTGAACCTTTTTAAAGTATACAATAAGATTTTAAAAGATATTTAATGGTATAATGTTTTAATAAGAAGCATTTTTTGCAATTAAAAAAAAAAACAAGATGTAAATAAAAAAATTGTGAAAATTACTGTTTATTCCCAAACATTATTATTAGTAGAAATTTCTAAAAAAAAACATTAAGAAAAATAGAGACAACTATCCACTATATGCTGTATTACTATGTCCCAAAACTGTGTCTTAGTTATCTTTTCTTCGCATTTTTTATAAAAAAAAATTTTTTCTCACAATCAGATTTTTTTCACTTTATTCGATGCATTACATCATACACTAAGAGGGCTTTTTGAAAAAAAAAAAGACCGTAGGATAAGCTGCTGATTTAACCATGCATGCTAATTGATAAAGTTTAGACTTTTTAAAATGTATTTTGAATCAATAAAAATACAAAAAGGGAAAATGTGCAACATCCAAAGAGTACAATCCTCCTAAAGAGGAGAATATTAAAATAAAGTTTAAAAAAGTATATTAAATTAAACACTTAACTTACGTGGCGTAAGGACATTCATGCACACATCCGCAGAACCAAATCCTTCAATTTGATCACGGCTACAGGTTGAGCCAACCTTCTCCTCCATGGCAGTTAATTTTCCTGAACAACTTGGGCCACCACCTGTTTGACACGCATCTCTCTCTGTAGTAGTAGCCATTTTGGACTTAACCTTTCTCTTCAAATCACGGCACTTCTTTTTAAGTTCAGGGATAGTGCGTTTGGCTATTCCAATAGAGTTAACTTTTAGCATAATGTTGCTCTATGCTGCATTTCTTGATAGCATCGGGATTTTATCATTTTTTCCAGGGAAAAGGGTGTGCTAATTTCTAATAATCTATAAAACAAAAATTACATAAGACTTGTAAAGATGGCTCAATAGTGAAGCTCCGTGAAAGCATTCTATGTGAAAAATGCTCTTCAAAAAACGTAACCCTTTAAGGACCACGGGTTTTTCCATTTTTGCACGGGTTTTTCCTCCTCACCTTTTAAAAATCATAACCCTTTCAATTTTGCACCTAAAAATACATATGATGGTTTATTTTTTGTGCCACCAATTCTACTTTGCAGGGACATCAGTCATTTTACCCAAAAATCTACGGCGAAACGGGAAAAAAATCATTGTGCGACGAAATTGAAGAAAAAATTCAATTTTGTAACTTTTGGGGGCTTCCGTTTCTCCGCAGTACATTTTTCGGTAAAAATGACACCCTCTCTTTATTCTGTAGGTCCATTTGGTTAAAATAATACCCTACTTATATAGGTTTGATTTTGTCGTACTTCTGGAAAAAAATCATAACTACATGCAGGAAAATATATACGTTTAAAATTGTCATCTTCTGACCCCTATAACTTTTTAATTTTTTTGCGTATGGGGCGGTACGAGGGCTAATCTTTTGGGATGTGATCTGAAGTTTTTATTGGTACCATTTTTGTATTGATTGGACTTTTTGATCACTTTTTATTCATTTTTCATGATATAAAAAGTGACCAAAAATACGCTATTTTGGACTTTGGAATTTTTGTTGCGCATACGCCATTGGCCGTGCGGTTTAATTAATGATATATTTTTATAGTTCGGACATTTACGCACAAGGCGATATTACATATGTTTATTTTTATTATGTTTATATATTATTTATATGGAATTTGGGAAAAGGGGGGCGATTTAAACTTTTAATAAGAAAGGGGTTAATGAGTGTGTTTTAAATTTTTTTATTTTTTATTTTTATTTTTTTATACACTTTTAGTCCACTTAGGGGACTTTTAGGAGGAATCATTAGATTCCTCATACAGATCACTATGGTTGTATAGAACCATAGTGATCAGTGTGCTCTGCGCTCGAATGATAAAGCCTGGTCCTGCCAGGCTGTATCATTCAGAGAGCCGGAGCTGCCGTGGAAGGAGAGGTAAGCCCTCAGGCTACCTCAGCAGTGGATCAAACACCCCCCCCCGCCATAGCGCTGCGGCGATCGCCACATGTCGGCTATTAACGCCGGCCCCCAGCTGCAGGAATCAGCTGGGGGTCGGGTGGTATGACGCGGGCTCGAGTCAGGAGCCCGTGTCATACCCAGTTAAGGGCCATTGGACGTGTATACACGTCCATGGTCCTTAAGAGGTTAAATATAAAAAAATATAAAAAACCTTAAGAACATTATGTGCGTTCCCCCTTGCAAACAATAAGATAGCTTGAAAAAAGTTAAAATATACACAATAACACTCTAAACAGCTATAGGTTTCATTGCTAGTGGCCAGAAACCAAAATTTACAAAGCTCTAAAAGGAGACATGTGAGTTAGCATTGTTTGAAATGTCTGGAAAAAAAAAATGCATGGAAGCCGCTGACAAAGAGTTGTGTGAACGCTTAGCCAAATATAGGGGGGTACAAAAAGGTCAAGAAATAAATCTGCTATGGTGATGGAATTTTAAGTTTAGAGGAAAAGTGTGATCTGTAAGTGAATGCTGCGTCTGCAAAACGCATGATAAAGCACAAGAGAGGTAAGGTAAAATCACTGGTCACATGACCATTCAGTTTACCTTACCTCTCTTGGGCAGTATCCCGCGGAACAAGGAGATAGCGTTCTATTGGAAACCACTACGATCGTCTTAAGCAGTGGTCTTCAACCTGCGGACCGCCAGATGTTTCAAAACTACAACTCCCAACATGTCCGGACAGCCATCGACTGTCCGGCCAGGCTGGGAGGTGTAGTTTTGAAACATCTGGAGGTCTGCAGGTTGAAGACCACTGATCTAAAGCTTCAAAAGGACAGATTAGGATAAGTTGACCATGGTGTGTGCTATTTAGCAAAACGTGTGCACATGTAAAGTTGCAGGGTTGGCCCTATGAACTAATCAAAGTGAAGACATTTGCTAAACCCCAACTCATCCAAAATTAGAACATTGGAGTTTTTTTTTTTTTTTAACTATGGACACGTTATATTAAAAAAGAGGAAATACATACAGGAAGAATAAAAGAAGAAATTATTTTAATTAACTTAACTTAAACCTAAACAAAAAAAATGACTTAAAGGATAATAGTAATATAAACAAATTAAAATAATAATAATTGCATCATCAACAAGCAACTCCATCTCTTGATCAGTATAGTTTTTGTTTTAGCAGCACAAAGTCGCCTCTTTGGTGGTGCCCCGGAATCCAAACATTCAGATTCATCTTGTGAGGGAAGAACAAGGGGGCCTCAGAGTTTTCCTGACTGACTATGTCCGCTGACATATTTTCAAAGGTCTGCTCAGCTGCAGTACGCTGGGAATGGTGACGTGTTTTGGAGGGCCGTTTACCACCCACTGTAGACATTGTTAAATCAAAAATAGCAACTAACTGTCACGATTCGGCTCACAGGTAGTGGATCCTCTGTGTCAGCGAGGGATTGGCGTGGACCGTGCTAGTGGACCGGTTCTAAGAGGCTACTGGTGTTCACCAGAGCCCGCCGCAAAGCGGGATGGTCTTGCTGCGGCAGTAGCAACCAGGTCGTATCCACTAGCAACGGCTCAACCTCGCTGACTGCTGAGAAGGCGTGGGACAGAAGGACTAGGCAGAGGCAAGGTCAGACGTAGCAGAAGGTCGGGGCAGGCGGCAAGGTTCGTAGTCAAGATGGATAGCAGAAGTTCAGGTAACACAGGCTTTGGACACACTAAACGCTTTCACTGGCACAAGGCAACAAGATCCGGCAAGGGAGTGCAGGGGCAGTGAGCAGATATAGTCTGGGAGCAGGTGGAAGCCAATTAAGCTAATTGGGCCAGGCACCAATCATTGGTGCACTGGCCCTTTAAGTCTCAGAGAGCTGGCGCGCGCGCGCCCTAGAGAGCGGAGCCGCGCGCGCCAGCACATGACAGCAGGGGACCGGGACGGGTAAGTGACCTGGGATGCGACGCGCGAGCGGGCGCGTCCCGCTGTGCGAATCGCATCCCCGACGGCCATGACAGTGCAGCGCTCCCGGTCAGCGGGACTGACCGGGGCGCTGCAGGGAGAGAGACGCCGTGAGCGCTCCGGGGAGGAGCGGGGACCCGGAGCGCTAGGTGTAACAGTACCCCCCCCTTAGGTGGTCTCCCCTTTTCTTTGTCCGGTAACTGCCTCCCCTGGGATGAGGACACCGGGAAAGAATGGAGGGTTTCCTCAACGGCAGGCAGTACAGCAGGAGTGGGAATGGGGAGGGAGGGCAGAGGGCGAAGCCTGGCACGGGGCAGTGTGTCACCAGGACGGGGGCCATGAGGAGGCACTGAGGCTTGCCTGACGGGACTGGGAGGGGGGGGAGAGGCACTTCCTATGGCAGGCAGAGTCCCAGTTCTTGATCTCCCCGGTGGTCCAATCAAGGGTGGGAGAATGAAGCCGGAGCCATGGCAGACCGAGGAGGACCTCAGAGGTACAGTTGGGAAGGACGAATAATTCAATCCTTTCGTGGTGGGGTCCAATACACATCAGGAGGGGTTCTGTGCGGTAACGCACGGTGCAATCCAATCTGACTCCGTTGACCGCGGAAATGTAGAGCGGCCTGACGAGACGGGTCACCGGGATGCGGAATTTATTCACAAAAGACTCCAAAATAAAATTCCCAGAGGCACCAGAGTCCAAGCAGGCCACGGCTGAGAGGTAGGAGTTGGCTGAAGGAGAAATCCGCACGGGCACCGTGAGACGTGGAGAAGCAGACTTAGAACCAAGAGACGCCACACCCACGTGAGCTGGGTGCGTGCGTGCGTTTCCCAGACGTGGAGGACGGATAGGGCAATCCACCAAGAAATGCTCGGTACTGGCACAGTACAGACAAAGATTTTCTTCCCTACGGCGATTCCTCTCTTCCTGGGTCAGGCGGGACCGATCCACTTGCATGGCCTCCTCGGCGGGAGGCCCAGGCGTAGACTGCAAAGGATGCTGTGGGAGAGGTGCCCAGAGATCTAAGTCTTTTTCCTGGCGGAGCTGCTGATGTCTCTCAGAAAAACGCATGTCAATGCGGGTGGCCAAACGGATAAGTTCTTGCAGGTTGGCAGGAATCTCTCGTGCGGCCAGCACATCCTTGATGCGACTGGATAGGCCTTTTTTAAAGGTCGCGCAGAGAGCCTCGTTATTCCATGATAATTCGGAAGCAAGAGTACGAAATTGGATGGCGTACTCGCCCACTGAAGAATTACCCTGGACCAGGTTCAGCAGGGCAGTCTCGGCAGAAGAAGCTCGGGCTGGCTCCTCGAAGACACTACGGACCTCAGCGAAGAAGGACTGGACTGTGGCTGTGGCAGGATCATTGCGGTCCCAGAGCGGTGTGGCCCAAGACAAGGCCTTTCCTGAAAGAAGGCTCACTACGAACGCCACCTTAGACCGTTCTGTAGGAAACAAGTCCGACAACATCTCCATATGCAGGGAACACTGAGACAAAAATCCACGGCAGAGTCTAGAGTCCCCATCAAATTTGTCCGGCAGGGACAAGCGGAGGCTAGGAGCGGCCACTCGCTGCGGAGGAGGTGCAGGAGCTGGCGGAGGAGATGGTTGCTGCTGTAGCAGAGGCAGAAGTTGCTGTAACATGGCGGTCAACTGCGACAGCTGCTGTCCTTGTTGGGCAATCTGCTGCGATTGCTGAGCGACCACCGAGGGAAGGTCAGCGAGACTTGGCAGCGGCACCTCAGCGGGATCCATGGCCGGATCTACTGTCACGATTCGGCTCACAGGTAGTGGATCCTCTGTGTCAGCGAGGGATTGGCGTGGACCGTGCTAGTGGACCGGTTCTAAGAGGCTACTGGTGTTCACCAGAGCCCGCCGCAAAGCGGGATGGTCTTGCTGCGGCAGTAGCAACCAGGTCGTATCCACTAGCAACGGCTCAACCTCGCTGACTGCTGAGAAGGCGTGGGACAGAAGGACTAGGCAGAGGCAAGGTCAGACATAGCAGAAGGTCGGGGCAGGCGGCAAGGTTCGTAGTCAAGATGGATAGCAGAAGTTCAGGTAACACAGGCTTTGGACACACTAAACGCTTTCACTGGCACAAGGCAACAAGATCCGGCAAGGGAGTGCAGGGGCAGTGAGCAGATATAGTCTGGGAGCAGGTGGAAGCCAATTAAGCTAATTGGGCCAGGCACCAATCATTGGTGCACTGGCCCTTTAAGTCCCAGAGGGCTGGCGCGCGCGCGCCCTAGAGAGCGGAGCCGCGCGCGCCAGCACATGACAGCAGGGGACCGGGACGGGTAAGTGACCTGGGATGCGACTCGCGAGCGGGCGCGTCCCGCTGTGCGAATCGCATCCCCGACGGCCATGACAGTGCAGCGCTCCCGGTCAGCGGGACTGACCGGGGCGCTGCAGGGAGAGAGACGCCGTGAGCGCTCCGGGGAGGAGCGGGGACCCGGAGCGCTAGGCGTAACACTAACTATATAGGGGAGTAATGAACTTGAAGAAAAGCAAACAGCGAGCTTCAGAAGTTACTAACAGAAAATGACTATTGGATTCGCTTACGTGAGAGAAAAAACGAATTCTGCTTACTTGCGAAAAATGTATTACCGTGGTGCGACAATATAGTAAATTTGTCACACTTAAGCAGAATGGAAGTTAAAAAAATATAACTAAAAAATAGTATACCTAAGAAAACTTTCATAAATGCCCCCGATGGTTTTTCATTCATTTTTCTTCATTACGTTTAAATAGCCAACCATACGTGTTAGCATGAGGTGGAGATAGTTGCCGAAACAAGTCAGGTACATGATCTATTCTATATAGCCTTAGGTGTAAACCCTTCCATTTTTTATTTGCTTGATCACTGCTGCATCTAGTAAAATATTATTAAAGGAAGAAGGGGACAAGTTAGTATAGATCGCAGGGGGTCCAAGTGCTGGGGCCCCCTGCAATCTATTAATTATCTCCTATCCTTTGTATAGGGGATAAGTTATAACCAGTATATAAGTCCTTTAAAAAAAAATTGTAATGGTATGGAAACAAATTTTTTGTAATTATTTTATTTTTGATTTGTCAGGCCTATTAGAAATCATATTGTTTACTAAGTTTGGGAAATACTGAAACTCAATAAAATTAACACATTTTTTAAA
Source organism: Hyla sarda (assembly GCF_029499605.1). Taxonomy (NCBI): domain Eukaryota; kingdom Metazoa; phylum Chordata; class Amphibia; order Anura; family Hylidae; genus Hyla; species Hyla sarda. The sequence goes on along the minus strand of NC_079189.1, from coordinate 373,170,127 downwards.
TAAAAAGTTTGTAGTATTTTAGATTATACTTAATGTTTTGGTTTATTTAAAAATAGATGCAGAGTCAAGATTTGGGAGAAAGCTCCCAACCAAAGCAAACCTCCAAAAACTAACTGCTCAAGAAAAAAAAAAAAAAGAACGGAAAATAAGTAGGCCAAAATTTCCCTGGGTATAGGCAAATTTACTTTATACAAAATGGCTAAATATATCAACAATTGAATAGGCCCTTTTTTTTTTTTTTTTTTTTTTTTTTTGCACTATACTGTAGTCAACATTTTCCAAGGTTTTGACTAATTACATTTTACGGAGTATATTTATCATTGAAAAACTTTTCTCCTATCAGGTTGTTATTATTGCTGCAACGTCACACCAGGAGGCACAACTACAACTCCCAGCATGCACTGACAAACCGTGCATTTTTGGGAGTTGTAGTTTTGCAACAGCTGGAGGTACACTGGTGCTGAAAATTCTATTCTATTTTACATATTACATCGTGTGCAAGGGCCCTGCACCGATGTCTATTGTCTTAACTAAATAAATGTATATATGTTTGCTAACCTATGCATCTATCCTTATTTGGGTAATACTATTTTTACATTCCGCTACAACATTATTCTTTTTTCTTTCTGCCATTCTCTCTTATTTTTCTCCTTTTTTCTTTACTTTTTCTTACGGTCTCTTAAGGACTGGATTGTATAAAGACCTGGCACAGCAGACTAATGGCTCTCAATGCTGTGGCGGAGTAATGAGACCTATCGGTTCCCGACCGGTGAAGTGCGGTGCTATACGTGTGTGGAAGATAAGTACATTCGTATGTAGCAGGAAAAAGGAGTAACACGTAGCAACTCACCACTTCTGTAGAAACTTGTTTAATAGTGCAGGTTGGCGTACAGCTGACACATAACAACGGGAACGGTGTGCAGGGAGGGCTAGATGTGGCGCGGGGAGCTCGAGATGATGGATCCTATTTCGCGTCCAGTGACACTTCTTGCCTAAACACACTAAGGAGATGACTGATCCAACAGATTTTGAGACAGAGGAGGTTATTAATTTAGTTCAAGGAAGGCCGTCTCTGTGGGACAAGAAAAATGCAAGACATTCTGACAATGTCTACAATAGAAGAAGATGGAATGAAATGTATCAAATGTTATTAACTAATTATGAAAACTATGGAGATAATCTAAAAGAGGTCATAGGTAAGAATCTGATTGTAGCATTTGAATTGTTATCAATAGGTTCAATTATTCTTCTTCATAATATATTATACATTTTTTTTTAATTAAAGAAACTAGTCCAAAAGAGGTGGGGCTCAGTACGGGACAGTTATTTTAAATATGTCAGGGATTCTCACCAACCTAGTGGTTGCAGAGCCAAAGAGTCAATTTAACTCCTTAAGGACACATGACGTACTGGAACGTCATGTGTCCGCTCCCGATCTATAACTCGGGGCCACGGCCGGGACCCGTGGCTAATAGCGCGCGGCATTGATCATGGTGCCGCGCGCTATTAACACTTTAGACGCGGCGTTCAAAGTTGAACACTGCGTCTAAAGTGAAAGTGAAAGTATGCCGGTTAGCTCAGTGGGCTGTTCGGGATAGCCGCGGCGAAAACGCGGCATCCCGAACAGCTTACAGGACAGCAGGAGGGTCCCTACCTGCCTCCTCGCTGTCCGATCACCGAATGACTGCTCAGTGCCTGAGATTCAGGCATGAGCAGTCAAGCGGCAGAATCATCGATCACTGGTTTCCTATGAGAAACCAGTGATCAATGTGAAAGATCAGTGTGTGCAGTGTTATAGGTCCCTATGGGAGCTATAACACTGCAAAAAAAAAGTAAAAAAAAAAAAAAAAAAAAAAGGGAAGATCATTTAACCCCTTCCCTATTAAAAGTTTGAATCACCCCCCCTTTTCCCATAAAAAAAAAACTGTGTAAATAAAAATAAACATATATGGTATCACCGCATGCGGAAATGTCCGAATTATAAAAATATATCGTTAATTAAACTGCACGGTCAATGGCGTATGCGCAAAAAAATTCCAAAGTCCAAAATAGTGCATTTTTGGTCACTTTTTATATCACGAAAAAATGAATAAAAAAGCGATCAATAAGTCCTATCAATGCAAAAATGGTATCGCCAAAAACTTCAGATCACGGCGCAAAAAATTAGCCCTCATGCCGCCCCATATGCGCAAAAATAAAAAAAAGTTATAGGGGTCAGAAGATGACAATTTTAAACGTATTAATTTTCCTGCATGTAGTTATGATTTTTTCCAGAAGTACGACAAAATCAAACCTATATAAGTAGTGTATCATTTTAATCGTATGGACCTGAATAAAGATAAGGTGTCATTTTGACCGAAAAATGTACTACGTAGAAACGGAAGCCCCCAAAAGTTACAAAACAGTGGGTTTTTTTTTAAATTTTGTCTCACCGTAGATTTTTGGTCTAAATGACTGATTTCATTACAAAGTAGCATTGGTGGTGCAAAAAAATAAGCCATCATATGGATTTTTAGCTGCAAAATTGAAAGAGTTATGATTTTTTAAAGGCAAGGAGGAAAATACAAAAATGCAAAAACGGAAAACCCCTCGGTCCTTAAGGGGATAAACATGCAGTATGCCTAACTTTTCCAGACAAGGTCCAAAAACTTAGACCATAAGTTTGATTTTGCATTTATCATTTTGCACGGTAATTAAGTATATTTGGTGAGATTTATCAAAAACAGTCCAGACAAAAAGTTGCTGAGTTGCCCATAGCAACCAATCAGATTTCTTCTTTCAAATTTAACAAGGCCTATGCAAAATAAAAGAAGCGATCTGATGAGTTGCTCATAGCAACCAAGCAACTTTTCCTCTCGACAGGATTTGATAAATCTTCTCCATTGTGTTGATTCCACCACCCAAAAAAATATATATATATATAAATACATTTATATCAAAATACTTAACCTTTACTGGTTCAGATTTCTCAATAATGAGTATTGATGAGTGCAAAAATATTATTTAAAAAAAATTATCTTAGAATTTTTTGTCTTTCAATAATGTTATAATATTGACCAAAACAATTGGTGATGACAATACAACTTTGAGATGAACAATTGTCCAATTTAATATTGCATAAGGCATGAGTCAACATTGAGCAGGGTGAACAATCCTTCGACCATGGTGTTTTTCATATTTCCCCCCCAAAAAATCAGATTTTTTTTTTTTTTACAGAACTACTTCTAATACAGCGTCCCAAAATACAGAGCCAGTTGTGGAGGAAACTACAGAACAGACAGATGTTGAGAGGGAGAGACACCAACCTGAAACTATAACCTCAAGTCTATGTAGAAAAATTTACCAAAAGCACTCTTCTAGACATAGTCATAGTAGCAATTGGCAGGAGGCCTTCATCGAGGCTATACAAAGGATGGAGGACAGTTTCAACAATAAAATACTACAACTAGATCTCAGACTACTTAGAAATGAGGGAATAGTATCTGGCCCAACACCTAGTCCTCTTAGAGACTTTGCCCTAAATTTGGTTGCTAGTATGGAAAAAAAAATGAGGGAGGATCAGTTAGCCAACTTTAAAAGCACCTCTTCCTCCACCTTCCCCTTCTCTCCAGCAACGCAGACCCAGATCCTATCCTTCCCCATATCCATACCAACAATATGAGGAGACATACAAAGTTGAGGAAGGGCAGGTCTACCGTCGTACGTAAAAGTAATGTTTTATGTTTTGTTAAATTATTTTTGTATAACATGTACAATTTTTTCTTCTTTATAAATGAAGACAAAGACATATTCTGTTTATTTTTTTCTTAGTAAAAGAGTTTTGTTTAAAAAATTGTTGAAATTTTTCTTGCAAAAACACAAAAAAAACAAACACTATTATATCATTCTGGACAAGACTGGAAAGTGTCTTCTCTTCACGGTATCTAGGAAAAAACTAAAAGAATATTAAAACCTTTATATCATTGATTTTTCCATTAGGTCATGTGTATCAAAACATTTTGATCTGTCAAATTTATATATTAGGTCATATAAGGAGGAATTTTTATTGTAGCTCATGAGAATCTATCATTTTCTTTATTAGATTTTTTATATTACAGGTAATATAAAAAGATTGTGGAAAATGTATCAAAACATGTGCAAATTAAAAAATGTTAAACTTTACAATACCATAGTAAGCAATCAGAACCTTTTTTATTTAAAAAAAAAAAAATTTTTTTACATTTAAGAAGTGAGCTGATTGGTATGGCCAACTTTTCCTATGTTTTCTGAAATCTCCCCCTATTAATGGTTGCAATTGGTAAATGCATCAGTCTTGCTCAAATGGTTTTGACCCACACAGTCACGACCTGTTATTATCATGCTCTAAAATTGATAGCAAATTAAATTTGTGTTTAACCCCTTAAGGACGCATGGTTTTTCCGTTTTTGTACTTTAGTTTTTTCCTCCTTACCTTAAAAAAAAATCATAACCCTTTCAATTTTGATGCTAAAAATCCACTTGAAGGCTTATTTTTTGCACCACCAATTCTTCTTTGTAATGACATCAATCATTTTACCCAAAAATCTATGGCGAATTGAAAAAAATATAATAATCGTGCGACAAAATTGAAGAAAAAACACCATTTTGTAATTTTTGGGGGCTTCCGCTTCTACACAGTACATTTTTCCGTAAAAATTACACCTTTTCTTTATTCTGTAGGTCCATACGATTAAAATGTTACCCTATTTATGTAGGTTTGATTTTGTTGTACTTCTAAAAAAAAAAATCATAACTACATGCAGGAAAATGTATACGTTTAAAATTGTCATCTTCTGACCCCTATAACTTTTTTATTTTTCTGCGTATGGGGCGGTATGAGGGTTAATTTTTTGCGCCGTGATCTGAAGTTTTTAGTGGTACCATTTTTGTATGGATTGGACTTATTGATCGTAATACTTTGCGCGTATGCCATTGACCGTGTAGTTCAATTAATGATATATTTTTACAACCTGGTATGTCACTCATCCTGTGAATGTGTACTCCCATTCCCCCATCATTGCATTGTCATGTATATTTATTACTGTTATCTGGCTAGTGTTTCTATTTTGTTTGATCACAATTTATTTCCCCTGAGTGATCCCAAACTGTTTATTTTTTCTTAATTTTCTTACCAATTGTATTGCTCCCCACCCTTTTTCACACCTGATTGCACTCCTCTGCCAATCTTCTGGCTTAGCCTAGCACTATATATTAGAGGCTATAGGTCTTGTAGACCTTAGGTCTGGAGACATTCAAATATGCCATCTAAAGTGCTTCTTAAGTGTGACATCAAGAATTATACCAGAATGGAACAAAAGGGAACTAACTCAACATTATAACTACAAAAGTAAGTCACTCTTTTCAGAAAAAACAAAAAACAAACATGCACACACTTATTACTTACATCATTGCGATACATTTTCTCTTATATCCCTCACCAATTTCTCTGGTGGACTCTATATACATCTGTCCATGCCTCCTTCCCTCACCTATGTATTGCTTGCATGCACTGCTCACCATCATAAACCACCCAAAGTCACCTCATTCCATGGGACAGCACAGAAGTCGCTTCATCACTTCACCCAGCCATCTGCTCTCCCTTTTCTTTCTTCTGCTTTTAGCTGCTGGGGACATTGCTCCTAACCCTGGCCCACCTTTCACTAATATTTGCTCTACACTACCTGCCTCTTGCGGAACCACTACAAACTTTAACTGCGCTCTCCTAAACTCTCGATCTGTGTGCAATAAGCTCACCCAGATTCATGACTTATTTCTCACTAATTCTCTTAATCTGCTGGCTCTCACAGAAACATGGATACAACCTTCTGACACTGCTTCTCTCACTGCTTTATCTTATGGTGACCTTCACTTTTCCCATACCCCCAGATCTGACACCAGGCACGGTGGAGGAGTTGGGGTGCTTCTAGCCCCACAATGCACTTTTCAAGTCATCCCCCCATTACCTTCACTCACGTTTCCCTCTTTTGAGGTCCACACCCTCAGGCTCTTCCGCCCATTGTCTATCAGAGTGGCGGTCATCTATCGTCCTCCTGGTTCTCCCCAAATGTTCCTGGATCATTTTGCCACCTGGCTCCCTCAATTTCTTTCCTCAGAAACACCTACACTCATCATGGGCGATTTTAATATCCCCATTGATACCCCAATCTCCTCTTCTGCCTCTCGGCTTCTGTCTCTAACTTCCTCCTTTGCCCTTTCACAGCTTACTGACTCTCCCACACACAAGGATGGGAATACACTGGACTTGATCTTCTCTAGACATTGCTCTGTCTCTAAATTCACTAATTCTCCTTTTAAGCTCTCTGACCACAACCTTCTCTCTTTCTCTATCAGTAACTCCTATCCTCTTCCGGACACTCCAACCTTGTACACTCACAGAAACCTTCGTGCCATAAACACTAGTCAATTTATAGACATTCTACAATCTTCACTATCACCAATCTCTTCTCTCTCCTGCCCTAATCTAGCAGCCAAACATTACCATGACACTGGATCAAATGGCACCCTCTAAAACACGAACCTCCCGACACAGACGGCAGCAGCCCTGGCACACGCTAACAACCCGCTTTCTCAGGCGATGCTCTAGGTGTGCTGAACGTCTGTGGAGGAAAACTATGACCTCTTCAGACTATCTGCACTATAAATTCTTGCTTAAATCCTATTACTCCGCTCTTCATCTCGCCAAACATACATATTTTACCTCCCTCATCTCCTCTCTGTCTAACAACCCAAAACGCCTTTTTGACACGTTCAACTCTTTCCTTCGGCCCCAATCACTGATCTCTGTGCTGAAGACCTGGCCAAATACTTCAAAACTAAAATCGATGACATTTGTGATGAAATCCTCTCCCAGTCCCCTAAAAGTTCTGATCCAATTCCCAGCCACATCTCCTCTTCATCACTCTCAGTTTTTGAGCCTGTAACGGAGGATGAGGTTTCCAGGCTCCTCTCCTCCGCCCGCCCCACTATCTGCTCTAGTGACCCCATGCCTTCACACCTCATCCAGTCTCTCTCTCCTGCTATCAACTGTCACCTAACTAAAATCTTTAACCTCTCCCTCTCTTCTGGGGTCTTTCCCTCCTCTTTCAAACACTCTATCATAACCCCACTATTGAAAAAACATCTCCGGACCCATCCTGTGCAGCCAACTATCGACCTGTGTCAAATCTCCCCTTTATCTCCAAACTCCTGGAACGCTTGGTCTACTCCCGCCTTATCCGCTATCTCTCCTAGAACTGTCTCCTTGACCCCTTACAATCTGGTTTCCGCTCCCTTCACTCCACAGAAACGGCCCTTACCAAAGTCACTAACGATCTTCTGACGGCCAAATCAAATGGCAATTTCTCTTTACTGATTCTCTTGGACCTCTCTGCGGCTTTTGACACTGTGGATCACCAACTCCTCCTCAGTAGTCTCTGCACCATCGGTCTCAAGGACTCTGCCCTCGCCTGGTTTTCCTCCTATCTCTCTGGCCACTCCTTTTGCGTCTCGTTTTTTGGCTCTACTTCTCCTCTTCCCCTTGCTGTCGGGGTTCCCCAGGGATCGGTCCTGGGTCCTCTACTCTTTTCACTCTATACATCCCCCATTGGAAAAGCAATCAGTAGATTTGGTTTCCAGTACCACCTCTATGCTAATGACACCCAACTCTATACCTCTTCCTCCAACATCACCCCTGCACTCCTATAGAATACCAGTGACTGTCTCTCTGCTGTCTCAGACATCATGTCCTCTTTATATCTGAAACTAAATCTTTCCAAAACAGAACTTTGTTTTTTCTCCATCAACTGATACTGTACCTAACCCTGACATTTTCATCTCGGTATGTGGGACTACCATAACTCCCAGGCAGCAGGCTCGCTGTCTTGGAGTTATACTTGACTCTGATCTGTCTTTCACTCCCCATATTCAGTCCCTTTCACTTTCTTGTCACCTGCATCTCAAAAACACTTCCAGAATCCGCCCGTTACTCACTACTGAAACTGCTAAAACTCTCATTATTGCTTTGATTCACTCCCGCCTCGACTACTGTAACTTTACTAATAGGCCTTCCTTTCTCCAAACTCTCCTCTTCAGTCCATCCTTAATGCCGCAGCCAGACTCATCTTCCTCTACAGCCGCTACACCGATGCCTCCTCCCTGTGCCAGTCACTACACTGGTTACCAATTTAGTCCAGAATACAGTACAAAATCCTCAGTCTCACACACAAAGCTCTCCACAATGCTGCACCTCCCTACATCTCCTCTCTCATCTCCGTCTACCATCCTACACGTTCTCTTCGATCTGCTAATGATCTCACACTAACATCTTCTATAATCCGAACTTCTCTCTCCCGTCTCCAAGACTTCACTCGTGCTGCACCGGTTCTCTGGAATGCTATACCTCAATCCATCAGACTCAACAACAACATCCATAGTTTCAAACATGGCCTAAACACACATCTCTTCAGACAGGCCTATAACATTCTTTAATTGGCCTTAACATATCCTCAACATATCCCCACACCTCTTGTTTGAATAGTTATTGTGTAATATTATGTCTGATACTTGTCTTTGTTTGTACCCCATAATTGTAAGCGCTGCGGAATCTGTAGGTGCTATATAGATGAAATTATTATTAAATTATTATTATAATTCGGACATTTCCGCACACTGTGATATCACATATGTTTATTTTTATTCACACTTTTTTTTACATGGGAAAAGGGGGGTGATTCAAACTTGTATTAGGGAAGGGGTTAAATGATCTTTATAAACTTTTTTTTTCACTTTCTTTTTACAACGTTATAGCTCCCATAGGGGGCTATAACACTGCACACACTGATCTTTTACATTGATCAATGGTTTCTCATAGGAAACCATTGATCAATGTACTGCCGCTTGACTGCTCATGCCTGGATCTCAGGCACTGAGCAGTCATTCAGCGATCGGACAACAGGAGGCAAGTTAAGGGACCCTCCTGCTGTCCTAGAGCTGTTCGGAATGCCATGATTTTGCCGCGGCGATCCTGAACAGCCCCCTGAGTTAACCGGCAATGTTTTACTTTCACTTTAGACACGGCGCGCAACACCGCGATCAGTGCCATGCTCTATTGGCCTTGGGACCCGGCTATTTTTTGAGGCTGGCCCGATCCACTATGACATGGCTATGACGTTGTGGTCCCGCATTATAGAACGAGAGCAGACTCAGGACGTACAGGTACGCCCTGAGTCCTTAAGGAGATAAATTATAAAAACTTACCAAGAAAGGTTGTCTTGCCATGGCAAAGCTCCTTGGGCTGAATTAAAATAGCTGAGAAAGCTATTCCTGACTACCATAGCTGACACAAAAGCACAATGACTGGATGGTTCTAGGCTGATAAGCTCACACGCTTCCATTTCTTCCATAAATGCACTGTAGGATGGGTCGTTATTGAGCATGTAGTTGTGCAGCATGACACATCCTTTAATTATTTTGTCCACATTCTCGGGTTTGAGGTTGATGGTCGTGGTTAGGATCCTCCACTTATTTGTGAATAGTCCGTAGGAGCATTCAACCTATCTCCTTGTCCTGGTCAGACAAGGAGACTAGAATAATGGAGAAAAAATGATTGTAGTTATAATACAAAGACCCACTGTGGGCAGGTTTGTGAATCCTTATTTGTTTCCCACCTAGGTTGCCTATGCAATTAGGAAAGTTTCTTAGGAATACATCAACAGACTGGAGCCAGGTACTTTCTGTTGGCTGGGGCATTTACACCAGCTGCAACACTTTCCAGAGAGTCTCACAGGTATGAGGAACAATTTTGGAGATCGTGGATATACCCATGCGAAATTGAAAATGCAATGAGGCATAAGATTTGCCACTAGCAAGGAATCTAAGGAATAAAATGTAAAAAAAAAAAAAAAAAAAAAAAAAAAACACATTAATTTCCATGAATTAAAATCCTAGCATACATTTTATACTGGTACACAACTATTGCATTGACCCGGCATACAGGTGCACGCTGCTAGGCTAAATATACACAAGCAGGAGAATACAGCAGCACATTGCTATATTGCATATATATCAAAAAATGAAATGCTATATAGCTATAATGATGTATATGCAATCTAGCATTTCAGATTTCATCTATATCTTTATGCTAGCAGTGTGCTGCTGTATTCTCCTGCTTGTGTATATTTAGCCTAGCAGCATGCACCTGTATTCTGGGTCCATGCAATAGTTGTGTATCAGTATTTTAGGCAGATCTTTAACAAAACCAGCAATAAATTATTTGGAATCTGGGCTATACTTAAGTATCTGAATAAAAAAAAAAAAAAATTTTAAATGTAAAAAATTCTTAAAATCATCATCATGAAATTTGGGGAGAAATTAATGTAAAGTTGCTGAGTTGACCATAGGAAGTCATCAGATCACTTCTTTCAGTTTTGAAAAAGTGTTTGAAAATGAAATATGCGATCTGATTGGTTGCTATGGGCAATAGTGTTGAGCAGCATAGGCCATATTTGAATTTGCGAATATTCGCTAATATATGGACGAATATTCGTCATATATTCACGAATATTCGCATATTCGTAATACCCTCGTTTTATTTTCGCATACGCGAAAATTCGCGTATGAGAAAATTTACATAAACTAATTTGCATATGCTAATTCGCACGCTAGTCTCACACAGTAGTATTAGAGCCTTCTTTACACCACACAAGCTGGAAGCAGAGAGGGGTGACCACTGTGAAAAAAAAATAAAAAAAATAAAAAAAATCGAATATTCGTAATTACGAATATATAGTGCTATATTCGCGAATATTCGTGAATTCGCGATATTCGCGAATAAAATTCGCTTTGCGAATATTCGCGAGCAACAGTAATGGGCAACTCACCAACTTTTTCTCACGACAGGTTTCGCTAAATGCTCCTCATATTGCATTTGATCGGTTCAATACTACATTACCAACCTTTCAGGTTTTTCAACTGAATGTGCTAAACCAATTGCACCACAGAGACTAGAACTATCAGGAAAAATTTTTATATATTTTCATTGATACTGTCAAAAACAAACATCATGGGGAACACTTATGAAATGTAGGAGAACAGGGGTCTTGGGGAAAAGAGTGTTTGCAGAGAATGATTAACCTCAATACATAGAAATGTTGAAAAATCCCTCCATTCAGGGTGTAAAGATCCAAACAGATATGCCTATATTCTACATGGGAGGGTAATATTTAACATGGGTTTTCATTGCACTTTGAGCATGCTTTTAGGGGTTAATTTTCCAAATCTGCATGTCCATACAGCCTTTATTGCACTTTAGAAACAGCTGGAGGTACATTTTCTCTACAATACAGATTCAAAATGGGGAAAAAAAACGCACATTGAACAGCATTTGCATAAAAAATATGTAAAAATTTACCTGAGGGCAACTACCAGACGTTGTTCTGGAGAAACAAGACACCTCATATCCAGAAAAGTGATGTCCTCCCAAACTAGATCCAGAAGATTATCAAAAATCCTAGGAGACATTCTTAAGTAGTCCTGAAATGTATCTGTAGCTGAGCATACAAAACATGAAATGCTCCATGCTGTGGCCTTAAATCATTAACTGGGTGAACCCAGTAACGACGGGCCAAACGACGTCTTCAACCGCTCCCTCTCTCTCACGCAACTGAAGCAGCTGCAGGCGTAAAATTGGCATTGAAAACATGCTGAAAAAGGTATGAAATGTAAAACAAAGCACAAGGCACAACATCACACTGCTCTCCTATCTCACTCCAACCAAGAAAGGCAAACAAGATGGCAACACACACCCCTTTTATATGGAATTTCATTAAAACAAAGAAAACTTTATTCAAAAATATGGGAGAACAAAAAACGGATACTTTTTTTTAAATCAAATACGGATGTAACCATATACACACTGACATAATTTTTCAAACTGTATACATTTTAAAACCGTATAGGTTTACCTATATTTTGATACTGTTTGATCCGTTTTTGTGGAATGCGTGTTATAATTGTTCCCCTCCCAAGATTGTTGCCCCTCCTCCCGTATTATAGCATGGTGGAGCTGTCAGCTGTCCCGCTCAACCACTCCCTCACATTTCTCACACCTGTCACCTTTCTCACACGCTGCAGCTGCTCCATTCCTGCAGTCAGTGAGAGCCACGGGGACGCCATCCATGGCAGGCCGGCGCGATGACATCACATCATCATGCCGACGCCCGGAGATCATGTCCCCGCGGCTCTCACACTCACGCTGCAAGAACGGAGCAGCCGCAGCGTGTGAGAAAGGTTACCGGTGTGAGAAAGGGGGGGAGCAAATTATGAGTGAGAGGGGCAAATTATAAGTGAGGGGCACACGTCAGGGGGGCATTATATGTGAGGGGCACAGAACATGGGGCATTATATATGAGGGGCACATGACAGGGGGGGCATTATATGTGGGGGCACTTGACAGGACCCCCCTGTCATGTGCCCCTCATATATAATACCCCCTGTCATGTGCCCCTCAGATATAATACCCCATGTCCTGTGCCCCTCACATATAATGCCCCCCTGACATGTGCTCCTCACATATAATGCCCCCTGTCGTGCCCCCTCGGGGCATTATATGTGAGGGGCACATGTCAGGGGGGCATTATATGTGAGTGGCACGGGACAGGGGGCATTATAAGTCAGGGACAGATGTCAGGGGGCATTATATGTGGGGGCACATGACAGGGGGGCACTATATGTGAGGGGCACAGGACAGGGGGTATTATAAGTGATGGGAACATGACAGGGGGGCATTATATGTGAGGGGCACATGTCAGGGGGTATTAAATGTGGGGGCACATGACAGGGGCCCCTGGTCATGTGCCCATATAATGCACATATAATGCCCCCCTGACATTTTCCGCTTACTTATAATACCCCCTGTCATGTGCCCCTCACATATAATGCCACCGTCATGTGCCCCCACATATAATGCCCCCCTGTAATGGGCCCCCACATATAATGCCCCCTGACATGACATGTGCCCCTCACATATAATGCCCCCTGACATGTGCCCCTCACATATAATGCCTCATGTCCTGTAGCCCTCACATATAATGTCCCCTGTCCTGCCCCCTCAGGGGGCATTATATGCGAGGGGCACAGGACAGGGGGCATTATAAGTCAGGGACATATGTCAGGGGGGCATTATATGTGCATTATTTGGGCACAAGACAGGGGGACTGTCCTGTGCCCCCACATATAATGCCCAATGTCCTGTGCCCCTCACATATAATGCCCCCTGAGGGGGCAGGACAGGGGGCATTATATGTGAGGGGAACATGACACGGGCATTATATGTGAGGGGCACAGCACAGAGGGCATTATTATTATGTGGGGGGAACAGGACGTTATAATTATTATATGTGGGGGCACAGGATGGGGCATTATTACTCTATATGAGGGGCACAGAGTGTTTTGCATTTCAGATGTATAGGCAGGCATTTATCATTGTAGGTGTAAGTGAAAACATTTTCTACACCTTTTCTTTGTGTGCTGGTAATGTCATAAAACCCTCCATATCATGTGTATTGCCAAAATCAGTGGATTGCAACTCAAGCGTAAAAAAGGCACAAATAAACCCTTTTTTTTACATTTTTAGACACAAAAAACAGTCTAAAGACAATTATACATGTCGGCCATAGTGTATATTATAAGGAATTTTTGAGCTAGTACGGTTTTTATGGGCCACAATACATTACGGTATTGTATTCAGGGGGTGCATGGCAAGGTTATATTCAGAGAGCACAGTATGTGGTAGTATTATATTCAGAGGGTACAGTGTGTTGTAGTAATATATTCAGAGGTTACGGTGTGTGGCAGTTTTATATACAGAGGGTACGGTGTGTGGCGGTATTATATTCAGAGGGTACAGTGTGTGGCGGTTTTATATACAGAGGGTAAGGTGTATGGCGGTTTTATATACAGAGGGTAAGGTGTGTGGGCGGTTTTATATTCAGAGGGTACAGTGTGTAGTAGTATCATATTCAGGGGGTATGGTGTGTGCAGGTATTATATTCAAGGATACAGTGTTTGGCAGTATTATAATAAATATTGTTTTGATATAGAGGATCAGAATCCACTGACATAGTGAGGAACCATCTGGGTATCAAGTTCTACTGAGTGAACATTTAGCTGGAACAAGTTCTAGCGGTATGTACCAGCTGAATTAGATAAGGAAAGACTATAGAGAAGACGTCACCTGTAGTCACTGATATCATTCTGTATTCTCCTCATTATGTCCTATCAGAGCTGGAGTCACTTGTAAGTTCTGCAGTTATGATGGGTGAAACAACAACTCCCAGCATAACCATACCACATACTTAAGGTCATACTGGGAGCTGTAGTTTTAAATGGTAAAAACTTTTTTAGCACTTTCCCATTCTGTGGCAATTGGTATATTTGATTATTATACTGGAAATCATTTTCTGCAACTTGCTACAGCGCAGGCATCACAACATGCTACAGCGCAGGCATCACAACATTCTACAGCGCAGGCATCACAACATTCTACAGCGCAGGCATCACAACATTCTACAGCGCGGGCATCACAACATTCTACAGCACAGGCATCACAACATGCTACAGCGCTGGCATCACAACATGCTACAGCGCGGGCATCACAACATGCTACAGCACGGGCATCACAAAATTCTACAGCACAGGCATCACAACATTCTACAGCGCGGGCATCACAACATGCTATAGCGCGGGCATCACAACATTCTACAGCACAGGCATCACAACATTCTACAGCGCGGGCATCACAACATGCTACAGCACGGGCATCACAACATTCTACAGCACAGGCATCACAACATGCTACAGCGCGGGCATCACAACATGCTACAGAACGGGCATCACAACATTAAACAGCGTGGGCATCACAACATGCTACAGAACGGGCATCACAACATGCTACAGCGCAGGCATCACAACATTCTACAGCGCAGGCATCACAACATTCTACAGCGCGGGCATCACAACATTCTACAGCACAGGCATCACAACATGCTACAGCGCGGGCATCACAACATGCTACAGCGCGGGCATCACAACATGCTACAGCACGGGCATCACAACATGCTACAGCACGGGCATCACAACATTCTACAGCACAGGCATCACAACATTCTACAGAGCGGGCATCACAACATGCTGTAGCGCGGGCATCACAACATTCTACAGCACAGGCATCACAACATTCTACAGCGCGGGCATCACAACATGCTACAGCACGGGCATCACAACATTCTACAGCACAGGCATCACAACATGCTACAGCGCGGGCATCACAACATGCTACAGAACGGGCATCACAACATTAAACAGCGCGGGCATCACAACATGCTACAGAACGGGCATCACAACATGCTACAGCGCAGGCATCACAACATGCTAAAAAAATCAGGGCCTATGTCCCTTAATGTTATGTTTTTGCAAATATTCATCCAGTTGCTGTTTAAACATCTGTACAGACTAATAAAACCGCATCTGCAGGCAGAGGATTCCACATCCTTATTGTTCTTAGTGTAAAAAAAAAAACCTTTCCCTTGCCTTAGACAAAATCTCCTTTCTTCCAGTCTAAAAGTTGCTGAGTTGCCCATAGCAACCAATCAGATCGCTTCTTTCATTTGTAAATAGGCCTTGGTTGCTATGGGCAACTGGTCAACTTTTCCTCTGGACAGGTTTTGATAAATCTCCCACTAAATGTACGACCATGTGTCCTATGTGTAGTCCTGTTAATGTAAACATTCTAATATATTATACGTAAACTGCTTAAAATGTCTTATGATCTTTGTAATATTGATATATCTGTTTAAACATATCCTATCTGTCCACAGTGAAAATCTCTGTGTGGACAGTCGTCTCCTAGATGGCTAAGCATTCCGTGCGGTGTCTGCAGAAAGAATGAACGTGTTCATTCTTTCTGCAGAGACAGAACGGAATTTCCATGCTGGAAACATCTGGCATGGATATTCTGCCGTGAGCACAGCGCAGCAGAATCCTGTTGAATTCAATGGGACTTTGCTATAGCGGAATGCCCGTGCCGAATTCCACATTGGAAATTCTGATGTGTGAACACGGCCTATGGGTCTTAAACAAGGTTAGGACTATATGATACATTTAATATTGTAAGTACCTTAACCCCTTAAGGACGCAGGACGTAAATGTACGTCCTGGTGCGGTGGTACTTAACGCACCAGGACGTACATTTACGTCCTGTGCATAACCGCGGGCATCGGAGCGATGCCCGTGTCATGCGCGGCTGATCCCGGCTGCTGATCGCAGCCAGGGACCCGCCGGCAATGGCCGACGCCCGCGATCTCGCGGGCGTCCGCCATTAACCTCTCAGGTGCCGGGATCAATACAGATCCCGGCATCTGCGGCAGTGCGCGATTTCAATAAATGATCGGATCGCCCGCAGCGCTGCTGCGGGGATCCGATAATTCAGAACGCCGCACGGAGGTCCCCTCACCTTCCTCCTTCCGGCTCCCGGCGTCTTCTGCTCTGGTCTGAGATCGAGCAGACCAGAACAGAAGATGACTGATAACACTGATCTGTTCTATGTCCTATACATAGAACAGATCAGTATTATCAATCATGGTATTGCTATTAATAGTCCCCTATGGGGACTATTCAAGTGTAAAAAAATGTAAAAGTAAAAGTTAAAAAAAGTGAAAAATCCCCTCCGCCAATAAAAAAGAAAAAAGTCTGTTTTTTCCTATTTTACCCCCAAAAAGCGTAAAAATTTTTTTTATACACATATTTGGTATCGCCACGTGCGTAAATGTCCGAACTATTAAAATAAAATGTTAATGATCCTGTACGGTGAACGGCGTGAACGTAAAAAAAAAAAGTCCAAAATTGCTACTTTTTTAATACATTTTATAAAATAAAAAATTATAAAAAATGTATTAAAAGTTTTTTATATGCAAATGTGGTATCAAAAAAAGTAAAGATCATGGCGCAAAAAATGAGCCCTCATACCGCCGCTTATACTGAAAAATAAAAAAGTTATAGGTCATCAAAATAAAGGGATTATAAACGTACTAATTTGGTTAAAAAGTTTGTGATTTTTTTTAAGCACAACAATAATAGAAACGTATGTAATAATGTAATAATCATTTTAATCATATTGACCCTCAGAATAAAGAACACACATCATTTTTACCGTCAATTGTACGGCGTGAAAACGAAACCTTCCAAAATTAGCAAAATTGCGTTTTTCTTTTTAATTTCCCCACAAAAATAGTGTTTTTTGGTTGCGCTATACATTTTATGATATAATGAGTTATGTCATTACAAAGGACAACTGGTCGCGCAAAAAACAAGCCCTCATACTAGTCTGTGGATGGAAATATAAAAGAGTTATGATTTTTAGAAGGCGAGGAGGAAAAAATGAAAACGTAAACATTTTATTGTCTGAGTCCTTAAGGGGTTAAGCAACACCTTATTTTCTGTCCGCCAACACAAAATACTCTAATAGTGCCCCTCCCGAGACTAGACTCTGGATCTGCCCCTGCCTGGAGACAGTTTTGGAGCTGTTTTTGAAAAAAATTAGCTCTGTTTTTCTATTCCTGGATAAACCCCTTTAAGATTTTTTAATATAAGTAACTTACAAATCTGCTTAATTTCTTGGCACCAGTTGATTGGGAATTTTTTTCAATCCACCGGAGTACCTCTTTAAGGCCATGTTAACACACCATTTTTTTGAGCCTCATTGGGAACTGTAAACAACTGAAAAAGGATCCATAAGAAAAAAAATACTGTATGCAAACAGCATAACATTGTAAATGCATTATTTTTGAAGCTTATTTATTATGCAGACTTTGTGTGGGAGATTTATCATTGCTTTTAGAGCATTTTTTTGTCCATGTTTTGGCGCAGTTTAGGCGCAAGCAGCATATTTGGAGACTTTTATGCACCTTTTGATATAGACAGTTTTACTCTTTTTGCCTACCCGTAGAACTTTTTCTTTTTGATCATGCAGTGGTCACGTATTTATCATTTGCGACTTTTGTCAAAAGTCGCTATTTTCTGCGTTCCTTATATGACCTTATATCACCGGCCGAGGCGGGACAACACTGCAGCCGGTGATAGGCTTATGGCTCTGTGACGTTCCCGTGACCGCAAGGCCGTTACCGTAGCAACGGGGGAAAGCAGAAAGGTGAGTCAAAGTTTATTTTGTTTATTATTGCAGCCGGGCACAGGAATATGGAAAATTTAGCAGTACAGATGTCCTTTAACCCTTGTGGGGACATTGCTTTGGGGGGGGGGGTGAGAGGGGGGTGGAAGGGCAGGAAGCAGAGCAGCGTCCACGGGTCACATATGCTTAGTTCCCTAATGTGGAGACATCGCGCTGCGGCTGACAATCCATTCCCTGATGTGGGGACTGTGGGTGCGAAGCTGACAGTGTGGGGGAATCATGATAGCCGATACCCCTGATTCCCCCTGCGGGCGCACGGTCCTCACGTGCATTGTGAGCCAGGCGCAGGGCTGGCTGACGGCAGGAGGAGACATCCATCCTCCCCAACAATTCAATAAATATTTATTACAGGGGTGTGGAAAAGGGGCAAAACCATTGCAGGAGAAGAAAAAACAGCAACGCCTGCAGCACTGACGTCTTGTCCACAACAGTGAACAAACATGGCCACAGGTGTGGACAACAGTCAAAAGCAACAAGAAAAACTACTGAACTTCCTTCACAGAAAAGAGGTCAGTAAAAAACATATATGCTGTGGACAGATGTATAACATGTGAATTACAAAAGTGCTAAACTTGCTACAAAGACACTGAATTACAATAAAACTGTGTTACCAGAATACACCTTTAAGGACTCAAAAATGTTTCATTTTTGAACTTTCGTTTTTTTCCTCCTTACCTTCATGACGCATTCAATTATGCACCTACAGACCCATATAAGGGATTGTTTTTTGCATCACCAATTGTACTTTGTAATGACATTACTTAATTTATAACAACCTATGGCGAAACAAAAAATAATTATTTGTGCGGTGAAATGAAACAAGAAAACACAGTGCACTTTTCGGTAAAAATTACACCTTATCTTTATTCTGTAGGTCCATATGGTAACAGGGATACCCAATTCATGTAGGTTTTATTTATTTTACGAATTCGGCTAGAAAACAGATATGGTGCACATCTACAATCTTGTATAATGATCTGATTGCTTCTCAGCATAATATCAAAAACTAACAGGTTGTTAGTATACATTTTTGATGAAAAAGTACAAGCCCACTCGCCACGTCAAGGCCACCTATTTAGAGTGGGTCCCTAACGTCCCTAGCATAAAATGGCGTAGCACTGGGCGGCGACCACCACCGCCGCAACACCAGTGCCCACGGGGGGGAACGACCCACTGGCAGAGCGGCCCCAATGCCACTCAAACCAGTCTATGGGTCGCTCCCCCCCCACGGCAGCAGCGGATGCCACACAGCACCACACCAGTGTGAACAAGGTGTAATAGCACACTTACCAAGCTCTCACAGTCAGACTGGGAGGCTGCTAGGAAAGAAATGGCCCTTGTGTAGCTAACTACTACTTATATAGGGTTGGGCTGAGGGGGTGGGGAAGAGTGCAGACAACATGTATTTTTTTTTTTTTGAACATGTTGTCTGCACTCTTCCCCACCCCCTCAGCCCAACCCTATATAAGTAGTATTTAGCTACACATGGGCCTTTTCTTTCCTGGCAGCCTCCCAGTGGGAGTGCATGGTAAGTGTGCTATAACATCCTGTTCACACTGGTGTGGTGCTGTGCGGCGTCCGTTGCTGCCGTGGCGCCGTGTCTGCGGGGAGGTGCGGCCCATGGACTGGTTTGAGTGGCACTGGGGCCACTCTGCCAGTGGGTCGTTCCCCCTGTGGGCACTGGTGTCGCGGCGGTGGTGGTCGCCGCCCAGTGCTACGCCATTTTATGCTAGGGACGTTAGGGACCCACTCTAAATAGGTGGCCTTGATGTGGTGAGTGGGCTTTGTACTTTTTGATCAAAACGTATATATTAACAACCTGTTAGTTTTTGAAATTATGCTAAGAAGCAACTGGATCATTGTGGAAGACTGTAGATGTGCACCATGTCTGTTTTCTACTTGAGTTTATTTATTTTACTACTTTAAAAAAATTATAACTACATGCATCAAAATTAGTATGTTTAAAGTTGCACTTACATTGATGTGATCTAAGGTGATACAAGGTGCTCAACTCCAAGTGCAGTTGTGCACCTACGTTGGAGTGGAGGACCTGCACCTATGGATTACAATGTGGTTTCACATCTGTGGTTAATGTAAACAATGACATTAACTAACCCTCAAAACTGATGTAAAATTGAGACATTAGCCAGTATATCCTTATATGAAGGACACACTTGAGCCCGCACACCACGCCAAGGTTTCTCAAATGGTGCGGGTCCTATCAACTAACCTACCTGGCCAGATAAATAAAACCAGGAACCAAATTACGGCAGCCATAGGCCCGACTTGCAGATTGCTCCTCAGTCACCTCCAATGTGAATCTAAGCACACATACAATGGGAGGGAGTAAACAAGCTACAAGCCCCACCCTGGTTGGTTCATTTATAGCAGGCCTCACAGGTGAAACCCTAATGCTACCCAGCAAGATAAAAGGATGCATTAGTATAAGCCCTAAGCAAAGACATAACGGCTTATATTTGCGTGAACATGGTTATAGCAGGAAAACTCAACCCCAAGTGCAGTTGTGCACCTTTGCTGGGGCGGAGGTCCTGCACTTGTAAACTGTTGCTTAGGGCAATCCCCAGCAAAAATTGCATACAATGGAGGATGCCTGCAAACGGTTACAAGTACCACAATGGCATCCTGATACCAGATAAATGTGTATGTGGATGTGTTAAACAAGACTGACTTTAAACAAACATTTACATTGATGTGATCCAGGGTGATACAAGGTGCTCAACTCCAAGTGCAGTTGTACACCTACGTTGAAGTGGAGGACCTGCACCTATGGATCACAATGTGGTTTCAAGTTGTCAACTTCTGACCCCTATAACTTTTTTATTTAAATGCATACGGAGCTAAATGAGGGCTCATTTTTTTTTTGCGCCATGGTCTGCAGTTTAATTGGTATAATTTTTGTTTCAATGGGACTTTTTGATTGCTTTTTATTAATATTTTTATGGTATATGAAGTGACCAAAAATGCACTATTTTGGACTTTGGTATTTTTTTTACATGTACCCCATTGACCGTGCGGTTTAACTAACCTTATATTTTAATAGTTCGGACATTTACTCACGTGTCGGTACAACATATGATTTTTTTTATTACATTATTTTATTTAAAAAATAGAAAAATGAGGGTGATTCAAACTTTTATTAGGTGGGGGCTTATTCACATTTATACTTTTATATTTTTTAGCTCGCACAGGAGGCTATACCATGCAATCTTTTGATTGCAAACACTGATCAATGCTATGCCATAACATAGCATTGATCAGTGTTATCGGCGCTCTGCTGCTCCAGCCTGCTGAGATCGCTAATCAGATGACCAGGAGGCAGATGAGGACCCTCCTGTCATCCAGTAAGCTGATCGGGACATCGCAATTCTGTCGCAATAGTCCCAATCAGCTCCGCTGAGCTGCCAGAATAGTTTTATTTTCATTTAAGACGCCACAATGAACTTTGATTGTGGAATCTAAAGGGTTAATGCCGGGCATCAGCTCAATCGGCGGTGCCCGGCATTAACCTTGCTGATAGAAGTCGGGACCAACGGGGTTTGAAGCATTCTCCGCTCATAAGAACGCTTTAAACCCCGGTAATGGAACTCAGGACGTACAGGTATGCCCTGAGTTCTTAAGTACCAGGACGTCAGGGCGTAGCTGTATGCCCTGCATCTTTAGGGTGTTAAAAATGACATACCAAACAACTCTAAGCAGTTGACAGACACAATCAATATATTTGTTTCTGGGATATGTGTTATTTTATGCTCTAAGAGAATTTTAAAGCTTCACAAAAGTGAAGAAAGCGGAATAAATATCAAAACAAAAACAGACTCTAGCTGAAGGGGAAATGGGTGACCTATTTTTGTAATGACTTCTATTAAAAAAAATCTTAATCTTTCCAGTACTTATCAGCTGCTGTATACTACAGAGTTCAAGTTCCTTTCTGTTTAACCACAGTGCTCTCTGCCGACACTACTACTCTGGACAGTTCTTAAAATGGATTGAGGTGTCAGCAGAGAGCACTGTGGTCAGACAGAAAGGAACTTCAAAAAGAAAAGAACTTCCTCTGTAGTATACAGCAGCAGATAAGTACTGGAAGGATTAAGATTTTTAAATAGAAGTAATTTATAAATCTGTTTAACTTTCTGGCACCCGTTGATTTAAAAAAAAAATTTTTTTTCCAACGGAGTACCTCTTTAATTAAGTTTGGTGAGATACATGGCCATTTTCCAGCCGCCACAGACTGATAAACTCTGCTTATTTGTTGCTACTAATTCATTTATACTAAAGAACTATGGATAAAATAGGACTCGCATGTCTTGAATTTGCATTTAAGGTTACTGCAATGTTTGGGAGTTACATTTGCAATACAGATGGCATGGTTATGTAGTTGAATGAAAGTTTTACAGCCATTGTTTTCTGTTGTAAAGCCTCTACGACTAGAAGGCAAATGATTTAAGGTGTATATGTCATATGCTTTTCTTAAACTGCTACTGAATAATGATTTTATGCAAACCATATGTAATATTACTGTTGCTGAATAGGCAGCACAGCATTTATGAATACTATTTTAAATATATATGATGCCACCTTCAGCTAAATATTATCATTTTAAATGGCAATGACACTGGGCTTTTATTCTTGCTTCTACACCTTCATCTGAATTAGATTTGTACCCCATTCAGATGTATGGAACCTATTTTTATACAGTACATTTTTTATAATTTTTGGGGGGAATGTGATGTGCAATTTTTGACTTTTTCTTTTTTTAATGTTAATGCCTTTCACTGTACAAGATAATTAAAATTATATTTTGATAGTTCAGACATTTATGCACATGCCAATACCAAATATGTAATTTTCTTATGTTTTTTGGAGTAAAATTGGAAAAAATGGTCCGTTTAAATTTTTATTAGGGGAGGGGATTTTTTTACAACTTTTTATGTCCCCATAGGGGACTATTTATAGCAATCCTTAGGCTAGGTTATCACTTGGGTTTTTTTCTGGCAGTTTTAGGAAAACTGCCACTGCAGTTTTTGAGCCAAAGTCAGAAGTGGATCCATAAGGGATGAGAAGTGTAAGTCTTTCCTTTATATGTCCTATTCCTTTTGAATACACTTCTGGCTTTGGCTCAAAAACTGCCAGAAAAATAACCAAGTGGAAACCTAGCCTAAGACTGCTTATACTGTTCAGTGTGCTATGCATAGCAAAGATGAATATTATCGGCAATCTTCTTTTCTGGTCTGATGGAAGGCAGAAGAAGACGCTGGGTTCTCCTGCTTAAAAAGATAAGAGAGGCCTTTAATTTTATGTAATTTTATTTAATCTTAGGTATACCTTAACTATGAGAGACATAATGAAAAAAAAAATCCATAAAATCACATTGTCTGATTTTTAAAGAATTTATTTGCAAATTATGGTGGAAAATAAGTATTTGGTCACCTACAAACAAGCAAGATTTCTGGCTCTCACAGACATGTAACTTCCTTAAGAGTCTCCTCTGTCCTCCACTTGTTACCTGTATTAATGGTACTTGTTATCAGTATAAAAGACACCTGTCCACAACCTTAAACATTCACACTCCAAACTCTACTATGGCAAAGACCAAAGAGCTGTCGAAGGACACCAGAAACAAAATTGCACCAGGCTGGGAAGACTAAATCTGCAATAGGCAAGCAGATTGGTGTGAAGAAATCAACTGTGGGAGCAATTATTAGAAAATGGAAGACATACAAGACCACTGATAATTTCCCTCAATATGGGGCTCCACGCAAGATCTCACACCGTGGTGTCAAAATGATCACAAAAACGGTGAGAAAAAAGCCCAGAAACTCTCTGGGGGGGGGGGGGGGTCGGGCCTAGTCAATGACCTGCAGAGAGCTGGTACCAAACTAACAAAGGCTACCATAAGTAACACACTACGCCGCCAGGGACTCAAATCATGCAGTGCCAGAGGTGTACCCTTGCTTAAGCCAGTACATGTCCGGGCCTGTCTTAAGTTTGCTAGAGAGCATTTGGATGATCCAGAAGAGGATTGGGAGAATGTCATATGGTCAGATGAAGCCAAAGTAGAACTTTTTGGTAAAAACTCAACTCGTCTTATTTGGAGGAGAAAGATTGCTGAGTTGCATCAAAAGAACACCATACCTACTGTGAAGCAAGGGGGGAGAACATCATGCTTTGGGGCTGTTTTTCTGCAAAGGGACCAGGACGACTGATCCATGTAAAGGAAAGAATGAATGGGGCCATGTATTGTGAGATTTTGAGTGAAAACCTCCTTCCATCAGCAAGGGCATTGAAGATGTAACATGGCTGGGTCTTTCAGCATTACAATGATCCCAAATACACCACCCGGGCAATGAAGAAGTGACTTTGATAGAAGCATTTCAAGGTCCTAGAGTGGCCTAGCCAGTCTCCAGATCTCAACCCCATAGAAAACCTTTGAAAGTCCGTGTTGCCCCAAAATACCAGCAACAGTGTGTGAAAACCTTGTGAAGACTTACAGAAAATGTTTGACCTCTGTCATTGTCAACAAAGGGTATATAACAAAGTATTGTGATGAACTTTTGCTATTGACCAAATACTTATTTTCCACCATAATTTGCAAATTAATTCTATAAAAATCAGACAATATGATTTAATGGATTTTTTTTTCTCATTATACCTATGATGAAAATGACAGGCCTCTCTCTTTTTAAGTGAGAGAACTTGCACAATTGGTGGCTGACTGAATACTTTTTTGCCCCACTGTATACTCGTTATTGGGTAACTGTATGACTACAATTATGAGGTATACAACCCATGTATAGAAAACTGTCTTAGCTACGCTAATGTTATAAATTGGATTGGAGGAGACCGAAACAGAGGTTTCTGGTTTACATGAGAAGTACAGGGTGGGACATTTATATGGATACACCTTAATAAAATGGGAATGGTTATGTGAGGGGGGAAACTTTTCAAGATGGGTGGTGACCATGGCGGATATTTTGAAGCTGGCCATTTTGAATCCAACTTTTGTTTTTTCAATCGGAAGAGGGTCATGTGACACATTAAACTTATTGGGAATTTCACAAGAAAAACACGTTTTAACTTAATTTTATTCTTTCATGAGTTATTTACAAGTTTCTGACCACTTATAAAATGTGTTCAATGTGCTGCCCATTGTGTTGGATTGTCAATGCAACCCTCTTCTCCCACTCTTCACACACTGATAGCAACACCGCAGGAGAAATGCTAGCACAGGCTTCCAGTATCCGTAGTTTCAGGTGCTGCAGAATGGGCAAAACAAAATTTGGAACAGGACCCTCAGTTTACGCAGAACATTTTGTTCAGTGATGAGGCAAACTTTTATGTGAATGGTGAAGTTAACAAACAAAACCACCGCTATTGGTCTGACACTAACCCACATTGGATAGATCCCTCCAAGACTGTTGGAACACAAAAATTGATGGTATGGTGTGGTATATGGGGTACAAAGATAGTGGGGCCATTCTTCATCAATGGAAACCTCAAGGCCACTGGATATGCGAAATTGCTACATGATGATGTGTTTCCCTCTTTATGCACTGAAGCTGGCACGTTCCCTGAGTTTTTCCAGCAAGATGGGGCACCACCACATTATGGATGTCAGGTACGAGCATTCCTAGATGAACAGTTTCCTGGAAAGTGGATTGGTTGTCGTGGGCCAGTTGAATGGCCCCCAAGGTCTCCTGATCTGACCCCCTTAGACTTTTATCTTTGGGGTCATCTGAAGGCAATTGTCTACGCTGTGAAGATACGAGATGTGCAGCACCTGAAACTACGGATACTGGAAGCCTGTGCTAGCATTTCTCCTGCGGTATTGCTATCAGTGTGTGAAGAGTGGGAGAAGAGGGTTGCATTCACAATCTAACAAAATGGGCAGCACATTGAACACATTTTATAAGTGGTCAGAAACTTGTAAATAACTCATGAAAGAATAAAGTTACGTTAAAACCAAGCACATCATTGTTTTTCTTGTGAAATTCCCAATAAGTTTGATGTGTCACATGACCCTCTTCCTATTGAAAAAACAAAAGTTGGATTCAAAATGGCCGACTTCAAAATGGCCACCATGGTCACCACCCATCTTGAAAAGTTCCCCCCCTCACATATACTAATGTGCCACAAATAGGAAGTTAATATCACAATATCACAACCATTCCCATTTTATTAAGGTCTATCCACATAAATGGCCCACCCTGTATTATAATTTTCTTTATCTCTTTTATTTTTCAAAATGTAAAAACCTTTCTACTGTAAAAAAAATAAACCTTCTAATCTTCATTAAGCTTTTTTTCTACATTTAACGACCATATCTTATGTTAAACATTCATTAAAATCTACCCTTGGATTGATGGGACCTGGTGGACCTCCTATGGACCAGACCCTTCTATGTTTACTCTCACCCAGAATGAGGAAAAAAGGAGAGGAAGAAAAGGAAAAAAAATCTTGTGAAGGGTCACCACTCAGAATCAGAACTGTATGGATTTACTTCATTCATTATCAGGTTTCTTATCTTAGACAAGTGTTTGAGCCCTTTAACTTAACCCCTTAACCCCTTAACCTCTTAAGGACCCAGGACGTACTAGAACGTCCTGGCACCCTGGGCTTTAAGGACCCAGTACTAGTACTTCCTGGTGTTTCTCCAGTCTCTGCCGCGCCCCGGGCAGAGATCGGAAGCGGATGCCTGATGAAATGCTTCAGCAGGCATCCAGGGCAAACGCCGAGGGGGGCCATGCGATCTGCGGCGATACCGGGCTGATCGGGTCTCTGGGACCCGACCGCCCGGTAATTTTGCAGGACAGTGCTCTCTGCTGACATCTCTGTCCATTTTAGCAAGCGTGCATAGCAGATGTATTCTAAGGGCAGCATGGTGGCTCAGTGGTTAGCACTACTGCCTTGCAGTGCTGAGGCCTTGGGTCCAAATCCCACTAAGGACAACAATAAATAAAGAGTTATTATTATTATAATGACGTCAGGAAAGAGCACTGTACTCGTGATGTCATCAGAGAGAATTCCAAAAAGAAAAGAATTTCCTCTGTAGTATTCAGCAGCTAATAAGTACAGGAAGGATTAAGATTTTTTAATAGAAATAATTTACAAATCTGTTTAACTTTCTGGCACCAGTTGATTTAAAAGAAAAAAGGTTTTCACCGGAGTACCCCTTTAAATTTCATATATCCATTTCTAATCAGTTATTTTTGACAGAGAAAAAAATACTGCATGCACCATCTTTTCTCTGCTAAAAATAAGAAAAGGGAGTGATTCTGCACTTTTTATTCCAATGTATAGCATTTCTCGGTTTTAACAATATATACTAATTGTGTGGCCAAAAAATACTTTTTTAGATTTGGAACCCATCTTTACACATCTTTACTTCCATCTTTACACAACTTCATCAAGGCTTCCAGCTTAATACGAGCTGGCTTTCGTCTCCAGATCAGACCATTATGCATATTTCTTAATCTCGAGAATTTTTTATTTTCCAACAAAGTCGGACAACTCATCGTAATAGAGCACCTGACATTTTAATATGCCAATTCTTGATGCCATATTCAGAAGCATTGCGTTACAAATTCTATTTATTTTTCCCGATTTTATCTAATAACGGATACATATTTTGTCACATGAAATGATTCACATCACAGATCCCCAGATACATTAGGCAGCTATCTGACCCTTGCACTGTCAGACTCTCCACATGGCTGTTCATACCATCTTTTAGAAGCATTGTTTATTTATCCCAAATAATTATAAACCCAGAAAAGGTGCATCTAAAGAAAAGATGGAAGCATCCTGTGGCTTCATAGAGGCCCATTGAATATTACAATGAGCTCTTCTAATATTTTGGCACGTCCCCCTCCCATGGATAAAACCACACTGATCCTCATGAATTAGAGAAGTGATGACACCCAGCAGTCTTCCAAATTTAAAAAGCAGATAGGTCTTTATGCCTCCAAATTATGTAAATCTTTACCCTCTTTAGGAGTCATTACCATCACTGTGTCATACATTGAATCAGGTAGTTTATCATCCAAAAAGTAGACATCCAGTACTTTCAACAGTTCTTCCAACAACTCATCTATTGCCTCCTTTAAAAATTTCCACTGGAATATCATCCATTCTGGGAGTTTTACCTAAGGGTATATCAGCTAGTGCTGCTCTAAGTTATTCTAAAGCGATTGGTGAGTCCAATATTTGCCTGTGCTCCCTTGGAGAGGTATATCCTTTTAAATATCCTCTAAACTACTAGAAACTTTTATAATAATCACAAATTTCACAAATCTCCTTCTTTTCCAGAGAAAAACTAGTCCCAATACCCTTATTGTGATCAAGTAAACGTGCTAATAATTTCCTTAGCCTTTCACAGTCTATGCCATATATTTGCCTAGATAACAAGGCTTCCTTTTCTATTTTCACCTTCTTTAATAAACAGTTTTTTGTTATTGATTGATCCATAGTTCCCAATTAAGATTGGTTGGATCCTTACAGTATATTAATTCGCTATCTTTAAGATCCTTATAGATAGCATCCTTGAGTTGGGAATCCATTTTCTTTTTCCTCTTAAAGGGGTATTCCAGGCAAAAACATCTTATCCCCTATCCAAAGGATAGGGGAGGAGATGTCTGATCGTGGGGGGCCCGCTGCTGGGACCCCCTGTGATCTCCCTGCAGCACCCGCATTCTATGCGGGGCTGCGTCTCCAGTTTTGGAAACCTCCGGGCTTCCGGGACTGGGGACATGAATGGAGGGGGCGTGGCGTGATGTCACATTCCCAGTCCCGGAGACCCGGAGGTTTCTGAAACTGGAGACGCAGCCCCTGCGGGTGCTGCAGGGAGATCGCAGGGGTCCCAGCAGCGGGCCCTCCATGATCAGCCATCTTATCCCCTATCCTTTGGATAGGGGATAAGATGTTTTTGCCCAGAATAACCCTTTAAGTATGCCTTAAATGAGTCCCATACAACCTGAAGAGAAGCAGACCCTGCATTCTCTCTAAAAAATTCCTTATAGATATCTGATAAATTAATGTTAATAAGGCTCAGCCAATCAGGGTTAAACTTGAACATCCTTAAAAGAGTAGTCCAGGATATGAAAACTTATCCCCTATCTTAAGGATAGGGGATAAGTTTCAGAACTTGGGGGGTCTGACTGCTGTGACCTCCCTTGATCTCCCATATGGGGCCCCAGCAGTCCACAAGAAGGGGGCTTGTTGACCACCGTGCAAAGCGGTGCCTGACATGCCCCCTCAATAAAACTCTATGGAGAGCCGGAGTGCTGCAATAGACAGTCTCTAGCTCTGCTATAGTGCTGCGTTGAGGGGGGCACATCAGCCAGCGGTCAGAATCCCCCCAGCAATCTTAAACTTATCCCCTATCCTTAGGATAGTAGGGGATAAGTTTTCATATCTTGGAGTACTCCTTTAAACTCCAAAGTTTTTTAAGACTAGCTCTATGATCAATGGGAAGGGATCTGAAAATCCTCTTTTACCAGTATAAATTTTACTCGCCAATTCCAAACTAAACCTATTTCCCAAAGCTATATCACTTTGTGACATTGTTTTATGTGTTTTATTAATACATGTGTACCCCAACTTATTACCGTTTTTCCATCTCCAAATATCATACCAACCGTGTTGATTACTAAGGGCTCATTCACATTGACATCTGTCTCCGTTATTTCATGCCTGCTCTTAAATTAGTTCAAGCCTTGAACTGTTTGCAAACGGTTGTAAATGGATCCCATTGATGTCAATGGGATTGTTTTACAATCTTTTGTCATCAAAACCACAGGTAAGTTGTGATAAAGGAGAGGATCTATGTGATTGAGAAGCACCTGAAATTTAAAGACGATCCAAACTGTCATCCTTTTGGAGAAAGTCCATATATAGATAAACCTTATTTTTAGCACTGGGGTGGTAAGTGTGAGTGAACGGAGGCTCCACTCCGTCTAAAGCAGCATCCAACATAAGAAGTAATTCACACTTGACAACAATATGCGTTTTTAAGAAATGCTTTAGTAGTTTCAACTTCTTAGTACAAAATCAGAGCAATCTCCATTATTTTAAAGTACAAAAGTTACTTCACCCACAGTGCTCATTAATAAACGTCCGACAGTCCTGATCCAGCAACCGATGTAGTTTCACCCTTTCACGGGCATATCGGAGCTAGTCTTCCTTCCTCTCATGAAGGGGTGGACAGGTGAGTGTTTACTGGACACTTCCGACGTTTCGGAGGACACGCCCCCTTTCTCAAGTGACCCTATCATGAACCCATCACCCATTACATAGCATTCATCTCTCGCGAGAGCTCATTTCTGAAAATGAGAGATTTCATATTAAAATATAGGCACATACATGCTTCATAATTAAAAACATTCCATCACAGCAATATTATGTTAGATGGAGAAACTTGAGTCACAAGATAAGATATGGATCGGGAATTTTAACGAGGTGTGGGATATCTATTTTTAACATAAGAGCTTTAGAAAAGGAAGGTGAAAAATATACTACAACCAGCAGAATGTCAGAGCCGTCAAAAAAAAAAAAAAAAACGTGCAAAATAAGATAGAGTCCTAAATTATTCCCAGTAAAACAAATCATTTTAAAATAAATTCCTCTGTGCACCAGAATACTAAGCCCTCTTGAGTAAGTTGAAGGATAGGAGTGAAAACTATCCCTTATCCATAATCTATTTAACACCTTGGACGTTTCATGGGTTAAATGTGTCTCTCCACCGGAAGGAGAAATTTTATGGGGTCAAAGACAGTCATTCTTTTAAACCGTTATGCAAGGCCTCTGACATTCCATGATACTATTTTAATCCCTGACATCTACGTATCCCTCTTAACCCCTTAAGGACTCAGCCCATTTTGGCCTTAAGGACTCAGACAATTTAATTTTTACGTTTTCATTTTTTCCTCCTCGCCTTCTAAAAATCATAACTCTTTTATATTTTCATCCACAGACTAGTATGAGGGCTTGTTTTTTGCGCGACCAGTTGTCCTTTGTAATGACATCACTCATTATATCATAAAATGTATGGCGCAACCAAAAAACACTATTTTTGTGGGGAAATTAAAACGAAAAACGCAATTTTGCTAATTTTGGAAGGTTTTGTTTTCACGCCGTACAATTTCTGGTAAAAATGACATGTGTTCTTTATTCTGAGGGTCAATACGATTAAAATGATACCCATTATTATATACTTTTATATTATTGTTGCGCTTAAAAAAAATCACAAACTTTTTAACCAAATTAGTACGTTTATAATCCCTTTATTTTGATGACCTATAACTTTTTTATTTTTCCGTATAAGCGGCGGTATGGGGGCTCATTTTTTGCGCCATGATCTGTACTTTTTTTTGATACCACATTTGTATATAAAAAACTTTTAATACATTTTTTATAATTTTTTTTTTAATAAAATGTATTAAAAAAGTAGGAATTTTGGACTTTTTTAATTTTTTTTCGTTCACGCCGTTCACCGTACGGGATCATTAACATTTTATTTTAATAGTTCGGACATTTACGCACGCGGCGATACCAAATATGTCTATAAAAAATGTTTTTTACGCTTTTTGGGGGTAAAATAGGAAAAAACGGACGTTTTACTTTTTTATTGGGGGAGGGGATTTTTCACTTTTTTTTTACTTTTACTTTTACATTTTTTTACATTTTTTTTTACACTTGAATAGTCCCCATAGGGGACTATTCATAGCAATACCATGATTGCTAATACTGATCTGTTCTATGTATAGGACATAGAACAGATCAGTATTATCGGTCATCTCCTGCTCTGGTCTGCTCGATCACAGACCAGAGCAGGAGACGCCGGGAGCCGCACGGAGGAAGGTGAGGGGACCTCCGTGCGGCGTTATGAATGATCGGATCCCCGCAGCAGCGCTGCGGGCGATCCGATCGTTCATTTTAATCGCGAACTCCCGCAGATGTCGGGATCTGTATTGATCCCGGCACCTGAGGGGTTAATGGCGGACGCCCGCGAGATCGCGGGCGTCGGCCATTGCCGGCGGGTCCCTGGCTGCGATCAGCAGCCGGGATCAGCCGCGCATGACACGGGCATCGCTCCGATGCCCGCGGTTATGGTTAGGACGTAAATGTACGTCCTGGTGCGTTAAGTACCACCTCACCAGGACGTACATTTACGTCCTGCGTCCTTAAGGGGTTAAAGGACAAATGCAGCGGTATGACACTTATCCCCTCATGGTGAGCGCTAAGGCATGTAGCGTCGACCTAGAGGTCGACGGTGACGCCCCGTCTCCTCCCCGTCCCCATACAGTTCTATGAGGGAGACGGGGAGGCACGAACGCTGCCTCCCCGCCTCTCCCATAGAGATGTATGGAGGAGGTGTGCCGGTTGCAACATCATGCTGCGGCCGGCACGCCCCCTGCACGGGACAGCCGCAGCCCCGTACAGGAGATCACAGGGGGTCCCAGCGGTCGGACCCCCCCCCCCCCCCCCCCCCCGCGATCAAACACTTATCCCCTATCCTGTGGATAGGGCATAAGTGTTAATCACACTGCAGATGTCCTTTAACACCAAGTGTGAAATCCAAAATATCAAAACAAGCATAATAACCAATATTGAGCGAGAGAGAGGAGGAGAGAAGAAAATAAAATAAGCCCTAGCCACTCCATTAACCATCCATACTTAGCATCTGAAAGCTCCAGTTAAACCTTGTGTGCTTCTTATCTCGTCATTCCCCCTTTCCTCCGA
This sequence comes from Hyla sarda, assembly GCF_029499605.1. Taxonomy (NCBI): domain Eukaryota; kingdom Metazoa; phylum Chordata; class Amphibia; order Anura; family Hylidae; genus Hyla; species Hyla sarda. The sequence continues at coordinate 373,137,117 of NC_079189.1, read as the reverse complement.
TCCCCATCAATAAATATACAAAAAGAAATATCACAAAGTCCCACCCCCAAAATTTCTGCGGGTCAATTCTCTGTTAAAATCCAATCTGTCATTTTAGTGAATCCTTAGTGAATATGAGAATCTAGCCTCTTCACTGCTCCTAACCAAAAAACAGCTATAAGTAAAGTGCAGACGTGGTTATGTTGCAGGCCTAGCCCTAAATTCATACATTACCTATCTATAAAATTAATAAGAAAAACAAATTAATAAATCAGAAAAACCAGTTGCGGTAAATGTGAAGAAATAAAGTGCAAGCGTGATAGCGGAATACAAAACACCAATTTATATACAAAAATGTATATACAAATATATTAATTCATATACAATAATTCATATATAGTAATCTCAATAACATTATGAAAAATAAAATACAAATGTGCATATGTGTCAAAACTAAAAGTTCATCTAGAGTTCATCAATGGATTATTAAAGGGGTACTCCCGTGGAAACCTTTTTTTTTTTCTTTTTCTTTTTTAATCAACTGGTGCCAGAAAGTTAAACAGATTTCTAAATTACTTCTCTTAAAAAATCTTAATCCTTCCAATACATTTTATAGGCTGTAAATGCTTTTCTTTTTGGATTTCTCTGATGTCACGACCACAGTGCTCTCTACTGACCTCTGCTGTCCATTTTAGGAACTGTCCAGAGCAGCATATGTTTGCTATGGGGATTTTCTCCTGCTCTGGACAGTTCCAAAAATGGGCAGAAGAGGTCAGCAGAGAGCACTGTGGTCGTGACATCAGCAAAATCCAAAAAGAAAAGCATTTCTTCTGTTGTATATAGCCCCTAATAAGTACTGGAAGGATTAAGATTTTTTTAATAGAAGTAATTTACAAATCTGTTTAACTTTCTGGCACCAGTTGATTTACAAAGAAAAAAGTTTTCCACGGGAGTACCCCTTTAAGGAAAACAGGTGAAAAATGGAATGTTAGGGAAGTGGTAGCAGTCCTATGTAGAAAGTTCACATTTCAAATTAAATAAGTCATAGATCCCAAAGTTTATAAAGATTTCAGGAGGAGGTTTGGACTACACACCACACATCAATCACATGACTTCCTCCTCCCCCAAGGCTTTACTGTACTTGATGGATGCTTGTGGCGACCTGGACCTACTCTGCACACCAAGAAGTATTATCGTAGTATTAAAGAAAGGACAACACTGCATTCCAGCATAAAAAAACATATACCATCTGTGAAACATGGTAGTTCAGTATCATGGCTTCGGTCTCTTCATAGTCAGGGAACACAGAACACCACTTGTAAACATAGGCTACAACAGTAAAATTGCCAGTATTTAGTTTCTGGCCTTTGCTACATGATTGTTATCAAGTAAAGAAAGAAATTCATGTGCTACACTAGTAAATTATTAAAATGACCACATTTTCTATTTATAATCCACACATCGTTGTTCCAATTAAAATGCACTTCAGCATAATGGACAAGGCAAGCACTTCACAGATAATTTTTAAAATTACCCCATATACAACATTACTTAATCTTGAAAAGTTCAATATATTATTGTAAGCAACTCAAGTAACCAGGGATCATCAAAGGGGTACTCAGGTGGAAAACTTTATTTTTTTTTTTTATCAACTGGTGCCAGAAAGTTTAACAGATTTGTAAAATACTTCAATTAAAAAATGTTAATCCTTCCAGTACTTATTAGCTGCTGAATATTACAGAGGAAATTATATTTTTTTTTGGAACACAGTGCTCTCTGCTGACATCTCTGTCCATTTTAGGAACTAAACAGAACAGTATATGTTTGCTATGGGGATTTTCTCCTACTCTGGACAGTTCTTAAAATAGACAGAGATGTCAGCAGAGAGCACTGTGCTCGTGATGTCAGCAGAGAGCTCTGTGTTCCAAAAAGAAAAGAATTTCCTCTGTAGTATTCAGGAGCTAATAAGTACTGGAAGAATTAAGATTTTTTAATAGAAGTAATCTACAAATCTGTTTTACTTTCTGACACCAGTTAATTTAAGAAAAATAAAGTTTTCCACCGGAGTACCCCTTTAACCTCTTCAGGACACAGGGTGTATGGATACGCCCTGCATTCCGAGTCCTTAAGCACCGAGGGCGTATCCATACGCCCGTGGGAAATCCGGTCCCCACCGCTAGCCGGTTGGGGACTGGAGCCGGATGCCTGCTGAAATCGTTCAGCAGGCATCGCGGCATATCGCCCAGGGGGGTCATTATGTCCCCCCATGTCGGCGATGGCCGCAGATCGCTGGACAATTCAGCCCAGCGATCTGCTGCGATTCCGGGTCAATTGGGTCTCCAGTGACCCGGTGAGCCGGAATTACAGGCTGTTCGGGGCCGTCTCTGGCGGCCCCGAACAGCCATAGCCAGCAGGGGTGAGGTGGCACTGGTGCCACCTCACGATTGCCCTGATTCGTCGGCCGGTTTACCGGCCGACCAATCAGGGCACCTGCTGCGGGTGTCACTCCCGCAACCCGCTCCGCCCCTCTTCCGGAGGACATGAGCGGGTGCGGGAAGTTGACCCCGGCAGCTGGGGACCCCGATCCCCGGCGTCCCTGTTGGGATCGGGGCCCCAGGAGCGGCAGCAACGACGAGGGACTGACCTGTGTGCGGCGGCGTGGAGCAGCAGTTGGTGGTGAGTGACAGCCTCCTGCTGTTGCTTAGCAACAGCTCCCAGCATGCAAAAAGGGCATGCTGGGAGCTGTAGTTATGCAACAGCAGGAGGCAGACCCCCACAACTCCCAGCATTCCCTTATGGGCATGCTGGGACTTATAGTTTTGCAACAGCTGGAGGCACATTTTTTCTGTGGAAAAGTGTACTTTCAGCTGTTGTATAACTACAACCCCCAGCTTGCACAAACAGCTAAAGTGCATGCTGGGAGTTGTAGTGGTGCATCTGCTGGTTGCATAACTACAACTCCCAGCATGCCGTTGGCTGTCGGTGACTGCTGAGAGTTGTAGTTTTGAAACAGCTGAAGGCACACTGGTTTTTAGCTCACTGGTGTCGCGGCGGTGGTGGTCGCCGCCCAGTGCTGCGCCATTTTAAGCTGGGGACGTTAGGGACCCACTCCAAATAGGTGGCCTTGACGTGGCGAGTGGGCTTGTACTTTTTGATCAAAAATGTATGCTAAAAACCTGTTAGTTTTTGATATTATGCTGAGAAGCAATCAGATAATTACCGTATACAAGATTGTAGATGTGCACCATGTCTGTTTTCTACCCGAATTCACACTGTGTTTTCTATCCCCTCCTTTTTCTTTTTGTTTGAACATGTGCTGCACTCTTCCCCACCCCCTCAGCCCAATCCTATATAAGTAGTAGTTAGCTACATAAGGGCCATTTCTTTCCAAGCAGCCTCCCAGTCTGACTGGGAGAGCATGGTAAGTGAGCTATTACACCTTGTTCACACTGGTGTGGTGCTGTGAGGCGTCCGTTTTCTGCCGCGGCGCCGTGTCTGCGGGGAGGTGCGGCCCATAGACTGGTTTGAGTGGCATTGAGGCTGTTCTACCGGATGGGTTGTTTTTTCCCCCCGTGGGCACTGGTGTCGCGGCGGTGGTGGTCGCCGCCCAGTGCTGCGCCATTTTATGCTAGGGACGTTAGGGACCCACTCTAAATAGGTGGCCTTGACGTGGCGAGTGGGCTTGTACTTTTTGATCAAAAATGTATACTAACAACCTGTTAGTTTTTGATATTATGCTGAGAAGCAATCAGATCATTATACAAGATTGTAGATGTGCACCATGTCTGTTTTCTACCCGAATTCACATTTCAGAAAAATGTTCTCTCCAAAATCTCCTTGTCGCTCCTTCGCTTCTGAGCCCTCTACTGCGCCCGCCGAACACTTTACATAGACATATGAGGTATGTGCTTACTCTAGAGAAATTGGGCTTCAAATATAAGTAAAAATGTTCTCCTTTTACCACTTGCAAAAATTCAAAAATTGGGTCCACAAGAACATGCGAGTGTAAAAAATGAAGATTTTGAATTTTCTCCTTCACTTTGCTGCTATTCCTGCGAAACACCTAAAGGGTTAAAACACTGACTGAATGTCATTTTGAATACTTTGGGGGGTGTAGTTTTTATAATGGGTCTTTTATGGGGTATTTCTAATATGAAGACCCTTCAAATCCACTTCAAAACTGAAATGGTCCATGAAAAATATCGAGTTTGAAAATTTTGTGAAAAATTGGAAAATTGCTGCTGAACTTTGAAGCCCTCTGATGCAAACATAAAGTAGACATATTGTATATGTGAATCAAAAAAAAATTATTTGTAATATCCATTTTCCTTACAAGCAGAAAGCTTCAAAGTTAGAAAAATGCAAAATTTTCTAATTTTTCATCAAATTTGGGGATTTTTCACCAAGAAAGGATGCAAGTTACCACAAAAATGTACTACTATGTTAAAGTAGAATATGTCACGAAAAAACAATCTCGGAATCAGAATAACTAAAAGCATTCCAGAGTTATTAATGTTTAAAGTGACAGTGGTCAGATGTGCAAAAAACGCTCTGGTCCTTAAAGCCAAAATGGGCTTGGTCTTTAAGGGGGTTGAGGGTTTTTCGTTTTTTGCATTTTCGTTTTTTCCTCCTCACCTTTTAAAAATCATAACCCTTTAAATTTTGCACCTAAAAATCCAAATGATGGCTTATTTTTTGCGCCACCAATTCTACTTTGCAGTGACATCAGTCATTTTACCCAAAAATCTACAGCGAAATGGAAAAAAATAATTGTGCAACGAAATTGAAGAAAAAACGCCATTTTGTAACTTTTGGGGCCTTCCATTTCTATGCAATACATTTTTCAGTAAAAATGACACCTGATCTTTATTTTGTAGGTCCATAAGATTAAAATGATACCTTACTTATATCGGTTTGATTTTGTCGTACTTCTGGAAAAAATCATAACTACATGCACGGAAATTTATACGTTTAAAATTATCATCTTCTGACCCCTATAACTTTTTTATTTTTCTGCGTATGGGGCGGTATCAGGGCTCATTTTTGCGCCGTGATCTGATGTTTTTAGCGGTACCATTTTTGTATTGATCAGACTTTTTGATCGCTTTTTATTCATTTTTTCCTGATATAAAAAGCGACCAAAAATACATTATTTTGGAATTTGGAATTTTTTTGCACGTATGCCATTGACCGTGCGTTTTAATTAATGATATATTTTTATAGTTCGGACATTTACGCACGCGGCAATACAACATATGTTTATATTTATTTTTATTTACATGGTGTTTTTTTTATGGGAAAAGGGGGGTGATTTGAACTTTTATTAAAACTTTTTTTTTTTGCAGTGTTATAGTTCCCATAGGGGGCTATAACAATGCACACACTGATTGCCAGCACTGTTCACTGCAAAGCCATAGCTTTGCAGTGATTAGCATTATCGGCGGTTGATTGCTCAAGCCTGCATCTCAGGCTTGGAGCAATCAATCGCCGAAGGGACACGCCGGAGGCAGGTAAGAGGACCTCCGCTCGTGTCCCAGCTGATCGGGACACCGCATTTTCACTGCAGTGGTCCCGATCAGCCCCACTGAGCAGCCGGGCAGCTTTCACTTTAGTTTTAGACGTTGCGTTCAACTTTGAATGCCGCATCTAAAGGGTTAATAGCGCACGGCACCGCGATCGCTGCCGCGCGCTATTAGCCCCGGGTCCCGGCTTAGGATACATGCCGGGACCGACCAGATATGACGCGAGGTCACCGTGTGACCCCGCAATATATCGCGGGAGCCGGCCAAGGACGTAAATATACGTCCTTGGTCGTTAAGGGGTTAATACCCTTTCTATGCATCCCCACTCTAAAACTTAAAGAGTGCCTGTCATCAAACCATATTTTCTAAATGAACTCACATTATATTCCCTAACTACTCCTAACAACTTCTGCCCTTAAAAAAAGCTTTAAAAAGCTCTCCATTGCTTTAAAAAGCTCTCCATTGCTCAGGAGAAGCGAGACACTGATGCCTGCGAGAGCTGTACCTCACCATGCCCCGCACGCACTTCCTGAGTTTGGTCTCCTGCCTGTCTAACTGTTTGACTTGCGCAGGGAAAAAAACAGTTTCAATTTTAACAGTAAGTAAATAGCAAACTGTCTTATAATTACATAAGGAACAATATATTAAAAGTTTTTAGTTTGGTGACAGGTACTCTTTCACTTTTATTTGTATGTAAGTTACAGTACTCGTATAACCAAAAATAGAAACACCAGTATCGCCAGTCACTGATAGCTACGTAATATCACTGTATTTGCTATCACTTGAGTTCATGGTAATCACTTGAAGCTCTAAGGAGCCAAACATGTCAGGGGGAGCTATGTGTCTGACCTTTTAATAAGCCTGTGTTGCCGGTCCATTTTTATCATCTGTTTTTTGGACTGCAGCCGAAAACGGTGATCTATCATGTACAAGTGGAAAATTTAAATGACATTTTTTTAATTTTTTACACTAACATGTTGTTGTAGCCCCATGTTGTTGTAGGAAAAATCACTATATAATATGGATAGACACAGAAAAAACATGAAGACTGGTCAGCATATATATATATATATACTGTGCAGGGATGTGCACATATAGGCCTAAAAGGGGGCTTGAGCCCCTGCCCTTTTTGTGCACCTACCCCTTTAATGCCCTGAGTCATAAGAGTGACAGGTGCAGATGTGGTGTCCCGATACAGGACCTTGTCCTGTCCCAAGTCCCCTCAGTTAGAGTTCCTCCATTCCACAGGGCTCTCCTGCAGGGCTTGCCCCTTTCTCGCCTCGTATAAGGCATTGTAAGTGTATTGAGCATATTGTTAATTATGCATAAAGTTGAGTATAAAGTTGTACAAATGTATAGGACCTTCCGGGGTCATCTGATATTGTCATGTGATGTACCCAGAGTTTGCTGGGTTCAGAACCTATAGGCTTTTCAACCCAATGGGCTGTAGTCTCTAAATTCACTCTCTTGGTTCCTGCTCATGATCCTGTACACTTCAGCAATACCAATTCAAGCACAATTGCAACTAGGCCAACGCCTAAGGAACCTGCAGTCACTACAAAACCATACGTTATCAAGCTCTATCTACAATTCCTAGTGACTACTATTTTACTCAAAGCATATAATTAGTAGCACAGTGGCCTGTTCAAATCTCAAGACTACTAGTCCCAGCAAAGCCTGTGTGGTATCCTGCATCCCGGTTACCTCAAGAGAAACAGTTTAACTGTAAAGACTGTTGCGCAAGAAGTTAAGTAAAAGTTCCAGTTATCTCATAATCCTGCTGTGGACATTCCATTATTTATCTCCTGATGTTTTTGGGCCGGCTGTCTGCAGGGCCTTCTATACAAAACAACCGCATCCTGGCGTCACGACAAACCAAGGGTTAATACCATCAGACCCTGTTACATCATTGCCTCACCCAGTCACCACACAGACAATAAGAAGACATCGCTGCTGTGGCTGCGTAGCACAAGTGTTCAGTGCCAGTTGCCAGATTCTAAGGTTAGGTTCACACTACACAATCTCCGGGCAGAAAATTTCCGCCCGGAGATTCTGAGTACGGCCAGGACCGACTGAATCAGTCAGCGCTAGGACCGCGTGGACACTGCAGTCTCCAATAGACTGCAGTGTGTTCCGCGAGTATTTTCACCTGAAGAATGAGCAACTACCAAGCTACCCCAACTGCCAACCTGCACTACCTAAATTCCCCACTGCCTACCTGCACTACCTAACTACCCCACTGCCTACCTGCACTACCTAACTACCCCACTGCCTAACAGCACTACCTAGCTACCCCCACTGTCTACCTGCACCACCTAGCTACCCCTACTGCCTACTTGCGCCACCTAGCTACCCCCACTGCTTAACTGCACTACCTAGCTACCCACTCTGCCTACGAGCACCACCTGGCTAACTGCACTACCTAGCTACCCCCACTGCCTACCTGCACTACCTAGTTACCCGCACTGTCTACCTATAACACCTAGCTACCCCCACTGCCTACCTGAACTACCTAGCAACCCGCACTACCTGCACCCCTAGCTATGTACCCTATCTACCTACCTGCACTACCTACCCTATCTATCAGGCGGCACTATCTACCTACTGGCACTTTCTACCAACCATAGGGCACTATCTACCTACTTATCGAGGGCTATTACCCACCAGGGGATTACACCTACAATCTACCTTTTGGTATTCCCTTCCTATCTGCACTACCTACCTATGCCCACTGCCTACCTGCCTCACCTAGTTACCTCCACTGCATTCCTGCATCACCTAGCTACCCCCACTGCTTAACTGCACTACCTAGCTGCCCCCACTGCCTACCTGCACTACCTAGCTACCCCCCCACTGCCTACCTGCCCTACCTAGCTACCCCCACTGCCTACCTACACTACCTAGTTTACCCACACTTTCTACCTGCAACACCTAGCTACCCCCACTGCCTACCTGAGCTACCTAGCTACCACCACTACCTGCACCCCTAGCTATGTACCCTATCTATCAGGGGGCACTATCTACCTACTGGCACTTTTTACCTACCATGGGGCACTATCTACCTACATATTGGGGGCTATTACCTACCCACCTGGGGGATTACACCTACAATCTACCTTTGGGATTCCCTTCCTATCTGCACTACCTCCACTGCCTACCTGAAACACATAGCTACCCCCACTGCCTACCTGCACTACCTAACTACTCCACTGCCTACCTGCACTACTTAACTACCCCCGCTGCCTACCTGCACTACCTAGCTACCCACACTGCCTACCTGCACTACCTAACTACGCCACTGCCTACCTGCACTACTTAGCTACCCCCGCTGCCTACCTGCACTACATAGCTACCTGTATTGCCTACCTGCACTACCTAATTATCCCCACTTCCTACCTGCACTACCTAGCTACCCACACTGCCTACCTGCACTACCTAACTACCCCACTGCCTACCTGCACTACTTAGCTACCCCCACTTCCTACCTGCACTACCTAGATACCTCCACTGCCTACCTGCACTACCTAGCTACCCCCACTGCCTACCTGCACTACCTAGCTACCTGCATTGCCTACCTGCACTACCTACCACCATTGCCTACCTGCACTTCTTAGCTACCCCCGCTGCCTACCTGCACTACCTAGCTACCTGCATTGCCTACCTGCACTACCTAACTACCACCACTGCCTACCTGCACTACCTAGCTACCCACACTGCCTACCTGCATCACGTAGCTAAACCCATTGCCTACCTGCACTACCTAGCTACCTCCACTGTCATCTGTACTACCTCCACTGCCTACCTGCACTACCTAGCTACCATCATTGCCTACCTGCACTACCTAACTACCCCCACTGCCTACCTACACTACCTAGCTACCCAAACTGTCTACCTGCACTACCTAGCTACACGCATTGCTTACCTGCACTACCTAGCTACCTCCACTGTCATCTGCACTACCCCCACTTCCTACCTGCACTACCTAGCTACCCCCACGGCCTACCTGCACTACTGAGCTACCCCACTGCCTACCTGCACGACCTAGATAGCCCCACTGCCTACCTGCACTACCTACCTCTGTACCCTACCTACCTACCAGGGGGCACTATCTACCTACCAACCGGCACTTTCTACTTACCGTGGAGCACTATCTACCTACTTATCAGGGGCCATTACCTACCCACCAGGGGGATTACCTAATATATACCTTTGGAATTCCCTTCCTATATACTGGGGACATCTCCCTAATTTGGGGGAATTCCGTAACTACATCCCACTTGGGGCATTTACCTTATGGGGGCAAATGACCTACCCACCATCACGTAATCCTTCTACCTTAATCAAACACGCTTATCTACTCACTTATACTATGCAGGGCACCAAGTGAGGCATTATTTGGGGCATTAAGGATAACAAAATGTGTTGGAAATGTGTGGATCCTAACTTTTTCTGGCAGATTCTGTGATGATTGGACGAAGACTTCATGGCGGTCTGAGAAAGACAGAGAAGAAAAGGAAATAGAAAGACTCCACATAGATGCCATTGTGAGTCACTACTGTACATGTAACTTCACAGTAAACTGTTATACCGTCTGCAGAGCTTGTATAGAGCTGGGGTCACCACCATAATGGCACTGTAAGAAACATAGTTTGTGTAAAGTGGTTTTATTCAGTATCAGTATGGTGGTATTATCCCGTCATTATGTGGTGGAAATTATAATGGTCATGGCATGGTACAATTATTTGTCCATTATATAGTGGTGTTATTGATGCTATTGGTCTGTGCATAGTGGTTTTCATTTAGTAAGTCTGTGTAAAGTGGTTTTATTCAGTATCAGTATGGTGGTATTATCCCGTCATTATGTGGGGGAAATTGTAATGGTCATGGCATGGTACAATTATTTGTCCATTATATAGTGGTGTTATTGATGATATTGGTCTGTGCATAGTGGTTTTTATTTAGTATCAGTATGGTGGTATTATTCAGTCACTATATGGTGGTAATGTCATGGTGTGGTGCAATTATTTGTTCCTTGTATAGGGATTTTATTGTTGATAATGGTCTGTGTATGGTAGTTTTATTGGGGATACTGGTCTGTGTATAGTAGTTTTATTTAGTATCAGTATGGTCATATTATCCAGTCACTATATGATGGTAATGTGTAGTCATGGTGTGGTGCAATAATTTGTCCCTTGTATAGTGTTGTTATTGATGATACAAAAATACAGAGTTTCTAAGAGTACTGTAGCAGATTTTTCTGCCCTCATAAGTGCATACCACATACGTACATCTAAGTAGTGTACTATTTTGTGCCTGCTAATCTGTCAAGGGCCTAGATACCGCGATAGTCCAGGCAAAAGTAATCACCGGCTTGTGTTTTACTAAAATACATTTTTTTAAGTGTACTGTACCGCATTTTTCTGCCCTCATAAGTGCATACCACATACGTACATCTCTAAGTAGTGAACTATTTTTTACCTGTTAATCTGTTGTGGGCCTACATACTGTGAAAGTGCAGGCAAAAGTAATCACCAGCTGGTGTTTTACTAAAATACGTTCTTTTAAGCGTACTGTACCGCATTTTTCTGCCCTCATAAGTGCATACCACATACGTACATCTAAGTAGTGTACTATTTTGTACCTGGTAATCTGTCAAGGGAATAGATACTGTGACAGTCCAGGCAAAAGTAATCACCAGCTGGTGTTTTACTAAAATAAATTTTTTTAAGCGTACTGTACCGCATTTTTCTGCCCTCATAAGTGCATACCACATACCTACATCTCTAAATAGTGTACTATTTTTTACCTGTTAACCTGTTGTGGGCCTACATACTGTGAAAGGGCAGGCAAAAGTAATCACGAGCTGGTGTTTCACTAAAATATGTTCTTTTAAGTGTACTGTACCGCATTTTTCTGCCCTCATAAGTGCATACCTAATACCACATACCTATATCTAAGTAGTGTACTATTTTGTACCTGTTAATCTGTCAAGGGCCTAGATACTGTGAAAGTGCAGGCAAAAGTAATCACCGGCTGGTGTTTTACAAAAATATGTTTTTTTAAGCGTACTGTATCACATTTTCTGCCCTCATAAGTGCATACCACATACGTACATCTAAGTAGTGTACTATTTTTTACCTGTTAATCTGTCAAGGGCCTACATACTGTCAAAGTCCAGGCAAAAGTAATCACCAGCTGGTGTTTTACTAAAACACGTTTTTTTAAGCATACTGTAGCGCATTTTTCTGCCCTCATAAGTGCATACCACATACGTACATCTAAGTAGTGTACTATTTTGTACATGTTGATCTGTAAAGGGTATCAATACTGTGAAAGTTCAGGCAAAAGTAATCACTGGCTGCTGTTCTAGACAAATACTGTTTTAAGCATAGTGAAGCGTATTGTACTCCCCTCATCTCTGTCAGGCAGATAAGTGCCAGGAAGTGCACAGAGGAGTGGCAGAGGCCTAAATTCATCAGGCAGAGATCTCAGCAGTATAGGGGCGAGTGGCAGCAGGATTCATAGCGAGAGGCCTGAGCTCCCGTTATCAGCTAGCGGTCGTGTCTCGACCAGCAACCTATCTGCCGTCATCGATTGGTTAACACTGTCATCCACTTCATCACAACTGACCAACATCTGATACCCCCAGTCAACAGTCGGTGGGTTCCTCAGACACAACCCTCAGTTGGCATTGCCCAAGAGCAGTCCCTGTCCTCCCATTGCCTCTGTCCTATGCTGTTCCCTTCCCCTAAAGAAGCATCTTATGCTTTGGGTTCAGCTCTACTATTCAGTGAGGACGATCTAAAAGAGGACAGTCAGCAGATACTTCCCAGCCAAGAAGTGGAGGAGACATCTGCCGCTTCCCCCACTAGGCGGGCAAGTAGTGATGAGGAGAGTAACATGGGAGGCGGTGTTGCCGGCGTTCAGGGTCCGAAGCAGACACTGTTGAGGAACCTGAGGAGGACATCAGTGACGTGCAGACATTTGTTGATGATGATGAAGCCGTTCGCTATTGGGAGTCATGTGCAGAAGGGGCTTCATCATCATCAGGAGAAGAGAGTTGCAGGTTGCCCGTGTGGCAGCAGCTGAGCCAGCAAGGAGGTAGCATGGTTGGCAGTCAGCATGGTGGCAGAAGTGGAAATTCTGGAGCCAAACATGCCCGGGGGAGACCTCCTGCTTCGCAGCAACCTACCTTCCTTGGAGATAGAGGAACGGGTTCCTGGAGACGGTGGCAGTAGCAGTTAATTAGGGCAGACTGTTGGTGGGAAAATCAGCTACTCTGCGTTCATCAAGCTTCCGGAGGAGGTTCACACAGCCACATACAAGATATGTCGGCAAAAGGTGAAGCGTGGTCAGGGTCCCAATGTTGGCACCACGGCCCTGCGTCAACATATGCTTTGCCACCATAAAGCGGCCTGGGAGAACCGAGGCTCTGATGTAGTGGTCCAGCCTACTGAATCACCCAGTGACACTCTGCTCCCGCTTTCAGCCAGCCAAGGCTCCACCACCTCAGCCGAAGGGAGCTGTGTGTCATACCCTCCTTCTGTCGATCCAGATGCTCCTGCTCCTCCTACTTTTAGTCCACCATTCCGCCAACAATCCATCAGCAAAGCAATGTCCAAGAGACAACAGTATGAACCCACGCAAATGGCGCAGAAGCTAAATGTGCTCCTGTCTAAGTTGCTGGTGCTACAGTCCCTCCCTTTTCAAGTGGATGACTCTGCACCTTTCAGAGAACTGATGGCTTGTGCTGAGCCGAGGTGGAGATTGCCAAGCCGTAATTTCTTTGCGAAGAGGGCAGTACCAGCCCTGTACAATTTTGTGGAAGAGAAGGTAGGCCAGCCCTTGAGCCTGTCGGTGTGTACCAAAGTGCATGGCAGCGCCGACGTGTGGAGCTGTAACTACGGTCAGGAACTTTACAGCTCACTGGGTGAATGTGGTTCCTGCACAGCCACAACACCAACTTGGATAGGTCACGCTGCTTCCTCTTCTACGCTCTAAGGCCATTGGTCCTGTGACAGTGGGCAACTCTGCCTCCTCTTCCTCCACCTTGTCCTCAGCCTCCACTGCCCAGACAAGTCTCAGTGGCCCTTCAGCATACCATGTGTGCAGGGCACTGCGGTGTCACGCTATTCTTCACATGGTTTGCCTTTGCAAACGGAGTCACACAGGGGAGGAACTGCTAAAAGTAATTCTTCAAGAAATTGAATCATGGCTTACTCCACAAAAACTGGAGACAGGAACCTGCATGACACACGTGTTCAATCTGGTTGTCAAGTGGTTCCTAAAGTGTTCCTCCCATCTGCAAGACATCCTAACAATGGGAGGAACTGCTAAAAGTAATTTGTAAAGAAATTGGAGCATGGCTTACTCCACAAAAACTGGAAATGGAAACCATGGTGACTGACAACGGGATGAACATCTTGCATTTGCTGCGACTGGGAAGGCTGATCCATGCGCCCTGCACGGCACACGTGTTCAATTTGGTTGTGAAGCGGTTCCTGAGGTGTTCCCCGCATTTGCAAGACATCCTAACAATGGGAAGGAAACTTTGCATGCACTTCAGCCACTTGTACGCCGCAAAGCACACCCTCCTTGAGCTGCAGCGTCAGAATGGCATCCCCCAACATAGTCTGATTTGTGACGTTGCCACATGTTGGAATTTCAGCCTTCATATTTTGGACCGACTATACAAACAGAGAAAAGCCATCACCGATTTCTTGATGATCCAAGCAGATAGGAGGACTCCTGTCACGATTCGGCTTACAGGTAGTGGATCCTCTGTGTCAGCGAGGAATTGGCGTGGACCGTGCTGGTGGACCGGTTCTAAGAGGCTACTGGTGTTCACCAGAGCCCGCCGCAAAGCGGGATGGTCTTGCTGCGGCAGTAGCAACCAGGTCGTATCCACTAGCAACGGCTCAACCTCGCTGACTGCTGAGAAGGCGTGGGACAGAAGGACTAGGCAGAGGCAAGGTCAGACGTAGCAGAAGGTCGGGGCAGGCGGCAAGGTTCGTAGTCAAGATGGATAGCAGGAGTTCAGGTAACACAGGCTTTGGACAACACTAAACGCTTTCACTGGCACAAGGCAACAAGATCCGGAAAGGGAGTGCAGGGGCAGTGAGCAGATATAGTCTGGGAGCAGATGGAAGCCAATTAAGCTAATTGCGCCAGGCACCAATCATTGGTGCACTGGCCCTTTAAGTCTCAGAGAGCTGGCGCGCGCCAGCACATGACAGCAGGGGACCGGGACGGGTAAGTGACCTGGGATGCGATTCGCGAGCGGGCGCGTCCCGCTGTGCGAATCGCATCCCCGACGGCCATGTCAGTGCAGCGCTCCCGGTCAGCGGGACTGACCGGGGCGCTGCAGGGAGAGAGACGCCGTGAGCGCTCCGGGGAGGAGCGGGGACCCGGAGCGCTAGGCGTAACAGTACCCCCCCCCCCCTTAGGTCTCCCCCTTTTTTTGTCCGACAACTGCTTTACCTGGGACGAGGACACCGGGAGTGAATGGAGGGTTTCCTCAAAGGCAGGCAGTACAGCAGGAGTGGGAATGGGGAGGGAGGGCAGAGGGTGAAGCTTGGCACGGGGCAGGGTGACACAAGGACGTGGGCCATGAGGAGGCACTGAGGCTTGCCTGACGGGACTGGGAGGGGGGGAGAGGCACTTCCTATGGCAGGCAGAGTCCCAGTTCTTGATCTCCCCGGTGGTCCAGTCAAGGGTGGGAGAATGAAGCCGGAGCCATGGCAGACCGAGGAGGACCTCAGAGGTACAGTTGGGAAGGACGAAGAACTCAATCACTTCGTGATGGGGTCCAATACACATCAGGAGGGGTTCTGTGCGGTAACGCACGGTGCACTCCAATCTGACTCCGTTGACCGCGGAAACGTAGAGCGGTTTGACGAGACGGGTCACCGGGATGCGGAATTTATTCACCAAAGAATCCAGAATAAAATTCCCAGAGGCACCAGAGTCCAAGCAGGCCACGGCTGAGAGGGAGGAGTTGGCTGAAGGAGAAATCCGCACGGGCACCGTGAGACGTGGAGAAGCAGACTTTGAACCAAGAGACGCCACACCCACGTGAGCTGGGTGCGTGCGTGCGTTTCGCAGACGTGGAGGACGAATAGGGCAATCCACCAAGAAATGCTCGGTACTGGCACAGTACAGACAAAGATTTTCTTCCCTACGGCGATTCCTCTCTTCCTGGGTCAGGCGAGACCGATCCACTTGCATGGCCTCCTCGGCGGGAGGCCCAGGCGTAGATTGCAACGGATACTGTGGGAGAGGTGCCCAGAGATCTAAGTCTTTTTCCTGGCGGAGCTCTTGATGTCTCTCAGAAAAACGCATGTCAATGCGGGTGGCCAAATGGATAAGTTCTTGCAGGTTGGCAGGAATCTCTCGTGCGGCCAGCACATCCTTGATGCGACTGGATAGGCCTTTTTTAAAGGTCGCGCAGAGAGCCTCGTTATTCCATGATAATTCGGAAGCAAGAGTACGAAATTGGATGGCGTACTCGCCCACTGAAGAATTACCCTGGACCAGGTTCAGCAGGGCAGTCTCGGCAGAAGAAGCTCGGGCTGGCTCCTCGAAGACACTACGGACCTCAGCGAAGAAGGACTGGACTGTGGCTGTGGCAGGATCATTGCGGTCCCAGAGCGGTGTGGCCCAAGACAAGGCCTTTCCTGAAAGAAGGCTCACTACGAACGCCACCTTAGACCGTTCTGTAGGAAACAAGTCCGACAACATCTCCATATGCAGGGAACACTGAGACAGAAATCCACGGCAGAGTCTAGAGTCCCCATCAAATTTGTCCGGCAGGGACAAGCGGAGGCTAGGAGCGGCCACTCGCTGCGGAGGAGGTGCAGGAGCTGGCGGAGGAGATGGTTGCTGCTGTAGCAGAGGCAGAAGTTGCTGTAACATGGCGGTCAACTGCGACAGCTGCTGTCCTTGTTGGGCAATCTGCTGCGATTGCTGAGCGACCACCGTGGGAAGGTCAGCGAGACTTGGCAGCGGCACCTCAGCGGGATCCATGGCCGGATCTACTGTCACGATTCGGCTTACAGGTAGTCTATCCTCTGTGTCAGCGAGGGATTGGCGTGGACCGTGCTGGTGGACCGGTTCTAAGAGGCTACTGGTGTTCACCAGAGCCCGCCGCAAAGCGGGATGGTCTTGCTGCGGCAGTAGCAACCAGGTCGTATCCACTAGCAACGGCTCAACCTCGCTGACTGCTGAGAAGGCGTGGGACAGAAGGACTAGGCAGAGGCAAGGTCAGACGTAGCAGAAGGTCGGGGCAGGCGGCAAGGTTCGTAGTCAAGATGGATAGCAGGAGTTCAGGTAACACAGGCTTTGGACAACACTAAACGCTTTCACTGGCACAAGGCAACAAGATCCGGAAAGGGAGTGCAGGGGCAGTGAGCAGATATAGTCTGGGAGCAGATGGAAGCCAATTAAGCTAATTGGGCCAGGCACCAATCATTGGTGCACTGGCCCTTTAAGTCTCAGAGAGCTGGCGCGTGCGCGCCCTAGAGAGCGGAGCCGCGCGCGCCAGCACATGACAGCAGGGGACCGGGACGGGTAAGTGACCTGGGATGCGATTCGCGAGCGGGCGCGTCCCGCTGTGCGAATCGCATCCCCGACGGCCATGTCAGTGCAGCGCTCCCGGTCAGCGGGACTGACCGGGGCGCTGCAGGGAGAGAGACGCCGTGAGCGCTCCGGGGAGGAGCGGGGACCCGGAGCGCTAGGCGTAACAACTCCCCTGTGTAACTTCAATGTAAACCAATGGCAGCTCATACTCGACACCTGCCGTTTGCTCAGGCCCTTTGAGGAAGCCACGTTATTAGTAAGTCGCCAGGATTACGGGATGTACGACATCATTCCACTGCTTCATCTAGTACAACACCTGTTGGAAATGATGGCTAATCAGGGCAAAGGAGATATGGTACCTACATCTCACGGCCACATAAGCCCTGTGAGGGCTGAACTGGAGGAGAAGGAGGGGGAGGGGAACAGTGGAGCACAGTTTAGGGTTTGCCAAATTGGCACTTTTTCTAGTCATCTGACAGGAGAGGAGGAGCAGGAGCAGCCAGAGGAGCTAGAGGGTTATGAGGAAGGCAAGACAGAGGACCCAGACACACCGTGGCAGTATGGAGTGGAGATGGGGGCAGGGAGTCCCTCTGAGTCACTTGCACAAATGTGACGATGCATGCTCAGTTGCTTGCGTAGTGATATCCAAATTGTCACCATTCGGCAGCAGGATGACTTCTGGATCACCACCTTATTGGGCCCTCGCTACCGGCACTAAATGGGGGCCTTTTTCACACCCACTTAGAGGGAGGACAAACTTACCTACTACAGAGACATCCTCAGGGGGCCCCCTGCGCTCACCTTCCACTGCCATGCCTGCTGGGGAGGGGAGGGGTGGGGTGGCAGGGCAGTACCAGCTCCATCAGCAGCAACATGAGTCTACAGTAGCTGATGAGTAGCTTTCTTCACCCACATAGTGAAGCAACTCATCAGCAGCAGGTAGACCTGGAGCAGGACCTGAACCATCAGGTGCTGGCATACCGCAGGACTTCTGGGCAGCCAAACTTGATTTGTGGCTGCAACTAGCAGAGTTTGCCCTGGAAAAGCTGTCCTGCCCGGCCATAGTCACCCCAAGGAGAACTCGTTTGTCCACGAAAAATGAGGAGAGACTGACCTTTGTGAAGATGAATCAGGCATGAATCAGCCAGGATTTCCACCCATCAATGCCTGATGCATCAGAGTAGATTGACCATGGTGCCAAACCAACACTTCACAAATATGGATAGTGCAAAACAGATTTAAGGCGCTGCTCCACAGTTACAAACATTCCTCTGCATCAGACCTTTTTTCATCCACCTTCGTCACTGGGGGCTGGTATTGCCACCTACCGCACGACTCTGTCACCGGGTCACTGTCAGGACTCCTGATGCTGCTTCAGCCAACTCCAGGCTGTGCCATTCAGACTCTATATGGTCTCCTCATGCTTCAGCCAACTTCAGGCTGTGCCATTCAGACACTATATGATCTCCTCATGATTCAGCCACCCCCAGGCTGTGTCATTCAGCTAATATATGGTTTACAGATGCTTCAGCCACCTCCAGGCTGTGCCATTCATCCAATATATGTTTTATTGATGCTTCAGCCACCTCCAGGCGGTGCCATTCATCCAATATATGGTTTACTGATGCTTCAGCCAGCTCCAGTCTGTGTCATTCAGCAACTTCATGGTTTAGTGATGCTATAGGTACCATACATCTTCAATAGAAATTTCAAAATTCATCTTTTATTCTTAGAGATTGTGAGGCCCTATTGTCTCCTCATCTGCCATCAACCTTAGGCTGTGCCATTCAGTCACTATATGGTCTCCTCATGCTTCAGATCCCTCCAGGCTGTGCCATTCAGACACTATATGGTATCCTCATGCTTCAGCCAACTCCAGGCTGTGCCATTCAGACACTATATGGTCTCCCCATGCTGCCACAAACTCCGGGCAGTCATTCAGCCACTATATGGTCTCCTCATGATTCAGCCACCTCCAGGCTGTGTCATTCAGCCAATGTATGGTTTACAGATGCTTCAGCCACCTCCAGGCTGTGCCATTCATCCAATATATGGCTTACTGATGCTTTAGCCACCTCCAGGCTGTGCCATACATCCAATATATGTTCTACTGATGCTGCTGGGCCTAGGATATTACCTTAACCCCTTAACGACCACGGACGTGAATGTACGTCCTGGTTTGGCGGGACTTCCCGCTCCAGGACGTACATTTACGTCCTGTGTATGACCGTGAGCAGCGGAAGGGTGCTCGCGTCATACACGGCAGGTTACGGCTGCTAGCAGCAGCCAGGGACCCGCCCGTAATGGCCGACATCCGCAATTGCGCGGATGTCTGCCATTAACCCCTCCAATGCCGTGATCAATACAGATCACGGCATCTGCGGCATTGCGGCACTTTGAATGGATGATCGGATCGCCCGCAGCGCTGCCGCGGGGATCCGATCATCCAACATGACAGCCGGAGGTCCCCTTACCCGGCCATCTCCCGGGGTCTTCTGCTCTGGTCTGCGATCGAGCAGACCAGAGCAGAAGATCACCGATAATACTGAGCAGTGATGTCCTATGCATAGCACTGCACATATTAGCAATCAAACGATTGCTATAGATAGTTCTCTATGGGGACATAAAAAGTGTAAAAAAAAGTTGAAAAATGTAAAATTAAAAAGTGAAAAATCCCCTCCCCCAATAAAAATGAAAATTGTCAGTTTTTCCCATTTTACCCCCAAAAAGCGTAAAGAAATGTTTTTAACCCCTTAAGGATCGGGGGTTTTTCCGTTTTTGCATTTTCGTTTTTTGCTCCTTGCCTTTAAAAAATCATAACTCTTTCAATTTTGCACCTAAAAATCCATATGATGGCTTATTTTTTGCGCCACGAATTCTAATTTGTAATGACGTCAGTCATTTTGCCAAAAATCTACGGTGAAACGGAAAAAAAAATCATTGTGCGACAAAATTTAAAAAAAAACGCAGTTTTGTAACTTTTGGGGGCTTCCGTTTCTACGTAGTACATTTTTCGGTAAAAATGACACCTTATCTTTATTCTGTAGGTCCATACGATTAAAATGATACCCTACTTATATAGATTTGATTTTTTCGGACTTCTGGAAAAAATCATAACTACATGCAGGAAAATTAATACGTTTAAAATTGTCATCTTCTGACCCCTATAACTTTTTTATTTTACCGTGTATGGGGCGGTATGAGGGCTCATTTTTTGCGACGTGATCTGAAGTTTTTAACTGTACAATTTTTGCATTGATAGGACTTATTGATCGCTTTTTATTCATTTTTAAATGATATAAAAAGTGACCAAAAATGCACTATTTTGGACTTTGGAATTTTTTTGCGCGCACGCCATTGACCGAGCAGTTTAATTAATGATATATTTATATAATTCGGACATTTCCGCACGCGGTGATACCATATATGTTCATTTTTCTTTTTATTTACACTGTGTTTTTTTTTTTATTGGAAAAGGGGGGTGATTCAAACTTTTAATAGGGGAGGAGTTAAATGATCTTTATTCACTTTTTTTTCACTTTTTTTTTGCAGTGTTATAGGTCCCATAGGGACCTATAACACTGCACACACTGATCTTCTATGCTGATCACTGGTTTCTCATAAGAAACCAGTGATCAACGATTCTGCCGCATGACTGCTCATGCCTGGATCTCAGGCACTGAGCAGTCATTCGGCGATCGGACAGCGAGGAGGCAGGTAGGGGCCCTCCCGCTGTCCTGTCAGCTGTTCGGGATGCCGCGATTAGCCGCGGCTATCCCGAACAGCCCGACTGAGCTAGCCGGCAACTTTCGGTTTCACTTTTAGCCGCGCGGCTCAGATCTGAGCGTGCGGCTAAAGGGTTAATAGCGCGCGGTGCCGTGATCGGCACTGCGCGCTATTAGAGGCGGGTCCCGGCTTCACTATGACGCCGAGCCCGCCGTGATATGACGCGGGGTTACTGTGTAACCCCGCGTTATATCAGGAGAGCAGGTCCAAGGGCGTACCTGTACGCCCTTGGTCCTTAAGGGGTTAATAAACATATTTGGTATCACCGCGTGCGTAAATGTCCAAACTATCAAAATATAATGTTAATGATCCCGTACGATGAATGGCGTAAACGTAAAAAATTTAAAAAGTCCACAAATGCTGCTTTTTTGTCACATTTTATTCAAAAATAATTTTTATAAAAAATGATCTAAAAGTTTTATATATGCAAATGTGGTATCTAAAAAAAGTACAGATGACGACGCAAAAAAATAGCCCTCATACCGCCCTATATACGGAAAAATGAAAAAGTTATAGGTGGTCAAAATAGGGCGATTTTAGATTACTGATTTTGTACAAAAAGTTTTAGATTTTTTTTAAGCAGTACAAAAATATAAAAGTATCTAGCCATGGGTATCATTTTAATCGTATTGACCCACAGAATAAAGAACACGTCATTTTTACCATAAAGTGTAGAGTGTGAAAACATAACCCTCCAAAATGTGCAAAATTTTGGTTTTCAGGGGTATTCCAGGCAAAAACTTTTTTTTATATATCAACTGGCTCCGGAAAGTTAAACAGATTTGTAAATTACTTCTATTAAAAAATCTTAATCCTTTCAATAGTTATTAGCTTCTGAAGTTTTCTGTCTAACTGCTCAATGATGATGTCACGTCCCGGGAGCTGTGCATGTCGGGAGAATATCCCCATAGGAACTGCACAGGTCCCGGGACGTGAGTCATCAGAAAGCAGTTAGAAAGAAAAAAACAACTCAACTTCAGAAGCTAATAACTATTGCAAGGATTAAGATTTTTTTAATCGAAGTAATCTACAAATCTGTTTAACTTTCCGGAGCCAGTTAATATATAAAAAAAAGTTTTGGCCTGGAATACCCCTTTAAATTTCCTCCCTAAAAAATAATTTTTTTGGGTTCGCCGTACATTTTATGGTAAAAAGTATAATTGGTCACGCAAAAAACAAGCCCTTATATTTGTATGTACATGGAAATATAAAGGAGTTAGGGATTTTAGAAGGCGAAGAGGAAAAAACGAAAACACAAAAATAAAACTGGCCTGGTCCTTGAGGTGAAAATGGGCTTGGTCATTAAGGGGTTAAATTCCAATTCCAGGCTGTGTCATTCTGCCAGATTAGGGTCTACGTATGCTGCCAACACCTCCTCGCTGTGCCATTCAGCCACTATATGGTCTCTCCTCATGCTTCAGCCACCTCCAGGCTGTGCAATTCAGCCACTGTATGGTCTCTTCATGCTTCAGCCACCTCCAGGCTGTGCCATTCATTTAAATTTCAAAATTCATCTTTTAATCTTAGGGATTGTGAAGCCCTAGTGTCTACTCATGCTGCTGCCAGCTCAAGGCTGTGCCATTCAGCAACTGGGACATTACCTTAAAAGGTTTATGGTAGCCCTAGCTACCATACATCTTCAATTAAAATTTCAAAATTCATCTTTTATTCTTAGGGATTGTGAGGCCCTATTGTCTCTTCCTTCTGCCAATGCCAGGCTGTGTCATTCAGCCACTATATGGTCTCATGCTGCCAACACCTCCACGCTGTGTCATTCAGCCACTATATGGTCTCCTCATGCTGCCAACACCTCCACGCTGTGTCATTCAGCCACTATATGGTCTCCTCATGCTTCAGCCACATCCAAGCTGTGTCATTCAGCCACTATATGGTCTCCTCATGCAGCCAACACCTCCATGCTGTATCGTTCAACCATTATATGGTCTCCTCATGCTGCCAACACCTCCACGCTGTGTCATTCAGCCACTATATGGTCTCCTCATGCTTCAGCCACATCCAAGCTGTGTCATTCAGCCACTGTATGGTCTCCTCATGCTTCAGCCACATCCAAGCTGTGTCATTTAGCCACTATATGGTCTCCGCATGCTGCCAACATCTCACACTGTGTCATTCAGCCACTATATGGTCTCCTCATGCTGCCAACACCTCCACGCTGTGTCATTCAGCCACTATATGGTCTCCTCATGCTGCCAACACCTCCATGATGTGTCATTCAGCCACTTTATGGTCTCCTCATGCTTCAGCCACATCCAAGCTGTGTCATTCAGCCACTATATGGTCTCCTCTTGCTGCCTGCCCTGACCTTCTGCTACGTCCAACCTTGCTCTTGCCTTGTCCCTGTGTACCGCGCCTGTCTCAGCTGTCAGTTGGGGTTGAGTCGCTATCGGGTGGAACGACCTGGGGGTTACCTGCCGCTGCAAGTCCATCCCGCTTTGCGTGAAAACCAGTAACCCCTTAGATTCCGTTCCCCTGGTACGGCCCAAGCCATCACCCCACTGACACAGAGGATCCACCTCCAGTGTCCTCGCTGCATACCAGTCCGGATCCTGACACAAGCTGTGTCATTCAGCCACTATATGGAATCCTCATGCGGCCAACTCCTCCATGCTGTATCGTTCAACCACTATATGGTCTCCTCATGCTGCCAATACCTCCACGTTGTGTCATTCAGCCACTATATGGTCTCCTCATGCTTCAGCCACATCCGAGCTGTGTCATTCAGCCACTATATGGTCTCCTCATGCTTCAGCCACATCCAAGCTGTGTCATTCAGCGCCTATATGGTCTCCTCATTCTGCCAACATCTCCACACTGTGTCATTCAGCCACTATATGGTCTCCTCATGCTGCCAACACCTCCTTGCTGTGTCATTCAGCCACTATATGGTCTCCTCATGCTTCAGCCACATCCAAGCTGTGTCATTCAGCCACTATATGGTCTCCTCATGCGGCCAACTCCTCCACTCTGTATCGTTCAACCACTATATGATCTTCTCATGCTGCCAACATCTCCACACTGTGTCATTCAGTCACTATATGGTCTCCTCATGCTTCAGCCACATCCAAGCTGTGTTATTCAGCCACTATATGGTCTCCGCATGCTGCCAACATCTCACACTGTGTCATTCAGCCACTATATGGTCTCCTCATGCTGCCAACACCTCCACGCTGTGTCATTCAGCCACTATATGGTCTCCTCATGCTGCCAACACCTCCATGATGTGTCATTCAGCCACTTTATGGTCTCCTCATGCTTCAGCCACATCCAAGCTGTGTCATTCAGCCACTATATGGTCTCCTCTTGCTGCCTGCCCTGACCTTCTGCTACGTCCAACCTTGCTCTTGCCTTGTCCCTGTGTACCGCGCCTGTCTCAGCTGTCAGTTGGGGTTGAGTCGCTATCGGGTGGAACGACTTGGGGGTTACCTGCCGCTGCAAGTCCATCCCGCTTTGCGTGAAAACCAGTAACCCCTTAGATTCCGTTCCCCTGGTACGGCCCAAGCCATCACCCCACTGACACAGAGGATCCACCTCCAGTGTCCTCGCTGCATACCAGTCCGGATCCTGACACAAGCTGTGTCATTCAGCCACTATATGGAATCCTCATGCGGCCAACTCCTCCATGCTGTATCGTTCAACCACTATATGGTCTCCTCATGCTGCCAATACCTCCACGTTGTGTCATTCAGCCACTATATGGTCTCCTCATGCTTCAGCCACATCCGAGCTGTGTCATTCAGCCACTATATGGTCTCCTCATGCTTCAGCCACATCCAAGCTGTGTCATTCAGCGCCTATATGGTCTCCTCATTCTGCCAACATCTCCACACTGTGTCATTCAGCCACTATATGGTCTCCTCATGCTGCCAACACCTCCTTGCTGTGTCATTCAGCCACTATATGGTCTCCTCATGCTTCAGCCACATCCAAGCTGTGTCATTCAGCCACTATATGGTCTCCTCATGCGGCCAACTCCTCCACTCTGTATCGTTCAACCACTATATGATCTTCTCATGCTGCCAACATCTCCACACTGTGTCATTCAGTCACTATATGGTCTCCTCATGCTTCAGCCACATCCAAGCTGTGTTATTCAGTCACTATATGGTCTCCTCATGTTGCTAACACCTCCATGCTGTGTCATTCAGACACTATATGGTCTCCTCATGCTTCCAACACCTCCACGCTGTGTCATTCAGCCACTATATGGTCTCCTCATACCGATGCCACCTCCAGGCTCTGTTATTGTGCCGCACTGCGGTAGTGATTCTAATAGCGATTCCTGTAATCTGCATGTCATACTGAATAACAGTATTATTTCACTGCCCCAGCACACTCCATATGCATGTTAGAACAAAGCAAAGTGTTCTACACCCCTATTGAGGCGCTCTGTAGGCTTTAATATACTGTAGATTTGCTGCAAATAAATTGGACCCAAAACTAATCTGTTCGGAAAATTAGGAGAATCAGCCGAATCAAATTTTTCAATAGTTCGCTCATCTCTAGAAATAATGTATCAATCTGATGCATCAAGTATACCTTATGATCCCTAAATGTTTCATTACATTGCCTCTATTGGATGTCACCCTCTCAATGGCCTATATTTTGAAAGAAGCAACTAGTCTATCATGATTTTGTATAAAGTGTCAACACATTGGACACCAGTTGTTATGCAATTGGTGCATAAATGACATTTGGTGCTGTTACCTCAACAAGAAGCATTAACTCCTTCAGGACGAAGGGCGTACCTGTACGCCCTACGCCTGGTCCTGGCATTTAAAACGGGGTCACACCGTGACCCTGCATCACACTGGGTCGGTCCCGGCTGCTAACGATAGCCAGGACCCTGGGCTAATAGCGTGCAGCACCGATCGTTGTGCCACACGCTTTTAAACCTTCAGACGCGGCGATCAAAGTTGATCGCCATGTCTAAAAATGAAAGTAAACGCTTCCAAGCAGCTCAGTCGGGCTGATCGGGACAACTCGATAGATAAAATCGCGATGTCCCGATCAGCTAGGACGCGAGCGGAGACCCCCTTACCTTGTCTGTCGCGTCCGATCAGCGTTTAATTGCTCCAAGCCTGAGCTACAGGCTTAAGCAATCGAGCCCCTATCTTGCTATGGCTTTGCAGGGATCAGGGTAAAAGATCAGTGTGTGCAGTGTTATAGCCCCCTATGGGAGCTATAACACTGCAAAAAAAAAGTAAAAAAAAAAGTTAACAAAGGTCATTTAACCCCTTCCCTAATTAAAGTTTGAATCACCCCCCTTTTCCCATAAAAAAAAACTGTGTAAATGAAAATAAAAATAAACACATGTGGTATCGCCTCGTGCGGAAATGTCCAAACTATAAAAATATATAATTAATTAAACTGCACGGTCAATGGCATACGCGCAAAAAAATTCCAAAGACCAACATAGCGTATTTTTGGTCACTTTATATATCATGAAAAAATTAATAAAAAGCGATCAAAAAGTCTGATCAATACAAAAATGGTACTGATAATAACTTCAGAACACAGCGCAAAAAAAAATTTGTCCTCATACGGAAAAATAAAAAAGTTATAGGGGTTAGAAGATGAGAATTTTTAACGTATAAATTTTCCTGCATGTAGTTATGATTATTTTCCGAAGTATGATAATATCCAACCTATATAACTAGGGTATCATTTTAACCGTATGGACCTACAGTATATAGATAAGGTATTATTTTTACCGAAAAATGCACTGTGTAGAAACGGAAGCCCCAAAAGTTACAAAATTACATTTTTTCTTCAATTTTGTCGCACAATTAATTTTTTTTCCGTTTCGCCATGGAATTTTTGGTAAAATGACTAATGTCACTGCAAAGTAGAATTGGTGGTGCAAAAAATAAGCCATCATATGGAATTTTATGTGCAAAATTTAAAGCATTCTGATTTTTAGAAGGTGATGAGGGAAAAATGAAAATGCAAAAACGGAAAAACCATGCGTCCTTAAGGGGTTAACAGGGCTTTTTTCCCAAGACTTTATTCCAAGCCCATGCCTGTTCCTTTTTGAACGTGATTCTGCAGCTTACCTTAGGGCCTTCTGCATGGCCAAATGGAAGGAGCAGCGATCGACGCTTGTTTCAGTGCCTTTGCATCGCTTGATCAATTAAGCGGCCCTCAAATTAATGTTTACACAAGGTGATGTGTGTCTGATAAAAATAATTTTATTGACTACACAAAATATATGATCAGCTGATTAACTAACTCTTTTAGATAGGCCATTTAGGATCCTTTACCCATTAATCATAATTTACAGGACTAGAAAGCAGATGCCTCTGATATGGCTGCCCCAGTTTCTGTTGCGACCCTCTCCCTACTTCTGGGACCTGACACGCACCATTGCAGCTCAGCTAATTGCAGGCAGCATTAGTGTTGTTCATTGATTGGATTAGTAGCAGTGGCAGACAGATTGGGCTGGGGCCCCAGTTTTCTTCTTGGAGCCAGGGCCCAATTTGTGCCATTGCTGCTCAGCTGAGCTGAGCTTAGCTGAGCAGCAATGTTGCGTATTGGGCCCTAGAAGCAGGAAAAGGATTGCATCAGAGACCAGCATAGAGATACCAGAGGCACTGGGAGAGCACTGAGAGGAAAGTCCTGGTTTACTTTTTTTAATTTCTGCAACCTGGGATGATTGAGAAAAAAAGATTTTAAGAGAAAAGAGTATCTTTTGTCTCCCATATACCCCTTCCTTTGCTTCCCTTTATGTGACAGTGTATTTGAAAAGTTTCAATAAAGATTAGCTAAAAAAAAAAAAAAATCATACTTAACAATAATTACAAGAATAAGTTTTATCATGTTTATGTAGTATCATGCATACAATATAAGAGAAATCTAACATTATATATTCAAATGAATCTTAGTTTTCAGCATTAAAAGCATTGCTGCCTTAAGCAAGGAAAGTGTTCATTTAATGAACATCCGCTGACATCAGCCGACCAGACTGACAAATTAAAGTCAATATTAGAACAAGGAAATTTATAGTGCGGCTGCAAAGCAGGAGCAATCAATGACGGCTGTTAAAAAGGTAAACAACTTCAAAAGCATGATGACAAGTTAATTAGCATTGCGTAGGTCATATTGTGCAGTGCATAGTTTTGTCTTTAGGGAAATAATTTTTTTTTTTTGCATGTTTTATTGTTAGAGAGTTGTTTTTTCTACCTACACCTAGAACTTTTTTCTAATATTTATAGTTTGTTCAAGTGCATTGCAAACAAATGATTTATTTGAACTATTTATTCCAAAGCCCATTTTCCTTGTATGGTTGCATTCCTACTTCCGTATAAATTGCCTGTGCGATCATTTCTTGCCATAATGAAAGTCTGATGCTGTTACAGGAAGGCAAGAAGGCTTTATTCAAAGATACACTCCTAAGATTTATTTTAATTAATCCCATTTTTGGATAAAATAAACAGTCAGTTCAAATGCAACAGTAAAAACTCCTAAAGCTCCATGTACTATGTTTCCCTTTTTTCTCTCCTTTTCACTGTGAATTTATATAAATTTTCCCTCAAATGCATAAATGTGTTATAGAATGGTACCCTTAGAATAGTCTTGCCAGCAAGCAAACATACCCAAACAGGCAAATATCACAGTTCAGTAGTCTAGGGCATTGCTTTCCAAACTGGGTGCCACCGCCAACAGGCCACCCCCAGGTGTGTTGCAGATCCGTCCAGTCCCACAGCAGCCACCACTGGACTGACGAGTTACAGCTCTGATGTCGCACTGAGGAGCCACGCAGAGGACGTCACTTGTCAGTGTTGCACTGACCACCTGCAAAGCCAGTCAGCCCAAGACGCCGTCTGAACCAGAGCACACCTGCAGACACAAGTCAGGTAAGAAAAATAACAAATGGGATCAGAGTGAGGAGAAGGGATGAAAGATGTGGCACATGAGGGGGATTAGAGTGAGGGGAAAGATGTGGCACATGTGGAGGAATCAAAGTTGGGGGAATGATGTGGTACATGGGGGAGGGTCAAAGTTGGGGGAATGATGTGGCACAGGGGGATCAGAGGGAGTGAATGATGTGGCACAGGGACTGATAAAGGGGGAGGAATGATGTGGTAGAGAGAGTGATAAACGGGGAAGTGAAATGGCACAGGGGGGATCAAGGGAGAACGAAATGACACAGGGGGATCAAGGGAGAATGAAATGACAAAGGGGGATCAGGGGTGAATTAAATGACACAGGGGGATAAAGGGGGGATGAGGTTGCACAGGGAGGTGGTCAAGGGGGGAGAAATGAAGTGGCAAGGAGGGTATCAAGAGGGGAAATTAAGTGACAGAAAAGGGGGGATCAAGGGTGGGAAAGAAAGGAGGGAATGAAATGGCACAGGGGTTGATGAAGGTGGGGGATGAGATGGCAATGGATGAAGGGGGTAGCAGACACATTTCTAACTATGTACATCTAAAAAGGGTGTCACCATCATGAAAAGTCTGGAAAGCTCTGGTCTAGAGTTTATTGTAAAAATTCACATACAGTAATAAGTTCCACTTGCAGCATGCAATATAACAGAAACTTAAACGACCTTCACATAGGGTTCTTTACATAAACTTCTGAGCTTCTTATCTGTGACGGATCCTAGAGTCACCCTACCTACTTGGATGGACTTTAGGACATCTCGGTTGCAATATCTGCCACTGAGGAGCCGCACCGACTGTGCCAGCCCCTGTACTGTTCCAGAGCCACTGGGGATCCCGGTCAACCGTCTGGTATTCTGACTGGACCGATGCAGGGACCACAGTCCCATCTGTAACTGCAGACCTGCCGGCAGTCTTCAGTGCTAGGCAGATTGTAGCAAAACTCTGCCCTGATGCCGGCACTTCAGCCGGAGAAGTGATCACTAGGTGGAGAGTTAGGTCGACTACCTTCTCACCTGTTTGCAATGTCTGGCGCTGGGGAGGTAAACCGACCACTCCATCTCCCAATATGGAATTCTGCAGCGGGGAAGCTGCACCAACTGTGCTTTCACCAGTACCGTTAAACAGCCGCTGGGGATCCAGGCCGACTGCCTGCGATCCCGGCTGTACCAGTGTAGGGATCACGGTTCCCTCTGTAGCTGCAGTATTCGTTGTTGAGCAGAGTATAGTAGGACTCTGCCCTGAAGCTGGTGCTTCAGCCGGGGCTGTGCTAAGTAGGTGGAGAGGGAGGTCAACTGCCTCCTCATCCGGTTGCAACCTCTTGTGCTGGGGAGATGAGCCGACGGCTCCATCTCCCGGCGTAAAATTCTCAATCTGGTGAGCCGCACCGTCTGAGCTTGCTCCTATGCTGTTAAACAGTCTCTGTGGATCCAGGCACACTGCCTGCGGTCCAGGGTGGACTGGTACAGGGATCCATGACCCCTCTGTAGCTGTAGAGCTGGCACTGGTGTCTGATGCTGGACAGAGTGTAGCAGAACTCAGCCCTAATGCCGGCGCTTCCACCCTGGTGTCCTGACTGGATACTGCTAGAGCGTCGCGGTCCGGTGTGCAATCCAGGGGAAGACAGAGACCAGCCGTCTCATCTGTGCTGGTTTCCTCTGCTGTACATGGCTCGTGTAATCCCCCTCAAACAAGGACAGGTAGTCTTCCTCGAGGTACCATTCCTGATACGTCAGCCAAGATAGATCCGGTTCCAGGTCTGGCACCTCCGACTGCGGCAGCATCTCTCTCCGCTTGTCCTGGATGTCCCAGAGTCTGTATGCCTCGATACGGCCAAAGTTGTACCGCTCCTCGAATGCATCCCACAATAGACCAGGCCAGCCGAAGTCTGTCCCTTCCGGAGAACAGGCTGTGTTTGGCTCTGACTGCCTGCAGCTTGCCCACCAGTACAGGGCACGTAATGAGCCTCGAGCTCCATTTCTTTCTGCACCAATCTGTGCAACTCAACCATTTTGCTGCCCGTGGTTTGCTCTCTTAGGTAGCGAAGCCGCAAGTGGACCTGTTCCCTGAAGAGCTGTTCTGGGTTGGGCAGGACTTGTGCTCGGCTTCTCACCGACTCCTCAAGAACAACTTCCCAAATCTGCAAGCGAATTAAGGCTCTCTCTTGCATGGATATCTCTTCCATGGCATATTGCAGCTTCGCTATAAGGAGTTGTGTCAGCTGTGTAAGGACCCTGTTCACACTCTCTCGTGGGGGATCTTTGAAGAGACCCAGGAACCATTGCACCTCTCTTCGGAAATCCTCCATCCTTACAGGCTCTTCCTCGCCAGGGTAAGTTGCTGAGACCAGGGTCAGGCCAGTGTCTATATCTCCCCCAGCTGGGCTGGTTTCAGTGTCGATCCTGGAGAAGTCAGATCCCACCGTTGCCACCAATTGTGACGGACTGACTCCGCCAAAAGTGACTCCTCCTTCCGGATGACAAGCCCCAGCGTATCACAGGCAATATCCCCAGGCAGAACTAGAGATAATTGCATCCTTGTACCCAAAGAACCAGGCAACACCAGTCTTGAGGTATAAAATCAGAACTCTTTATTGTGGAACTAGTGTCTTTTATAGGACACTATTATTCTTTTATAGGAAGGACATCACAGGGGGAAGGGTCAGTAAAGACAATACAGGTGACAGCGAGTCTGGGCGATAATCCAATAAAAATAGCTCTCCCTATACAGTGCCTTGAGTGCAAAAGGTGGAGGTGTGCAGAAGTTGTACTGTGTGCAAAAGGGAGAAGCATGTGTAGAATTAGTGCATTGTACAAAAGGTGAACCGTGTGCAAAAGGTGTATTGTGTAAAGGAGGTGGACTGTGTGCAAAAGGTCGACAGTGTGCAAAAGGTAGACCATGTGCAAAAAGTGTATGAAAACAGTAAATAAAAGTATTTTAACTCTGAGCTTGATGTCACTGGGCAACATCAACTGAGGGGTACAAATAGTGATGTCCTAAAGTCCATCCAAGTAGGTAGGGTGACTCTAGGATCCGTCACATTATCCATAACTTGGCACGTTCAGTCCCAAATTCTGTCTTTTTTTGGTGCAGTGTATCAGTATTCAACATACCACAGACAAGCTGAACTACCTCAGAACAACTCCCCTCTGCTGCTCTCTGGCAGTCCGCATACCTGAAAGATCAGTTTTTCAGGATTCCAACACACACACTAGAATTGGAGTATGGGAGTGACTTTATCTCTAGAACTTTCAGTCACTCCAAACACTCGAACCCAAACCCCAGTCAGGAAACCTCAGTAATACATATCTCCCATCCACCATTTTACCAGCTGTCTGCTTACAGTGTTTTTACATGTCATGAAACTTTGGTGCTTTTCATTTAATTAACCTATTGAAAGTGAAAAATAGGGGGGTGTTTCTAGCTATGGTGGTGTGAGGACGTGTTTGTTCGGAGCTCCGGCCTGCCACCTGCCTTCATCTGCTCCTAGGTGCTGAAATTATGGGGAGAACCTATAAAAAGAAGGGGAAGCCCCCTACTGTGCCCCCATCTCCATTGATGGACCTAGAGACCTATTTTACCAGGTTCCAGCTCTCCCGCACGTGGGACCCCGATGCCCGCTTCAGGTGCCGGTGCCATTTTGGAGCTCCAGTCATGTGTGGGGTCTCCTTCTCCCCAGCGCCCCTGCCTGT
Source organism: Hyla sarda (assembly GCF_029499605.1). Taxonomy (NCBI): domain Eukaryota; kingdom Metazoa; phylum Chordata; class Amphibia; order Anura; family Hylidae; genus Hyla; species Hyla sarda. The sequence continues at coordinate 373,104,663 of NC_079189.1, read as the reverse complement.
CAGTGCTGGAGATTTCAGCCTGCCCTTGGACCCTCCAGCCCCTGGCACTGACCTGCGCCCTCCTGGCGGGATCCTGCAGTCCTCGGGCCGCCTCAACTGGAGTGCTCTCCTCTTTCATCAGGGCCAGCCCGCACCTCTTCTGAGGCACGCGCAAGTTTCTGGCTGCTGACGCCAAGGCTCAGCTTGTAACTGTCCCAGTCCCCTCAACCTCCCCTGGACTGGTGAGTGCGGGCTCTGCCCGGGTCCCCTTGCACCCCGCTCTCCAAGAGGCCCTTCTCCTCTGCACCTGATGACTGGGGACAATATATTAACCCCTCACCCAGATTGCATCCTATTACCCAGATGAACTCTGCAGGCTCTCTCCTGTGGACTCCTCACTGTCCTCTCCTGCGTTGCTGTCGCCTTTCCTCCTACCACCATCTCCATCCATTTCACGCTCTCAAAGAAGACATCCTAGAGAGTGTGAGGCGCCGCTGGCATCTCACCTATAAGGACTTGCCAATACAGCTCTATCCGGACCTTTCTCGCTATACTCTGGCGTAATGTGCTGCACTCAAACCACTTCTACAGGTCCTCCGGGACCTCGCTGGGGGTTCCCATTCTCCCTCATGGTGCGCTAGAAGGGGCATGTGTTTACTTTATGCTCTCCTGATGACCTTCCGGGCTTCCTGACTGATTTGGACTTGCCTGAAGTGGTGCTCCCGGATTTGCCTATGCTACACTCTCCCTTGTCCAAGTGGCCACTACGCCCCGGCTTCCTCCTCCTCGAAGGCTCCTCGCTCCAGTCTCCCTCCACGGGTCCCGCGCTGACGCTGAGGCCCTTCCTGCACAGCGGTCTCTGTCTGGGAATACTGACTGTGGGGCTGACCTGATGTCTGCCTGACTCTTTCATAATCCCAATGTGCTTATTTTTCTGTTATGCCCTGTTTCCTTGGCTAGGTCTGCATAGGAATATAGTCTCTGGGTTACGTCTTACTTGGTGCTTCCCCTCTATCTCCTTTTGTTTTCATGTTTTTCATACCTCCCCATCTCTTTTGCCCCCATCTTGAGTCTCTTCTTTTGCACCCTTGCCTTTGTTTCACTCTCTTTATGTCTTTTCTGGCAGTGCCCAGAGTTCTGGTTTTCTCCCTAACTGACTAGCTCTACCCCCCAATAGGTATAGGGTCCCCTGGAACATTGTGGTTCCAAGGGTTTTCTCCCTTACTGGTTCTTCTACGTGGATGTTAGTTTACGCAGCAGTAGTTTCCTAGTTTCCTTCCTCTCTTCTCCCCTATCAACTGCTTATTTTGTTGCTTTTTTGTCCTTGTTTCCTTGTTGTCTGTAGCCCCCCCCCCCCTTCCTTCTCATCTTACTTCTTTCCCCCTTTTTATTTTTTCTTTCCCTCCACCCCCCCCCCCACCACCACCTCTTTTCTTCCTCTCCTCCTCCTCCTTCTCTTTTCTTCTCCTCCCCCCCCCCCCCCCATTTTTTTGTTCTCTTTTTTGGCTGCAGCTGGGTTCCTCCCTTCCCTTTCCCTGTTATCCTCTTTCTTTCTTTCTCCCCTGTGTTGCTTATGGCGGATTTTAAGATTGTCTCCTTCAACGCGAAGGGGCTTAATACTCCCGAGTAATGGGCTCAAGTTCTCCATCACTTTCATAAACAAAGGGTTCATCTGGTGTGTTTTCAAGAAACCCACTTTAACCCCTTAAGGACCAGGCCAATTTTCACTGTAGGACCAGAGCGTTTTTTGCACATCTGATCAATGTCACTTTAACCTCTTAAGGACCCATAACGTATGCATAAGTCATCACAACCTGGGTCTTAAGGACCCATGACGTATGCATACGTCATGGTCTTTTCCTGATCTCCGCCGCTCACCCGGCGGAGATCGGAAGCGGATCCCTGCTGAAATCCTTCAGCAGGGATCCATGGCAAACGCCGGGGGGGGCAAAGTAGGCCCCCCATGTCGGCGATCGCCGCAAATCGCAAGGGAAAACGCCCTTGCGATCTGCAGCGATACCGGGCTGATCGGGTCTCTGGGACCCGACCGCCCGGTAATTTTGCATGATCCCGGCTGTCACAGACAGCCAGGACCATGCTGAAGTATAGGAGCGAGGTGGCAAGCCTGCCACCTCCTCCGATCCCCTGCGATTCTTTGGTTAGTTAACCGATCAATCGCAGGGGGGGGGGGCGGTTACTTCCTCCCGTCCTGCCCGGCCCCTGGAAGTCCGGAGAGGACGGGAGGAAGACCGGAGGACGCGGCGGGGGACGGGGGAGTGCTGGGGCCCTGCCCCGGTACTTACCTCGTCCCTGAAGACCCGGATCCCGGCGAGGAAGATGGCGGCGGCGGCGACAGGTGAGTGGATCTTCAGCCGCGGTCGGGCCCTTTACAGCAATGCACGTCGCCGTAAAGCGACATGCATTGCTGTATTGGGACCCTGTATACTACAACTCCCAGCATGCCCAGACAGCCCTTGGCATCTGGGCATGCTGGGAGTTGCAGTTTTGCAACATCTGGAGGTCCACAGTTTGGGACCTCTGTGCCCTTCCAGATGTTGCAAAACTACACATCCTCAGCATGCCCTTACTGTCCAGGCATGCTGGGAGTTGTAGTTCTGTAACATCTGGCCCTTCAGATGTTGCAGAACTACAACTCCCAGCATGCCTGGACAGTTTTGGCATATTGGGAGTTGTAGTTTTGCAACATCTGGAAGGGCACAGATTGGGAACCACTGTATTAGTGGTCTGCAAACTGTAGTCCTCCAGATGTTGCAAACTATAACTCCAAGCATGCTGGGAGTTGTAGTTCGGCAACATCTGGCTCTAAAGATGTTGGCGAACTACTACTTCCAGCATGCCTGAGAATGTTTGGGAGTTGTGGTTTTGCAACAACAGGAGGCACACTGGTTGGGAAACATTGTCAGTGTTTCCCAACCCGTGTGCCTCCAGCTGTTGCAAAACTATAACTACCAGCATGCACTGATAGACTGTGCATGCTGGGAGTTGTAGTTTTGCAACAGCTGGAGGCCCCCCCCCCCCTGTGAATGTACAGGGTACATTCACATGGGCAGGGGCTTACAGTTAGTATCAGGCTGCAAGTTTGCGATGCAGCAAATTTTGCGCGGCAGCTCAAACTCGCAGCGGGAAAATCGCTGTAACCCCCCCTGCCCGTGTGACTGTACCCTAAAAACACTACACTACACTAACACAAAATAAAATAAAAAGTAAAAAACACTACATATACACATACCCCTACACAGCCCCCCTCCCCAATAAAAATGAAAAACGTCTGGTACGCCACTGTTTTCAAAATGGAGCCTCCAGCTGTTGCAAAACAACAACTCCCAGTATTGCCGGACAGCCGTCGACTGTCCAAGCATGCTGGGAGTTTTGCAACAGCTGGAGGCACCCCGTTTGGGAATCACTGGCGTAGAATACCCCTATGTCCACCCCTATTCAAATCCCTAATTCATGCCTCAAATGCGCATGGCTCTCTCACTTTGGAGCCCTGTCGTATTTCAAGGCAACAGTTTAGGGCCACATATGGGGTATAGCCGTACTCAGGAGAAATTGCCTTACAAATTTTGGGGGGCTTTTTCTCCTTTCACCCCTTATGAAAAGGTGAAGTTGGGGTCTACACTAACATGCTGATGTTGCCCTATACTTTTCATTTTGACAAGAGGTAAAAGGGAAAAAAGCCCCCCAAAATTTGTAATGCAATTTCTCCCGACTACGGAGATACCACATATGTGGGTGCAAAGTGCTCTGGGGGTGCACAACAAGGCCCAGAAGGGAGAGTGCACCATGTACATTTGAGGTGATTTGCACACGGGTGGCTGATTGTTACAGCGGTTTTGACAAACGCAAAAAAAAAAAAACCCCACATGTGACCCCATTTCAGAAACTACACCGCTCACGGAATGTAATGAGGGGTGCAGTGAGAATTTACACCCCACTGGTGTCTGACAGATCTTTGGAACAGTGGGCTGCGCAAATAAAAAAAATTTTGTACAGCTCACTGTTCCAAAGATCTGACAGTCACCAGTGGGGGTAAATGCTCACTGTACCACTTGTTACGTTCCTCAAGGGGTCTAGTTTCCAAAATGGTATGCCATGTGGGGGTTATTTTGCTGTTCTGGCACCATAGGGGCTTCCTAAATGCGACATGCCCCCCGAGCAAAATTTGCTCTCAAAAACCCAAATATGACTCCTTCTTTTCTGAGCATTGTAGTTCGCCCGTAGTGCGCTTCAGGTCAACTTATGGGGTACCTCCATACTCAGAAGAGATGGGGTTACAAATTTTGGGGGGTATTTTCTGCTATTAACCCTTGCAAAAATGTGAAATTTGGGGGGGAAACACACATTTTAGTGAAATTTTTTTTTTTTTACGTATGCAAAAGTCGTGAAACCCCTGTGGGGTATTAAGGTTCACTTTATTCCTTGTTACGTTCCTCAAGGGGTCTAGTTTCCAAAATGGTATGGCATGTGGGTATTTTTTGCTGTCCTGGCACCATAGGGGCTTCCTAAATGCGACATGCCCCCGAGCAAAATTTGCTCTCAAAAAGCCAAATATGACTCCTTATTTTCTGAGCATTGTAGTTTGCCCGTAGTGCGCTTCAGGTCAACTTATGGGGTACCTCCATACTCAGAAGAGATGGGGTTACAAATTTTGGGGGGTATTTTCTGCCATTAACCCTTGCAAAAATGTGAAATTTGGGGGGAAACACCCATTTTATTGACAGTTTTTTTAACATTTTTTACATATGCAAAAGTCGTGAAACACCTGTGGGGTATTAAGGCTCACTTTATTCCTTGTTACATTCCTCAAGGGGTATAGTTTCCAAAATGGTATGCCATGTGGTTTTTTTTTCCAGTTCTGGCACCATAGGGGCTTCCTAAATGCAACATGCCCCCCAAAAACCATTTCAGAAAAACGTACGCTCCAAAATCCCCTTGTCGCTTCTTCCCTTCTGAGCCCTCAACTGTGCCCACCGAACACTTTACATAGACATATGAGTTATGTGCTTACTCGAGAGCAATTGGGCTACAAATATAAGTATAAATTTTCTCCTTTTACCCCTTGTAAAAATTCAAAAATTGGGTCTACAAGAACATGCGAGTGTAAAAAATGAAGATTGTGAATTTTCTCCTTCACTTTGCTGCTATTCCTGTGAAACACCTAAAGGGTTAAAATGCTGTCTGAATGTCATTTTGAATATTTTGGGGGGTGCAGTTTTTATAATGGGGTCATTTGTGGGGTATTTCTAAGATGAAGACCCTTCAAATCCACTTCAAACCTGAACTGGTCCCTGAAAAATTGTGATTTTGGAAATTTGGTGAAAAATTGGAAAATTGCTGCTGAACTTTGAAGCCCTCTGGTGTCTTCCAAAAGTAAGAACTTGTCAATGTTATGATGCAAATATAAAGTAGACATACTGTATATGTGAATAAAAAAAAATAATATTTGGAATATCCATTTTCATTACAAGCAGAGAGCTTCAAAGTTAGAAAAATGCAAAATTTTCAAATTTTTCATCAAATTTGGGGATTTTTCACCAAGAAAGGATGCAAGTTACCAAAAAATTTTACATAGTTACATAGTTAGTACGGTCGAAAAAAGACATATGTCCATCAAGTTCAACCAGGGAATTAAGGGGTAGGGGTGTGGCCCGATATTGGGGAAGGGATGGGATTTTATATTTCTTCATAAGCATTAATATTATTTTGTTCCATGAATGTATCTAATCCTGTTTTAAAGCTGTTAATTGTTCCTGCTGTGACCAGTTCCTGAGGTAGACCGTTCCATAAATTCACAGTCCTCACGGTAAAGAAGGCGTGTCGCCCCTTGAGACTAAACTTTTTCTTCTCCAGACGGAGGGAGTGCCCCCTCGTCCTTTGGGGGGGTTTAACCTGGAACAGTTTTTCTCCATATTTTTACCACTAAGTTAAAGTAGAATATGTCACGAAAAAACAATCTCGGAATCAGAATGATAACTAAAAGCATTCCAGAGTTATTAATGTTTAAAGTGACAGTGGTCAGATGTGTAAAAAATGTCCGGGTCCTAAGGTGTAAAATGGCTGGGTCCTTAAGGGGTTAAGCATTACCTTTCATTCTAATTCCGAGAGTTTTTTCATTAAATATTCTACTTTATCACCGAAATGTTACCACTAATATACTTTTACTTCTACTTTCATTTCTTGGTGAAAAATTCAAAAATGTTATGAGAAAAATTGAAAATGTAGCATTTTTCTAACTTTGAAGCTCTCTGCTTGTAAAGAAAATAGACATTCCAAATAAATAATATTTTGAATCACAAATACAATATGTCTACTTTATGTTTGCATCATAAAGTTGCCATGTTTTTACTTTTGGAAGACATCAGAGGGCTTCAAAGTTCAGCAGCAATTTTCCAATTTTTAAAAAAATTTTCAAAATCTGAATTTTTCATGGACCAGTACAGTTTTGAAGTGGATTTGAAGGGCTTTCTCATTAGAAATACTCCACAAATGACCCCATTATAAAAACTGCACCCCTCAAAGTATTCAAAATGACATTCAGTAAGTGTATTAACCCTTTAGGTGTTTCACAGGAATAGCAGCAAAGCGAAGGAGAAAAAAGGGGTAAAAGGAGAAAAATCCTCTCAAAATTTGTAACCCAATTTCTCTCAAGTAAGGAAATACCTCATATGTTTATGTCAAGTGTTCGGCGGGCGCAGTAGAGGGCTCAGAAGGGAAGGAGCGACAATGGGATTTTGGAGAGTGAGTTTTTCCGAAATGGTTTTGTGGGGCATGTCCCATTTAGGAAGCCCCTATGGTGCTAAAACAGCAGAAAACCCCCCACATGGCATACCATGTCCACATCCAACAGGTGTTTGACGAATGCAGTTTTTTCCCTAAATTTACCATATCTACAAAAGGTAATGGGAGAAAATACCCCCCAAAATTTATAACCCCATCTCTTCTGAGTATGGAAATACCCCATGTTAGGACGTAAAATGCTCTGTGGGCGAACTACAATGCTCAGAAGAGAAGGATTCACATTTTGGCTTTTGGAAAGCAAATTTTGCTGAAATGGTTTTTGGGGGGCATGTCGCATTTAGGAAGACCCTATGGTGCCAGAACAGCCAAAAAAAAACCACATGGCATACTATTTTGGAAACTACACTCCTCAAGGAACGTAACAAGGGGTACAATGAGCCTTAACACCTCACAGGTGTTTGATGACTTTTTGTTAAAGTTGGATGTGTAAATGAAAAAAAAAAATCCCTAAAATGCAAGTTTTTCCCCAAATTTAATTTTTTTACAAGGGTTAATAGGAGAAAATTACCACCAAAATGTGTAACCCCATTTCTTCTGAGTATGGAAATACCCTATGTGTTGACGTCAAGTGCTCTGCTGGCGCACTACAATGCTCAGAAGAGGAGGAGTGCCATTGAGCTTTTGGAAAGAGAATGTTTGGAATGGAAGTCAGGGGCCATGTGCGTTTACAAAGCCCCCCGTGGTGCCAGCACAGTGGACCCCCCCCCCCCCACATGTGACCCCATTTTGGAAACTACACCCCTCACAGAATTTAATAAGGGGTGCAGTGAGCATTTACACCCCACTGACATTTGACAGATCTTTGGAGCAGTGGGCTGAGCAAAGGAAAAATTACATTTTTCATTTTCACAGACCACTGTTCCAAAAATCTGTCAGACACCTGTGGGGGGTAAATGCTCACTGTACCCATTAATACATTACGTGAGGGGAGTAGTTTCCAAAATGGGGTCACATGTGGGGGGTCCATTGTTCTGGCACTATGGGGGCTTTGTAAACACGTGGCCTTCAATTCCAAATTTTCTCTTCAAAAGCCCAATGGCACTCCCTCTCTTCTGAGCATAGTAGTGCGCCATCAGAGCACTTTACATCCACATATGGGGTATGGTCTTAGAAAGATGGGGTTACAAATTTTGGGGGTCTTTTTTCCTATTTTTCCTTGTGAAAATGAAAAATGTAGGGTAACACCAGCATATTTTTTTGCGTTTATGTCAGAACCGCTGTAAAATCAGTCACCCCTGTGCAAATCACCAATTTTGGCCTCAAATGTACATAGTGCGCTCTCACTCCTGAGCCTTGTTGTGCGTTCGCAGAGCATTTTACGCTCACATATGGGGTATTTCCGTACTCAGGAGAAATTGTGTTACAAGTTTTGGGGGTCTTTTTATCCTTTTACTGCTTGTAAAAATAAAAAGTATGGGGCAACACCAGCATGTTAGTGTAAATTTTTTTTCACAAGGCATAAAAGGAAAAATTTGTAGTGCAATTTCTCCCGAGTACGGAAATACCCCATATGTGGCCCTAAACTGTTTCCTTGAAGTACGACAGGGCTCCGAAGTGAGAGAACGCCATGCGCATTTGAGGACTAAATTAGGGATTTCATAGGGGTGGACATAGGGGTATTCTATGCCAGTGAATCACAAACAGGGTGCCTCCAGCTGTTGCTAAACTCCCAGCATGCCTGGACAGTCAGTGGATGTCCAGAAATGCTGGAAGTTGTTGTTTTGCAACAGCTGGAGGCTCCATTTTGGAAACACTCCCGTACAATACGTTTTTCATTTTTATTGGGGGGGGGGACAGTGTAAGGGGGGTGTGTATGTGGTGTTTTACCTTTTATTATGTGTTTGTGTAGTGTAGTGTAGTGTTTTTAGGGTAGATTCACACGGGCGGAGGTTTACAGTGAGTTTCCCGCTAGGAGTTTGCGCTGGGGCGAAAAATTTGCCGCAGCTCATACTTGAAGCAGGAAACTCATTGTAAACCTGCTCGTGTGAATGTACCCTGTACATTCACATTGGGGGGCAAACCTCCAGCTGTTTCAAAACTACAACTCCCAGCATGTACTGACTGACCATGCATGCTGGGAGTTGTACTTTTGCAACAGCTGGAGACACACTTGTTGGAAAACCTTCAGTTAGGTTCTGTTACCTAACTCAGTATTTTCCAACCGGTGTACCTCCACCTGTTGCAAAACTACAACTCTCAGCATGTACTGATTGCCAAAGGGCATGCTGGGAGATGTAGTTATGCAACAGCTGGAGGTACACTACTACAACTCCCAGCATGCTGAGACAGCTGTTTGGGCATTCTGGGAGTTGTAGTTTTGCAAGATCTGAAGAGCCACGGTTTAGAAACCACTGCACAGTGATCTCCAACCAGTGTGCCTCCAGCTGTTGCAAAAGTACAACTCCCAGCATGTACTGATCACCAAAGGGCATTCTTGGAGATGTAGTTATGCAACAGCTGGAGGTGCGCAACTACAACTCCCAGCATAACGAGACAGCTGTTTGCTGTTTAGGCATGCTGGGATTTGCAGTTTTGCAACATCTGGAGGGCTACAGTTTAGAGACCACTGCCCAGTGATCTCCAAACTGTGGCCCTCCAGATGTTGCAAAACTACAAACCCCAGCATGCCCAGACAGCAAACAGCTGTCTGGGCATGCTTGGAGTTGTAGTTTTGCAACATCTGGAGGGCTACAGTTTAGAGACCATTGTATTGTGGTCTCAAACTGTAGCCCTCCAGATATTGCTAGGCAACTCACCTGCTTCCGTAGGATCCAGGGAGCCGCAACGCCGTCCTCTTCTGTAGCCGATCCCTACCGCCTATTGTCGCCTCCACCGCCCCCTGATGGGTAAGTGGATCTTTGGCACGGGTCCATGTCGGTTTCCCCATTCTGCCCGCCTATTGTGGGTGGGCAGAACAGGGAAACCAAAAGTTAACCCCCCCCCCCCCCGCCCCCGATCTGCTATTGGTCATCGCTTCTTGATGACCAATAGCAGGGATAGGAAGGGTGGCACCTCTGCCACCTCACTCCTATCCCTTCAGGGGGATCGTGGGTGTCTTAGACAACCCAGATCCCCCTTATTTTCCGGGTCACCGGGTCACCATAGACCCGTATGACCAGAAATTGGCGCAAATTGCCAGTATGAATTCACCGGCGATTTGTGGCAATCGCCGACATGGGGGGGTGTCTGATAACCCTGCTGGGCATTTGCACGGGGTGCCTGCTGATCAATATCAGCAGTCACCCCGGTCCGGTCCCTGCCCAGTGCGCGGCAGGGACCGAAATCCCTACGGGTGTACAGGTACGCCCTGTGTCCTTAAGCACCAGGGTGTCAAGGCGTACCTGTACGCCCTGTGCCCTTAACGGGTTATGGTAGGCCGCAGGTCTGTGCTAGCTACAGGCTTATCTCTTTATCGAACGTAGATCTTAAAATCTTTGCTAAATTAATAGCCTCTCGATTGGGTCCTCTTCTGCCGGACCTTATTCATCCTGTGCCAGGCAGGGAGGCTCGTGACAACAATAATAAGACCTTGGATATTGTTTGCTATGCTAAGTCCCACAGGTTTCCCCTCATGATTCTTCCTTTGGATGCTGAAAAGGCTTTGGACAGCATCCCGTGGTCTTCCTTGCAACAGACCTTGTCTACTATTGGCTTGGGCCCTGTCCTTACTTCTAAAATTCTCTCATTCTCTTAAAATTTATTGCACCTTATCTCTGTCTTTTAGTATCCATAACGGGACTCGCCAGGGATGCCCCCTGTCCCCTTTATTATACGTTCTGGAACTGGCGGCCATCAGTTGGAATCTCGACATCTCAGGCATTACCATTGGTGATCATGAATATAAATGCTCAACGTTTGATGATGGTCTTCTGGTATAGGTTACTAATCCTCATGTAGCTTTCCCTGTGATGATGGCGGAGTTGTTGGGGTTCGGCGATTGGTCACAATTTAAAATTAATGTGGCTAAATCGAAGGCTCTTAACGTTCCTCTGTTGACCTTATTACATTGAACTTCCCCTTTGCTTGGCCTTCGGTGGGCCTTTCGTATTTGGGTACCTAAATCCCTGCAGACCTGTCTCATCTTTTCCATTGTAATTTTGCTCCTCTCTTAACGCAGTTTTACACCCTTTTGCAGTCATGGCATGAAGGAGATCCTCAGATGCCAATGCGTGATCTATCCTAGAGAACGACCTATGGGCCACAGAATAAAAGGGAAAAAGAAGATGCAGTCGGATACTTCCACCTCCAGAGATCGGTCAGGCCCAACGCCACACGCCAAGTTTTAAAGGATAAGGAGAGCCAGAGTCAGCAGCAGTGGTGGGGTCGAGCATGGGATCAGGAGCCACATTGAAATCACCTCTAAAAAGAACAGGGTCAGAGGGAAAAGACAGTAGTTTGTGAGTGATTAGCTCCAGCACGGAGACATGAAAAGAAGGAGGTATATAAACAGAGACAAGAACAAAGGGGAAAGAACTCAGAGAATTATGTAAAATCACAAACCTCCCAAAGTGATCACAGGCTGCCTGTGAAACCGTCAGTGGTAGGGACTTAGTAACTAACACAGACACACCCCTAGCATAGTTGGAATAGGAGGCATGGAAGCCCCTCGCAATCTAAGCCCTCTTGGGTGCAAGAACTTTCTGATCTGTAATATGGGTCTCCTGTAGACAAACAATGTGAGGAGATTGACGTTTCACAAAATCAAGGCATGAGGCACGTTTAAATTTGGAATTAAGCCCCCGGACATTACAGCTAATCACCTTTAGGGTCCCCATCAGAAAAGGCAACACTACAGACATCCAGGGGAACCAGCAGTGGGACCAGGACAAAGAGGGGCAGAGCACCGGGACCATTCACACCAGATTCAACCAACAAAAAGACAGACAGAGCACAGGCACATAACACAAACACAATAGCAAAAGCAAAAACAATCAGGCATATCAGAAGCATCCCCAAAAAAACAAAACACCCTGTCTTAACACTTAACGGGACACAAACAGCTAGACCCTAACACAGTGCAGACCTAGACCCTTGAATACAACTTGTACGAAGCGTTAAATGAACGCCCCAAAAAAATAAACGAAATGCACAACTACCAAAATTCCCTCCCGCCATCCTACTATAAACTAAAACAGCCGGTAACTGAGGAAACTGCCCAGAGAGGCCCTAGGGAAACAGCAACCTATAGAAGCCCTAAATAGGAACAAACTCCTTAGCCACTACCTAGAAAGAATACCCCATCATGAAGAACAGTCTGTGGCAAGACTGTCCAGCACCATTCAATCCGGAGGCCTGGAGGATAGCGTCTCTGTCCTGAAAGTGAAGTTTGGCCAAGAAAGGATGTGGAGGTCCACCCGGAGGAGGGGGACAAGCCGGAACATGATGGGCTCGCTCAACGGAGAAGTAGGGAGAGAAAGTGTCCACAGGGAGAATCTCCTTCAGCCAGTTTTCCAGGAACAGCACAGGATCAGTCCCCTCCACCTTCTCAGGGAGGCCCACAAGGCAGATGTTATTGCGCCTCAAGCGCTTTTCCATGTCATCCATCCGACTCAGGACCCCCTGTAACCTGATGCTGTAAAGAATCAATCTGCTCCGGCAAGGGATGTAAGGCATCTTCCACCGTAGAACCCCTGCGCTCCACTTTCTCAGTGCGCTCACGTATCTTTTGGGTACCCCTTGTTACGTTCCTTGAGGGGTGTAGTTTCCAAAATAGTATTGTGTTTTTTGTTTTTTTTTTGCTGTTCTGGCACCATAGGGGCTTCCTAAATGCGACATGCCCCCAAAAAACCATTTCAGCTAAATTTGCTTTCCAAAAGCCAAATGTGACTCCTTCTCTTCTGAGCATTGTACTGTAGTTCGCCCGCAGAGCATTTTACGTCCTAACATGGGGTATGTCCATACTCAGAAGAGATGGGGTTACAAATTTTGGGGGGCATTTTCTCCCTGCACTTTAGTGAAAACATTTTTTTTTCCATTTACACATTCGAATAACGAAAAGTCGTCAAACACCTGTGGGGTGTTAAGGCTCACTGGACACCTTGTTACGTGCCATGAGGGGTGTAGATTCCAAAATAGTATGCCATGTGTTTTTTATTTTTTTATTTATTTTTTGCTGTTCTGGCACCATACGGGCTTCCTAAATGTGACATGCCTCTCAAAAACCATTTCATAAAAACTCACTCTCCAAAATCCCATTGATGCTCCTTCCCTTCTGAGCTCTCTACTGCGCTCGCCGAGTACTTCACATACACATATGAGGTATTTCCTTACTCGAGAGAAATTGGGTTACAAATTTTAGGGGGCTTTTTCTCCTATTACCCCGAGTGTAAAAAATTAAGATTTTGAATTTTCTCCTTCACATTGCTGCTATTCCTGTGAAACACCTAAAGGGTTAACAAACTTTCTGAATATAATTTTGAATACTTTCAGGGGTGCAGTTTGTATAATGGGGTCATTTATGGGGTATTTCTAATATTTCTAATATTTCTAGTATTTCAAATCCACTTCAAAACTGAACTGGTCCCGAAAAATTCAGATTTTAAAAATTTTGTGAAAAATTAGAAAATTGCTGCTGAACTTTAAAGCCCTCTGATGTCTTCCAAAAGTAAAAACATGTCAACTTTATGATGCAAACATAAAGTAGACATATTGTATATGTGAATCAATATATTATTTATTTGGAATGTCTATTTTCCTTACAAGCAGAGAGCTTCAAAGTTAGAAAAATGCAAAATTTTTTTTTTTTCATCAAATTTTGGAATTTTTCACCAAGAAATGATGCAAGTATCGACAAACATTTACCACTAGCATAAAGTAGAATATGTCACGAAAAAAACAAATCTCGGATTAAGATGAAAAGTAAAAGCATCCCAGAGTTATTAATGCTTAAAGTGACAGTGGTCAGAATTGCAAAAAATGCTCCCGTCCTTAGAGTTATAATGGGCTCCGTCCCCAAGGGGTTAACATAGTGGTAAATTTTCGTCGTCACTTGCATCTTTTCTTGGTGAAAAGTCCCAAAATTTCAAGAAAATTTAGAAAATGTATTTTTCGAACTTTGAAACTTTCTGCTTATAAGAAAATAAGCGCATAGACGTAACTTGTGTAGACGTTACTTGTCTGGGGTAAAGGAAATATGTTAGGACAAAAACACATAAATTAAGGACAACATATTTCATATGCAAATATATTTATTCAAGTAAAACATTAGTTTCATATAGCAACTGTTGGGGGCTAGTGGTATTTACATATACATAGAAAGATAGTGTAGATGGGATCACGGATGGCCCGGGGAAGACTAGTCTTTCCCTATGTAGTGGCCCTGCCTAGCGGTACTGCAGGTCCCCTGTCTTGTGACCTGGGCCTACACTGGAACCTCCTAGTGACCCTAGGTTACACAGGGGACAATCAGTCATAGTACTGTATCGCTAAGGAACAGTTGAGCTTGGCCCATATCCCATATGATCCATACAGAATTAGACATACATGTGATAAAATACAGTACAGTATCTAGACCCGAGGGTTGTATCCAGGAGTGTATAGAAGTATTCACTTTATAGACCCACAGTTATATGTGTTGCATAACTGCAGGTACAATTATGCATTTGACAGAGATAACATTAAACCAACGCGTTTCGCTAATCCGTGTGGCTACAGATAGCTCATCAGGGATTATAGTTAGCGAATACTGTAAACATAGGGTCATGAGAGACCACACATAGGGTAAAAGTGCATTATCACATGTAAATGAAGAAATGTACAATAGATATACTTATATGATGATATATTGAAAGTGACACACTGATCTGGACAGCTGCATACAGGTGGCAATCTAGAATAGAAGATACACAAGAAGGTGTTACAACTGTCTACTTCCTACAATTTGTAGGTATATGGGGGGACTGCTGAGAGGTAGAGATTACCTTAAATCCGGGTGCTTGATGACACCTGTTTATGTGATGAGAGGAGTCTCCACTCTGACGTAGAATAAGTAGATAGGGTCTAAAACAATAACGGGGTGTCTAGATTAAATAGTTTAATTAGTAGGTTTTAGCTGAGAGGTGGGGGGGGGAGAGAGAAAGAGAGAGGAGGGAGGAGGAGGAGGGGGGAGGGGAAAGGGGATAGATAGTAGTAAGCATATGTTACCTTTTGCATGGGTATGCCCGTTTGACAGGGTTAGATGTCGAGGATGATCGTCATACGGGAGCAACAGGGTCTAGGTATAAATAATATGTGATGAGGAGGGTGGGAATAAGGGAAAGGAGAGGGGTGGAGGATGGGAGGGAGTAGGGGGGAGAAGGAAAGGATGGCGGGGGAACAGGGAGGGAGGAGAGAGTTTGGGGAGGGTGTGGGTAGGGATGGTTGAGTGAAGGGGTACGTAGAGGTAGGTCATACCTGATAACGGGATCCCACAGGTGCGTCATACAGTCCGGTCTGGGGGCCCCCAGAGGGAAGTTTAGGAAGGAGGATGATGTCCAGATTATGTATTCCCGGAGAAATGGGAGGGATCGGATGAAGGAATCGGGAGGGGTGAGTATGTCCTAATGGCGAGAGAACAATAAACAGGGTGAGATCAGTGGTTCTGAACGGTAACCATAGCAGACACATAACTTGGTTTGAAGCATATCCCTGATTGAGCCTTAAGATGGGGAGGGGGGGGGGAAAGAGGGGAGGTGAGGGTGGCCGGGGTAGGGGTGGGGTATGACGACCCCTACAGTGCGGGGGGAGGGGAGAGGGTGGTGTGTATACCCCACTATGCGTGACAATTCCCTTGTAGGTAATTATACTGTTGCATATAGTTATGCAGTTAGTAATTGGTGTGGCTGTCTGCGGGATGTGATACTGTATAGGGGAAATATAGGGGGGGAGGGGGAATATCTCCTTGGGTTAGGGCCAGCATAGGTAAAGCCGAGAGGGACCAATTGAGTGTAGGTATAATTTACTTGGTATTGGTAATGAGGCAGTACAGATATGAAAGGGATAAATATAAACTAATGGGGTGGCATGCATGTTAGATGATGATTTACATGTTGTATGGTGTGAATGGGGAGTGACAATGGGGCAGTATAGATGTGGAGGGGATATATATAGAGGCTAATGTGGTGGCATACATGTGGGTGATATTATTCATGTTGCATGGTATGGATGAGGAATGATGATGGGGCAGTTTATATATGGAAGGGACCTGTGAGGTTATGAGGCTGTTCGCCGGTTGCATGCTCGTTGGTATATAGGGATATGTGGCAGAGGTAACTTGATATGTACCAGGACACTAGTGGGTGAAGGAGGGCCTAGAGGAAAAGGATAGAAAGGACTTACCTGGTCCCTTGGCGTCCGGGTGAAGCGGCTGTCCGTGCGTCAGTGAGGTGTACGCGGGCTGCGCCCATTAAGACGCCGCGGGACCGGAAGTGACCTATTATCGCGCCAGAAGTCGTGCGCTCCAGAGTGGAATGCACGGCCGTGTGAGCGCCCGGAACGTGACTGTATAGGTGACGTCACGTAATCCGAGCGGCTGCGTGTAGGGGCTGCCAGGAGAGGAGGCTATAGAGGATGTGTGTGGACATAATAAATATGTTTGTTGAGCATGTCTATGTTTGTCTGAAGGGGGTAAGGTCTTGAAATGATGTAAAATTAGGGAATGATAATGGATTGTTAAACCATGGTATGAATGGTGGAATGAGGATAATTAGGGATGTATAGATGGGCATATATGTGGGGCCCTATTAGTATGATCTCCGTGTGTGTGGTTGGGTGTGCCATGATCTGTGTGATTTACCAGAATAAAGATATGTGTAATTATGTGTAGATGACCACATAATTATCTATAAGAGGGGGTGAATTTAGGTAGGGGGGGCTTGGGGGGGGGGGTGGCCAATATTGATAAAATGGCTTGACACTTGGATAGGCAAGGGCGGTAAATATGCCTGGGACAGGGGTTGGATGGGATATGAGGGAGAAGTGGGGGGGGGGAAGGAGAGGGGAGGGGGGGGAAAGGGGGGGTTTGGGTGGAAAAGGGAAAGTCTCTCAGGTTACATCGATTATACGTATGGGGGCTTATATGAGAGCGCTGTCCATGTTTAAGTACGGGAGATGGGGTGTGTCCTTATGGGGTGAGGGGCCCAAAACAGAATGGGGGTGAGGGTATACCCGGGATTACGATAACAAGATAAAAGGGGGGGGGTAGATATGTTAGTCGCTTGTTGAAATGGCTGGTACAGAGACAAAGTTTTGAGACTTATATAAAGCTCGTGAAGTTCAAGTTTTCGTTCAAACCGTTCGGTTGAACTGTGTCGAGAAGGAAAATCCAGCGGGTTTCTTTTTGTGTTTGTCCAGGTTTCCTCTTCTTTGGGACGGTGATATAGTTTCCAAGGCTTGGAATTGAAGGACTGTTGGGTTGCCATTATGTTTGGTGTTAACGTGCTTTGCAATTGGTTTGTCCCGGTTGTTGTTCACGTCACCGATATGTTCCAAGATCCTGCATTTAAGTTCCCGGTTGGTTTTGCCCACGTATCTAAGTCTGCATATACAGGTGGCAATATATACCACCCCCGTTGTTTTACAGTTCGCAAAGGTTCTGCTTAGGAAGGACCGGTTGAGTTTCGTGTCGAAGTATTGGTTGTCTACCTTTATGAATTGACACGCTCTGCACCTCCCGCATCTAAAGGTACCCGGTCTCCGATAGGAGATCCAGTTGGTATGTGATGTCTGTGGTACGAAGTGACTAGACACTAGTCTGTCCCCCACATTGCGGCCCCTTCTAAACTAAATGAGTGGATAAGGGCTTACCGCGTCCTTCAAATCCTTATCCATTGTCAGGATATCCCAGTGTTTTTGGATGATATTGCGTACTTCCTGGGATGCTGTATCGAAGGTTGCTATTATGCGTGTAAATCCTCCATCCTCATTTCTTGTTGTTGTTCTGGCCTTGAGTAAATCGTATCTTGGGGTCAGGTTGACCGACTCGAGGGCTGTGTCCAGGTGTTTACTCGGGTAACCTCGTTCCTGGAATCTAGAGTAAAGTTTGGACGCTTCGTCTCGGAAGGTTGCTTCCGACGAGCAATTTCTGCGTACCCTAAGGAATTGCCCTTTTGGGATGCCTTTGCGTAGAGGTAGTGGATGAAAACTCTGCCATCTCAGAAGGGTGTTTCCTGCCGTGGGTTTGCGGTAGAGGGTTGTATCTAATTGCCCGTGACCATTTTTGAAAATCAGGACATCAAGGAATGGAAGTTGTGTAGTCTGGATATCTGATGTAAAGAACAAGCCAACTGAATTATGATTGAGTGCAGTGATGAATTCCTTAAACTGAGGTTGTGATCCAGACCAAATAATGAACACATCGTCAATGTATCGTGTCCAGAAGACGATGTGTTGGGTGAAGTGAAAGGTGGAGTCCGTGAAAACGATGGTGTCCTCCCACCAGCCCAGGGTAAGGTTGGCGTAGCTGGGGGCACAGGGGCTCCCCATGGCCGTCCCTCTGAGCTGGTGGTAGAAGGAGGAGTCGAACAGGTGAGTATAAACTGCAAAAGGTCGAGGATGAATTTATTGTGGGTATGAAGATGGTTACTCCTTGTGTTTAGATAGAAGGATACCGCTTTAAGCCCAATCTCGTGAATGATCGAGCTGTAAAGAGCCTCCACATCAATTGAGGCTATGTACCAAGAATCTTCGATTGGCATACCTTCCAACTTCCCCAACAGGCCTGAGGTATCCCTGGTGTAGGACGGTAAGGCCATGACAAATTGTCGTAGCATTTTGTCCACGTATATGCTTATGTTTTGGCACAAACTATCCACTCCTGAAACTATGGGTCTACATTTTAGCGGTGATAGTCCCTTATGGACCTTGGGAAGTCCATAGAATGTCGCTATTTTGGGGTGGTTATTATAGAGGAATTCAAATTCCTTTTTATCTATGACTTGGTCCTGTATTGCTGCATTCAGCAGGTTGTGTAGCTCCCTTTGGAACACGGTTGTGGGGTCCCATCTTAGTTTGGTGTAATTCGTCTCGTCTTGAATGATCGATAGACAGATAGATTTGTATTGGTGAGTAGGTAAGATAACAATGTTGCCTCCTTTGTCCGAGGGTTTGATAACTATGCTCCGGTTCTTCTCTAGGTTAAGGAGAGCTTGCATTTCACCATGAGTATAATTATGGTATTTTGTTTGATGTGTCCTTTCGAGGTCCTGAAGGTCTCTAAGGACGAGTTGATAAAAAATGTCGATGTTGGTATCATCATTAAGAGGAGGAGATCTGGTACTGGGAAGTCTAAGGTCACTAAAAGGACCTGTAGATCTGTCTCTGTCATGACCTACCTCTACGTACCCCTTCACTCAACCATCCCTACCCACACCCCCCCCCAAACTCTCTCCTCCCTCCCTGTTCCCCCGTCATCCTTTCCTTCTCCCCCCTCCTCCCTCCCATCCTCCCCCCCTCTCCTGTCCCCTATTCCCACCCTCCTCATCACATATTATTTATACCTAGACCCTGTTGCTCCCGTATGACGATAATCCTCGACATCTTACCCTGTCAAACGGGCATACCCATGCAAAAGGTATGCTTACTACTATCTATCCCCTTTCCCCTCCCCCCCTCCTCCTCCTCCTCTCTCTCCCCCCCCCCCCCACACCTCTCAGCTAAAACCTACTAATTAAACTATATAATCTAGACACCCCGTTATTGTTTTAGACCCTATCTACTTATTCTACGTCAGAGTGGAGACTCCTCTCATCACATAAACAGGTGTCATCAAGCACCCGGATTTAAGGTAATCTCTACCTCTCAGCAGTCCCCCATATACCTACAAATTGTAGGAAGTAGACAGTTGTAACACCTTCCTGTGTATCTTCTATTCTAGATTGCCACCTGTATGCAGCTGTCCAGATCAGTGTGTCACTTTCAATATATCATCATATAAGTATATCTACTGTACATTTCTTCATTTACATGTGATAATGCACTTTTACCCTATGTGTGGTCTCTCATGACCCTATGTTTACAGTATTCGCTAACTATAATCCCTGATGAGCTATCTGTAGCCACACGGATTAGCGAAACGCGTTGGTTTAATGTTATCTCTGTCAAATGCATAATTGTACCTGCAGTTATGCAACACATATAACTGTGGGTCTATAAAGTGAATACTTCTATATACCCCTGGATACAACCCTCGGGTCTAGATACTGTACTGTATTTTACCACATGTATGTCTAATTCTGTATGGATCATATGGGATATGGGCCAAGCTCAACTGTTCCTTAGCGATACAGTACTATGACTGATTGTCCCCTGTGTAACCTAGGGTCACTAGGAGGTTCCAGTGTAGGCCCAGGTCACAAGGACAGGGGACCTGCAGTACAGCTAGGCAGGGCCACTACATAGGGAAAGACTAGTCTTCCCCGGGCCATCCGTGATCCCATCTACACTATCTTTCTATGTATATGTAAATACCACTGGCCCCCAACAGTTGCTATATGAAACTTATGTTTTACTTGAATAAATATATTTGCATATGAAATATGTTGTCCTTGATTTATGCTTATAAGAAAATAGACATTCCAACTAAATTATATATTTATTCACAAATACAATATGTCTTCTTTATGTTGGCATCATAAAGTTGACATGGACATATGTTTCTTTTCGACCGTACTAACTATGTAACTATGTAACTATGTTTTTACTTTTTGAAGACATTAGAGGGTTTCAAAGTTGAGCAGCAATTTTAAAATTTTCACGAAAAATTCAAAATCTGAATTCTACAGGGACCAGTTAAGTTTGAAGTGGATTTGAGGGGCTTTTCTGTGAGAAATACCCCATAAGTGACCATATTATAGAAACTACACCTCTCAAAGTATTCAAAATGACATTCAGAAAGTTTGTTAACCCTTTAGGTGTTTCACAGGAATAGCAACAAAGTGAAGGAGAAAATTCTAAATCTCTATTTTTTACACTCACATGTAGAGCCATTTTTTAATCTTTACAAGGGGTAAAAGGAGAGAAATCTCCCCAAATTTGTAACCCAATTTCTCTTGAGTAAGAAAATACCTTATATATGGATGTAAAGTGCTCTGTGGATGCATTAGAGGGCTCAGAAGGGAAGGAATGACAAGGGGATTATGGAGAGTGAATTTTTCTGAAATGATTTTTTTTTGGGGGGGGGGGGGGCATGTCGCATTTAGGAAGCCCCTATGGTGCCAGAACTGCAAAAAAAAAACATGGCATACTATTTTGGAAACTACACCCTCAAGGAATGTAACAAGGGGTTCAGTGAGCATTAACACCCCACAGGTGTTTGACAAATTTTTGTTAAAGTTGGATATGTAAATGAAAAAAAAAATTCTCACTAATTCCCAAATTTGGGTTACCCCTCAAGGAACGTAACAAGGGGTTACTGTTCAATTTATCCACAAATTTCTCAAAAAGATGACAAGGCCCTTCCCAGAAAATGTTAATTTTCTGGGAAGGGACTTGTCATCTTTTTGAGAAATTTGTGGATAAATTGAACAGTAACACGATTGGTATGTATTTCACCTCAGAAGTGGGTGGTAAATCTATCAACTTTTTGGATGTTACTATCTATATTGATGGAGACAACAAGGTACAGACAAAACTTTATAGAAAGCCCATGGCCACTAACAGCTTCCTCCAGTGGGAAAGCTGGCATCCAGCATCTCTAAGACGGAGTATACCGGTCGGGCAGTACTTAAGAGTTAAAAGGAATTGTTCTGAAGAATCTGTCTTTCTGGAGGAAAGTGGTAAACTCATGAATAGATGTAGACGAAGAGGTTACCCAGCCCAGTGTATGAGGAAGGCCTTTAATAGAGTGAGATTGATGAGCAGAACCACACTATTGAATGACCGTGAGAAACAACCCAAGGACGACAACATCATTAGATGTATCGGGACCTATGATGCTTATGCACAAAAGGTCCACAAAATCCTTGAATCCAACTGGTACATTCTACGGTCAGATGGGGATTTGAGAGATAGAGTGGGCATCAAACCGAGCATTACTTATAGAAGGGGGCCCAACTTGAGGGACTTAGTCCATAGTCACCATAAGGGTGCAAATTTACAAGCACAACGTGGACCATCTACTTGGCTCGCTGGCCCTATCGCAGGCTCTTTCCCTTGTGGTAACTGCTCGAACTGTCAATATGTGCCACGCAAAAAGGAGTTTTTAAACCCAGTAGATGGTAGACGTTATGAAATCAGGGATTTCATAAACTGCGGCACTAGAAACATCATCTATATCGCTCAATGCCCATGTATGAAATTATACGTGGGCAAGACTATACAAGAATTCCGGAAACGGATAAGTAAACACATAAGTACTATCCGGACTGAAGTGGAGACACCTCTGGCTAATCATATGCGTACAGTTCACACAACGCAGAAATTTGCAATTAAGTTCTGGGGTCTGAGAAGAATGATCTTAAATGAACGCAAAGGCGATATTGACAAGAGCCTATTAAAAGAAGAAGCCCGGTGGATATACCGGTTAAAGGGGTTCTCGTTCTCCGCATTTTTAGAATAGGTGGATTTATTCTCTTAGATTGGTATATTATAGTGAGAAAAGGGTAGTACCTTACTGTCCAGTAATTAAGTATCTTAATTGTATCCAGCTATTAGGGTGGTCGTACATGACAAGTATATATAGTCAAGTTTTAGTATAAGGATCATATACTCATTTATGTGTTGGGCAACTCATTGGGTTAAGGACATTGTTACTAATAAGGGTTAATAATTAATTATAATAATAGTAAGAAATATAACTGTACCTGGATATGGGTGCTAGAGGTTTATAGCATATTGTATTATCACTATTATATGGCGGTACTAACACTAGTATTTTGATCATACTTCGATAGTATGTCTTACACTTGTTCGCAGGAACAGTTTTGCGATCCTATGGTTTAGTATCCTAGGTCTTATCATTTACCATCACCTTTATGAATTATCTGTATGAGTACAGGAGGTGGATTCCACCAAGGGTATTTATTTATTTAATTTAATTTATTTTACTTTATTCTATACCATAACCCAAAAACTAAAAAGAAATATATACTTACCGGAGTCAGAGAGAGTACAGCTCTTCTGGAATATAAGATGTAATAACAGATTGAAAATTTGATTAATATACCTAAACAAAACAATAACATCATCATCATAAATAATTGAAACAAAGGCCCCTTTTGAGATATGAGCATATACTTTATTATTAATTACTATTCTTAACCCCTTAAGGACCGAGCCCTTTTTCACCTTAAGGACCGGAGCGTTTTTTGCAATTCTGACCACTGTCACTTTAAACATTAATAACTCTGGAATGCTTTTAGTTATCATTCTGATTACGAGATTGTTTTTTCGTGACATATTCTACTTTAACTTAGTGGTAAAATTTTATGGTAACTTGCATCCTTTCTTGGTAAAAAATCCCAAAATTTGATGAAAAAAATGAAAATTTTGCATTTTTCTAAATTTGAAGCTCTCTGCTTGTAAGGAAAATGGATATTCAAAATAATTTTTTTTTGGGTTCACATATACAATATGTCTACTTTATGTTTGCATCATAAAATTTATGAGTTTTTACTTTTGGAAGACACCAGAGGGCTTCAAAGTTCAGCAGCAATTTTGAAATTTTTCACAAAATTTTCAAACTCGCTATTTTTCATGGACCAGTTCAGGTTTGAAGTGGATTTGAAGGGTCTTCATATTAGAAATACCCCATAAAAGACCCCATTATAAAAACTACACCCCCCAAAGTATTCAAAATGACATTCAGTAAGTGTATTAACCCTTTAGGTGTTTCACAGGAATAGCAGCAAAGTGAAGGAGAAAATTCAAAATCTTCATTTTTTACACTCGCATGTTCTTGTAGACCCAATTTTTGAATTTTTGCAAGGGTAAAAAGGAGAACATTTTTACTTGTATTTGAAACCCAATTTCTCTCGAGTAAGCACATACCTCATATGTCTATGTTAATTGTTCGGCGGGCACAGTAGAGGGCTCAGAAGGGAAGGAGCGACAAATGGTTTTTGGGGGGCATGTCACCTTTAGGAAGCCCCTATGGTGCCAGGACAGCAAAAAAACACACATGGCATACCATTTTGGAAAACTTGAAAGAAGAGATCGCAGACGGCACTCACGGAAACAGCAAGAAGTTTTATTCGGGATCGCTGGTCCACGCAACAACAACGACAGGTAAGTCGACCGGTTTCGCGCTACACAGAGCGCTTACACGTGACCTCTGACATCAATTAACCCTTCCCCCTTAAATACATACACCAGGTAATACAAAAATAGAAAACTAGACGTTACAGGGTTAAAAGCACAACTATGGTGTGTGGTATAGAGAGACTAGCATTAGTATTTACTAATTAGCTATAACAGCGCCTAAAACTGTGTAACACTAACGGAGGTAATGCATAGTATTTAAAACGCTAGGTGTGAACATAGATCCTATGCTAACAACATCCACCTGCACTATGGAAATACATTAAAATCCTCCCGTAGGTTTAGTCCTAGTGGTCCTATGGCGTCTGTAAGTATAATCATTTCAGATTCTTTTCGTAACAATAATTTGTGTCTATCTCCACCAAATTTTAAGGGTGCAACTGTTTTTAATCCTAGGAATTTTAAATCTTCAATTTTGTTATTGTGTTTATACTTCATATGTTCATAAAATCTAAACCACAAGGATGGTTTAAATGTGGACAGTGCAATTTATGTTCTCACATGATACAAACGAAAAGCATACATTTAGGGTCACAGAATATTGATATCCATGATTTTGTGACATGTAAATCTACCTATATTGTTTATGCATTAGTGTGTACATGCGGTTTTTACTATATTGGGAAGACCATAAGACCCTTGCATAAAAGAATTAGGGAACACTTTCGTTCACTCACTACTGGAAAAGGCTGCCCAAAAGTAATAGAACATATGAAGTATAAACACAATAACAAAATTGAAGATTTAAAATTCCTAGGATTAAAAACAGTTGCACCCTTAAAATTTGGTGGAGATAGACACAAATTATTGTTACGAAAAGAATCTGAAATGATTATACTTACAGACGCCATAGGACCACTAGGACTAAACCTACGGGAGGATTTTAATGTATTTCCATAGTGCAGGTGGATGTTGTTAGCATAGGATCTATGTTCACACCTAGTGTTTTAAATACTATGCATTACCTCCGTTAGTGTTACACAGTTTTAGGCGCTGTTATAGCTAATTAGTAAATACTAATGCTAGTCTCTCTATACCACACACCATAGTTGTGCTTTTAACCCTGTAACGTCTAGTTTTCTATTTTTGTATTACCTGGTGTATGTATTTAAGGGGGAAGGGTTAATTGATGTCAGAGGTCACGTGTAAGCGCTCTGTGTAGCGCGAAACCGGTCGACTTACCTGTCGTTGTTGTTGCGTGGACCAGCGATCCCGAATAAAACTTCTTGCTGTTTCCGTGAGTGCCGTCTGCGATCTCTTCTTTCAAGTTTTCTACGCTTATGCTTATGGCGGACTGAGCACCGGATTTGTGGCATTTGGACCTGAAGGTGCAGTGATCCAGTATACTCCGGCAGAATCGTGAGTGCGGCAGTGCCGACATTTTTCCTTCTCCATGTGTTCGATAGTATTGTGTTGAATATCCTAGTCTGAGCACGTCGCAGGTGTATCCCACTCACAGATTATGGAGTCTATGGAACAAGCAGCCTCAGAGGCGAGTGCTGCACTGGATAGCACACTGCACATTGGTCCCGGGACTTTACTGGCTGGTAGAGAAGACGCAACTGAATTTTTTGCACAATGTAACTTAAGGGATGAACTGCAGGTACTAGGTACCAAATCCTTGGAATTTAAAGTCATGACTCTTTCTGAAAAAGAAGTGAAATTGTTCTGGACAGTTAATTCGCTACAGTCCTATTGTGAGAGTGGCCGTGTTCCACGTGGATTACGAGTTTTTAAAGAGTTGTCTCAATTCCAAGATGATAATGAATTTACGGATGAATGGGCATTACTACATCAAGAACACAGTTTAAAACTCACTAAATTGATGTTGAAACGGACAGAAAAAGAATATGCCCATATTACTGGACAACTGCTTAAAGCTAAATTAGAGTTGAAAACCCGTGTGAACAAAGAGCAATATGAAGCATTCGAAAAGAAGGTGGAAAAAAAGATATTACCGATCCAGGCTGATATTAAGGAACGTAAAAAGAATAAATATCTGAGAGACAAACAAGACTATGACGGAGGTCATGTCTTCGATTGGAATCTTAATAAGATGAGAAGAAAAAGACGACTGCGGAGACCACCTCAGGATTACTGGACTACAGATTCAGGGTCCGACTCTAGTGGGACTGGTGATACCACCCTACCTAAAGACCCCTCTAGCCTTGTGGTTTTGGGGGACCAACAACTGCACCTACCCGCAAGAGGAGGATACGGCGGGGCAGGTGCAAAAAGATTTTCAAAAAGAGGTGGGATGAAGAGAAAGCAAGTCACCTGGCAACAATAGGTGATCTTGCCTCTCCAGATCCTACAGGTCAGTCCAACATTATTAATTTGACACAGCATGTTCTTTCTGAAGATTGTCTATCCTTGCTAAGGAAGGGGTTAAACTACTGTATTAATAACGAATTTAATTTCACGGATTTCACTATAGATTTGTATAAATCTATTAGGAAAATTAACTTACATAGGTTTTTCCTTAGTGGTTATACCCCTGGTAAAGAGTCTATACAGTTAGAAGGGGAAGTTCCAACATCTATTAGCCCGTTGGGCTTTATGGTTAACCCATCCTGGTCAGAACAAGATAGAGATGTTGTATCGTTACTAATGGAAATTGCAGATGATGAAACTATTCACGATCCAGATAAAGTTACAACTTACAGACCTTTTTCAGGAGGTGTTCCATCCACATTTAATCCGCCCTTGCCCGCAGGCTCTAATATCCAGAATTTTATGGAAAACGTCATTCAAGACGTCAAAGCACTAATTTACCCTAAATCTACCCCGAATCTCACGGTGGGAGAAAGGAGTGCTTTAAAATGGTTATCTGAAAACACAGAAATTGTAGTGAAGCCTGCGGATAAGGGAGGTAATGTTGTACTTTTGACCAAAGATTATTACCTACAAGAGGCAAATCGTCAGTTAAGTGATCAAAATACTTATACAGCATTATTAAAAGACCCCACCACACATTACCAGGAGAGTGCTAGATCACTACTTAGGAGGGGAGTGGAAAATAATATTTTTTCGGAGAGATTTGCTAACAAACTTTTTATTACTCACCCAAAAAAGCCATACTGGTACTGGACACCCAAAATTCACAAAAATGCACAACTACCGCCAGGTCGGCCTATTGTTGCGGGTAGAGGCTCAGTTACCGAGCCCCTGTCCCAATACCTAGATTGGGTCCTGCGCCCATTATTACTTACTATACCAGCTTATTTAAAAGATACTCAACATTTACTGCAAATTTTGGAAAATTTTGGGTGGCAGGAGCATTTTATTTTGGCTAGTATCGACGTGGAGAGCCTCTACACCCGCATCCCTCAGGGTGCGGGTGTGGAGGCTGTCCGGCGTCGACTAGACCAAACGGAAAATCATAGCCCTGTTTACATTAATTACATTTGTGAGATGTTACAGTTTGTATTATCCCATAATGCTTTCCAGTTCAATAATCGCTGGTTTAACCAGCGATCTGGGACTGCGATGGGGACCCCCGTGGCACCTACTTTCGCAAATATTTTTTTGGGGGTCCTAGAGGAAGATAAGGTCTTCTCTTCTAATAATCCTTTCCTTGAATATCTGGCCCTCTATGTTAGATATGTTGACGACGTGCTGGTTATTTGGTCGGGTAGTACGGCCCAGTTTTACCAGTTTGTCGCCTACATGAATGACAATAATTACAATATGCATTTTACTAGTGTGGTGGGCATTAATAATATAGAATTTCTTGACACTAAACTTGTTGCTAAAAATGATCACTTGGAGATTGAGGGATTTAGAAAAATTACAGCTACTAATTCCTTACTTAGATATGACAGCTTTCATTCTCAACATGTCAAAAAATCCCTTCCTTTCGGACAATTTGTCCGATTGAAACGGATAAATACCACTACGGAAACATTTGAAATACAGGCTAAACAATTATGGGACAGACTCAAAGAGAGGGGCTACCCTACATCTATCCTGAGCGAGGCACTATTTAAGGTCAGGAAAATACCTCGCAGTCAATTGTTGCATAAAAAACATAAAAAACATGATAATGACCGTGCCAAATTAAATATAGAAAATCAAACAAAAATTTTTACGTTTTCCTTCATGTACAGCCCTATGGAACATAAAATTAGGTCAGCGATACATAAAAATTGGCATATTCTCCAGCAGGATGATATCTTAAGTAAAACACAGTTGAATAAACCATTAATTTCTTTTCGCAGAACTAAGAATATTAGAGATCATATTGTACGAGGTAGATTACAAGATGATACGTCCAAAAATTGGATAGAAAAATCTAAACCACAAGGATGTTTTAAATGTGGACAGTGCAATTTATGTTCTCACATGATACAAACGAAAAGCATACATTTAGGGTCACAGAATATTGATATCCATGATTTTGTGACATGTAAATCTACCTATATTGTTTATGCATTAGTGTGTACATGCGGTTTTTACTATATTGGGAAGACCATAAGACCCTTGCATAAAAGAATTAGGGAACACTTTCGTTCACTCACTACTGGAAAAGGCTGCCCAAAAGTAATAGAACATATGAAGTATAAACACAATAACAAAATTGAAGATTTAAAATTCCTAGGATTAAAAACAGTTGCACCCTTAAAATTTGGTGGAGATAGACACAAATTATTGTTACGAAAAGAATCTGAAATGATTATACTTACAGACGCCATAGGACCACTAGGACTAAACCTACGGGAGGATTTTAATGTATTTCCATAGTGCAGGTGGATGTTGTTAGCATAGGATCTATGTTCACACCTAGCGTTTTAAATACTATGCATTACCTCCGTTAGTGTTACACAGTTTTAGGCGCTGTTATAGCTAATTAGTAAATACTAATGCTAGTCTCTCTATACCACACACCATAGTTGTGCTTTTAACCCTGTAACGTCTAGTTTTCTATTTTTGTATTACCTGGTGTATGTATTTAAGGGGGAAGGGTTAATTGATGTCAGAGGTCACGTGTAAGCGCTCTGTGTAGCGCGAAACCGGTCGACTTACCTGTCGTTGTTGTTGCGTGGACCAGCGATCCCGAATAAAACTTCTTGCTGTTTCCGTGAGTGCCGTCTGCGATCTCTTCTTTCAAGTTTTCTACGCTTATGCTTATGGCGGACTGAGCACCGGATTTGTGGCATTTGGACCTGAAGGTGCAGTGATCCAGTATACTCCGGCAGAATCGTGAGTGCGGCAGTGCCGACATTTTTCCTTCTCCATGTGTTCGATACCATTTTGGAAACTAGACCCCTCAGGGAACGTAACAAGGGGTAAAGTGAACCTTAATACCCCACAGGTGTTTCACGAATTTTGCATATGTAAAAAAAATATATTTTTTTTTACCTAAAATATTTGATTTCCCAAAAATTTACATTTTTAAAAAGTGTAATAGCAGAAAATACCCCCCAAAATTTGAAGCCCAATTTCTCCCGATTCAGAAAACACCCCATATTGGGGTGAAAATTGCTCTGCTGGTGCACTACAGGTCTCAGAAGAGAAGGAGTCACATTTGGCTTTTTGAAAGCAAATTTTGCTCTGGGGGCATGCCGCATTTAGGAAGCCCCTATGGTGCCAGGACAGCAAAAATACACACATGGCATACCATTTTGGAAACTAGACCCCTCAGGGAACGTAACAAGGGGTAAAGTGAACCTTAATACCCCACAGGTGTTTCACGACTTTTGCATATGTAAAAAAAATTATAATTTTTTTACCTAAAATGCTTGGTTTCTCAAAAATGTTACATTTTTAAAAAGGGTAATAGCAGAAAATACCCCCCAAAATTTGAAGCCCAATTTCTCCCGATTCAGAAAACACCCCATATGGGGGTGAAAAGTGCTCTGCTGGCGCACTACAGGTCTCAGAAGAGAAGGAGTCACATTTGGCTTTTTGAAAGCAAATTTTGCTATGGGGGCATGCCGCATTTAGGAAGCCCCTATGGTGCCAGGACAGCAAAAAAAAAACACATGGCATACCATTTTGGAAACTAGACCCCTCGGGGAACGTAACAAGGGGTTAAGTGAACCTTTATACCCCACAGGTGTTTCATGACTTTTGTATATGTAAAAAAAAAAATTTTTTTTACCTAAAATGCCTGTTTTCCCAAAAATTTTACATTTTTAAAAAGGGTAATAGCAGAAAATATCCGCCAAAATTTGAAGCCCAATTTCTCCCGAGTACGGCGATACCCCATATGTGTCCCTAAACTGTTGCCTTGAAATACGACAGGGCTCCAAAGTGAGAGCGCCATGCGCATTTGAGGCCTAAATTAGGGACTTGCATAGGGGTGGACATAGGGGTATTCTACGCTAGTGATTCCCAAACAGGGTGCCTCCAGCTGTTGTAAAACTCCCAGCATGCCTGGACAGTCAGTGGCTATCTGGCAATACTGGGAGTAGTTGTTTTGCAACAGCTGGAGGCTCCGTTCTGGAAACAGTGGCGTACCAGACGTTTTTCATTTTTATTGGGGAGGGGGGCTGTGTAGGGGTATGTGTATATGTAGTGTTTTTTACTTTTTATTTTATTTTGTGGTAGTGTAGTGTAGTGTTTTTAGGGTACAGTCGCACGGACGGGGGTTCACAGTAGTTTCTCGCTGGCAGTTTGAGCAGCGGCAGAAAATTTGCTGCAGCTCAAACTTGCAGCCGGATACTTACTGTAATCCTCCGCCCATGTGAGTGTACCCTGTACGTTCACATTGGGGGGGGGGGGGGGGGGGAACATCCAGCTGTTGCAAAACTACAACTCCCAGCATGGACGGTCTATCAGTGCATGCTGGGAGTTGTAGTTTTGCAACAGCTGGAGACACACAGGTTGTGAAACACCGAGTTTGGTAACAAACTCAGTGTTTTGCAACCAGTGTGCCTTCAGCTGTTGCAAAAGCTACAACCCCCAGCATGTATGGACAGCGGAAGGGCATGCTGGGTCTTGTAGTTATGCAACAGCCGGAGGCATACTACATTGGCTGGGGATGCTGGGGATTGTAGTTATGCAACAGCTGGAGACACATTGGTTTGCTACATAACTCAGTGTGCCTTCAGCTGTTGCAAAACTACAACTCTCAGCAGTCACCGACAGCCAACGGGCATGCTGGGAGTTGTAGTTATGCAACCACCAGATGCACCACTACAACTCCCAGCATGCACTTTAGCTGATTGTGCAAGCTGGGAGTTGTAGTTACACAACAGCTGAAGGTACACTTTTCCATAGAAAGAATGTGCCTCCAGCTGTTGCAAAACTACAAGTCCCAGCATGCCCATAAGGGCATGCTGGGAGTTGTGGTGGTCTGCCTCCTGCTGTTGCATAACTACAGCTCCCAGCATGCCCTTGTTGCATGCTGGGAGTTGTTGCTAAGCAACAGCAGGAGGCTGTCACTCACCAACGATCCACACAGGACTGTCCCTCGCCGCCGCCGCCGTCGCTCCTGGGGCCCTGATACCAACAGGGACGCCGGGGATCAGGGTCCCCAGCACCCGGGGTCGTCTTCACGCACCCGCTCACGTCCTCCGGAAGAGGGGCGGAGCGGGTTGTGGGAGTGACACCCGCAGCAGGCGCCCTGATTGGTCGGCCCGTAATCTGGCCGACGAATCAGGGCGATCGTGAGGTGGCACCAATGCCACCTCACTCCTGCAGGCTCTGGCTGTTCGGGGCCGTCTCTGACGGCCCCGATCAGCCAGTAATTCCGGGTCATCGGGTCACTGGAGACCCGATTGACCCGGAATCCGCCGCAGATCGCTGGACTGAATTGTCCAGCGATCTGCGGCAATCGCCGACATGGGGGGACATAATGACCCCCCTGGGCGATATGCCGGGATGCCTGCTGAACGATTTCAGCAGGCATCCGGCTCCGGCTCCCCTCCGGCTAGCGGTGGGGGACGGAAATGCTCAGGGCGTATCCATACGCCCTCGGTCCTTAAGGACATGGAAACGGGGGCGTATGGATACGCCCTATGTCCTTAAGGGGTTAAATGATAAGAGTGTTAGTATTGAAACAATATTCTGACACAGACCCCTTTATAGATCGTTTCCTATAAGTGTCCCGTTTTCAAGTTGAATTCATCCATATTATATGTTTTCCCATTATGAACAAGCATCTGTAGGCCTTTATAAATATAATGGTAATACAGATTGCCACTGAGATTAAGTGATAGCGCAGGCGCACTAGTATGAATCTAGGAGAACACAAAGGATAACTCCTTACACATGCGCGGTGGGAGACTGCGAAGGTTGCGTGAGTCTAAGTCCTAGCGCCTGCGCAGCAGTGCTCATCGGACTTAACACTAGATACAGCCGTCATGTGACGTTGGGTCACATGATATGGCAAAAGGTAAACATTAGGACGTACTAGGTCGCATCGGAAGTGATGCGGCAAGAGAAGGGAGAACGCGCGGAGGAAGTGACACCTGGAAGCCTTAATTGGTAAGTGTATAAATATGCTGGACAGGCATGGTACGCCGGACCTCACTACTTTGAGAAAGCCCGGTCCACAGCGAAACGTTAGTTTAGGAGGCAATATTTTAATATCGGCATTCCCAGCGGCACTATAAATATTGGTACCTTTCAGCAGTGTCACAGTGTTCTGCTGCGACTGAGAGGCGCGGTAGCGCTACCAGTAGCGGCACACTGATAGACTGCTTATTTGGTCTAAATGACAAGCACATTTGCATTTAGGTGCACGCACTTTGGCTGGCCGGATTTTTAATCCAAACCCCCCCCCCCCTCTTTTTCTTCACTGTATATACCACAAGCACTTTAAGTTCCTCGTTTATACAAGAATAAATAAAAGCTAAGTTTTAATAAGACTGTAGGCAGTCTCTAGTTTAGGGCAGTCCTGAGGGGCTTGTCCCTAAAATTGTGATATATATTATTTGCCCTGAAACTACTAGGGGATCAATTTGGTGGTGTTAGCTTGGAAGAGAAGGAGCGCCATTGAGCTTTTGGAGAGAAAATTTGTTTGGAATGGAAGTTGGGGGCCATGTGCATTTACAAAGCCCCCCATGGTGCCACAACAGTGGGTGCAGTGAGCATCTACACCCCACTGGCGTTTGACAGATCTTTGGAACAGTAGGCTCTGCAAATGAAATATTCAATTTTTCCTTTTCCCGGATCACTGTTCCAAATATCTGTCAGACACCGATGAGGTATAAATGCTTACTGTACCCATTATTACATTACATGAGGGGTGTAGTTTTCAAAATGGGGTCACATGTGGGGGAGTCAATTGTTCTGGCCCCATGGGGGCTTTGTAAACACATGTGGCCTTCAATTCCTGACAAACTTTCTCTCCAAAAGTCCAATGGCGCTCCATCTCTTCTGAGCATTGTAGTGCACCCGCAGAGCACTTTACATCCACATATGGGGTATGTTCTTACTCAGAAGAAATGGGGTTACACATTTTGGGGGGCATTTTTCCTATTTTCACAAAAATTTAGGGTAACATCAGCATTTTTGTGATTTTTTATTTTTATTTTCCCATCCAACTTTAATGAAAATTTGTCAAACACCTATGGGGATTTAAGGCTCACTATACCGCTTGTTACATTCTGTGAGGGGTGTAGTTTCCAAAATGGGGTCACATGTGGGTATTTATATTTTTTCGTTTCTGTCAATTTAGGCCTCAAATGTACATAGTGCACTCTCAATAGTGAGCCCGCAGAGCATTTTATGCCCACACAATGGGTATTTTCGTACTCAGGAGAAATTGCATTACAAATTTTGGGGGTCTCTTTTTTACTTTTACCTCTTTTGAAAATGATAAGTATGGAGCAACACCAGCGTTAGTGTAAAAAGTTTTTTTTTTTTTACAATAACATGCAAGTGTAGATCCCAACTTTACCTTTTCATAAGGGGTAAATGGAGAAAATGACCCCCAAATTTTTTTAGCCAATTTCTCTTGAGTACAGAAATACCCCATATGTGGTACTAAATTGTTGCCTTGAAATATGACAGGGCTCCGAAGTGAGAGAGCGCCATACGCATTTGAGGCCTAGATTAGGGATTTGCATTGGACCGGACCCGGATGCAAGAATTAAACTTGCCTCCGGATAACAAAATTACCCTACAGCAGTGTTTCCCAAATAGGGTGCCTCCAGCTGTTGCAAAACTGTGTAGGGGTATATGTAGTGTTTAACTTTTCATTTTGTGTAGTGTCGTGTCTTTAGGGTACATTTAAACAGGTGGGGGTTTACACCGAGTTTCCCGCTGGGAGTTTGGGCTGCAGCGGAAAATTTGCTGCATCTCAAACTTGCAGCGAGAAACTCACTGTAATCCCCGCCCATGTAAAAGTACCCTGTACATTCACATGGGGGCGGGGGGCAAACCTCCAGGTGTTGCCAAATCTACAACTCCCAGCATGCCCTTCGGCTGTCTGTGCATGCTGGGGGTTGTAGTTATGCAACAGCTGGAGGCACACTGGCTGCAATACACTGAGAGTTTGTTACTTAACTCAGTGTTTCGCAACCGTTGTGCCACCAGCTATTACAAAACTACAACTACCACCATGTACAGTCTATCAGTGCATGCTGGAAGTTGTAGTTTGCAATAGCTGGAGGGACACTGGTTGCGAAACACTGATTTAGGTAACAAACTCAGTGTTTTGCAACCAGTGTGTCTTCAGCTGTTGGAAAAGCTAAAACTCTCAGCATGCACGGACAGCCAAAGGGCATGCTAGGACTTGTAGTTATGCAACAGCTGGAGGCATACTACTTAAACTCCCAGCATGCCCTTTGGCTGCCCATGCATGCTGGGGGTTGTAGTTATGCAACAGCTGGAGGCACACTGGTTGCAAAACAATGGGAGTTTGTTTCTTAACTCAGTGTATCGCAACCAGTGTGCCTCCAGCTGTTGCAAAACTACAACTCCCAGCATGTGGGAGTTGCAGTTTGCAAGAGCTGGTGCGAACTGGTTGCAAAACACTGACTTAGGTAACAAACTCTGTGTTTCGCAACCAGTGTGCCTTCAGCTGTTGCAAAACAACAACTATCAGCATGCACTTACAGCCGAAGGGCATGCTGGGACTTGTAGTTAAGCAACAGCTGGAGGCACACTACTGCAATGCCATGCTGGGAGTTGTTGTTATGCAACAGCAGAAGGCATAACTACAACTCCCTGCATTCCCTTTGGCTGCCCGTGCATGCTGGGGGTTGTAGTTATGCAACAGCTGGACGCACAAAAATGCAGGGAGTTGCACCTGTGCCTTCTGCTGTTGCATAACAACAACTCACAGCATGACCTTTTGTGCATGCTGGGAGTTGCTGCTTAGCAACAACAGGAGGCCAGCCTTACCTCCTGCTGCTGCACACGCCAGATCCTCGTTCTACCGCCGCCGACTGCACTCCTGAGGCCCCGATCAGGACGCTGATGCCGGGGATCGGGGTCCCCAGCATCAGGTGAAGACTCCCGGCACCTGCTCGTGCCACCTCACTCCTGCTGCTAAACGATGATAGGTGCCGTCTCAGATGGCACCTATCATCCTTTTTTTCAGGGTCACCGGGGACCCGATTGACCCGGAATTGTCACCGACAGGCGTTGTCACGGGATGCCTGCTGAATGATTTCAGCAGGCATCCTGGTCTGGTCCCCACCCGGCAAGCAGCAGGGACCGGAAATACTCAGGACGTACAGGTACGCCCTGAGTCCTTAAGTATCAGGGATGCAGGGAATATACACATGCCTTACATCCCCAAGAGGTTAAGAGAGATTACCCATTACCCCGTACGTCCTGGCGTTTTCCGATCCCTGCCGTGCGCCGGGCAGAGATCGGAACAGCATGTCTGCTGATATCCTTCAGCAGGCATGCCGTGCAAATGCCGAGGGGGGTCCTGGGACCCCCGCATGTCGGCGATCGCTGGAAATCGCTTGCGCAATCACGCAAGCGATCTTCGGCGATTCGGGTCATTCGGGTCACTTGTGACCCGATGACCAGGAAATACATGGTGATCGGCGGTGTACAATTACACCGCCAATCACCTGCAGTTGCTGGGGAGCGGTGACAATACTGTCACCGCCCCAGCAACGCTGCTATTGGCCGGCGATCGTCCGGCCAATAGCAGAGCAGCAGAGGAGGGGTTAACGGTCCCTTCCCGCTGCTAGACCCGCTGTTTTCGTTCAGTCAGCGGGTGCAGCAGCAGGAAGAGGACCGTTGATCCCCCCTCAGAGCTCCGGAGCCCCTCAGGAGCTGTAGAATAGGGAAAGCTGAGTGCAGGGACAGGTAGGAGCAAATAAGTAACACAGTGTAAGAAAAGTTAAAAAAAAAAGTTAAAAAAAAAGTAAAAAAAAAGTACCCCCCCCGACCCCCTAATAGGTCCCCAAGGGTTCTATTAGGGTCTGATCCCGGACCCCGAGTCCTATTAGGGGTTCAGGGAGCTGCGTGTGCCACACCCTTTTTTTATTTTGGCCGCAGCTTTTTTTTTTTTTTTTAAATCCCCCCCCCCTGACCCCCTAATAGGTCCCCCAGGGTCCTATTAGG
This sequence comes from Hyla sarda, assembly GCF_029499605.1. Taxonomy (NCBI): domain Eukaryota; kingdom Metazoa; phylum Chordata; class Amphibia; order Anura; family Hylidae; genus Hyla; species Hyla sarda. The sequence continues at coordinate 373,068,153 of NC_079189.1, read as the reverse complement.
GTCTGATCCCTTACCCCGGGTCCTATTAGGGGTTCAGGGAGCTGCGTGCGCCACCTCATTTATTTTTTTTTGGCCACAGCTTTTTTTTTATATTACTGTTATTACACTTTTTACACCAAGCACCACACAGTACATACTTCCCCGCCCCATCCCCGCACACACCTCCTCCCCCCCGCCACTGACCCCCCTCCCGCCAACGTAGAAAAAAGGCGATGGCCCGCCGGGCATTTTTGGTAGCGGAGGCTTACGCTTTTTTAGCCTCCGACTCCGAATCTGCCAGTGAGGACGATGAAGATCCAACTTTTTTGTGTTCTTCATCGCCCTCCTCATCATCAAGTAGTGATGATGAGTCCCCTGTACGGTGGCGGAGACGCCGCCAGGCGAGGCCACGCACCCCCCATGAGAGTGACCCAGTGGCCGACACTAGTACGAGTGGCAATGCCGCTCGTAATAGGAGTCCGGCCCCCCAGACAAGTGCAGCAGAGCCCCCTTCCGCTGACCCTGTCTGGAGCCCCCCAGAGGATTATCAGCCACGGATTCCTGAGTATGTTGGCGACTCAGGAATCCGGATTGACACGGCTGGGTTCACTGACTTTTTAAAGTTTTTTTTCAGTGACAGGCTGGTCAATCTAATGGTGGAGCAAACGAACTTGTACGCCCAGCAGTTCATTGCCCACCACCCCGATTCCTTTTTGGCCAGGTCCAATGAATGGCGCGCCATTGATGCAGCGGAAATGAGGACATTTTGGGGCCTCACGCTGCATATGGGCCTGGACAAAAAAACAAGTGTCTGTCATTACTGAAGCGGGGACTTCCTATACCAGACCCCGCTTTACAGTATGGCGATGACACGGAAGCGGTACGAGGCGATTCGGAAATGCCTGCATTATGCAGATAATGAGGCATGTCCGCCCCGAGGTGATCCCACCCATGACGGGCTTTACAAAGTGAGGCCGGTCATCGATCACTTTGGGGCCAAATTTTTGGAGGCCTACATACCGCTCAGGGACCTCTCGGTAGATGAGTCTCTCATCAGTTTTAAGGGGAGACTCATCTTCCGCCAGTATATTCCCTCAAAGCGGGCGCGGTATGGCGTGAAGCTCTATAAACTCTGCGAGAGTACCTCCGGGTACACTTGCAGGTTTAGAGTATATGAGGGACGAGATTCCTGTATTGAACCCCCAGATTGTTCCCCCACTCTGGGTGTTAGCGGGAAAATAATTTGGGACCTTATGCACCCATTGCTGGATAAGGGTTTCCACGTATACGTGGACAACTTTTATACCAGCATCCCTCTGTTCAAATCCCTTTCCGCCAGATCCACGTCCGCTTGTGGGACCGTGCGGAAGAATCAGAGAGGCCTCCCTCTAAATTTTGTTAAGACGCCTATCCCCAAGGGTGAGTCCCGTGCCCTGACCCATGATAACCTGTTGTTGGTCAGGTATAAGGATAAGAGGGATGTCCTTATACTCACCACTATTCATGGGAATGGCAGCACCCCTGTCCCTGTGCGAGGTACCGCGGGACCGGTCCTCAAGCCCGATTGTATTCTGGACTACAATCGGTATATGGGGGGAGTTGATCTCTCTGATCAAGTCCTCAAGCCATATAACGCCATGCGGAAAACACGGGCATGGTACAAAAAAGTTGCGGTCTACTTGGTACGGGTTGCCATGTACAATGCTTTTGTACTATCCCAGTACGCTGGCAACACAGGGACATTCCTCCAGTACCAAGAAGAAGTCCTAAGGTTCCTGATCTTTGCTGACCGGGAAAGAGCAGGCCGGACTTCCCAAGGGTCTGGAGTTATAGGCGCCAGGATCGTCCCAGGCCAACACTTTCCAGGTGAGATTCCCCACAGTGGAAAGAAGGGGCGATCCCAGAAAAAATGCAGAGTGTGTTACAGGAGGGGGATTCGGAGGGACACCAGGTACCAATGTAACACTTGCTCAGATAATCCGGGCCTCTGCATAGGCTGCTTCAGGGAGTATCACACTTCCATGCAGCCCTAAATTTTCCCTTTTCATTAGAATTTTCCATAATTTGACCAATGTACCAAGTCCAGAGTACATTCCAAAATATAACCCCCATAAATCACTAAATTGCCCCAAAAAAACTGAAAAAAAACCCCTGATAAGACCTCTGGGGGTATTTTTTCAAAAATGGGTCATAGGTCACTGAGTCACTATCATCGGGGACTTTTTATGTTGCCTCAAATGCGCAGCGCTCTCTCTCCACCTGAGCGGGGTGCGCATTTGAGGCAACAGGTTAGGGATGGCCACACACATCACATTCCCAGAATGATGACTCAGAGCATAGGGTTTGGGGCGGGCATATTTTTTTTAGTTTTGGCTATGCTCTGGGTCATCATTCTGGGAACATATCCTGTTTTATTATTTTATGATTTATAGTTTTCTGGCCCACTGTACCCCATATTACGGGCCTCTGTACCCCACCTGTCTACCCCAGTTACGGCCCGTTGTCCCCCATAGTGTTCCCCTATTTTAGGGCTCAGTGCTCCCCCCATTAATGCTCCTTGAGGGGGGATCCCACATCCTGGCTGCTATAATAAGCTCAAGGCCCCTGACTGACTTCCCACTCCAAGACCTGGTGTGCACCCGCGGAGCAAAAATCATAAAAAATTAAGGTATGTCCTTATTCCAAAGAAATGTATTTACAAATTTTGGGGTGTCTTTTCTGCTATTAACCCTTGTAAAAATTTAAAATTTGGGGGAAAACCCACATTTTAGTGAAATTTTTATTTTTTTATTTTACATATGCAAAAGTTGTGAAACCCCTGTGGGGTATTAAGGCTTACTTTACCCCATGTTACGTTCCTCAAGGGGTCTAGTTTCCAAAATGTGATGCCATGTGGGTTTTTTTTGCTGTCCTGGCACCATAGGGGCTTTCCAAATGCGACATGTCCCCCCCATTTCAGCAAAGTTTGCAAATGTGACTCCTTCTCTTCTGAGCATTGTGGCACTCCTGCAGTGCACTTGACGTCCACTTATGGGGTACCTCCATACTCAGAAGAGATGGGGTTACAAATTTTGGGGGGTATTTACTGCTATTAACCCTTGCAAAAATGTGAAATTTGGGGGGAAACACACATTTTAGTGAAAAAAAAATAAAAAAATTTTACATATGGAAAAGTCGTGAAACCCCTGTGGGGTATTAAGGCTCACTTAATTCCTTGTTACGTTCCTCAAGGGGTCTAGTTTCCAAAATGGTATGCCATGTGGGGTTATTTTGTTGTTCTGGCACCATAGGGGCTTCCTAACTGCGACATGCCCCCCTAGCAAAATTTGCTCTCAAAAAGCCAAATATTACTCCTTCTCTTCTGAGCATTGTAGTTCGCCCGTAGTGCACTTAAGGGGAACTTTTGGGATACCTCCATACTCAGAAGAGATGGGGTTACAAATTTTGTGGGGTATTTACTGCTATTAACCCTTGCAAAAATGTGAAATTTGGGGGGAAACACACATTTTAGTGAAAAAAAATAAAAAAAATTTACTTATGGAAAAGTCGTGAAACCCCTGTGGGGTATTAATGCTCACTTAATTCCTTGTTACGTTCCTCAAGGGGTCTAGTTTCCAAAATGGTATGCCATGTGGGGTTATTTTGTTGTTCTGGCACCATAGGGGCTTCCTAAATGCAATATGCCCCCCAAAAACCATTTCAGAAAAACGTACTCTCCAAAATCCCCTTGTCGCTCCTTCGCTTCTGAGCCCTCTACTGCGCCCGCAGAACACTTTACATAGACATATGAGGTATGTGCTTACTCGAGAGAAATTGGGCTACAAAAACAAGTATAAATTTTCTCCTTTTACCCCTTGTAAAAATTCAAAATTTGGGTCTACAAGAACATGCGAGTGTAAAAAATGAAGATTGTGAATTTTCTCCTTCACTTTGCTGCTATTCCTGTGAAACACCTAAAGGGTTAAAATGCTGACTGAATGTCATTTTGAATACTTTGGGGGGTGAAGTTTTTATAATGGCGTCATTTGTGGGGCATTTCTAAGATGAAGACCCTTCAAATCCACTTCAAACCTGAATTGGTCCCTGAAAAATTGTGATTTTGGAAATTTTGTGAAAAATTGGAAAATTGCTGCTGAACTTTGAAGCCCTCTGGTGTCTTCCAAAAGTAAAAACTCGTCAATTTTATGATGCAAATATAAAGTAGACATATTGTATATGTGAATAAAAAAAAATAATATTTGGAATATCCATTTTCCTTACAAACAGAGAGCTTCAAAGTTAGAAAAATGCAAAATTTTCAAATTTTTCATCAAATTTTGGGATTTTTCACCAAGAAAGGATGCAAGTTACCAAAAAATTTTACCACTAAGTTAAAGTAGAATATGTCACGAAAAAACTATCTCGGAATCAGAATGATAACTAAAAGCATTCCAGAGTTATTAATGTTTAAAGTGACAGTGGTCAGATGTGCAAAAAATGTCCGGGTCCTAAGGTGTAAAATGGCTGGGTCCTTAAGGGGTTAAAGGAATAAGGTAAAAAAACATGAAGCTGATGCCAATTGTCCCAAAACAGAGGTAAAATTTCATCTTGGCCAAAATATATCAGAATAAATCCCTGACTCAATGTTCTATTCCCATAAATCTAGTATCCATTCCTATCTGTGATGATGGTGAAACCTTCTTTCCTTTAGACATAGAGGATGCCCCCTTGTCATGGTCACCGGCCTAAGTATAAAATGCTCACTAGAAAGATCTTTGTACTGTGCCTTCATATATTTGTATATTGTGATCATATCGCCCCTAAGACGTCTTTTCTTCAAACTAAATAACCCGAGATTGATAACCAGTCTACTTATATACAGATAACCAGTTCAGTCATGCCCTAGTCATGTCTTTCTAACATATAGATGCCCAAAATTGAACACAATATTCCTTATGTGTTCTGACTAATGATTTATGCAAAGGCAAAACTATGTCCTTGTCACAAGCCTCTACGCCTCTCTTGATACATCCCATGACTTTGTTAGCCTTGGTAGCAGCTGCCTGGCACTGATCATTAAAGTTGAATTTACTATCTACCAGCCCAACGGCCCAAGTGAATAACCTTACATTTATCCATATTAAACTTAATTTGCCATGTCTGTGCCCAAGTCTTGAGCTTCACCAGATCCCTATGTATGATTATGTTATCCTCCTCTATGGTGATCAACTTACCCAGTTTAGTGTCTGCAAATATTGAAATTGTACTTTGTAATCCCTCAACAAGGTCATTAATAAACATATTGAAAAAGAAGTGGACCCAGTACTGATCCTTGTGGTACTCCACTTGTAACTGTCCCCCAACCAGAGTAAGTTCCATTGATATCTACTCCACTGCTTCCTAAAACCAACACTATCTCTATTAGAGATGAGCAAAGTTACAGTGATTCAATTAATCACGAACCTCACAGCTCAGCAGTTGCTGACTTTAGCCTGCATAAATTAGTTCAGCTGTCAGGTGCTCCGGTGGGCTGGAGATTCTCTCCTAAGACTGTATCCACCTTTTCCAGCCCACTGGAGCACCTGAAAGCGGAACTAATTTATGCATAAAGTCAGCAACCGCAAGGTTTGTGGCAAATTGAATTGCTGTAACTTCATTTATCTCTAATCTCTATCACTAACTTTAAAGGGGTACTCTGGTGGAAAACTTTTTTTTAAATCAACTGATGCCAGAAAGTTAGTACCCCTTTAAGCTATGGTCTCATCTTTCATAGGCACCATATGGCAAATTATATCTTAAACATATGACTTCTTTAGCCTTCTGCCTTCTACAATTCCCTCCCACCCTCAAAAAACAACTCCCTCACCCCACCATCCCATATGATTCCTACAATTTTGGAGCATTCCTAGACATCCACTTCCTCGCTAACTTTAATATAACTATCAAAAATAGTTTACCCAGTAGTACTTCCTCTACAAATTTTCCATTTTTCACTCTCCTACCTAGGCATCCTCATTTAATGTATTAACCTTTTGTGTGGCAAAGTATTAACCCCTTGGCGACACACGACGGGCCTGGTCAGTCATGGAGTCGCGAAAGGTGTATGGAATGGGCAGCTAACCCGAGCCCGGCGGCCCCCAGCTTATTCTTGTAGCTGGGGGCAACCGCAAATAGCTGGCATGCGGTGATTGCTGCGGCCGGCTATTAACCCTTTAGATCGCCCCTGTCAAAGGTGAGACAGTAGCATCTAAAGGGACCTTTAATCTGTAAGAAAAGTGATCAAAAAGTCTGATCAATACCACAAATACCAATAAAAACAATAGATTTCAGCGCAAACAATTAGTCCTCATACAGCTCGGTATACGAAAAAATCTAAAAGTTATAGGAGTCAGAAAAGGACAATTTTATGCAAACTTATATGTGTACAAAAAGTTATAATTTTTTAAAAGTAGTAAAATAAAACAAAACCTATATAAAAAAAAGGGTATAGTTTTAACCGTATGGACCTACAGAATAGAGATAATGGGGGGAATTCATTAAGATCTGTGCTGAGGAAAAGTTGACCAGTTTTTGCCCATAGCAACCAATCAGATAACTTCTTTCATTTTTCAGAGGCCTTTTCAAAAAGGAAAGAAGCGATCTGATTGGTTGCTATAGACAACTGATCAACTTTTCCTCAGCACAGGTCTTAAGGAATTTCCCCCAATATGTGCACTGCATAGAATCAAAAGCCCCCCCAGAGCTACAAAAACCTTTTTTTTTTTTTTTTTTTTCAATTTTGCCCCACAAATAATTTTCTTTTTGTTTCACTGTAAGTTTGGTAGTAAAATGAGCAAAGTCATTACAAAGTATAATTAGTGACGCAAAAAACAAGCCCTCTGTAGGTGAAAAAGTGAAAGCGTTATGGCTAATAAAAGGCGAGGAGGAAAAAATGAAAGTGCAAAAATTAAAAATCCCTTTGTTCTTAAGGGGTTAAATGCCTTGTAAAAGTCCCGATATACAACGTCCACAGCTTCCCCCCTGGTCCAATCTGTAACTGACCTCCTCATAGAAGCTTTTCTAATTAGCCTGACAGGACCGATCCTGCATAAACCCATGTTGGTACTGAGTTAGAGGGTTATTTTTCTTACAATATTCTAGAATATCATCTCTCAGGAAACCCTCAAACCCCCCCCCCCCCCCAAAAAAACGATGTTAAATTTACAAGCCTACAAAAGCATGCACTAGTGGAGCCAGCCTCCCATCTGCAAGTGTATTGTAAATACAAACCCACCAGGACATAACAATCGCGGTTGCAGGGGAAGGGGGCAGCGTGAGGGTCCTAACTACTATATGGGGCAGTGTGAGGGTCCTAACTACTTATACAAGGGCAATGTGGAGGACCTAACTACTATATGGGGCAGTGGGGGGGGGGGGGCTAACTACAGTAAGGGGGAAGGGTAGGGTGTTTAACTACTATTTAGGGCAATGTTATACAGAAGGGGAGTCTGTATAGAGGTAAGGATTGTACTGGAATGGGGAGCCTAAAATGTTTGACTGGCAGATTCTGCTGGGATGAGTCATGACTAGAGGAGTCTTGATGATGCCAGAGCTGCATGGGAAAAAAAAGGAAAAATGCATGACTCTGATCAGAGAATACGGCCCCTGTGAGTAACTATGTGTAACTGTAAATGATCACCCATTTGGTCTTTAGATCCCATGAAGTGGTGCTGGTATCTTTTTCTATATTATATGGTCACAGTTTGGGGGGGGGGGGCATCGCTTTGTATATAGTAGATTTTACTCAAAAACAGTATGGTGGTATTATCTACTCACTATGTAATGTATTGGTAGTGGTCATGGAGTAGCGGTATTATGTATTAGTTTGGGTAGGAGGAGCCCAGGGTCCAGTTATAACGAAAACTGCTTCTGTAACATACAGACATTACTTATGTATAAAGGCGAAACAGGTTTAGCTGTAAACGCAGAGAAATGTGTCAAAGGGCTAACAAAGTCCCAAGCAAAATAGTTGAAAAAATGCACAAATAAAAAAGTTATTTTGAAAATGTCAGTAGTTTCTTGGTACAAAGGTATTTAAAAAATGTAAAAATAATTTAACAAGTAATTTGCTAAAATATTATGGAGTTCCACTGTAAAAAAAAATAAAAGCTCATGATTGCATATGCCTTGTTACAGTCTCCTTTGTAGTCTCTGGGAGTTATGTAAGAACACTCCCTGAATGTGTTCAAATTAATTTATTTTTTTTCATCTGATTTAGACATGGCTCTAATGCTACAGTTGCATCTTTCTGCTAAGAAAAGCTTTAGCCTAAATGACTGCCTTGAAACAATTCAGCATGTTTGTAATGTAAACCAATAACTTTCCACTGCCTGAAGCAACAAGCATACACAAATAACATGATATCAGATTGTGGACACAACAACTCTTAAAATACATTCAAGTCTGCACTGGATGTCTAGAAACATTACAAAAGTCAAAATCCAAGATGACATAAACCAAGGTTTACCCTATTTTGTCTTTGTCTATCATTTATAACTAAGGAACCAGACCTGAATTTCTAGATACACTGCATAAGTTTACTGATAGGGCAGAAGAACTGCAGGAAAAGCTGGTGTCATCTTTCTACTATTTATGTAATAAATTAGGCCTGAAAGTTTAGAAACATTTTATGAGATTAGATTACAATGTAGCATTCATTATTTACCTAAAGTAAGCCTAATGTTAACAAAAATATTATAAACTTCGAAAAAACTTTTTTTTCGTTGGTATCTCACACCATCTCGTCTAGCTCTTTTCTCTGATATATCTGATAAATTCTAGTGCACCCATATTCCCTTATTGTAAAATTCTAGCGTTGCCCTAATATTGTCTCGTTCCTCCATATTTAGTGGGAATGTCCCAAAATTTTGGAGAAGATTGGGAAAATTTCTTTCCCAACTTTGCAGGTTTCCAGTTATCCTTAATCCTGCTTTAGTTCTTCTGAATATAGATATACGCATATATACTCATTTTCACAGGACTATCATCATGCACACTATATGGCTAAGTTTCCACTTTTTTCTGGCAGTTTTTGGAAAATTGCCACTGCAGTTTTTGAGCCATAGTCAGAGGTGGATCCATAAGGTAAGAAAAGTGTAAGTCCTTCCTTTATATGTCCTATTCCTTTTGAATACACTTCTGGCTTTGGCTCAAAACCTGAAGTGGCAGTATACCAAAAACTGCCAGAAAAAAAAACAAGTGGAAACTTAGCCTTTTAGCGGCTAGACATAACATAACGAAAAAATGGAGATCTGATATGGTACCATCAATAAAAGAAATTAATTCCAACTGTTGGCATGAGTACAAGGTCTCATCTGCCCTAAATACTGATAGAGATTTTCTCTCCAGATGGGATGTTTGGCTACATAGCCCATTCAATACAATGTAGAAGAGTACTGTTCATCCGGCACTACTATTCCTCCTAAGGTGCAACAACCAGGTAAGAAAGGGGGCAGGCATTTCGGATCCCCGCTGAACAGCTGGGTGGTGCTCGGAGTATAACGTGGACACGATAAGTATCAGACAAACCAGAAGAAAAGACTCGGCAACTCAACAATGCTGTAAGATGTGTGGACTTTATTCCATATAGTGGATCATGACACAGTCCATGTAAGAGAAGTCGGCACCAAACTGCACTGTCCCACCTGTACCACCTGTACAGGTGGGACAGTGCAGTTTGGTGCCGACTTGGCACTTCCTCAAGCCACCCAAACATGAACGAGTAGCTTGAGGAAGTGCCCAGTCAGAAAAAAACTGCGCTGTCTCACCTGTACCACCTGGCTCCACCACCTCCCTTCCCTGACATGGACTGTGACATGATCTGCTATATGGAATAAAGTCCACACGTCTTACAGCATTGGTGAGTTGCCAAGTCTTTTCTTTTGCTTTGTCTGATAGCCCATACAATACTGTTCAATTATAAAATAAAAAATGTACCTCAAATAAGTACAACCCTGAGTGAGTCTTTACCGTCTTCACATTGGGTATATACTTTACTATACACATATCTCTACCTTGTTATGTACTTTTATATTATAAGTGCAATTATTATTATTGTTTTCTTGTCTTGGTTTATTATATGTATAACTAAACTATGTGCAATATATATACTTTCATTTAGACATATTTGCAAACTTATTTTTTTGCTATATTATACTTGTATATGTTCATTGTATTATCCTCTATATGTTTGGAGCTTTGTTCCATATTTTTTGTTTTGAAAAAATAATAATAAAAATTACTGTTATAAAATAAAAAAAATAAAAAATATATATTATAGCTTCATATAAACCCCAAGATGTATGGAACCATGATACTGCATCCATATGGCACTAGACCTTTGCACATCTCAGATTTCATACAGAGACATAAAGTTTTTATTTATTTTTTTAATTATACATCCATTATTACTAGTATTCGCCCCTAAAATATTTTAGAAAAAAATACTTTTATAATGCTCCAGATTTATCAATTTGCCTGAAACCATACCTATCTGGTTTTATCCTTAGCAACCAATCACAGCTCAGCTTTTGTATCTAAACAAGCTCTGATAAAAGGATAGCTAAGCTGTTAATGGTTGTTATGGGAAAAAAATAGTTAAGGTTTTAGGCAGATTGATAAATCTGGGCCAATGTGTTACCTATAGAGGCTCCATATGGGACACACAAGTACAGACTGTTTCCATAGTATAGGATTGCAGGGACTTAGGGGAACATTTATTAAAGCATTTAGTTGGATTTTCTTGCTTAAAATTGTCGCAAAAAAAAGTCGCACATACGCTCTTTTTCCTGCGACTTTTTGCATGTTCAGTGTCCTAAGCAAAAAATAAAAATCTTGCTTACCAAAGCAAAAAGTGATTTTTGACTTGCAGTGGTCAGAGATTTATCAAGTGCAAAAAAGTCGAATTGCATGAAAAAAACTACTAAATTTACTCAAGCTCAGACATGGAGCAGAAAAAGCCACTACCAAAGCAAAAAAAGAAAAAGTGCTTAAGAGAAAGAAATTTATTAACAGGCTGAAACCAGTTGATAAATACATCGCACATAAGCAAAAAAATTGTAAGAATAAAATAACTAAAAAAAGGAATACATAAGCAAACATTGATATATGTCCCCCTTAGTGTTCCTGTATACAAATTCCATGTACACAGCTCAGATGTGAGCATGATGACTTAAATATACCTTTGTATAACAGCAAAACACAAACTGCAGTTGTGTCTTGGTAGGAATTCAATGGATGTCAAAAATAATTTGTAAAAAATGTTTTCTAATCATTCCACAACTGGGTTGTTCTTTGTGCTCCTTTATCCCAGATGGTTTCCTTTAGAATAAATTCACTATAAATTAATTTGATGGAGTTTTCTGCTGTTGATCCAATCTTTGTTAATTATTACTGGATGGTGCAGTTTGTTAGGATGAAGAGAAAAAAAGGTTTCTAGTGGAGGTAATATGTAGCACGCATGCATCAATCTTTGTAACTATTGTAATTCTCTAATCTTTGGGACTACTGTAAGACTTTTTAAGGCATATACTGTAGTTTACATAGTTGTGTGTTGTAATTAATCTGCTGATTCCCCTGATTCTGTAGGGGAAAGCAGTAGTTCTCTTTTAGCAATGTTTTCAGTCAGCGCATAAAAAATCCCTATTGAGTATACACCAGTCTAATGTTGTAGAAAACAACAAACATTGTAAAAATATTACTTGCAATGAGGATGTTGTTGTGACAATAAATTAGGACTGGTTTGCAAGCTATAACTTTTTGATCCTGCGTGACCAATTATTACAGTATGTGTGTGACTAGGGTTAGACAAGCCCAATGGCAGGTCCAGCCATAACAGAGCCCATGATGTCTAGCTTGCTTGGCTTGCTTTTATCAATTATTTTATTTTGTTAAAATATTAAATTCTGCAAGCCCAAACTGACTTAAACCAGTTTGAATTGTTGCAATCTGGAGGAAATTAGAGGCTGGGTTTGGGAAGCACATTTCCTGTAATATTTAAAGTTTATGTTTTATGTTATTATGTTGTTGCTAATTGGCTTTGCTTCATACCAGTATAAAACATTGTTGCAATTGTAATGTGGTAGTACTTTCTACAACAGAAAATAGAATGTGTTGTCAGCAAGGGCAAACTGAAAAAAAAAAAAAAAGGTTGCACATGAACAATAAAAATGGGTGTTCATGCCTCCCAGCAGAGGTCAGGCTTACATTCAAAGTCTGACGTCTCTTTCATTTAACAAAGGTATTGTGATTCTTCAACCCAGAGTCTGCAAGTGAGTAATGTGACAAATGTCACACACTGGAACATTTGCATTCCTCGTAGATAAAAACTAAACCATAAAGGCAGCTGAAATATGTAAGAAATGTCTGTTGTTAAAGGTGTACTCCGGCCCTAATACATCTTATCCCCCATCCAAAGGGTAGGGGATAATATGTCCCGCCGCTGGGGACCCCCGCAATCTGTCTTTCAGCACCCACCTTTGTGAGCTCTCTGCAGCGCTGGAGGCTCCGAGTGGGAGTCATGACGTCAAGATACTCCGGCCCCGTGGTTGTCACGCTGCACACACGGAGCCTCCAGTGCCGCAGATAGATCGCAAAGGTGGGTGCTGAATGACAGATTGCGGGGGTCTCCAGCAGCAGGACCCCCGCGATCAGACATATTATCCCCTATCCTTTGGATAGGGGATAAGATGTATTAGGGCCAGAGTGTCCCTTTAATGGGTAAATAGCATGTTTCTCAGTGCAGCTCTTGCTAAACAGGTTCTACCTTCTATAAAGTCCTCTGATTCCAGTAGCTCCAGGTATGTGATACTAATCAAGCAGTGTCGGAATGTTTTCTATATGAGGGCCAGAGGGAGGGGGAGCTGAGGTTGGGTTTTTGTATTTCCTTCTTGTCACTAAATCTACTTTATCTATCCAGTACACTAAGTAAGAAGCTGATAAATGGTAGCATTGTTAGTTGTGGGTGGGAACTCTTGAGATTATTATTATCATTTACAATTTCAAGGCTTTGAGCTTTCTTAAAGATGAAGCTGTGGGGTAGGAACATTAGATTGCATATTGTCTACAAATAATTCAGCAAAGAATGTAGAAATAAGGCCCTTTTACATGGGCTGCTTATCAAGGAAATGAGTGTTCCTAGGAGCACTCATTCCCGATAATTGGCTATGTAAATGAACCAGTAATCTGCCGACGAACATTTGGGAGGCCATATAAATTTATGGTCATGGGCCACACATTATCCTGTGTATACAGGTGACGTATTGCCCGCAATTATTGGCTCAGAGTGATTTAAATAAAGAAGAAACCACTTACCTGTCCCGATCTCTCAAAGCTGCCATTCTGATGGTCAGAAGCCATGGAAATAGTAGCTGCAGGTTTTTTGTTTGTTTTTTTTTTGCTTAATTTTATAGCACACTGACTCCCTTTTAATTTAAATTTTTGTTTATGGAGCTAGAATATCCCTTTTGAGGTCTTGTTATGCTGCTCATATAAATTGGATATTTGATGGATTCACTGAAAATTAGTAGGTCAAAAATCCAGCCATTCCCCCTTTACTGCTATTTATGGGAATGGAGAACCAGCAGGATGGGTTTTACCTGTTTGATCCGTAGTTTCTGTTACCGTAATCCACACACAAAGTGTCCCCTTATCTCTGTATCTCTAAAGAAATAACATGCTTATTTAGCCAAGTAAAATGGACATGTTAACAAGAGAGTTGGGGTACATAGCTGTAATCTGAAAAAAAGGTTAGCCAAACTTATCACTTACCATTTCCATATACACTGTTTAGTGTTTGTATGTAAAGGGCTCATGAGAGCCCATGTTTAGTGGTCACATTTGAACATATACTATATTTCCTAGTGGGAATACCTTAACCCCTTAAGGACTCAGCGTTTTTCCGTTTTTGCATTTTCGTTTTTCCCTCCTTACATTTAAAAAATCATAACGCTTTCAATTTTGCACCTAAAAATACATAGGCTGGCTAATTTTTTGTGCCACCAATTCTACTTTGTAATTACATCAGTCATTTTACCCAAAAATCCACGGTGAAATGGAAAAAAAAATCATTGTGAGACAAAATTGAAAAAAAAAAAAAATACGCCATTTTGCAATTTTTGGGGGCTTCCGTTTCTACACAGTACATTTTTTGGTAAAAATGACACCTTATCTTTATTCTGTAGGTCCATACGATTAAAATGATATCCTACTTACATAGGTTTGATTTTGTCGTACTTCTGGAAAAAATCATAACTACATGCAGGAAAATGTATACGTTTAAAATAGTCCTCTTCTGACCTCTATAACTTTTTTATTTTTCTGCGTATGGGGCGGTATGAGGACTCATTTCTTGCGCCGTGATCTGAAGTTTTTAGCGGTACCATTTTCACATTGATCAGACATTTTGATCCCTTTTTATTCATTTTTTCTTGATATAAAAAGCGACCAAAAATACACTATTTTGGACTTTGAAATTTTGAAACATTGACCGTGCGGTTTAATTAATGATATATTTTTATAATTTGGACATTTCCGCACGCAGCGATACCACATATGTTTATTTTTATTTACACTTTTTTTTATTTTATGGGAAAAGGGGGGTGATTCAAACTTTTAATAGGGAAGGGATTAAATGATCTTTATTCACTTTTTTTTCACTTTTTTTTTTGCAGTGTTATAGCTCCCATAGGGACCTATAACACTGCACACACTGATCTTTCACATTGATCACTGGTTTCTCATAGGAAACCAGTGATCGATGATTCTGCCGCTTGACTGCTCATGCCTGGATCTCAGGCACTGAGCAGTCATTCGGCGATCGGACAGCGAGGAGGCAGGTAGGGGCCCTCCCGCTGTCCTGTAAGCTGTTCGGGATGCCGCGATTTCACCGCGGCTATTCCGAACAGCTCCCTGAGCTAACCGGCATGCTTTCACTTTAGCCACAGGTCCCGGCCGTTGTTATAGATCAGGAGCGGCCTCATGACGTCATGAGTCCTTAAGGGGTTAAGTACAAAGATATAGTCAAACTGTAGGTAACAACTATAAATTCTATAAATTCTCTTCAAGTAATATACAGTGGGGAGAACAAGTATTTGAGACACTGCCAATTTAGAAGGTTTTCCTACTTACAAAGCATGTAGAGGTCTGTAATTTTTATCATAGGTACTCTTCAGCTGTGAATCTAAAACAAAAATTACATTGTATGATTTTTAAATCATTAATTTCATTTTATTGCATAACATAAATATTTGATCACCTACCAACCACTAAGAATTGCCCCTCTCACAGACCTGTTATTTTTTCTTTAACCCTTTAAGGACCAAGCCCATTTTAACCTTAAAGGAGAACTCCGGAATATAAAAATTGTGGCCCATACTGCCGGCAGTAAAAAAATAAAGATGTACATACCTTCCTCCGCTCCCCCGGGGCCTCTGGTAGCAGGCTCCGGCCTCCGCCATGATCCACTTCCTGGTTGCCGGTGGTCTGAGAGTCTTACTGCGCTCAGCCAATCATCGGCCACAGTGAAGTCCCGACTCGGACGGAGATAGGCTGAGCGGCAGTGTGACGTTTTCGGCCCCGGCCGCAGGTGCCGGTGTAGTGAAGAATTTGTGTCCTGAAGCGTTTTCACACTGCTGCTCAGCCTATCGCCGGCCGAGTCGGACTTCGCTGCGGCTGGTGATTGGCTGAGCGCAGTATGATTCATCCGACCATCGGCAACCAGGAAGTGGATCGCGGCGGAGACCGGAGCCGGTTATCGGAGGCCCCGGGGGAGTGGAGGAAGGTATGTACAACTTTATTTCTTTACTGCCGGCAGTATGGGCGACAATATTTATATTCCGGAGTTCTCCTTTAAGGACCAGGCCACTTTTTTTTTTGCGGTTTTGTTTTTTCCTCCTCGCCTTCTAAAATCCATACCACTTTTATATTTCCATCTACAGACCCATATAAGGGCTTGTTTTTTGCGTGACCAATTGTACAGTGGTTTCTCAACATACGATGGTAATCCATTCCAAACGGACCATCGTTTGTTGAAACCATCGCATGTTGAGGGATCCGTGCAATGTAAAGTATAGGACAGTGGTCTAAAACCTGCGGACCTCCAGATGTTGCAAAACTATAACACCCAGCATGCCTGGACATCCGTTGGCTGTCCGGGCATGCTGGGTGTTGTAGTTTTGCAACATCTGGAGGTCCGCAAGTTGTAGACCACTGTTAGAGGAAGTTGTACTCACCTGTCCCCGCCGCTCCGGACCGTCACTGCTCGCCACCGCTGCCCTGGATGTCGCTGTCCATCGCTGCTGCCGCGTCCCCGAGGTGTCCCCGACGCTCTGGCAAGGCCTCTGCTTCCCCGGCATCCACGCTCTCCGTCGCCGCCATCACGTCGCTACGCACTCCTCTCCTATTGGATGACGGGACAGCGTGCGCAGCGACGTGATGACGTCGATGGAGAGCGCCGACGATGCAGAGGATCCCGAAGAGGACGCGCCGGAGCCGCGAGGACAGGTGAGTGATCATCACCGGAGCTCACGGGGCACCGTAAATGGCTATCCGGCGGCAGCTGAAGCAGTCAGCGCTGCCGGATAGCCGTTTATGCGATGGCCCCGACATACAAAGGCATCGTATGTTGATGCTGCCTTGAACATGCGATGGCCTCTGAGAGGCCATCGCATGTTGAAATTATCGTATGTCGGGGCCATCGTAGGTCGAGGGGTCACTGTACTTTGTAATGAATCCTCTCCTTTTACCATAAAATGTACGGTGAACCCCAAAAAAATATTTTTTAAGGGAGGAAATTTAAATGAAAACTAAAATTTTGCACATTTTGGAGGGTTTCGTTTTCACGCTGTACACTTTACGGTAAAAATGTGGGTCAATACAATTAAAATGATACCCATGGCTAGATACTTTTATATTTTTGTACCGCTTAAAAAAATCAAAAACTTTTTGTACAAAATCAGTTATCTAAAATCGCCCTATTTTGACCACCTATAACTTTTTCATTTTTCCGTATATAGGGCGGTATGAGGGCTCATTTTTGCGCCATCATCTGTACTTTTTATTGATACCACATTTGCATACATAAAACTTTTAGATAATTTTTAACAAATTTTTTTTGGAACAAAATGTGACTAAAATGCAGCATTTTTGGACTTTTTTTTATTTTTTAAGTTTACGTCGTTTACCGTACGGGATCATTAACATTATATTTTGATAAGGGAAAAATTTACAATTTTCATTTTTATTGGGGGAGGGGATTTTTCACTTTTTTTTTACACTTTTTATGTCCCCATAGGG
Source organism: Hyla sarda (assembly GCF_029499605.1). Lineage (NCBI taxonomy): Eukaryota > Metazoa > Chordata > Amphibia > Anura > Hylidae > Hyla > Hyla sarda. The sequence goes on along the minus strand of NC_079189.1, from coordinate 373,050,864 downwards.
GACTATCTATAGCAATCATTTGATTGCTAATACTGTTCAGTGCTATGCATAGGGCATAGCACTAATCAGTATTATCGGTGATCTTCTGCTCTGGTCTGCTCGATCTCAGACCAGAGCAGGAGACGCAGGGAGACAGGAGACAAACAGAGGCAAGTGAGGGGACCTCCGTCCGCCATTACAGATGATCGGATCCCCGCGGCAGCACTGCGGGCGATCCGATCATCTATTTTAACATGCGCACTGCCGCAGATGCTGTGATCTGTACTGATCACGGCATCTGAGGGGTTAATGGCAGACATCCGAGCAATCGCGGATGTCGGCCATTACCGGCGGGTCCCCGGCTGCTGCTAGCAGCCGGAACCTGCCATGTTTGACTCGAGCACCGCTCCAATGCTTGCGGGACGTAAATGTACGACCTGGTGTGCTAAGTACCGCCGCACCAGGATGTACATTTACTTCTGTGGTCGTTAAGTGGTTAAGAAGCCCTCCTGTTCTCGACTGATTACCTGTATTAACTGCACCTGTTTGAACTCATTACCTGTATAAAAGACACCTGTCCAAACACTCAATCAAACAGACTCCAACCTCTCCACAATGGGCAAGACCCGAGAGCTGTGTAAGGACATCAGGGATGTGATTTTCTGGATTTTTGTTTTAGGTTCTGTCTCTCACAGTTGAAGAGTACCTATGATAAAAATTACAGACCTTTACATGCTTTGTAAGTAGGAAAACCTGCAAAATTTGCAGTGTATCAAATACTTTTTCTCTCCACTGTATTTGGAGGCTAATGTAAGTGACTTTTTTTTTTTCTTTCAATAGTTTTTTATTGAATTTTACCAAAATAGAAAAATAAATATGTATAAAAGGACAGGCGCAGCTGTCAACTTATTATTTTACGACAACAAAAACAGCGAACAGTTGTTTACTACATATAGGAAGACTTGATTGTCGATTCAATCTTACATATAAGATAGGGAGTTGTTTAACCAAACCAAAAGGAAAACAGAAATAAAAAGACTAAAGTAAAATAAATAAAAATAAAGGAAATATAACATCTCCGAGATAACTTACAGTTTAGACTGTGAACAAACCTCTTTGGCTCCATACTATACAGCCACCTGTAGGGTCTATTGATACTGTATTTACAGTGCATGTAGGAGATATACGTCAAGATTTTCTGACCCTTTTTTCCCCCCTGACTTCTGTGGTACACCTCCACACATGTTAGGGCTTGTTCACACTGCCATTGTGCATGGATAAAGGGATCTCTATAGGCCAGTCCATCGGAAGGATGGGAGTTGAGTGGCAAAAAAAATAAAATGGTGCATGTATTATTTTTTTTTCTCAGCTCAACTCAGGTAAAATATAATGGGATTTATTGGGACCCAGTGGTGTCAATTGTGCTCTCTGGTGGTCTAGGTTCATTTGGCACAAATAAAATGCCAAACGGACCCAGAATGAGTTGGAACACAACGGCAGTGTGAACATACTTACATACTTATCATAAGATGGTTGACTCTTCCTGTCAAAATAGGCAGGTCTGGCTGACACTCCTCTAATTTATGGCCCCGTTAAAAGAGGTTATCCGGGGATCTAAAAAAAAATAAAAATAAAAAAGGGTGGAATGTTATTACATATATCTGGATTTTTCTAAAGCATTTCATACGGTTCCACATAAAAGGTTGGTGCATAAAATGGGCTGAAGGAGAATGTGTGTAAGTGGGTAAGAAACTGGCTCAGCGATAGGAAACAGAGGGTGGTTATTAATGGTACTTATTCTGATTGGATGACTGTTACTAGTGGGGTACCACAGGGGTCAGTCTTGGGTCCTGTTCTATTTAATATATTTATTAATGACCTTGTAGAGGGGTTGAATAATTAAGTAACAATCTTTGCAGATGATACTAAACTCTGTAAAGCGGTAAACACTATAGAGGACAGTGCACTGTTACAAATGGATCTGGATAGGATGGAAGTTTGGGCTGGGAAGTGGCAGATGAGGTTCAACACTGATAAATGTAAGGTAATGCACATGGGGAAGAAAAATCTGGGCTGGGATTATGTATTAAATGGGAGAACACTTGGGACGACTGACATGGAAAAGGACTTGGGAGTCTTAGTTAACAGTAAATTTAGCTGTAGTGACCAGTGTCGGGCAGCTGCTGCCATGGCTAATAAAATCATGGAGTGCATCAATAGGGGCATAGATGCCCACGACAAGGAAATAATTCTCCCGCTGTACAAATCACTAGTCAGACCACACATAGAATAATCTGTTCAGTACTGGGCACCAGTGTACAAGAAAGATATAGTGGAGCTGAAGAGGGTTCAAAGACGGGCAACCAGGGTAATACGGGGAATGAGAGGACTACAGTACCCAGAAAGATTATCATAATTAAGGTTATTTAGTTTAGAAAAAAGAAGGCTCAGGGGCGACCTATTAACTATGTATAAATATGTCAGGGGACAGTACAGAGATCTCTCCCATGATCTATTCATACCCAGGACTGTATCTATAACAAGGTGGCATCCTCTAAGTCTTGAGGAAAGAAAGTTTCTACACCAGCACAGACAGGGGTTCTTTACTGTAAGAGCAGTGAGACTATGGAACTCTCTGCCAGAGGAGGTGGTCATGGTGAACTCTGTAAAAGAGTTCAAAAAGGGTCTGGATGTATTTTTGGAGAATAACAACATTGCTGGTTACGTACACTAGATTTATAGGGACAGAACGTTGATCCAGGGATTCTGACTGCCATAATTGGAGTCTGGAAGGAATTTTTACCTCTAGTATAAGGGTTTTTTGCCTTGCTCTGGATCAACTCAACTCAGTAGGGACTTATTAGGGGTATAGGTTGAACTTGGTGGACTCTGGTCTTTTTTTAACCTTATGAACTATGTTACTACATAGTCCCCCTGGCTTGTTTCTGGCATCATTTACTGCTCTCCGATGAACTGCCCTCCTCTGCTCACTGCTCCACTTTCTTTGCCCCTTCATACTGCACACCCTATTAAAACTACATTTCCCAGCGGTCCTTACTGCCAAAACAGTTTAAAAGGTGGCATGTATTGCTGGTATGATGGCAGAAGGGGCGTGGCTTGATGAGAGAGGGTGGCTTGTCGTACGATGCTAAAAAAAAAGGGTGTTAAATTTCTTCTTGCTGGAACCACTGGGGAAGATATTTCAAAACCTGTACAGAGGAAACGTTGCTGAGTTGCCCATAGCAACCAATCAGATCGCTACTTTCATTTTTTAAAAGGCCTCTGGAAAAATTAAGGAAGCAATCTTATTGGTTGCTATTGGCAACTCAGCAACTTTTCCTCTGGACAGGAATTGATAAATCCCCCCTCGCCAATACTATCTTTGGTTTAAAAACTGCAGGGGCAATTTTCTTAAAAAAATAAAATAAAATAGTGAAAATCCAGCCTGACACTATTCTCTTCCAACAACCTTCTGCCCATATTGTGACAGATCCATGCTGCATTTTCTTCTCTATGGTTCAGGTAGTAGAGTATAATTTGCAATCTAGGTGGAACTGCTCTCTAAATCTGGTTTTCCTGTCTTTCAACAAAACTTTGTCCCCTTAGTCCACTTTATAGTCATGCATGCAGGTTAAGGAATATTTAATCAGGAAGTATAAAATAATATTTGCCAAAATCATGTTTTATGCAAATAGTATTGATATGAGTCCTAATATTTGAGTCATGGTAGCTTACATTTTGTCCTACATTCTCCTTACACTGCCGCATGTATTAGTGATATACTATGTACTTAAAGGGGTACTACAGCCAAAATGAACTAATCCCCATTCCACAGGATAGGGGATAAGTAGCTGATCATGGTGGGGTCCGACCACCGAGACCCCCTGCGAACTCCGGAATGGGACTCGGTTCTGAGGGAGTGCAGTAGATGGCAAACACTCCATTGATTTCTATGGGAGCTCTGATGAGACTCCAGTCCAGCACTCAGGCATCCCATAGAAATAAATGGAGCATGTGCCATCTAGCGGTAGACGACACACGGTCCTCACTGAGCGAGACAGGGTCCCGTTTTGGAGATTGCGGGGAGTCCGCCCTATCCTGTGGGTATGGGATAAATTAATTCAGGTTGCAGTACCCCTTTAAAGGAATACACTCAAACATCTGAAAGGTGTCCAGTACAAAAACTGCTCTGAAAAGTAGCGTCCAAGAGGACAGTCCACAAAGATGAGGGTCAGAATAAACAGGGGGACTTCTAGGAAATGAGGGGACTGAAAACTTGTCACAGAAACATCTGGAGGTGATCATTTAGAAATGGTTGACTATAGAAGGAGTAACTTGATACTCTTGGCCCTGAAGCAAAATCTGTTCAATGGCCCTTCAGACGTCATTTAAAGTACTACTGTGCTCTTATGACTATGCAAAGGTAAGTCTACCATGGTATATGGTTACATGATAATGGTCTACATTCCCCAAACCATTCCGGGATAAAGTCTGTAATAATAGGCTACTTCGGATGGCATCTGGCTACTTAGGATGGCATTACCCAGGAACAAAATCCCAAGTAAGAAAGCAGCAACAAAGTACCCCATGAAGTTGAATGAAGTTAAAAAGACGTCACCACTTAAGTCATCATGCTTACTTATTTTAATTGTTTATTTTCAGACCTTATTTTGGCTGAAATAACGATCGGGCATTCCCAAAAAACAGCTGAAACTGTTATATGCTGGGTTGCTCAGTTCTGTCTGGTATTTGTATGGTCTTCTTATATGTTCCCCTCCATGTTAACCAGAGAGCCCTTCCTCTGCTTACACTATGCTGCTGTACTGCACAATGAAAGAGCTTTGTGTCTCCAGTTTTCAGAAATTTAAAGGAGAAGTATCATGTAAAAAAAACTTATCCAAAGGATAGGGGATTATACAAGCGCTGGGGCCCCCCACAATCTCTGGCTCTGGCTCTCCTTCACAGCGGTGTGTCACGCCCCCTGCCCAAAGCGGGGGACCGCCACGCCCCCTCCATATAGTTTTATGGGAGAGCCGTTCGGCAATCTTCGGCTGGCAGCCCCAACTTCGGGCGGGGGTTGTGACGCGCTGCTGTGAAGGAGAGCTGGGGCTCCAAACAGGAGATCACGGGGGGCCCCAGAGCTTGGACCCCCGCAATCTAAAACTTATCCCCTATTGGATAGGGGATAAGTTTTTTTTTTACATGATACTTCTTTAATATACACTTCATTTTTGGGGCAAAAAATTTATATGGATAAAAAACAAAAAAGGCAATGATTATGCCATGATTTATTCCTGTATATAGTTTGAAAATTGTAAGCGTTTAAATGCCGTTTGTTTTATTATCCATCTTTTATTCACCAACATTTTAATGATTAATATTAAAGGGGTATTCCAGGCCAAAACTTTGTTTTATATATCAACTGGCTCCGGAAAGTTAAACAGATTTGTAAATTACTTCTATTAAAAAATCTTAATCCTTCCAATAGTTGTTAGCTTCTGAAGTTGAGTTGTTGTTTTCTGTCTAACTGCTCTCTGATGACTCATGTCCCGGGAGCTGTGCAGTTCCTATGGGGATATTTTCCCATCATGCACAGCTCCCGGGATGTGACATCATCATTGAGCAGTTAGACAGAAAACTTCAGAAGCTAATAACTATTGGAAGGATTAAGATTTTTTAATAGAAGTAATTTACAAATCTGTTTAACTTTCCGGAGCCAGTTGATATATATATATAAAAAAAAAGGTTATGCCTGGAATACCCCTTTAAGTATATATTTTATCTTTTTCCTGGCAGCTGGAGGCACAAATCTCTTCCTTGGATATTGTTGAAGGGAAGTTGCCATCCAGGCTTCCAACATCACGCTAGAGCAGTCTGTCATGGACATCATGCACACCAATGGTCAGCGAAGTTGCATTTTTATTTGTACTGAACAATGCCCTCACTGTTATTTCATCCAAATCAATAGGAACTAGCAGATTGCCCTGCAAAACTCTTATGAGGCTGGGATTCCACTAAGCATTTTTGTAAAAAAATAAAAAAAAATTGCAATTTTGGGCTACAAATGCTGCAGCCAGATGTTAGCTGGGAGTCAATAGGGAAAAATGAGATGCCAGACTCACATGGCATTTTTCCTTTCAGCGTTTTTTCACCATAATGTGGCATTTTTAGGCTGTGATAGTTTATTGCTAGGGGTATGTTGTCTTTTTTCAGGAAATCTTGGCATTTTTCCTCCCAAAGACATATTTTGGGGGGAAAAAAGAAATGCCAAAAAAAAAAAAAATGACCCAAATGTACTTTTGTGAACCTGACCTGCTTTTGTCAGGTTGTGCGCTGCAATCTGTCTGCGCCAGAATGTGTGGCACAGTAAACCTACAAACCTTAAAGGACATCTGCAGCGTTACAAACACTTATCCCCTATTCTCAAGATAGGGGATAAGTGTTTGATCGCGGGGGGTCCGAACGCTGGGGCCCCCGGCGATCTCCTGTACGGGGCCGCGGCTCTCCTGTGCAGGGGGCGTGCCAGCCGCAGCATGATGTTGCAGCCGGCACGCCTCCTCCATACATCTCTATGGAAGAGGCGGGGAGGCAGCATTCGTGCCTCCCCACATCCCCTATAGAACTGTATGGGGACGGGGAGGAGACGGGGCGTCACTGTCGATCTCTAGGTCGACGCTACGCGCCTTAGCGCTCACCATGAGCGCTAATGGCGGCGCCCCTGTAGTATTCAGCAGCTAATAAGTACAGGAAGGATTAAGATTTTTTAATAGAAGTAATTTATTTCTGTTTAACTTTCTGGCACCAGTTGATTTAAAAAAAAAAAAAAGTTTTTCAGCGGAGTACCCCTTTAACGACGCAGGACGTAAATGTACGTCCTGGTGACGTGGTACTTAACGCACCAGGACGTACATTTACATCCTGAGCATAACCGTGGGTATCGGAGCGATGCCGGCATCATGCGTGGCAGGTCCCGGCTGTGGTAATGACGGACACCTGCGATCCCACGGATGTCCGTGATTAACCCCTCAGATGCCGTGATCAATACAGATCACGGTATCTGCAGCATCGCGATCACTTAACAGGATGATCGGATCGCCCGCAGCACTGCCGCGGCGATCCGATCATCCTGCACGGCAGACGGAGGTCCCCTCACCTGGCTCCGCTGCCTTTCGGGTGTCTTCTGCTCTGATCTGCCTTCCCGCAGACCAGAGCAGAAGATCAACGATAACCCTGATCAGTGCTATGTCCTATACATAGCACTGAACAGGATTAGCAATCGAGTGATTGCTTTAAATAGTCCCCTATGGGGACTATAAGAGTGTAAAAATAAAAGTAATAAATAAAGTTAAAAAAATTTGAAAAACCCCCTCCCCCAATAAAAATGTAAATTGTCCCATTTTCCCTATTTTACCCCCAAAAAGTGTAAAAAAATAATTGTATATACATATTTGGTATCGCCGCGTGCGTAAATATCCAAAATATTAAAATAAAATGTAAATGATCCCGTACGGTGAACGACGTGAACGTATAAAAAAGAAAAAAAAGTTCAAAATAGCTGCTTTTTTTTAATAACATTTTATTCCAAAAAAAAATTAATAAAAAATGTAATAAAAGTTTTCTATAAGCAAATATGGTATTAATAAAAAGTACAGATTACGGCAAAACCTTCCAAAATGTGCAAAATTGCGTTATTTTTTTTAAATTTCCCCACACAAATAGTATTTTTTTGGTTGCGCCATACATTTTATGATAAAGTGAGTGATGGCATTACAACGGACAACTGGTCGCGCAAAAAACAAGCCCTCATACTAGTCTGTGGATAAAAATATAAAAGAGTTATGATTTTTTGAAGGGGAGGAGGAAAAAACGAAAACGTAAAAATAAAATTGTCTGAGTCCTTAAGGTCCAAATGAGCTGAGTCCTCAACCTGTTCAGGACTCAAGACGTATGCATACGTCTTGGGACCCTGGTACTTAAGGACCCAGGACGTATGCATACGTCCTGAGTCATTCCGGTCTCCGCCGCGCACCGGGCAGAGATCGGAATCGGATGCCTGCTGAAATCGTTCAGCAGGCATCCAGGGCAAACACCGAGGGGGGCCATGCAGGCCCCCCATGTCGGCGATCGCCGCAAATCGCTGCTGAAATCGCAACAGCGATCTGCGGCGATACCGGGCTGATCGGGTCTCTGGGACCCGACCGCCCGGTAATTTTGCATGATCCTGGCTGCATGATCACAGACAGCCAGGACCATGCTGGAGTATAGGAGCAAGGTGGCAAGCCTGTCACCTCCTCCTATCCCCTGCGATTCTTTGGTTAGCTAACCGACCAATCGCAAGGGGGGGGGGGCGGTTACTTCCTCACGCCCAGCCCGGCCCCTGGAAGTCCGGAGAGGACGGGTGGAAGACCGGAGGACGCGGCGGGGGGACAGGGGAGTGCTGGGGACCGGTCCCGGTACTTACCTCGTCCCTGAAGACCCAGATCCCAGCGGCGGAGACGGCGGCGACAGGTGAGTGGATCTTCAGCCGCGGTCGGTCCCTTTACAGTAATGCACGTCGCCGTAAAGCGACATGCATTGCTGTAATGGGACCCTGTATACTACAACTCCCAGCATGCCCAGACAGTCCTCGGCGTCTGGGCATGCTGGGAGTTGCAGTTTTGCAACATCTGGAGGTCCACAGTTTGGAGACCACTGTGCCCTTCCAGATGTTGCAAAACTACACATCCTCAGCATGCCCTTACTGTCCAGGCATGCTGGGAGTTGTAGTTCTGTAACATCTGGCCCTTCAGATGTTGCAGAACTACAACCCCCAGCATGCCTGGACAGTTTTGGCATACTGGGAGTTGTAGTTTTGCAACATCTGGAAGGGCACAGATTGGGAACCACTGTATTAGTGGTCTGCAAACTGTAGTCCTCCAGATGTTGCAAAACTACAACTCCAAGCATGCTGGGAGTTGTAGTTCGGCAACATCTGGCTCTAAAGATGTTGCCGAACTACTACTCCCAGCATGCCTGAGAATGTTTGGGAGTTGTGATTTTGCAACAACTGGAGGCACACTGGTTGGGAAACATTGTCTGTTTCCTAACTCAGTGTTTCCCAACCTGTGTGCCTCCAGCTGTTGCAAAACTATAACTATCAGCATGCACTGATAGACTATGCATGCTGGGAGTTGTAGTTTTGCAACAGCTGGAACCCCCCCCCCCCCGTGAATGTACAGGGTACATTCACATGGGCAGGGGGCTTACAGTGAGTATCAGGCTGCAAGTTTGCGATGCAGCAAATTTTGCGCGGCAGCTCAAACTCGCAGCGGGAAACTCGCTGTAATCCCCCGCCCGTGTGACTGTACCCAAAAAACACTACACTACCGCAAAATAAAATAAAAAGTAAAAAACACTACATATACACATACTCCTACACAGCCCCCCTGCCCTCCCAATAAAAATGAAAAAACGTCTGGTACGCCACTGTTTCCAAAATGGAGCCTCCAGCTGTTGCAAAACAACAACTCCCAGTATTGCCGGACAGCCGTTGACTGTCCAGGCATGCTGGGAGTTTTGCAACAGCTGGAAGCACCCCGTTTGGGAATCACTGGCGTAGAATACCCCTATGTCCACCCCTATGCAAATCCCTAATTCAGGCCTCAAATGCACATGGCGCTCTCACTTCGGAGCCCTGTCGTATTTCAAGGCAACAGTTTAGGGTCACATATGGGGTATTGCCGAACTCGGGAGAAATTGCCTAACAAATTTTGGGGGGCTTTTTCTCCTTTAACCCCTTATGAAAAGGTGAAGTTGGGGTCTACGCCAGCATGTTAGTGTAAAAAAAAAAATGTTTTACACTAACATGCTGGTGTTGCCCTATACATTTTGACAAGAGAAAGAAGGGAAAAAAGCCCCCCAAAATTTGTAATGCAGTTTCTCCTGACTACGGAGATACCCCATATGTGGGCGCAAAGTGCTCTGGGGTCGCACAACAAGGCCCAGAAGGGAGAGTGCACCATGTACATTTGAGGTGATTTGCACAGGGGTGGCGGATTGTTATAGCGGTTTTGACAAACACAAAAAAAACAAAACACATGTGACCCCATTTCGGAAACTACACCCCTCACGGAATGTAATGAGGGGTGCAGTGAGAATTTACACCCCACTGGTGTCTGACAGATCTTTGGAACAATGGGCTGTGCAAATTAAAAATTTTGTACAGCCCACTGTTCCAAAGATCTGACAGACACCAGTGGGGTGTAAATGCTCACTGTACCCCTTGTTACGTTCCTCAAGGGGTCTAGTTTCCAAAATTGTATGCCATGTGTTTTTTTTTGCTGTTTTGGCACGATAGGGGCTTCCTAAATGCAACATGCCCCCCAAAAACCATTTCTGAAAAATGTGCTCTCCAAAATCCCCTTGTCGCTCCTTCGCTTCTGAGCCCTCTACTGCGACCGCCGAACACTTTACATAGACATATGAGGTATGTGCTTACTCGAGAGAAATTGGGCTACAAATATAAGTATACATTTTCTCCTTTTACCCCTTGTAAAAATTCTAAAATTGGGTCTACAATGAAGATTGTGAATTTTCTCCTTCACTTTGCTGCTATTCCTGTGAAACACCTAAGGGGTTAAAACGCTGACTGAATGTCATTTTGAATACTTTGGGGGGTGCAGTTTTTATAATGGGGTCATTTGTGGGGTATTTCTAATATGAAGACCCCTCAAATCCACTTCAAACCTGAACTGGTCCCTGAAAAATAGTGAGTTTGAAAATTTTGTGAAAAATTGGAAAATTGCTGCTGAACTTTGAAGCCCTCTGGTGTCTTCCAAAAGTAAAAACACGTCAATTTTATGATGCAAACATAAAGTAGACATATTGTATATGTGAATAAAAAAAAAATGATTTGGAATATACATTTTCCTTACAAGCAGAGAGCTTCAAAGTTAGAAAAATGCAAAATTTTCAAATTTATCATCAAATTTGGGAATTTTTCACCAAGAAAGGATGCAAGTTACCAAAAATGTTACCACTATGTTAAAGTAGAATATGTCACGAAAAAACAATCTCGGAATCAGAATGATAAGTAAAAGCATCCCAGAGTTATTAATGTTTAAAGTGACAGTGGTCAGATGTGCAAAAAATGGCCGGGTCCTAAGGTGTAAAATGGCTGGGTCCTTAAGGGGTTAAATTCACCCAAAAGCCTGTGACTATATGGCTATGTTTACACTATGGAATTTCAGTGATTCCGCTCAGATTCCTTTCGGCCAAACTGGTAGTTTTTTTGTTTTGTTTTTTTTTACAGTTTTGCAGATTTCGTGCGCAATGTGCATGGATTTCTGCAGAATTTTTTTTACTCAACACAGAGATTTTGGACAGAATTCAGAGTCTCAAATTGACTTCAAAAGGACTCTGCTAAGGGATTCTGCAAAAACTATAAACAGGTTCAATGTTTTTGCAGAATCCAGAACTTCCACAGTGGAATTTCTGCAGCAGAAAATCTGCCATGTGAACATAGCATATGGCTGGAAATTCCCAGCCTCACAGAGTACCTAACGGGATATTTGTGACATTACAAACTTTTTTTGGGGGGGGGGAGAGGGAAGTCATGTGTGGCTTGGGCAAATGTAGGTTCCTGGTAACTCAAATGTATCCCTTGGGGACAGACACAGATAGCCAGGGAATGTGATACTTTATATCACCCATTCAAATGAGTGGCCACCATGTCACACATAGCCATGCCAAGTTATCTGGGGCAACAGCCGCCCCTTATAGCTAGATACGGCATCGGCCCATTCCATACTCTTGGTCCTGGTTCATTTACATGAGGTAACTGATGCCAGTAAGAATGGGTCATAACATTTCAAACCACAACAGAACCAGATTTGTACTGAATACCCGGAGAGAAGAGGGCACCTTTCCATACTGCTGGTCAGGTATGTGGTCAGTCACTAGCCGGGGGTCCTCCAGCAGAGGACGTACAGTGCAGACACCGCCAGGCCCGTCCACTGCTGGAGGAGGAGGCAGCCTGAGGAGAGTGCCGCCCTTTCTCCCCGCCTATACTCCACTCCAGGAAAAGAAGGCTTGGAGTGGCTATGTGCTGACTGACTCCCCCACCGTCTCTCTGTCTGTGGGCTCCTGTCCATCTGCTCTGAGGAGGAGAAGAAAAGCTCTGTGTGCGCTGCCATTGCCTCCCCTGTGTGCGCAGTGCACACCGCGGCTCAAGTCCCTCGCCTCACACATGCCTGCAGGAGGGAGCGCTGCCAAGGAGCCGCTGTGAGACTGGAGAGAAGACGACAAACTTCCCCAGGGCAAGGAAGGAAGAAACAAGGGATTTGTTGGCTTTGTTCGCTTCCCCTCCCTCCTCTGCTTGAACTTTTTGCAGGAACACAAGCAGAGCTAAAGTTCCAGCGGACACTGTGTCCCCTGTCCCTGGCCGCCGGGGATCGAGTGTGTCAGCAGCGGGGAGTAGTGCGAGGTCCTGACGATGGCGGGGTGCTGCCTGTCTGCGGAGGAGAAGGAGTCCCAGAGGATTAGCGCGGAGATCGAGCGACAGCTCCGTAGGGACAAGAGGGATGCTCGGAGGGAGCTCAAGCTGCTGCTCCTGGGTGAGTGCAACCTCTTCATTACCGCTAATGACATCCTCCTCTGTGCTGGAGCGCTGGGAGTTGTAGTCCCCCAGCAGCTGGCTTGCAGCAGGTTGTCTGCCCCTGTACACACACTCCCATAGGCGGCCCTTCTGATAAGTCTCTGCAGGCAGATAGTGATCAGAACAAGGTCACAAGACGCAGAAATGAAGTCCTGACCCTTGATCGCTCAGTGCACACACAGGAGGCGGCAGGTTCACCTGATAGTGGCCAGGAAGGAGCTCCACATCAGATCTACACGTGTGCATAGAATGAGAACTGGCCATTTGCCTTTCTTATACATGGAATGACTGGTCAGTCAACTATCTGGGCTGCAGCCTCCTGATTGTTCTAGTTCACCTGGTGACATTGAGCATGCTAACCTTGTGCTTTGTACAGTTCAACACCACTGTGTGGGATCACTTGGGGCAACATGGGCATAGATATTGGCCAACCTCCATGACACTTGATGTTAACTGTAATGTTCAGTAGGTTGGTGGCTGCCGGGCACAATGGCGCCACTAATCTTCGGTGGTAGAAGGGATTTTTTTCCCCTCAGACCCAGATATTGGCTCACAGCTGGGTTGTTCCCATTTCTGACAGGTCTTTTTGGAAGTGGTCCGGACTATGCTTATCATTTTTCTATGAATTTTAATAATTTTTTGTGACATTATTTTAAAATGACTTTTAACAGTCTATCAGATATTTCACTGGTTGTTGGCGTTCCCTCTGCTAGGAAGCCACACCAGTCCTGAGATTGAAAATGCTGAGTCTCTTTCTAGTATTCTCTGAAATAATACATGGCGCCTGCTCAAGGTGCCACTGCATTAGGCCTGTCCATGTGTTGCTTGGCTCCTCTGTGGTTCACACCACGTTTTTGCCATACTGTTTTCAATCAGTTTTTCTAAAGAAAACCGTATGGCAAGTGCATACAGTTCCGTCCGTTTTTTTTTTGTTTTTGTTTTTTGTATAAAAAAAACATAAGTTTTTGAAAATGTTGTACATTTTTAATGGGAGGGGTGTTGGGTGGGGACTTTAGGATGCAAGTGTAATGTAAAAGCCGTATCTGGTTTCCCGTATGGAACCGTATACATGTGCATTTCCCATTGACGTCCATGTCAAAAATAACGTATGCAGTTGCAAAACCGTGGTCAACCGCCACACCCCCTCCATATATCTCTATGGGAAAACCTTTAGGCTATCTTCCGGTCTCCCATAGAGCGATATGGTGGGGGGCATTATGCTGCTTTCCCAGGGAGAGCTGGGGTCCAAGCACTCCGACCCCCCCCCCCCCCCAATTATCTTAAACTTATAGGGGATACATTTTTCAGCATGATACTTCTCCAGCTCTTGCCTTGGGCAGTTTTAAAAAGGACCCCCGACCCTCCATCAGTTTTCAGCTGTCATGTGCTTATTGAGGGGAAATAAAACAGATCTTACTAACAAAATTAGTCATATTACTGGTCTTCTTTAGCCTTATCTATCTTAGCTTGCAATGTTTGTGTTGGCATTTTAAATGCAATGGAGCCAATTGCCAGCTACATGTAGAGAAGTCAGCCAGCTGGAGCGTCATATACATAGTCACATAAGTTGGCACACTGCCTCCTTTTGGTCATTGGACCTACCTTAAAGCTTGTTTATACATTTTGCACAGTTCAGTGAATAGGGAATTGAACCTTTTGTAGGGAGTCGAGAAGCACATGCGTTTCCTCCAGTTGTTTTGATGCTTGAAATGATTTTGATTTCTGGTTTATGTCTCCTTCTCTCACACACCTTTTCAGCATTTTTTTAAAACTCAGTGAAAAGCACAATTTTATTATTATTTTTTTTTTATCACATTTCTCCTTTGAGCATTTTTGGTGCTATTTTCTTTTGTTTTTTTTTGTTACGTATTTAGCTTGTTTTTTTTCTTACTGGCTCATCAGAAATCCTATTGAGAATGCCTATGGGGGAAGAACGCAAAATAAAGCGCCTTACATATAGCACCTTACAAACCTAAGTAAAACAAATGTGCAACACACAAACTTTGTAGTGTATTTATATTTTATGAAACATCTGGCTGTAGCATTTTTGGACAAAGAAGCCTAGGGGAAAAACCAAAAAACCTGAACAATGATACAAAGTGTTGTGTTTTTTTGAAGGGCTGGCTGGGGGAAAAATCTGTGTGAAACCACCCTAAGGCCTTATACTTTTGTGTGTTGTCCCCCAAGTGAATGAAAGGTCTGCACACATGCTCGATCGCTTCTCCATTCACACTCTTCAGGACTTCTGAGCTTAGACTGGCACTACAATTCCTATGCTCAGGAGTCCCATAGAAACTGAATGGAGATGCTGCTCATATCACTTAAAGTACAATGGGCTTCTATTATCATATTTGGGGATAAAGGCCCATTGGTCGGACCCCCAGCAATCAGCTAGTTATCCCCTGTATTGATCATGATTCCTCTTTAAACATGAATTGTAATTGAGGGGGGTCTGAGGAGAGCGTGTCTACTGGTAGATGGCACACGCTCCATTCATTTCTATGGGAGTGCCAATGATGCCCGAGAGCTGTATTTGGGTCTTTTCGGTACTCCCATAGGAATGAATGGAGCACTCTCCTCACGAAGTGCCGGGTCCTCTCCTGATGATTGCAGGGGTCCCTAGTGGTCAGACACTCCGTGATAAGCTACTTATCCCCTATCGTGGGGATAGGGGATAATTTATTTATTTATTTATTTTTAACGCCGGAGATCTCCTTTAACTACACAAAAACGGAGCATGTGTTTACAAAATCAACCAATTGACTGCTATTTGCTTAAAGAGTACCTCATTAACTTGATAATCCTCCCAGTTCACTGCCCCCATCATGATAAACCACCCCTGCCAAGTTTTCTACCTTGATATTGCTCTGTATTTTCTGTTCAGTCTGTCAGATTCACTGACTGGGAAGGGGCGTTACCAGCAGGTGAGACATCATCTGAAGCCATACAGGGGACAACTTCCTCCCTCACTCTGCTACACACAGCCCAAAGCAGTTCAATGTGTGATATGAGTTATGATTGGCTAAGGCTGCACACCCCCCCCCCCTCAGCACTACAGACTGCATTTCCTGATTTTGGACTTCTGCCAGGCCAGCTGGAGTCCAAAGTCTGTGCAACAGATGGGGGGGAAATGTGCTCTAGACAAGTAGGACACCTAGTGGCAGCTTTTTTGAACACAAATAAAACATAGAAAACTTCTTTTAATCAAAGTACATTAGAAAGATTTTTTTATATACCATAAGGAGTGCAATAGCAAAAATTAGTTTTAATGATAGTGCCCATTTAAAATGATGTCCATTTGTTGCAGAAATTTTTGTGATTATCTCATTTTGGCTCAATGTGCTTATTACAAAAACATCCTCATTCAGATTAATGGATTTTGAGCTGTAGCAACTTCTGCTACAAATCTGACGTGTGACAGATTGGGAAGACAATATGCCAAAAATTCACATGCTGGCTATGCAAATGGCCTTGAGCATTTGTACAGGTGCAGACATGGATGTTTTACGAATAATCTGCGAGATGTGTGCCATGCCATCTTTTTGGTATACATTTTTATGAGCCATGGTCCAAGTTTCTGTTTTTCTTTTTGTTTTTTAAGTATAAATTTGGCACAGATTGTTGTGACAGCCTGCAACTTAGCTACACCAACTGTTCGTACAGATGATACTGTTATACAGTTACCATTCTCTGTACACCACAATTTTGAGGGATTTGCTGGAGTCTTATATGTAGATTTTAGTGTTTGTTAATTTAACAACTAAAGAGTGAATCCAATCAGAAGAGAGAGAACAAGGGAATAGCTGTAATTCTACTGTATGTATGAATCCAAGGCTACACTTTTCATTACTCCATAAAAAAAAAATATATAAAATACATTTCTGTATGTCCATAGGAATGCTTGAAAGTCTGTCCAAAATATCTACAGTCAAGCAAGTCCCAAGTAAATCAACTTAAATTCTTCTCCAAAATGTAATTGCATAATTTTTTTGTATAAAAAATCCAATGGAAAAATCCGTTCTGTGCACAGGACCTTAGTCTTTCTGCAAAAAGTCTAGGTGTATTCCTAGAGTAACACAACAACCTATTCTCAGAAATAAGCTGACTCGCTGACCAGCAGGTCATCCTGTGTCTGGTTCCTGAAACTCTGTAATCTCATGTTACTGCCCATTGGAGTTGTAGATTGCAACACTTGGGATATAAGAATAAGGGTACATTTACATGTTCAAATCTTCTTCAAAATTGATGTTGGTAAATAACTGTAACTAAATGATTGAATACATCATCAAATCTGCAGCAGAATGTACCCTAAGGCCATGTTCCACAGAAATGTACTGCCCATAGACTTTAATAGGATTCAGCTGTTCCATTCACACTGCAGAATTTCTGCGGTGGCAATTCTGGAATGGAAATTCCGCATTGGAATAATGGGGTACGCTGTAAAACATTTAACAGTATCTCCAGGCTGCCGACATATAAAACAAAAATTCCAGTGAAGTCTTTGTCTTGGTACTGGTGGTCGACCTGTCACACTGAAGCCCAGCTAATCACCGGCCACAACTATGCCCGCATCGACTGTTAATAGGCTGAGCAGCAGTTAAGCCCCGGCACTGACCGCCTTTCTGGTGCCAGGGCTCAATATGTCACACTGCAGCTCCGCCTATTGCCAGCCAAGAAGAAGGGACAATGCTGTGGCGGCAGTTGGCTGAGCTGCAGTGTTACTTATCGACTACCGGCAACCAGGAAGAAGACCACACTGGAGGAAGAGAACAATGATACTGGGGCATCGAGGGAGCAACGCGTGGTAAGTTTAAGTAGGGCTGGGCGGTATACCGGTTCATATCGAATACCGACATTTTTGTGCTGCACGATATGAATTTTAACCCATACCACAATACCGGTTGGGCCCCTCCCACTCGGGAATGAATGAGCCCAGCGCTGCGCTGTCCCCACATCGGGGAACTAATCACAAGTCACCCGCGACTAATCACTGCCCCCCAATTAATTATCAGCCCAGCGCTGTCCCCATCGGGGTAAATACTGATGTCACCCGCATGCGCTGCCCTCCTCATCCTCATGTTTGTTGCGGCTGACACTCTACCAGTGGTCTTCAACCTGTCGACCTCCAGATGTTGCAAAACTACAACTCTCAGCATGCCCGGACAGCCGTTGGCTGTGCGGGCATGCTGGGAGTTGTAGTTTTGCAACATCTGGAGGTCGGCAGGTTGAAGACCACTGCTCCATATTGTGTGGTATCCCTATTCCCGGGCTGCAAAAAATAAACAATATAAACTTTAACTCACCTCCCGTTGGTCCAGTACCGGCCTCATCTGCTTCCTAGTGAATGGAACATTGGACAGCCGTCAGCCTATCACCGGCCGCAGCGATGTTCCTCCTCGGCAGCTGATAGGCTGAACCCACTGTCATGTAAGAAGCTCTGGGCGGCTTCTTACATGACAGTGGGCACAGCCTATCAGCGACCGAGGCGGAACATCGCTGCGGCCGGTGATAGGCTAACGGCTGTCCAACGTTCCCGTCCCTAGCGTAAGGCCGACATCGGAACATGCGTTTATTTTGTTTACCTTGTGTCTGCGGCGGCAACAAACAGCACGAGGAGGGCAGCAGGTGACATGTGAGTATTTACCCCGGTGGGTGCAGCGCTGGGCTGATAATTAATTTTTGTTGGGGGGGGGGGGCAGAATAGCGCAGCGCTGGGCTGATAATTAATTGGGGGGGGCGGGGGGGGAAATACAGTTACGTACCGTGGAACCGCCAAAAGTTACAAAAATACTGTGATACGCAGATTTGGTCATACCGCCCAGCCCTACGTTTGAGTTTTTGTTTTATATGCCATCAGCCTGGGAATGATGATCTGCAGCTAAGTACCCTTTAATGCAACCCTACATGATGCCTGTTGTAAGGCATTGGTGACAGTACTGCAGTACTTGGTTGTAGCAACATCTTCTCTAGTTAAGGGTGCATTCACATTATGTTTCGTTTATATGGTCACCGGATCTGTCTGGGGGATGTGAAAAAACGGGCGCTCCCTTACCCCAGCTGGACCCGGCGCGCATCTAATTAATTTGAATGAGCCGACCGGAGTTGGATAGTGACTCCGGTCGGCTCATTTTTGCCCTGTATCCAGTTTTGTGACCGAACTGAAAACCATAGTATACCACGGTTTTCAGTCAACACCAGTTAATCTGCTGCGTTTGCTGTGTATACAGCTAATCGGTAAAGGAGGGTCACAAGCAGAGAACACCCCCCTCCCTTCTGTGATTTTCATACGCTTTAGTAGAACCACTAATTAGGATTCCTGTCTCCACATATCGTTAGGAACATTAGATGCATTTTTATACCATGTCAGCTAATGCATGTTTCAGAGCCAATGTCAGATGAAAATTGTAATAAATGATGATAAAAAAAAATCTATGGAATTACATAACTTTATTTTTTGTATTTTTTCCTGAACTTACTCTTGAAATTATGATTAATTAACTGATATATCTGGGTCATAGTCGATTTGAACCAATCTTGGTTTTGCCCTATACAACCAATAACCGCTCCGCTTTCATTTTACCAAAGCGTGTTGTTATGAGAGCTGAGCTGTGATTGGTTGTTATGGGTAAAACCAGACAGTTATTGATAAATGTGGGCCAATGTGAGCATTCAAGGGGCATTCTCTTCTAATTGGTGCTGAGAAGGAAGCGGATTCATGGCTGAAACTCCTTTCCTGGAGTAGTGAAAGGGGCTGATTACAGTAAAAAAATAAAGTAAAGGGCTGCAGAAGCCCCTTCATTTCTAGATTTGGTGGGAACGTCCTAGTGGTCGGACTCGCAGATTATAAAGTTATCTCCTATCCAAGCAATTTGCCTGGTTATACACCTTAGTCCACTTCTCTTTATGGCAGGGTTGTCTAACCAGTCCCACTGAGATTCCTTTTCTGACAATTTAAGTCTCTATAGTAGTCTTGTTGCATGTCACAGGTTAAACAATTATGGATTAGCTGTATACACAGCAAACGCAGCAGATTAACTGGTGTTTAAAGGCATGTCCGAATGTTGTCCAGGGATGATATAGAGCGGATTGAGACATCCTTGCATTTAATCAACATAGGACGTGGGTAAAAGCTTTCTATAGAAGTTTGTTTGTCAGGCCACCAATATCAGGAGTTCATAAAAATGTAACACTTACCAGATCCTGAAGACTGCTGTGTCAGCTAACTTGCATTTTACTAATACGATCTATTATATCCCTTTCATGAGTTACTAAATCTGCTTGATTTCACATAATTAACAAAAGAAAAAACTGAGGTTTTTCTGTGACTTAGGTTACTGCTATAGTTGACGAAATTTAATGTACATGTAAAAGTCTGCAGATATGGTGTATCCATTTCTCTCTTTTGCAGGTGAGAATGTTTAAAGGGGTACTCCATTGGAAAAACAATTTTTTTTAACCCCTTAAGGACTCAGCGTTCCGTTTTTTGCATTTTCATTTTTTACTCATCACCTTCTAAAAATCATAACGCTTTAAATTTTGCACCTAAAAGTCCATATTATGGCTTATTTTTTGCGTCACCAATTCTACTTTGCAGTGACATTAGTAATTTTACCTAAAAATGCACAGTGAAACGGAAAAAAAAAATCATTGTGCGACAAAATTGAAGAAAAAATTTCCTTTTGTAACTTTTGGGGGCTTCTGTTTCTACGCAGTGCATTTTTTTGGTAAAAATGACACCTTATCTTTATTCTGTAGGTCCATACGATTAAAATGATACCCAACTTATATAGGTTTGCTTTTGTCGCACTTCTGAAAAAAATCATAACTACATGCAGGAAAATTTATACGTTTAAAATTGTAACTGTAACTTTTTTATTTTTCTGCGTACGGGCGGTATGAGGGCTCATTTTTTGCATCGTGTTCTGAAGTTTTTATCGGTACCATTTTTGTATTGATTGGACTTTTTGATCACTTTTTATAAATGTTTTTATGATATAAAAAGGGACCAAAAATACGCTATTTTGGACTTTGGAATTTTTTTGCGCGTACGCCATTGACCGTGCGGTTTAATTAATGATATCATTTTATAGTTCGGACATTTACGCACGCGGCGATACCACATGTTAATTTTTATTTACACAGGTTTTTCTTTTTTTTATGGGAAAAGGGGGGTGATTCAAACTTTTATTAGGGAAGGGGTTAAATGACCTTTGTTACTTTTTTTTTCACTTTTTTTTTGCAGTGTTTAAGCTCCCATAGGGACATATAAGACTGCACACACTGATCTCCTATGCTGATCCCTGCAAAGCCATAGCTCTGCAGGGATCAGTGAGATAGGGGCTAGATTGCTCAAGCCTGTAGTTCAGGTTTGGAGCAATCAATCGACGATCGGACGCCGCGGAGTCAGGTAAAGAGACCTCCACCTGCGTCCCAGCTGATCGGAACATCTCGATTTTATCCCGATCAGCCCGACTGAGCTGCCGGGAAGCGCTTACTTTCGTTTTCAGACATGATGGTCAACTTTGATCGCCGCGTCTGAAGGGTTAACAGCGCGCGGCACAACGATCGGTGCCACACGCTGTTAGCTCAGGGTCCCGGCTATCGTTAGCAGCCGGGACCGACCCGGTGACGTGTGGCCGAGTCCCAGATGATAAGACCTCCCACTGAGTCCCAAGCCAGGGAATAACAGAAAACTAAAAATATAGATATCTTAAGAAGCGCTGAACCATTTTTAACCAGGTAAGAAGCGTTTTAATCAGGATCACCCGCACTACAAGCCTGTGTAACAGGTTAAGTGCAGGTGATTCTGATGAAAGATTTCCTTTAAGAGGTTAATCAACTGGTGCCCCAAAGTTAAAAAAAATTTATAATTACTTCTATTTAAAAATCGTAATCCTTACAGTACTTATCAGCTGCTGTATGCTCCACAGGAAGTTGTATTTCTTTCTGGAGTTCTTTTCAGTCTGGCCACAGTGCTCTCTGCTGACACCTCTGTCCATATCAGGAACTGTCCAGAGCAGGAGAGGTTTGCTATGGGGATTTGCCTGTACTCTGGTCAGACAGAAAAGAATTCTAGAAAGAAATACAACTTCTGGAAGGATTAAGATTTTTAAACAGAAGTAATTTACAAATCTGTTTAATAACTTTCTGGCACCAGTTGACTTAAAAAAATAATGTTTTCCACCAGAGTACTCCTTTAATCTAGGGGAGTAAGTACAATGGAAGAGAGAGGGCCATTGTGATATGGACCATTGTGTGGTGGTTTTCTGCTGACTATGCAGTAAAGAGCTGTGGCTGTCTTATTTCTCTATACTGTACTCTTCTCATTGTAATGGGTGCAATTTGACTTGGATTTATGCATTAGGGAGTTGTTATCAATGCAGAGCCTGAATCAAAGAACTATCCTCTTTGGGGAACTTTTACTTACTACTTCCTCAAAACCAGATGTAAGTGATAGAACTGGTTTGGGGTTGTGTTCTGGAAAAGTAACATTCTTCAGGTTAAAGAGACTGTCATTTATGCAGTAGTATGTGAGCATTTAAACCTGATGGCAGGGACCCTGAGTGAGGCATTGTTTTAGTTTTCTTTTTAGGCGCTGAAGTGGCAAATGTTTATTACTAGAGATGAGCGAAGTTACAGTGATTCAATTCGTCATGAACTTCTCGGCTCGGCAGTTGCTGACTTTAGCCTGCATAAATGAGTTCAGCTTTCAGGTGCTCCGGTGGGCTGGAGACTCTGCTTGTGGGTCTCCAGCATGCATTGTTACTACAATGGTCCCTCAACATACGATGGTAATCCGTTCCAAACGGACCATCGTTGTTTGAAACCATTGTATATTGAGGGATCACTGCAATGTAAAGTATAGGACAGTGGTCTTCAACCTGCGGACCTCCAGATGCTGCAAAACTACAACACCCAGCATGCCCGGACAGCCAACGCCTGTTCCGGCATGCTGGGAGTTGTAGTTTTACAACATCTGGAGGTCCGCAGATCCGCAAATCTTCTTATCTTCCAGTACTTATCAGCTGCTGTATGCTTCACAGGAAGTTGTTCTTTTCAGTCTGACCACAGTGCTCTCTGCTGACACCTCTGTCCATTTCAGGAACTATCCAGAACAGGAGAGGTTTGCTATGAGGATTTGCTCCTACTCTGGACAGTTCCTGACACAGACAGAGGTGTCAGCAGAGAGCACTGTGGTCAGACTGGAAAGGACTACACAACTTGGGAATGTTGCAGACATTTGTTTATACACACAAAAAGTAAATAGAGAGGTACAGCTATTGCAAAAATTTAAGGTAACTGCAAATGGACAGCCAAAGAGACAGGCAAATACAATATCAACCCCATAAAGTGTGCATCAAGCAGTAAGACATGTTTGACTGCCTGAAACTGTTGTGCTGTGAGGTGGAACCAGTTACTTGAGAAGACACGCCTTTAACCCCTTAAAGACATAACATTTTTCCGTTTTTACTCTTGTTTTTTCCTCCTTACCTTTTAAAAATCATAACCCTTTCAATTTTGCACCTATAATTCCATATGATGGCTTATTTTTTGCATCACCAATTCTACTTTGTAATGACATCAGTCATTTTACCCAAAAATCTATGGCGAAACGAAAAAAAAAATCATTGTGCGACAAAATGAAAGAGAAAATGCCATTTTGTAAATTTTGGGGGCTTCTGTTTCTACGCAGTACATTTTTCATTAAAAATGACACCTTATCTTCTGTAGGTCCATACGATTATGAAACCCTATTTATATAGGTTTGATTTTTTTTTTTTTATATTACTTTTGGGGAAAAAATTTATAACTACATGCAGGAAAATTTACACGTGTAAAATTGTCCTCTTCTGACCCCTATAACTTTTATTGTTCCATGTACAGGGGGGGTATGAGGGCTCATTTTTTGCGCCGTGATCTGAAGTTTTTATTGGTACCATTTTTGTTTTGATTGGACTTTCTGATAGCTTTTTATTCTTTTTTTATGTTATAAAAAGTGACCAATAATACGCTATTTTGGACTTTGGAATTTTTTTGTTTGCGCGTACGCCATTGACCGTGCAGTTTTATTAATGATATATTTTTATAGTTTGGACATTTACGCACGCGGTGATACCTCATATGTTTTTATTTACACAATTTTTTTTTTTATGGGAAAAGGGGGGTGATTCAAACTTTTATTAGGGAAGGGGTTAAATGATCTTCACTTTTTTGTTCACCTTTTTTTTGCAGTGTTATAGCTCCCATAGGGGGCTATAACACTACACACACTGATCTTTTACACAGATCACTGCAAAGCCATAGCTTTGCATTGATCAGTGTTATCGGCGGTTGATTGCTCAAGCCTGGATTTCAGGCTTGCAGCAATCAATCGCTGTTCGGACATGCAGGAGGCAGATAAAGCACCCTCCTGCTGCGTCCTAGCTGATCGGGACATTGCGATTTTATCGCGATGCCCCAATCAGCCTGACTGAGCTGCCGGGATACTTTTACTTTCACTTTTAGACGCGGCGATCAACTTTTATTGCCGCGTCTAAAGAGTTAATGCCAGACATCTGCCGGATCGGTAATGTCTGGCGTTAGCCACGGGTCCTGGCTGCTCATAGCAGCCGGACCGTGCGGGTACGATGCAAGCTCAGCTCCTGAGCTCGCTTCGTAACCCTCCCGTGCCGCAGCGCCGTATAAACCTGGCGTTCTGTGGCAAGGTGTTAAGGAAGTGTCCTACTTTGATTAAAGAGGCACTCCTGGGGGAAATGTTTTTTTTTTTTTTTTTTTTTTTCAAATCAACTGGTACCAGAAAGTTAAACAGATTTGTAAATTACTTCAATTTAAAAATCCTAAGCCTTTCAGTACCTATCAGCTGCTGTATGATTCACAGGAAGTGGAGTTATTCTTTCCAGTCTGACCACAGTGCTCTCTGTGACACCTCTGTCCGTGTCATGAACTGTCCAGAGCATAATAGGTTTGCTATAAGGACTTGCTTCTACTGTGGACAGTTCCTGACATGAACAGAGGTGTCAGCAGAGAGCACTGTTGTCAGACTGAAAGAACTACACAACTTCCTCTGTAGTATACAGCAGCTGATAAGTACTGGAAGCATTAAGATTTTTAAATAGAAATAATTTACAAATTTGTATAACTTTCTGCCACCAGTTGATTTGAAAAAGGGGAGTACCCCTTTAATAAAAGGTGTTTAGAGTGGTGGATCCCATTGTAGTATTTCCACTTGCAAAGGGCTTGATTCTAGATTTCCAGCCCAAGTCATACTGTTCTCCAGCAGACTTTACAGGTGGCACTATGTATTTTATCAGGAAGCCTTCTGTCATCTGCCAAACCCAGATTACTGTATTGTCAAGTGTGATTAGTCACTCCAGATAACACATTCCCATTGCTCCAGAGTCCAGTTGCAGTGCCACTCTGTATCTCAGACTTTAGTATAGTTGTGTTCGGTTGCTTTTCCATGGAAACCCAATCCAGGTATTTTTTCTATAAATTGTTACCAATTTTTCTAGGGACAATTTTTAGTATGTCAGCAAATTGGGGGAGATAATTAAAACTTTTAAAAAGAAAAACTTTGTTGCCCATAGCAACCAATCAAATTGTTTCTTTAAAAGGGTCGTCCAGGACAGGGTTAGAAAAATGCTTTTTCAGTTTTTGCAAAAAAACAGCACCACTCCTGTCCCACAGGTTGTGTGTAGTGCTGCAGTTCAGTCCCATTCACTTCAATGGAGCCGAGCTACAATACCTAACACAACCTGTGGACAGGAGTGACGCTGTTTTTGCAGGAAAGATCTTTTTTTTTTTCAATCCTGAACAATCCCTTTAATTCCTTTTATAGTGCTCTGTTAGAATGAAAGCTTTGCTGTTCCTGGTTGCAGTAGGCAACAAAGACAGTTTTTCATTTAGACAGTTTGCAGCTCCCTTATTATTTAAATGTGTGTTAGTACTCAATGTCCTGTTTTGTGACCTTGTGACATAGCAGCTCTTATTTGACTTATCAGATCTAGGAGGACAGAAAAATTGAAAAAAATGACATATCGGATGTATTTCACAGCTTCATTGAAAGGCACGGAGCACTTAATAAATACATTACTGCTGGTGCTTGTTGGTTTAATGACTGGCAGCATGATGGCTCATTGATTAAGCTAGTTGCCTTGTAGTACTTTGGGTTCTGCATTTGTATCTGAGGCAAAATCTAGAGGAAGTTTGTATGTTCTCCTCTGTCCAAAGTTTTGAGGAGCAAGTGTCTGATGTTCAAAACTCAGCTGATCAGGAAACTGAACCAAGGGAATGTCACATGCTACTCTCCCTGCGCCCCCCCCCCCACCTGTGTCACATGATTGAGACATTCTCATAGACTTACATGGCAACTTTGTCTCGATCATATGACATGAAGCCGAGAGGAGAATGCGCTGAGCTCAATCTTCTCCCAGCTTGTTCTCCTGATTGGCAGAGGTCTGAACTAGGGATCGACTGATTATCGGTTTGGCCGATATTATCGGCCGATAATCACGATTTTGGGCATTATCGGTATCGGCAATTGTCTTGCTGATATACCGATAATACCGATATACTCCTGATTTTCCCCACTTTGGAAAACCAGTTTATAAGTAGAGGTGCAACAGGCGCAACCCGATTTCTCATGATTATTAATCTTCTCAAAAATAAGATTTTACAAATCAATTTTTTTTTTATATTTGTCCATATTTGGGAGTATACATAATTGTAGCTCAATCCCAGTTCTGGATTTAATTTGGCCCTGGATTTCTTCCCAGTATGTTTTTAATCATCTTGCACCCCCAAAGCAGATGTATTAAATCTGCATTCAGTTCATGACATTTTTAAACACTTGAAGCTTGATCGGAACCCGTATCGAAACAAAGCTTTCGGTGTATAATACAACCTGTGAACCAACATATACTGAGATAAAGCACACACAAAAAAAGTAGAGTATGTCTGGCACTTCACTGCGGATATATATAGTCCCTGTAGATGCAGGTGCAAAGGTGGATGTCAGCACATATGTTTGAGCGTAGAGGTGCAGATCACATCAATAGTGCACATAACAACGGTCAAAGGAGGATTGAATATATAAGCTCACCCTCACCACATCAGATTGGGATTCCTTATTGTGACATGTGTGGCAGGTACAAGACTCAGATGGGGGGGCGCCTTCGTGGGATGGTGTCCGTTTCGTGCAGCAAGCACACTTTGTCTAGCCAACGCTCACTGAAGGAGCAGGGAGGGGAAGAATATCAACATACCACTACAGGTGCTGCTATCAGCACAATTTTCACCTTTAGTGATTCAACAGGTAAATAGCACATAAAAACAGAACATGCAAAATATTATATAAATTAACTATAATCATTCCTATCATTCAGTCTAAGTGGTCCAATCTGCTTTTGCATTGTAGAAGGATTTTGTGTCTATCGCCCCCATTACAGGGTGGATTAACGACTTGGAGTCGAGCAAACTTTATGCTACCGCAATCGCTATTGTGTTTCTCTTGTATATGGGCGATAAGGCGGGGAGCACAGTGTCCTGATCGGACCGATTAAAAATGTTCTCGGACTCTGATGAAGAGTTTTCTAATTGTTTTACCTACGTAGTAAAACCCGCAAGGGCATATTAAAGCGTACACTACATATGATGATCGGCAAGTAATCATTTGATTCAGTGTATGAATGTGTCCTCCTAATTTTATAGTGTGACTGTTTATGTGAACAAAAACCGCAGTGTCTGCATGGAAAATTGCCTCTGGGAGCCGATCTATCAAGCCATGTATTTTTCAGTACATTCTGATGGGGTTTTGAGATGGCATCGCCGAGGGTGGTGCTTCTACAGTGTGTGAGGACAGGGTTTTTTTTTTTTGTTTTTTTTTATGTAAATCAGGATCAGCTACAACCATATGCCAATTTTTTCTAATGGCAGATGATATGATGGAATTGATATTAGAATTGGAAAAAGTAAATGTTATTCTTACACTGATTTATGAATATTGGTTGGTGATTGGCTTTTCATTGTTTTCTTAGATGTAAACAGAGTTTGACGGGGAATATTGTTGGCTCTTTGGAATGCTTGGCCAATTATATATTCTGGATAATTCCTTTCTCGTAGCATATGGTTGAAGCTGATCCTGATTTATGTGAGATTGCCATAAAAAAAAAAATCTAAGAGGTAAATGGAAAACCACCAGATAGTGTTGGGCTCAGACCACAACACTTCAGAAGACATCTAAACTGAGATATGGAGCTTGCAGCCTCAGCTCGTCCGGTCCTAGCTCCAGTGGGAAGGCAATTCAGGAATAAAAAATTTGAGCTTTTTCTGGGCACTGGTTCTCCAAAGTAGGCAGTTGGACACAGTTTCAAATCCAAAATATATTTTATTGTACTAAAACAACTCGTTTCTGGTCCGAACAGGACCCTTTCTCTGGTAAGGTGCTGTGAAAAATACATGGCTTGATAGACCGGCTCCCAGAGGCAATTTTCCGTGCAGACACTGCGTTTTTGTTCACATAACATAAACAGTCACACTATAAAATTAGGAGGACACACTCATACACTGAGTCAAGTGATTACTTGCCGATCATCATATGTAGTGCAAGCTTTAATATGCCCTTGCGGGTTTTACTACGTAGGGAAAACAATTAGAAAACTCTTCATCAGAGTTTGAGAAGAACATTTTTATTCGGTCCGATCAGGACACGGTGCTCCCCGCCTTATCGCCCATATACAATAGCGATTGCGGTAGCATAAAGTTTGCTGGACTCCAAGTGGTTAAACCACCCCGTATTGGGGGCGATAGACGCAAAATCCTTCTACAATGTGAAACCAGATGGATTACAAAGTTAGAAGCACTAGGACCACTTGGAGAAGATTGTGCTGATTGCAGCACCTGTAGTGGTATGTTGATATTTTCCGCCTCCCTGCTCATTCAGTGAGCGTTGGCTAGACAAAGTGCGCTTGCCGCACGAAACGGACACTATCCCACGTAGGCGCCCCCGTGTCTGGATCTCTTGTACCTGCCGCACATGTCGCAATAAAGAATTCCATGTGGTGAGTGCGATCTTCTATATTCAATCCTCCTTTGACCATTGTTATATACTGTACTGAGATAACTTGGTCTTTCATAAATAGAAACAATCTGTGGACTTTTTAATATATTCTCCCATTGTGTATCTTCCATCTCTCCTAAATCTCTTTCCCACTTCTCCCTACTAGTGAAAACTATTTTTCTATATTTTTCTGCCAAAATTTGCTTGTACACCCATGTAATCCTAATTCTAACATCCTCCGTAACTAAGTTCAACATCGGGACAATTTATATAGAACATTTCTTTATTCATAGTGCACTTGACAGCATGTGCCGTTTGTTTTTATCCAAAAATTTGTGACGCTGTGATAGTGTTCAGACTGTATTCTACCAAAATGTATCAGCTGATCATCCTCAAAAAACTGGTTTACATATAATAATCCTTTACTTTCCCACATAATCCTATATCTTGAATAACTCCCTTAAATTCCTATTCCCCCACTTTGGTGTAAAACTTGTAGAACTCGTCGCCCTCAATATGTTTTTCCAAATCTGGTCATACTGTGTCAATAAACCACAACCACGAGCTTCCCCCTGTGACAATATACCCAGCTCCAGCTTTTTAACATTTGTGGAATCCGTGTGGAAATGTATGCGGAATATCCGCACGAATTCTGCATGGTTCTGCAGTGCACTAAAAGGATAGTTTATTTAATTGAACAGACAAAGTTCATTGACCTCAATAGGATTCTGCTGCCAAAGTCTTGAAAAATATAATTTTCTTTTATCGTTCATCTCCTCTACTCCAAAGGCCTAAATGAGTCTTCTCCAGACTACAGATTCTTATGGTCCATAGAATTTATATAATCTTTTCTTAGGAAATCAAAACACATAAGAAAAGCGTTTACCAGTGTCTGGTTTTAATTAGTAAAAAATAAAAAAAAAGACCCGTTTTAATAAATCTGCCCTGTTGTGCTAAGACAGTGTGGTCATTGAGGAAGGCAGTAACATAGCAGATTTTTAAAGCTATAGGACTCTCCAGCCATCCTGGTCAAAGAAAGTTTCAGGAGCCATATGGTGATCGGTGAGATAACCATAGAACACAATCAACCTTACTTTCTGATACAGGGATAGAAGAATTGCTGTGAGTGTGGGGTACTAGTTGGAATTCTTTTTTCATCCTGGGAAGACAAAAATGTCTTCTATATGAGTAGAGACGTTTTGCTCCAGCACCACATCTGTAGGTGCACAGGCCACAAAGCTGATGTCTTGTATGATATTTTAGCAGGCTTTACCGAATGTTGATTCCATTTTCATATGGTTCTAATTACCTCCTACCAGGAGAAATGTAAATGCATTTTTGTATTTTATAAATTGACACACAAGTTTATTTTGAGTAATGTAGCACTCTATCAAAGCACCACCAACTTAGTTCCTATATATAAACTTTTATGTATAGAAGGCCTAATAACGTGCACTTAAAAAAGCCATCTGCAGAGCCTAATGAATTAGTAAGCTAGGTAGTAATAACAGTAGTAAATTGGTTAACCGAAACAGAAGTTAGTCGGGTTTAATAAGACTTGTTACATATTTATTAACCCCTTGAAGATATAGCTGGTTTTGGCCTGGAGGACACAACCAATTAAAATTTTAGCACTTACATTTTTTTTCTTCTTTGTTGCCTTAGAGTCATAACCCTTTTATTTTTTCTATCTACAAAGCCGTATGAGGGCGTGATTTTTGCTCAACCAATTGTCCTTTTATTTAGAAGTATGCTAAAAATTGTGCTATTCTGACCTATATATCTCAGGGATGTGGAAATCCTATTGCAGCTCCGGGTGTTGAGCAGGTTAATTTTTCAGGCCTCTAGCTCTGCTTTGGGTAAGCAGAGCTGGCTCTGAAAGCCCTGTCAAGCACGGCGGCACTCCAAGGTGAATGGAGCAGGCACCTGACTCGAACCTGCTCCATACCCGGCAGTCCCCTACTAATTTCAGTAGCTGGGGGCTGCCGCTAATACTCGGCATGTGGCGATCGCCGCGTGCGGCTATTAACTCTTTAGATCGCCACCTCTAAAGGGACATGTGGGGGTCAATCCATTGTAGAGGTAGCTGGAGGGCCCTGTTGTCCGTGGCTCTGTCATTGATAGACTATCAATGGAGCGCAGAGCACACAGATCAATGGAGTGCAAAATAACTGCATTGATCTGTATGAGGAATCTAATGATTCCTCCTAAAAGTCCCCTAAGTGTAAAAAAATAATAATAATAATAAAAAAAAAAGTTTAATAGCCCTTCCATATGAAAAGTTCAAATCACCCCCTTTTCCTATATAAAAACCATGTAAACATAATAAAAACAAACATATTTGGTATCGCCGCATGCGTAATTGTCCAAACTATTAAAAAAAAACTTTATATATACCGTACGGTAAATGACGTAAATATAAAAAATTCCATTTTTTTTTTTTTACGACATTCCAGAAAAAAGTTAAAAGCAATTAGAAAGTCAGACCAATATCAATATGGTACCAATACAAACAGCAGATTATGGCGCAAAAATTAGCTCTCATACAGCCTGGTAAAAAGATAATTACAGGAATCAAAAAATGGCAATTCTAAATTCTAAAAAGTTCAGAATTTTTTTTAAATGAGTAAAATGAAATGGAAACTATACAAATTTGGTATTGCTGTAATCAGGCCGATCTGAAGTATCAAAATAACATGCAAGCTTGACTACAAAGTAAATGGCATTAAAAAAGAAAACCACCAAGTTTGCTAAATTATTATTTTTTATTAAATTTCAATTTCACCATACATTATATAATTGTTTCTGAGCATATGTTATGGAAAGCTAAAAGGTGTCATTACGAAGTACAATCAGTCCCGCAAAAAAACAAGCCCTCATATGGGTCTGTAGATGGAAAAATAGTTATGTTTATTATTGAGCGAGGGGGGAAAAAACAAGAGTTGGGCAAGTATTTTTTTTTTTCCCGCACCCCTGTATTCTTAAAAAAATTTCCTTTTTTATATGGTGCTGTTCGAGTGCTCATTTTTAGACATAATGACGCTCAGGACTTAAATGGACACTGTAATTTGCTAAATCTTTTTATATAATGTAGATAACATTTGTACATTTGTTATATACATTGGTTAAAAATAATTTGTATACCGTATATCGGCCTATAACACGCACTGGCCTATAACACGCACCCTAATTTTTCCATGGAAATTTGGGTAAAGTTTTTTTTTTTTTTTTACCCAAATATCCTTGTTAAAATGAGGGTGCGTGTGTGAGTGGGTATACCTCAATAAAACAGTTTCTGGCCCTGCAGAAGCCACTTTAGTTCAATGATTTAAAGCGGGCACTTT
Organism: Hyla sarda; assembly: GCF_029499605.1. Classification (NCBI taxonomy): domain Eukaryota; kingdom Metazoa; phylum Chordata; class Amphibia; order Anura; family Hylidae; genus Hyla; species Hyla sarda. The sequence goes on along the minus strand of NC_079189.1, from coordinate 373,018,850 downwards.
AAATCATTGAACTGAGGCGGCTTCTGTGGGGCCATAGTCCTGCTGCCGCCTGATTCCGTTCCCTATCCCCCGTTTTATAGTTACATGTCACTGTCCTGCCGCTGCCCGATTCCCTCACCATCCTCTGGTTGCATGTCCCGCCGATGCCAGATTCCCTCACCGTCCTCGGGTTGCATGTCCCGCCGATGCCCGATTCCATCTAGGTGACCTCGCTCTTTATGGTCCTGCATCGTCCTTATCTGTCACTGTGCGCCGTGCACAAGTGACGTCCTCAACGCAACATCACTCCTCAGTCAGTGCGCGGCGCACAGTGACAGATAAGGACGCTGCAGGACCATAAAGAGCGTGGTCACCAGGATGGAATCGGGCATCGGCGGGACATGCAACCCGAGGAAAGTGAGAGAATCGGGCATCAGCGGGACATGCTATCCAAGGACGGGGAGGGAATCGGGCATCGGTGGGACAGTGACATGTAACTATAAAACGGGGGATAGGGGACGGAATCGGGTGGCGGCGGCAGGACTCTGGCCCCACAGTTCAATGATTTAAAGTGCCCGCTTTAAATCATTGAACTAAAGTGGCTTCTGCAGGGCCAGAAACAGTCTATCGGCGTATAACACGCAGATAGACTTTAAGCTAAAAAATTTTGTCTAAAATATGCGTGTTATACGCCGATAAATACGGTATTTTGGGGTAAAAAAATGCTGCATTGTCCCTGCAGCCATTGCTTTTGTGTCTCTGTGCAGAGGAAAAATGGTGCAAATGGTGTAAATTTTGTGCAGTTATAGAAACCAGTGAGCTGCCGAACTCGGTTTAAACATTGTGCTCTGGCATCTGATACATTTATAGTGTGTAGGTTTACAAAAAAAGTAGGCTTTGTGCAAAAAAAATTTAAAAATAATTTTATGCCCACGATGCCCAAAAGTTGATTAGGAAATGCTTCTCCGAAAAGACCATGCAAAAAAAATTCCACTCCAACTGCGCAAAATTTTGCACTTAAAGGGGTATTCCACCCTTAAACATCTTATCCCCTATCCAAAGGATAAGGGGATAAGATGTCCGATCACGGGGATCCCACCGCTGGGGACCTACGCGATCTCGGCTGCCACATCCCGGACATCCGGTGCACAGGACGAACTTCACTCCGTGCCGGATGACTGTCGGTGCGGGGTGGAGGCTTGTGACTTCACGCATTGTTTGTGATGGCGTGGCCGTGATGTCACGAGCAGGGCGCGGCTGTGACATCATAAGCCTCCGGCACTACACCCGACGCTCTAAAAGAACGCTGAGTGCAGCAGGGAGATTGTGGGGGTCCCCAGCGGCAGGATCTACGCGATCGGACATCTTATCCCATATCCTTTTGGATATGGGATAAACAAGAAAAAAAGATTTACATCCAATGATCAATGTTCCCCCTAGTTCTTAGATTTCTGAAAGCAGTCTTGATGTTCTTAGTGTGAGAAAACTAAAAATTCTAAGAAAGTGATAGGGTTGTGACAGAAACTTGCTTAACAGCAACAAACCGATGCTTTTTTTATTTAATTTTAAACCCAAGATGTAAACAATTTTTAGATCAGTTGAAGCAAAAAATAAAATAAAAAATAAAATATGATTTAATTATAGACTTATTCTCTGTAGTAGGGATGTTCCTAATACTGGACATTTGCACGATTACTTGTACTCGTGCAAATGTCCCTGATATCTTATCTAATACCTGCCAGTGGGACTCCCTCCAACAGGTATCATGGAGGTGCAGTAAGCCACCTGCACACTCTGCATGGATCAACCCCTAGAGGACGCAGGGCGTAAATTTACGCCCTGTGCCAACTCCCGAGCTATGCAGCACATTAACCTTTCAGACGCCACGATCAAAGTTAATCATAGCATCTAAAAGTCCTGAGATTAATTGAGTGTTAGCTCAGGGATGCTGATAGAGATCATTGTGGTGAAATCACGGTATCCCGATCAGCTGAGAGGACGTGCTCCATGCCATCTGATCGTTGCTCCTTTACTGCAGTCATCCATGCTAGGCAGTAGTAAAGGAGTGCCGATAACACTAATCAACGCTATGCTATGGCATATCATTGATCAGTGTATGCAATCTACAGATTGCAAGTAATGGTCCCCTATGAAAATGTGTAATAAATAATAATTATACATGTGAATTAACCCCTTCCCTAATAAAAACTTAAATCACCCCCCTAAAAAGTTTAAATACAAAATAAAATAAAAATGTGTGTGTGTGTATGTATATATCTGTGTGTATATATATATATATCAGGGATGCCGTGGCTAATGCATGTAGCGTTGAACTACATGGAGGAGGCGTGTCAGCCCAATGCAGGAGATTGCAGGGGGTCCCAGCATTCGGATCCTCACGATTAAACACTTATCCCCTAGGGGATAAGTGTATTTAGGCTGCAGATGTCCTTTAAAAAAAATGGTACGGGACATCCCTACTCTGTAGATTGCCCTGAATTGTTTGGTCCCCCCCACATTTATTTTCTTTTGTGTCTGTCTGCCATTAATCTGCAGCTACATATAAATAAAGCTTCCTTTCATATAGACTTTTACTTGTACATGGTTAATATTCACAAGGCCTTATTTCCTTAAGAACTGCAGTGAATTAAAATTTGATTATAGTGTTTACTCTACAAGGTTTAGCTGGCTGCTAGCAGAACTATGTTGATAAGACAGATCAGAGGTACAGTATACTTCTCTTAAAATATAATCTTCTTACGACACACTGATGCATATGCAAAATAAAACCTGCCACCTTCATCTTTCTGAGGAACAGTCACTTGATATATACACTCGTCAACATTGCAATTGCAGCACCAAGAAGAACAAGCCGTCGTGTCATGCGGATCGAGGAAGTAACGTGTGGCTAAGATCTGTAAATTTCCAAGCACCTAGCTCTAGTCTGTCTAGTCTTGGTGTGTGGGAGGCACTTTTGTGCGATAGAAGCCAGATTAAAAGCAATAATTTTTTACCCACTCCGTACCTCAGAAATTGGATCAAGTAAGTATATTAAGATTATACTATGTCTACTATTCATCAACATGCCAGTTATCACCACTTGTAAACTAAGAGGGACAGGTTCCTTAAACTAAGAGCTCTTGGTTCATCACTTTTGCAGACTGCTATGTGTGTACTGGTCCTACTCCTGGGATTATGGTTTGCAGTGGCATAATGTCTGGTAGTCAGACCCCTCTTGTCTTTATTTAGGTATGAACCCAGCCCTGTGGAAACCCTGAATATCAATGAACACTTTTTGTTAGAACAACATGCCGGTGAGGTATATTTAGCAACAACTCAACAATCTTGGCTTAACTACTATGCTCTGTTATCAGCAGGTCAGATTTTCTTTTTTTTTTTTTACAATAGCTATATGATTGTAAGAAACGGGTGTCTGGAGATGACCTACTTATGTCTATGGTATAGTGCTCTGATCATGCTCTGACACTTAGGTTGCTATACAGAGTGAGGGAGAAGTTGAGCTCTGACCATCACCTATTGTGAGTGGTAGCTCCTATATTATCTATAAAGTGGTGTCACCTTTCTCTGCAATCCCATCTGTGATGATTAAGAGTAGTTGGCAAGTGAACTCTACAAAATAGGAATTGTCTTTCTATTGTGAAAACTGAAAGATTTCCAGATTCTTAGTTAATATAGGTAGCAGTATGTTTAAAAAAAAAAAAAAAAGTATGCTTAAGTTAAAAATCTAAAATTCAAAGAGACAGACCTGTCAGCGGTATTTTAGGGTATAAAGTAAGGGAATGGCTGTATAAGGCCTTTGACCCTGAATAAATCTCGTTAGTTAATTGACCCCTCTAATTTCAATTCAAGTACCATTTCAAGCACAGTTTACGCTTACTAACAAATGTAAACAGTGTTAAATGCGGGGAACCGAGGGAGGCCATGCCCCCTCCATGGGAAGCCACACGCCTCCACCTTAAGGCACATAAATGCAACAAAAAAGAGCAATAATGTTAAATGCCCCCCATTGTGTTCTTCAAAGAGGACAGAATTCAAAATGGCAACTTAAACAGAAAATTGTAATTTATTGATTTGAGTATGAATAGTATTAACTGCAGAAACGTGGTAGCAAAAAAGCTCCATCTGGACATTTTAAAGGACATGTCCGGTGCTTATTTTCTTATTGTATCTGTTCCGGGCTGCAAAAAAAAAGAAAATAAGCTTTCTCTTGCCTGCCTACGCCTCCCCCTGTGCTCCGGTACAGGCGTTCGATCCCCGGGCTGTATTCTTCTTACTTCCTGTTAGCCCGGCACGTCACACGGAGCTTCAACCTATCACTGGCCGAGGCGGGACATCGCTGCGGCTGGTGATAGGTTGAAGCTCCTTGTAACGTGCCAGGCTAACAGGAAGTAAGAAGAATTCAGCCCGGGGACCGAACACCTGTACCAAAGCATCGGGGGAGCCTAGGCAGGTAAGAGAAAATGTATTTTCTTTTATCTTTCAGCCCGGAATGGATAAAATAAGAAAAGTGAGCACCGGACATCTCCTTTAACTTGTCAAAAGTAGGTAATCTTTATAATTGTGTTAATTACTGGATTTTGAATGAACTGGTCTTTGCTATTCATTTTTCCATTGAAACTTAATACCTCAATCCTTTAGCAAAGCTTCTTGCTAGTTTTGTAAGGTTTTTAAAAAATCTTTTTTTTTTTTTTTTTTGGGAAACCTGTTATCACTTTAATGCTGGCTGACCAATGAGTCATCAGGGTGGCCCCCATTGACTTCTGCCTGCCCCACCTGCCTTGACCGATGGATTTTTTTTCTCCTATACCCAAATAGCAAGATATACGGTACATATTCATTAGGGCTGGTGGGGTGAGAAGAAGCAACGAAGGACTGCCCTCATGACTTCTGGTTTGCGCACTCTGAAAATGAATGACAGAGGTTCCATAGTGATTTGACCACTTCACATGTGTCGAAAAAACAGCCTTAGGGTGCTTTCACACCCACCAGCTAGATCTGGTGGGAGAATTTAAAGACTGGCTGCTGAGATATCCCCGTCACCTCAATGCAAGTCTGTGGGAGGGGGCATGACAGCCATCACGCCCCCTCCCATAGACTTGCATTGAGGTGACGGGACGTAACGTCACACGAGGGCGGAGTCCTGACGTCACGGACTTCCGTTCCCGTGGTCACGACCGAGACCCTCCAGCGCTTCCGGACAAGAAACAGGTGGGTGCCGCATGCAACATTGCGGGGGTCCCCAGCTGCGGGACCCCCACGATCAGACATCTTATACCCTATCCATTGGATAGGGGATAATATATCTAGGGTGGGAGTACCCCTTTAAGGACACAGCCTTTTTTCATTATTGTGGTTTTTTTTATTATTTTTTTTATTTTATAGAAAATCAATATGCACATAAATTGTCCTCTTCTGTCATATATATATATACATTTTGCTGTATGAGGGCTCATGTTTTGTGATTTGTAGTTTTAATTGGCACCATTTTTGTTTTTAAGTGGGTTTTTCTGATCACTTTTCATTATTTATTTTTTTCTGATATAATGTGACCAAAACCTGCAAAATTTTTTTTTCTTTTTAACGTTTACGCCGTTCACCACATGGTGCTACCAAATATGTTTTTATTTTTTTTACCTTTACTTTATTGTAAAATGAAAAAAATAAAGGTACTGTTTTATGTAAGGGGTTTTTATGTATTTTTTTTTGTAAAATAGGAAGAGGGTGATTAAAATTTTTACAAGGGGATGGTCTTTTATATAATTTTATTGTGTTTGTTTTATTTTTATTTCTCTTCATAATTTTTTTTACACTCTTAAATTTTTGTCAGTATTGCGTAGCATTGAACAGTGATATTGACACTCCTCCACTGATACAGCCTGGCTAGGGCCTCCAGCATCACTAGGGCCTCGATCTGGTGGCTGTATAGGGGTTGTGGCTTAATTAGCATATGATGTATCTCTGAATGAAAAAGTTTTCTCAGGTATGATTACCATGGTATTCTTGTATCCCTTTCCTTATTTTTCTTATAATAGATTAATTAACCCCTTAACGGCATGGGACGTAAATGTGCATCCTGGTGCCATGGTACTTAACTCACCAGGATGTACATTTACATCCTATACATTACACAAGCACCAGAACGGCAGCCAGAGACCCGCTGTAATGGTGGACATCGGCGATCGTGCTGATGTCCGCCATTAACCCCTCAGTTGCCGTGATCAATACAGATCATGGCACTCTGAATGGATGACAGACGGTGATCCCCTCACCTGCCTTCGTCCTTCCTCTTGGCGTCTTCTTTTCTGGTCTGCTTTCCAGAAAGTACGGTAGTAAAAATAAATAAATAAATAAAAAATTAAATGGCCCCTTTTTCAAATTTTACCCCAAACAGCATAAAGAAAAAATTAGTAAACCTATTTGGTATTGCCGCATGCGTAAACGTCTGAACTATGAAAATATAATAATTATGATCCCTTATGGTGAACAGTGTTTAAAAAAAAAAATAAATAAAAAAAAATATTCCAAAATTGCTGCTTTTTTGTCACCTCATATTTAAAAAAATAAAAAAATAATTAAAAAAATGAAACACATATATGCAATCGTACCGATAAAAACATCAGATCCGGGCACAAAAAATTAGCACTCATACATCCCCATATACGAAAATTTTTTATAACCTACTTATTTTGTAAAGTATGTAAAATTTTGAGTTTTTTCAAAGCAGTACAATAATAAAAATAAGTTACCGTATTTATCCATGGCTGTCATTTTAATCAAACTAACCCACAGAATTAAGAAAACATTACATTTTTTTACCATAAAGTGTACAACGTGAAAACAAACATTCGTTTAGGACTGCACAGAAATGTGCCATCTCAGAGACGACTATGCATTCCGTGTGGAGTCAGCAGAAAGAGTGAACAGGTTGAACTCTGCTGCAGCTGAATCTCCGTGCAGATTCCAAGCGGAATTTTGACTTTTGAACATAGATTCACCAGTCCAGCAGCAGCATCAGTTTTGTCCATGACTCATGGACAAAAACTACAGATCAGGGTGCAAAAATTAGCCTTCATACAGTTACATATACGAAAAAATGAGAAAGTTATAACATACATATTTTCTAATAAGAAGTTTTTTTTTTTTTTTTTAAAGCAGTACAATAATAAAAAAGTTAACCATGGGTGTACTAACCCCCAGAATTAAGAAAACATTTTATTTTTACCGTACAGTGTACCGTGTAAAAACAAAACTTTCCAAAATTAGCAAAATTGTGGTTTTCCTTTCAATTTCCTCACACAAATATTTTTTTTGTTTTGCCATACAATTTATGGTAAAATTAAAGGAGTCATTACAAAGTACAATTACAATTACAATTTTCGTAAAAACGAAAATGCAAAAAATAAAATTTCCTGTGTCCTTAAGGCCAAAATTGGTGGTATCCTTAACCCTTAACCTTATGGACCATGCCAATTTTATTTTTGCATTTTTATTTCCTCCTTGCCTACTAAAATCCATAACTTTTAGATTTCCATCTACAGACCCATTTAAGGGCTTGTTTTTTGCGTGACCAATTGTAATGAAACCTCTCATTTTACCATAAAATGTACGGCGAACCCCCAATTTTTTTTTTTTTTTAAGTGAGAATTTTTATGAAAATCACAATTTTGCACATTTTGGAGGGTTTTGTTTTCACTCTGTACACTTTACAGTAAAAATGACTTGTGTTCTTTATTCTGTGGGTCAATATGATTAAACTGATACCCATGGCTAGATACTTTTTATATTTTTGTACCGCTTAAAAAAAAATAAAAAAACTTTTTGTACAAAATTAGTAATGTAAAATCGCCCTATTTTGACCACCTATATAATAACTTTTTCATTTTTCTGTATATAGGGTAGTATGAGGGCTCATTTTTTTGCGCTGTCATCTGTACTTTGTATCGATACCACATTTGCATATATAAAACTTTTAGATCATTTTGTATACATTTTTTTTTTTATAAAACATGACTAAAAAGCAGCATTTTTGGACTTATATTTTTATTTTTTACGTTTACACTATTCACCGTACGGGTTCATTAACATTATATTTTGATAGTTTGGACATTTACCATTTACGCACGCGGCGATACCAAATATGTTTATAAAATGTTATGCTTTTTGGGGGTAAAATGGGAAAAACTGACAATTTTCATTTTTATTGGGGGAGGGGATTTTTAATTTTTTTTTATTTTTACATTTTTCAACTTTTTTCCCCAACACTCTTTATGTCCCCATAGGGGACTATCTATAGCAATCATTTGATTGCTAATACTGTTCAGTGCTATGCATAAGGCATAGCACTGATCAGCATTATCGGCTATTTTCTGCTCTGGTCTGCTCGATGTCAGACTCTGGGAGATGGACGGAGCCATTACTCCACTGCGGGTGGTCCGATTATCTATTTTAACATGCGCACTGTGGCAGATGCCGTGATCTGTACTGATCACGGCATCTGAGGGGTTAATAGCGGTCAGGAAACCGGATACGGGTCAAAAATTAGACGACCGTAGTCACCATTTGACTCTGGTTGGCTCATTAAAGTAAATGGATTTTAGCGCCGGTTCGGCTGGGGTACGGGAGCGCCTGGTTTTCCCCTCCTCGAACCGTATCCGGCAACCGTAGGCTGAAAACGAGGTGTGAATGCACCCTAAGGCTACGTACACACACGCGGATTTACAGCTTATTTTACGCTGCAAATCCGCTGGTGAAGGCCCGCTCTATGCTGGCTTTACATGTGCCTGCTCGTAACGGCAATACACCGCTACCAGCAGGCACACTGCGATGTGCGAGTCGCAGTATACTCGTACATTGCGGGAGCTCTCTGCCTAGCTCAGAGCAGGGAGAGTGGCCACGATGTGCGAGTACGGCACGCACCTCTCTGCACTGTGTCTGCTGATAGTAGCGTATTGCCGCTACGAGCAGGCACATATAAAGGCAGCGTACAGCGGGGCCTTCACAGCGTATCCGCAGCTAAATACGCTGCGAAAATCCGCGCGTGTGAACGTCTTCCATGCACTGGATTGGCTGAGCAGGCCGTCACTCCATTTAATCTCGAGTGTGTTCCCGAAGGTGAGGGTCAGAGGGAAGAAGACACATCTGGGTAATTTAAGCATGGGCTCTATTCAGACGGTTCTCTCTGATAAGACACTTATCCCCTATTCTGTGCATTGATGTATAAAGTGCCAGTTTTGATTTATGCAGTGACAAAATGTAGGCACATCAGGGAAGATTTATCAAAACCTGTGCAGAGGAAGAGTGGTGCAGTTGCCCATAGCAACCTGTTTCCTTCTTAAATTTTTCAAAGGCCTCTTTAAAAATGAAAGAAGCAGTCGGTTGTTATGGGCAATTGCACCACTCTTCCTTTGCACAGGTTTTGATATATCTCCCCCATCATGCATAGTAACTTTGGCCCATTGTTCCTGTAATTAGATTAAAATTTATGAAAATGCATGATTTCAAATAAAACAATTGTTCATCGGATGAAAGTTAAAAACAAGTGATCATTTTAGCTAACCGATGGCAGACTGTTTTTCATGTGTGTTAAAAAAAAACGTTTTTTTGGGTAATAGATGAAAGATCTTTCGAAAAGGAGTAGTCTCCCAACGTTTCTAGAATATTCTCAGAAAGATAGTTTTTCCTCCGTCGTCCTTAACGATGGAGGACAAACGATCTTTCTAAGAATATTCTAGAAACGTTCGGAGACTACTCCTTTTTGAAAGATCTTTCATCTAATACCCCCCCCCAAAAAAAAAAAAAATATATATATATTTTTTTTTTTTAAACACATGAAAAACAGTTTGCCATCGGTTAGCTAAAATGATCACTTGTTTTTAACTTTCATCCAATGAACAACTTTGATGGCCCATATGATCTAAAATGTCTAGAGCTTCATCGGATAAATAATGGTTCCATTAACCTTCTTTTATCATATGTGCATGGCCACATCTGACATGTTGATGGTCGGATCTGGCATATGATTAATTAGCAGCATGTGTGTCACATGTCCTTTAGGGGTTAAGACCATATGATAGTTGCAGAGGTTCCATGTGGTTTCCAAATAGTTCATGTCATTTATGTAGTCTACATCTATAGCTGCCACATGGCTCCTTGTGATGTTTGTGTAGATTAAAGGGGTACTTCGGTGGAAAACGTTGTTGTTTTTTTTTATTTATTTTTTTAAATGAACTGGTGCCAGAGAGTTAAACAGATGTGTAAATTACTTCTATTAAAAAATCTTTACCCTTCCAGTACTTATTAGCAGCTGTATGCTACAGAGGAAATTCTATTCTTTTTGAATTTCTTTTTTTGTCTTGTCCACAGTGCTCTCTGCTGACACCTCTGTCCATGTCAGGAACTGTCCAGAGCAGCAAATGTTTGCTATGGGGATTTTCTCCTGTGCTGGACAGTGCTGACACCTGATTCCCGTATCAACAGAGAGCACTCTGGACAAGACCAAAAAAGAAATTCTAAAAGAATAGAATTTCCCCCTGTATCATACAGCTGCTAAGAAGTACTGGAAGGGTAAAGATTTTTAAATAGAAGTAATTTACTAATCTGTTTAACTTTCTGGCACCAGTTGATTTAAAAAAAAGTTTTCCACCGGAGTAACCCTTTAAACAGATAGTGATGCATTCCCTTACTGAGTACTCTGACTAGTTAAAAGGGGGACTCCGGTGGAAACCAGTGGAAAACAAATGTTTTCAAATCAACTGGTGTCAGAAAGTTAAACAGATTTGTAAATTACTTCTGTAAAAAACAAAACAAAACTGAAGCCTTCCAGTACTTATCAGCTGCTGTATACTACAGAGGAAGTTGTGAAGTTCCTTTCAGTCTGACCACAGTGCTCTCTGCTGACACCTCTGTCCATGTCAGGAACTGTCCAGAGCAGGAGAGTTTTTCTATGGGGATTTGCATCTAATCTGGAAAGTTCCTGAAGGATAGAGGTGTCAGCAGAGAGCACTGTGGTCAGACTGGAAAGAACTGCACAAATTTCTCTGTAGTTTACACAGAACATAAGTAATGCAAGGGTTGATATTTTTAAATAGGAGTAATTTGCAAATCTGTTTAACTTTCTGGAACTAGTTGATTTGAAAAATGTTAAGAGTGGAATTTTATTAAGGATTGGTTATAGGAATTTAATGCAAGTGCTTCTAGGTATGGAAGATGTGTAGGATCTCCACTTGTCTTCTAAAATAAACTTCGGCCAAAGAGGCTTTGGCTAAGGTAAACCAAGTAAATCACTATGTTGAGCATTTGCCATCCCTGGCTATTCTGACTCAGATGAATTTGTAACATTTTACGTCATGTGCAGACTTTACCCAGTTATTTCTTATCAATGGGATTTAAAGACAATTGCTCAAAAGGTACCTGTTGCTGTATTACAGGTCATCTGCTCAATAGTCATGTAAAGTCCTTATCAATGAATGTGACTGTGTTTTATAAGATTAGTAATCAGAGAATTGCATTGACCTATGGACTTAACAAGATTCAAGTTAATAAATGCAGTAATCTTGACTGCTAGAATAACTGTATAATTCTTGTGGTAAATTAATATAAGTAGACTAAACTTAGTTCTTGACATCCACTTTTAACCTTTTAAAATGTGCAGAATGGGAATAATCAGACGGGCCCTAGGACCACTCGGAAGTACACAGTCTTGTAGACGGCAATGCATTTCTGAGCAAAATCCAGAGAAATTCTATTGTTTTTGCGGATGCCGGAATCGGGATTCCACCATGTAAACAGTGCAGCAGAATCCTATTGCAATCAATTGGACTCTGCTGCAGCGTAATGTCTGTGCGGAATATTCTGACAGAATTCTGCACAGACATTCCACCGTGTGAACATGCCCTAAAGGAGACTGTCCAAAATAAGTAGAGTGTATTTAAAAATGTAATGTTTTATACTGTAGATGCTGTCTTTTCTTCTCCTGTTAGAAGACTTGTTTTAACCCCTTACAGTGGTCTTTAAACTGTAGCCCTACAGATGTTTCAAAACTACACCTCCCAGCATGCCCAGATAGCTGTTTGCTGTCTGGGCATGCTGGTATTTGTAGTTTTGCAACATCTGGAGGGCCACAGTCTGGAGATCATTGTTCGGTTGTTTCTAAACTGTGGCCCTCTAAATCTTGCAAAACTAAACTCCCAGCATGCATGAACAGCAAACGGCTGTCTCGCCATGCTGGGAGTTGTAGTTGCATATCTCCAGCTGTTGTATAACTACTTAAACAACATAGCATGCCCTTTGGCGATCAGTACATGCTGGGAGTTGTAGTTTTGCAACAGCTGGATGCACACTGGTTGGAAAATACTGAGTTAGGTAACAGAACCTAACTGAAGGTTTTCCAACTAGTGTGCCTCCAGCTGTTGGTCTGTCAGATCTTGCTGGGAGTTGTAGTTTTGCAACGGCTGGAGGTTTACAGGGTACATTCACACGGGCGGGTTTACAGTGCTTTTCCTGCCTGTGTGACTGTACCCTAAAAAACACTACACTAACACATAAAGTGTAAAACACTAAATATACACCCCTTACATTGTCCCCCCCGCCCAATAATAATGAAAAACGTATCATACGGCAGTGTTTGCAAAATGGAGCCTCCAGCTGTTTCAAAACAACAACTCCCAGCATTTCCGGACAGCCACTGTCTGTCCAGGCACACTGGGAGTTTATCAACAGCTGGAGGCACCCTGTTAGGGGTATTCTACACCAGGGATGCTCAATGTCCACCCCTATACAATCTCCAATTTAGTCCTCAAATGCGCATGGCGCTCTCTCACTTTGGAGCCCTGTCATATTTCAAGGAAACAGTTTAGGGCCACCTATGGGGTATTTCCGTACTTGAGAGAAATTGCGTTACAAATTTTGCGGGGCTTTTTCTCCTTTTACCCCTTATGAAAAGGAAAAGCTTGGGTCTACATCAGCCTGTTAGTGTAAACAAATAAAAAAAATGTACACTACCATGCTGGTGTTGCCCCATACTTTAAATTTGTTACAAGGGGTAAAAGGAAACCAAAATGTACCTCAATTTCTTCGGAGTACGGAAATACCCCATATGTGGGTGTAAAATGCTCCGGGCGCACAACATGGCTCAGGAGTGAGAGCGCTGCTGTGTACATTTGAGGCCTAAATTGGTGATTTGCACAGGGGTGGCTGATTTTACAGTGGTTCTGACATAAAATGCTGGTGTTACACTAAATTTTTCATTTTCACAAGGGAAAATAGGAAAAGTCCCCAAAATTTGTAATCCCATTTCTTTTGAGTAAGAACATACCCCATATGTGGATGTAAAGTGCTCTGCAGGCAAACTACAATGCTCAGAAGAGAAGGAGCGCCATTGGGCTTTTGGAGAGAAAATTTGTCTGGAATTGAAGGCCATGTGTGTTTACAAAGCCTCCATGGTGCCAGAACATTGGACCCTCCCCCCCACATGTGACCCCATTTTTGAAACTACACCCCTCACGAAATGTAATAAGGGGTACAGTGAGCATTTACACCCCACAGGGGTCTGACAGATTTTTGGAACGGTGGTCCGTGAAAATGAAAAATGTAATTTTTCATTTGCACAGCCCACTGTTCCAAAGATCTGTCAAACGCCAGTGGGGTGTAAGTGCTCACTGCACCCCAGGGGTGTGGAAATAAAAAAAAAAAAAAACTACTTGTCCCAGGGACTAAAGCGGAACACAATCTACTTGTCCCTCAAGAAAATCCACTTTTCCTGGTAGATAAAATAATTTCAACCAAAATAGTCTGATCCACCCACTAGACCACCAGGGATGGGTATAAGATTCCTTTAGACACTGCTGTCAACTTAGACAGCGGTGATCTAATGGTTTAATAGCGGCCACGGAGATCGCAGCATGCGCCCCCCCCCCCCCCCCCATAATTCCAATTTTTCTATATACAGGGATGTATGAGGGTAATCTTATGTGCCGTGATCTGTAGTTTTTATTGGAACCATTTATTATCAGAACTTTTATTAGGAAAGGGACTTATTCACATACATACGCACTTCTTAAAATATTTTATTCACTATTTTTCAGTCTTCTTAGGGACTTATATATGGAGTCTTTTGATTGGAAAACACTGAACAGCGTTGTGTTACTGGGGGGTGGGGGGGCTGTGTTCTGCTTCTCCAGTTTATGTGCTGCATTTTATTTACTCTAATTTATGTGTCATTATGTTGCATTTAGTTAGTAGATAACTACAACTCCCAGCATGCCCTGATACAGCCTATGGTTGTGTGGGTGTTCCAGCATGTTGCACTGTATAGTAGTACAGTTAAGGTTACTGTGTAACATGCTGGGAGTTGTAGTTTTGGTTTGTGTCAGCTGCAGAGCCATAGGCTGTGTCAAGGAATACTGGGAATTGCAGTTAGTAACTACAACACCCAGCATGCCCTGATGCAACCTATGGCTCTGCAGCTGACCCGAACCAAAACTACAACTCCCAGCATGTTACACTTTATAGTTCGACAGTTTAGGTTACGGTGCAACATGCTGGAAGTTGTAGTTTTGGTTTGGGCGTGTTTGCGGGCATCCGTGAGGCTCTCGGCGGGTGAGTATGACGGGGGCGGGATTCTGGGGGTGCAATTTAGTGTGGGTGGCCAGAAGCCACTAAAAATAAATTAGAAAAATTAGATAGCACAACTGGCAGCAGCACTGGTCTGTCCACCCCTGTACAAAACATACATGCATACAAAATATCATACATACACATACACCGGCCACTGCCCCCTATATCATACATTACATACATTCATCATACATAGACACATCACACATAAACCCACCGCTGCCCCCCCACATCATACATTACATACACACATCACACACACATCACATATACACACATCATACATACACCGGGCTGCTGCCCCCCCCCACATCATACCTTACATACACCATACACACATCATACATATACATACACCGGGCTGCTGCCCCCTATATCATACATTACATACACACATCACACATAGACATATCATACATACACATATACATACACCGGGCTGCTGCCCCCCAATATCATACATTACATACACACATCATATATACACATGACACATACATCATGCATATGCACACATCATACATACACCTGCCGCTGATACACCCCCCCCTAATCATACATTACATACATATACATACATACATGCCGGTGTGAGGTGAAATCCCCAGCCTGTGCAGGGAAAAATAATTTTCATTTACACATCCAACTTTAACGAAAAGTCGTCAAACATCTGTGGGGTGTTAAGGCTCACTGTACCCCGTGTCACGTTCCTCACGGGGTGTAGTTTCTAAAATAGTGTGCCATGTGTTTTTTTTCTTTTTTTCTGTTCCGGCACCATAGTGGCTTCCTAAATTTGACATGCCCCCCAAAAACCATTTCAGCAAAATTCACTCTACAAAATCCCATTGTCGCCCCCTTCCTACTGAGCCCTCTACTGCACCCACGGAGCACTTTACATCCACATATGAGGTATTTCCTTACTCGAGAGAAATGGGGTCACAAATTTTGGGGGGATTTCCCCTCCTTTTACCCCTTGTAAAAAAAAAAAAAAAAAAAAAAAAAATGGCTCTACAAGAACATGCGAGTATAAAAAAAATGAAGATTTTGAATTTTCTCCTTCACTTTGCTGCTATTCCTGTGAAACACCTAAAGGGTTAACAAACTTTCTGAATATCATTTTGAATACTTTGAAGGGTGCAGTTTTTATAATGGGGTCATTTATGAGGTATTTTTTTTTTAACATGAAAGCCCCTCAAATCCACTTCAAACTGAACTGGTCCCTGAAAAATTCCGATTTTGAAATTTTCATGCAAAATTGGAAAATTGCTGCTGAACTTTGAAGCCCTTTAATGGCATCATAAAGTTGACATGTTTTTACTTTTGGAAGACATCATAAAGTAGACATATTGTATATGTGAATCAATATATAATTTGTTTGGAATATCAATTTTACTTACAAGTAGAGAGTTTCAAAGTTAGAAATATGCAAAATTTTCACTAAGAAAGGATGCAAGTAACAACGAAAATGTACCACTATGTTAACCCCTTAAGGACCCGGGGTTTTTCAGTTTTTGCATTTTCGTTTTTTCCTCGTTACCTTTAAAAAATCATAACTCTTTCAATTTTGCACCTAAAAGCCATATGAGGGCTTATTTTTTGCGCCACCAATTCTACTTTGTAATGACGTGATTTTACCCCAAAATCTACGGCGAAACTGAAAAAAATTAATAAAAAACCCCACCATTTTGTAACTTTTGGGGCCATGATCGGAAGTTTTTAGCAGTACAATTTTTGCATTGATAGAATGTTTTTGCGCGTACGCCATTGACCATTTTGCGCGTACGCCATTGACCATTAATTAACGATGCACATATACCACATATTTTTTTTTTTATTTACTGTTTTTTTTTTTTTTTTTTTAAATGGGGAAAGGGGGGGGATTCAAACTTTTATTAGGGGAGGTGTTAGATGATCTTTATTCATTTATTTTTTCCACCTTTTTTTTTTTTTTTGCAATGTTATAGCTCACATAGGGGACTATAACACTGCACACTCTGATCTTTTACATTGATCAATGGTTTCTCATAGGAAACCATTGATCAATGATTCTTCCTCTTAACTGCTCATGCCTGGATCTCAGGCACTGAGCAGTCATTCGGCGATTGGACACCAGGAGGCAAGGTAAGGGGACCCTCCTGCTGTGTCACAGCTGTTCGGGATGTCCATGACGAAATCGCGGCATCCCGAACAGCCCCCTGAGCTAGCCGGCAATGATTTATTTTCATTTTAGACACGGCGTTCAACTTTGAACGCCACGTCTAAAGGATTAATAGCGAGCGGTATCACGTGGCCCCGCATTTTAGGACGGGAGCGGACTCATGACGTACCGGTACGTCATGGGTCCTTAAGGGGTTATAGTAGAATATGTCACGAAAAAACAATCTCTGAATCAAAATAAACGGTAAAAGCATCTCAAGAGTTATTAATGCATAAAGTGACAGTGGTCAGAATTGCAAAAAAGGGCTTCGTCCTTAAGATGAAAAAGGGCTGTCCTTAAGGGGTTAAGGACCGAGCCAGTTTTATTTTTTGCATTTTTGTTTTTTCCTCCTTGCCTTCGAAGAATCATAACTCTTATAAATTTTCCATCCACAGACCCATTTGAGGCCTTGTTTTTTTTTTCATGACCAATTGTACTTTTGTAATGACAGTTTTATTTTTTTATTTTTTTTTCCCTAAAATGTATGGCACAATCCAAAAAATATTACTTTGCAGGGAAATTAAAAATAAAATGGCAATTTTTCAACTTTTTATAGGGTTTTAGTTTTTATGCAGTGCATTTTACAGTAAAACTGACACATGTTTTCTTCTGTGGGTCACTATTAAAGGGGTTGTGCGCTGAAGGCGCATGCGCGCGGCTCACGGAAGGCAGCACCTGATGTGAGCTCCGCGCTGACCGGAACTTTACAGCCCTCATTAGCGCCGAACTCGGCTCCATTTAAACGGAAACTTATACCTGCATGGAGGGGAACATGTCCCGCTCCTGACGGAAGAGAAATTTGAAGCAGTCTCAGCACCTATCCCAGTCGATCCCCGATATCTTTAGAGCAGGGCTGAGCTCCAAGATGCCGGGCTCACGCGCTGCCTCACCACTACATCACTCTGACGAGGACGACGCCCCGGCGACGGCAGACTTGACTCCTGCGGCTATGTATCGCAATATAAAGGACTTGTTCCAGAAATCCCTAGCTAAAGCGGTTTCTGATATCTCCTCACAGCTCCGGGATCTGGGACAGAGGGTGGCAGACTCTGAGGCGAAGCTGGATGAGCTTACGGATGCTGTAGAGACGGATCGGCATGATCTGGATGACCATGCTACACAGATACAGGCCCTGGAATTGAAGCTGGAGGACCTTGAAAACAGGTCTCGCAGAGCGAATCTGCGCATCCGTGGCCTCCCGGAAGAGATCGTGGATCTGAGTAAGACTGTCTCTACTTTATTTTTTGATATGGCCCCTCAGCTAGAACCTGAACTGCTCAGGTTTTGCCAGTGCCCGATGGATCCTAAGAACCCCGAGACTCCCAGGGATGTAATTCTAAAGCTGCACTATCCTGAGGTGCGGGATGCCCTGCTTCAAGCAGCCAGGAACACTCCGGTGCTGCCGGGAATGGCGCCATCGGTGCATCTTTATTCTGATTTGGCCCCGACGACACTGGCACGGCGTAGGGAATTTAGGCCCATCACCTTAGCACTGCAGAGGGTAAATGTGCTTCCCTTTTTCATTGTCATTTCAACTGCGTGGCAAGATGCACACTGTGAAATCGTACGCTGAGGCGAGGGATGTTCTCAGCAAGGACCGGATAGCCCTTGTGGACCCTCCACCACTACCGCAGCGCCCTGGCCGCCCTGTTCGCACCAGGACCCCTGTGACCAGAAACCGCCATGGGCCCCGTTCCTCCAGGGTGGCTGCTGACCCTTCATGAGACCCTGTACATGCACCAGTGATGCTTTTTGACGGTCTTCTTCTCCTTCCACGGCATGCTGCCTGCGGGATGTCTTAAAAGCTTTGCTGTTCTGAGTGAAGCTCTCCTGTTGGTCTACACGGTTTTATTGACTATTTTTACTACAGTCTTCCCTGTGCTGCGGATTCTAGAGCTGGACATTGCTTGTTCGGCATTATATGTGCCGCTCTGGGCTCCTCTGCTTGGTTTGCCCTCCACTCACCTCCTTTTCTACCCCTTCATGGAGACCTGACTCATCCCTACTCCTCTCTCTCTTCTGATCCTTTTCTTCTCTACCTTTTTCCTTCCTTTTTACCCTTCCTATTCCCTCTTTTCTCCCCTGTCTCCTCATCGCTTCTCCGCTTCTCTCTCTCTCTTTCTCTCTCTTTCTCTCTCTTTCTCTCTCTTTCTCTCTCTTTCTCTCTCTTTCTCTCTCTTTCTCTCTCTTTCTCTCTCTTTCTCTCTCTTTCTCTTCACCTCCGCCCCTCTCTTTTTCTACTTTTTCTATGTTTCTATCCCTGGCCTCCTTTCTCCTGGTCTTTTTTCTTCCCCCTTTCCCCCTTCTTATGTGTCTTGCGTAACACGCTCTCTCCTGCCCCTATTCTTCTTGCTTTCTTGTCTTTAACTTGGACTGTTTCCGGCTCAGACTATTGTGCCTCACCTCCCTTTCTTGGGTTTTTGGAAGTACGATGGTCCGCGGTTTTTTGTGGTCTGTCTTTCCTTATATGTTCTTTATGTTGCGTTTCTTTTTTGTATTGTTTGTTTCTATGTACAGGTACATTACTGCTTATTCGTTCAATGGTTGTCTAAGAGTGGTACACCCGGCCGACGCCTGCAGGTTCTTCCCTTGGGTTACTTTTTGTGAGTTGTTTCGCATACATTTATTTCTTCTGTCATGAGCACGATATTGTCACATAATGTCAGGGGCTTTAACTCTCCCCATAAGAGGAGTAAGGTGTTCCGAGATTATGCCCGCTTAAAATTAGATGTGATTTGCCTGCAAGAGACTAATTTTACTGATGTTTCTAAGCCAAAGTATTTCCATAGATTATATACCAGATGTTTCATGTCCAGTTATCTGACGAAATGTAGGTGGGTACTAATTGTATTGCATAATGCTTTTCCCTTTCAGGTACAGGAGGTCGAGACCAACCCTGAGGGTCGATTTGTTATACTGAAGGGCTCTCTCTATGATAAAACCCTGTGTATGGTCAATTCCTATGCCCCCACTGACTCCCCACTACATTTTTTCCAGTCATTGTCTGACCGTGTTGCATCCCAGTCCTACGACTATAGGATTTGGGCCGGAGATTTTAATATGGTCTATAATGGCAAGCTACATTGCTCCAATACTGCCCCGTTTCGCAGGTCTGGGACCCAACAAAGGCTTCTGTCCGCCCTTTTTAAGGAGGGTTCCTTGGTGGATGCATGGAGGGAGTTTAATGGTACTGCTCGTGGCTATTCTTATTATTCCCCGGCTCAACACCATTACACTAGAATTGATTGGGTGCTACTGACTACCCGTATGTTACCTCTGCTGCTATATGCAAGTCATGTCCCTTCGGCTTGGTCGGATCACGATATGGTACTGGTGTCCCTTGACTTCATGAATCCTCTCATTTACCCTTTTAGATGAAGGCTTAATGAGTTGCTCTTAACCATGCCTAGAGTAAAGAGACAGCTTGAAGAGGACCATGGCGTGTTCTTTCAGGCGAACGCACTTCCTGACTCACACCCTCGGTGGGTCTGGTTTTCTCATAAGTTTTATATTAGGGGTCGCATTATTTCTTTAGCCACCTGTATCAAGCGTGATAGGACCGGGACTCAACGGGCGCTAGAGGCTAAATTACACAGCTTGACTTTTGCTCACCAACAGAACCCTACTCCTTATCTTTTCAGGCAGATGCAGGCCACCAGGACTCAGGACTCAATCGACAGTGGTTGAGAAGGCCCTGAGATGGACTAGGGCCACATATTACAAGTTTGCCAATAAGCCTGATCGTTTGTTGGCTACAATGTTGAAAAAGACTATGTCGGCAAACAGAGTACATAGCCTCCAGCTGTGTCCTGGTGTCCACTCCTCCCACTCTGACCGACTCTATTCTGCTTTCCACTCCTATTACTCGGCTCTGTACACAGAACCCACTCGCTCCCCTTCTTTTTCTTTTAGGCTCACTTGTTTTCTATCCTCTATTTCTCTTCCCCCAACTCTCCACTGATGCCAGGGAGGTCCTGAATGCCCCAGTAACCCCTGAGGAGGTTACCTTAGCTATCTCTAAATTGAAATCGGGTAAATCCCCAGGCCCTGATGGCCTCACGGCTGCATACTATAAGAAATTTACCCCTTTACTTATACCTCACTTGGTGGCCCTATTTAATTCTCTTCGGTCCCCTGCCACCCCTCCCATGGAATTTCTAGATGCCCTCATTACGGTATTGCCCAAACCAAATAAAGATCCCCTTCAACCGACTAATTATCGCCCTATATCTCTACTGAATATAGACTCCAAACTGTTAACCTCTATTTGGCGGCATGTCTGAACAGATTCTTGCCTTCTCTGATTGACCGCAACCAGGTAGGTTTTGTACCTGGTCGTCAAGCACCTGACAATATTCGGAAGGTGCTGAATGTTATCCATAGGGCAGATGACTCCAAAACCCCTTTATTAGTTCTATCGCTTGATATAGAAAAGGCGTTTGACTGTGTATCTTGGCAGTATCTGTTTGCGGTGCTTACAAGGTTTGGGTTCTCAGGTCCCTTTGTCCAAATTTTACGCCATATATATTGCAGGTGCTGAATATAAAACGAATCTATTTGCGGATGATCTTCTGCTAACGTTGACTGAACCTCTAATATCTTTGCCGAATCTTTTTGATATCCTTACTACATTTTCCACTCACTCGGGCCTTAAAGTAAGTGCTCATAAATCAGAGGCATTGTACTGTCATACTCACTCTTCTGTAAGGCAGCTTATCTCTCTTAACTTTGGCTTTCGAGACTCCTCTCATGGTCTTTCCTATCTTGGCATAACACTTCCCTCTACGCTGTCCACACTGTATAGTAGTTACTATGTTCCACTTTATCGCACTATCAGGGCGGACTTGGCTACATGGTCCTATCCTTACCTGTCCTGGTTAGGAAGGGTTAATGTTATTAAAATGGTAATTCTCCCTAGACTGTTGTACCTTTTTCGCTCCCTACCTGTCCCGGTGGTCAAGTCTGATATCCTGTCCCTTCAAAATGATGTCTTTAAATATATTTAAAACCCAGGATTGCCTGGAATGTGATGCATTTCCATAAATCAATGGGCGGATTATCGGCTCAATTGGCCTTAACTAATATGGCTGTGGGCGCCCCTAAGTGGGTGTTCCTGGAGAACTCAGTATTGGCACCATATTCATATGCAGCCTTCATGTGGTCCTCGCGTCCGGTCTCTACCCTCCTACCCTCCTCGGCTCTAGTGGCTCTGTATTTGCTATCTCTCTGAAGATTGCAGGGAAAATTTGAAGCGGACCTGACGCGAGTCTCCCCTCTTCTCTAATCCTCTGACTTTTCCTGGTGGTTGGCGGCTAAACTTACTAGACTCTGATTTTCTTATGAGAAATACTCTTCCTACATTTGAGACTTTTAGATTATCCCATGCTGTCCCTGATACTGAGTTGTTTAGGGCACGTCAGATTTTCTCTTTTCTTCTTACCCAGGTTCTTCGCTCCTCGCTTACTCATCCTACTTTCTTCGTTCTCTCTATACCCCTGATCTACCTGGCCTGCTGTCGCTCCTGTACTCTCGTCTGAATGCACCACCAGTTGATACTAAATTAAAGTTTATGTTAGCGTGGGAAACTGATCTACATACCACCATGTCGCTATCACAATGGCGTGACGGCTGTGTGGTTCTGAGCAAGGGTAGTTGGCAGGTGTCCTTGATGCAAACGGCCCTTAAAGGAGTAGTCCAGTGGTGAGCAACTTATCCCCTATCCTAAGGATAGGGGATACGTTGCAGATCGCGGGGGGCCCCCTGTGATCTCCTGTACGGAGCCCCGACAGCCCGCTGGAAGGGGGCGTGTCGACCTCCGCACGAGGCGGCGGCCGACACGCCCCCTCAATACAACTCTATGGCAGAGCCGAAGCGCTGCCTTCGGCAATCTCCGGCTCTGCCATAGAGATGTATTGAGGGGGCGTGTCGGCCGCCGCCTCGTGCGGGGGTCGACACCCGCAATCTCGGCGGAGAGCCTGGCCCCCGTACAGAGAGATCGCAGGGGGCCCCAGCGGTCGGACCCCCCGCGATCTCAAACTTATCCCCTATCCTTAGGATAGGGGATAAGTTTTTCACCACTGGACTACCCCTTTAAAGTTCTTCATCGGACCTATTTGGTTCCGTCGAGATTACACACTATATACCCTTCTGTTTCTCCGTTATGTTTTCGTGCTTGTGGCAGGAGGGGAACGATTTATCATACATGGTGGTCCTGTCCCATAGTCTCTATGGACGCAAATTTTGGACCTCATTGAGTCTGTACTATCTGTGAGGGTTCCTCGGACGCCTGCCTTCTGCCTGCTGGGCTGCAGGCCGAATAGGATGAGATATAAGTTGTTCCGCTTAGCTCAATATGTACTGCTGTCTGCTAGAATACATATCGCAACTCAATGGAAACAGCCTGTTCTAAGAGTGGGGGATGTGATCTCTAGGATCAATCTTATATTGTTATATGAAAAACTGTCTGCTATTAGGGAGGATGTGGTGGATTCTTTTACTACTCTGTGGGACCCCTGGCTGTCCTCTAGTCATTGCCCAGATTTATCCCATTGTCTGTCGCTTTATTGACCCCCTTTGTATATGCTCCTGCAGGTGTCGGCCACTCTTGGATTTGTTATACTCAACCTCATTGCTGGTGTTTTTATTCCTATACCTGAAAGATGTACCTTTCTTATATGCCTTATTTTGAATACCGTTATAGTATATGCAACTCATATCTGTACTGATATTTGTTTTCTGTGTTAAGTCTAGTTTCTAGACTACTGTTCTTTCTATTTTGGAAGCTATCCTGCTGTTGTACTGATTTGCTTCTTTCAATAAAAGCTTCATGGTTTGATGATTAAAGGGGTTGTGCGCTGCCCTGCAGTTCGGAGCTCCGCTCACAGCGTCCGGAAGTTCATTACTCCGAACGCTGTGTGCGGGCTTCCTTGTTCACAGCCGACGGGCGCCCGGCTCCTTCGTGACGTCTCGCCCGCCCCCTCGTGACGTCTCGCCCGCCCCCTCGTGACGTCTCGCCCGCCCCCTCGTGACGTCTCGCCCGCCCCCTCGTGACGTCTCGCCCGCCCCCCTCGTGACGTCTCGCCCGCCCCCTCGTGACGTCTCGCCCGCCCCCCTCGTGACGTCTCGCCCGCCCCCCTCGTGACGTCTCGCCCGCCCCCTCGTGACGTCTCGCCCGCCCCCTCGTGACGTCTCGCCCGCCCCCTCGTGACGTCTCGCCCGCCCCCTCGTGACGTCTCGCCCGCCCCCTCGTGACGTCTCGCCTGCCCCCTCGTGACGTCACGCCTGCCCCCTCAACAAAAGTCTATGAGAAGACCGCTGTCACACCCCCTTCCCATAGACTTTGGTAGAGGGGGCGGGCGAGACATCACGAAGGGGGCGGGCGTGACGTTACGCCCGGCGGCTGCGAACATGTAAGCCCGCACACAGCTTTCGGAGTAATGAACTTCCGGACGCTGTGAGCGGAGCTCCGAACTGCAGGGCAGCGCACAACCCCTTTAAAATTCAGAGATGTGGAATTCCTATCACCTGATGCCCGGGAAATGCAGTTCCGGACACCGGGCAGGTGAATTTTTTTATGCCCTTAGCCCTGCTTTGGGCAAGTAGGGCTGGACCTGAAAGCCCCCCGACAAGAACGGCTGCGCTCAGAGGAGTGTATGGAGCGTGTGGACTCGTGCCAGCTCTGTACTCTGCAGCCCCCGGCTGTTTTCAGTAGCTGGGGGCCGCCGCTAATAGCCAGCATGTGGCGATAGTCACGGCTGGTTATTAACCCTTTAGATCGCCGCGGTCATGACAGCGGCGTCTAAAGGGACATGTGAATGCTCCCTGGTGGGCTAGCCAGGCTCGATCAATGGATTGCAGATCGCATAGATCAATGGAGTTTAATAGAACTCTGTTGATCTGCATGAGGAATCTAATAATTCCTCCTAAAAGTCCCCTAAGGGACTAATAAAGTGTAAAAAAAAAAAAAAAAAAAAAAAAAATTTTTAATAAAACTTTAAAAAAACACACATTAACCCCTTCAGTATTAAAAGTTCAAATCGCCCCCTTTTCCTATATAAAAACATGTAAACCTAATAAAAATAAACATTTATATTGCTGCATGCGTAACTGTACGAACTATTAAAATATAACATTATGTATCCTGTACAGTAAATAATGTAAATGTAAGAAAAAAAAAACACAGAATTGCAATTTTTATAATATCCCAGAAAAAAAGCGATTAAGGGTCTATTCACACGTACAGTATTCTGTGCATATTTGATGCGCAGGATTTCAAGTCATTCAGTTTACATTGAAATCCTGCGTGTCAAATCTGCGCAGAATAATGTGAATAGACCCTAAAAAGTCAGATCAGTACCAAAATGGTACCGATACAAAAACAGATTATGGTGCAAAAAAACTTGCCATCATACAGCCTTGTATGCGGAAAAAAAGTCAGAAAAAGACAATTAAAAAAATTCAAAGTTCCGAAATATTTTTAAATTAGTAAAACATGACAAACTATATAAATCTGGTATTGCTGTAATCAGGCCGGCCTAATGTATCAAAATAACAGGTTAGCCATTTACATTGTGGTTGAGCTAAGAAAAGAAATCGACTAAATTTGCAAAATTATCTTACTATTTCAATTTCACTTCACCAATATATATATATTTTTTTTGTTCCGGAGCATATGTTATGGAAAAATGTAAAGGTATCCTTATAGTAGTTAGTTATGGCTATTAGAGGGAGAGGAGGAAAAAACAAGAGTGTAAAAGCGAAAATTGGCCAGGACAAGCGGATCGTCATGAGGGACAAGTAGATTTTTGATGTTCATGCTGTTTACTGTATGGGATCATTAACATTACATTTTAATAGTTCGGCCATGCGAATGTGGCAATATTAAATGTTTGTTTTATTTTTTGTAAAATTGAAAAAGGGGATTTAAATTTTTAGTGAGGGAGGTGCTTATATTATAAAAAAAAAATACTTTTACTTTTCCATAGGGGACTATCTGTGGCAATCATGAAATTGCAATTACTGATAACTGATCATGGCACTGATCAGTGATATCTGCTATCTACCTCTTTGGTCTGCTAAAAGGCAGAACAGAGGAGAAGTTCCTCAGAGCTGCCAGTAGGTAGGTAAGGGGACCTCTGGCGACCATTATGACTCATCGAACCCCCCTGTCATTTTGCCGCAGATGGTCCGAGAAGACCACCAAGCCACTATAATGCTGTAGATGCCATGATTGTTATTGATCTCAGCATCTGAGGGGTTAATGGCGGACATCAGAGCAATTGCTGATGTACGCCATTACTGGAGGGTCGCTGGCTGCTGATAGCAGCTGGGACCTGCCGTGCATAAAGTAAGTACAATGTCCTGGTACATTAAGTACCAGCGTACTAGGGGACGTACATTTATGTAATTTGTCCTTAAAGGGTTAAGGTGTATTGTTTTATATCCTGTGCTTTATTTTTATTTGTCCAGTGAATTCCCATTTTTATATGTAGGAGAATTAGTAAATTGGTAAAAGGGGCTTTCACAAAGACAACATTTCTCATCTATCCATAGCATCATTTGTTAGATTCTGGATGAAGCTTATGAGCTTAGATTTGCTTTGGACTTGATAAAGGGAGGAATCCCAAAAGCTCGTCTCTACAAAATTCTGTTAGTCCAATAAAAAAGGTCTTACAAGATACTGCAACATTTTTTGATTTGTGTATATATTTGTGTGTGTGTGTGTGTGTGTGTGTGTGTGTGTGTGTGTGTGTGTGCGTGTTAAAATCTCCCTTAGTGGACACCTCTAAAAAAGGGGACACCTCCCAATAGCGGACAGTTTTTTTAATTCCCTGGCAGAGTCCAATAACAGCAGGCGTGGACACACCATATAGGGGACAAAATGCTCACAACGGGACTACAGTCAGGGGGGTACAGCCAATACCCCAGTAGGGGGCCCAGGCTCCCTAGCACAGAAGTAGAAGACCGATGTATAAACAGTGGTCTCCTGCTTCTGTACATCTGCCGGCCACATCATTTGCCCCTCCATCCCCCTGTGCCAAATCATCCTCCCCTTTATAACCGCCTATGCCTCGTCATTTCTCCTTGTGCTATTTGATTTACCCTTTTATTACCCTCTATGCTATTCATTGTCCCCTCTTTACCACCCCTATGCCATTTCTTTCCCCTTTTATCCCACCTGTGCCATTTAATCCTCCTGTGCCACTTTATTCACACTGTGCTCTAAGCCATATCATCCCCTCTCAGCCCTTGTGCCTCATCACTTTTCTTCTTCCATCCTCCCCCTATTGTTTTCCTTACCTGGTCAGCAGGCTCAGGTGCAGGGGCTCTAAGTGGGTTTGACGTTCTCCTGACGTCCTCGGAGCTGCCCTCACTGAGAGGTAGTTGCGGGCACTTACGACTGATGCTCCTGATGTCACTCATCAGTGCCCGCTGCTGCTCCTCTCAGTAAGTGCAGCGCAGAGGACGTCAGGAGAACATCAAACCTGTTCAAAACCCCTGCACCTGAGCCTGCTGGCCAGGTAAGAAGAACAAGAGGGAGGAGGAAGGAAGGGGAAAAGTGATGTGGCACAAGGGGTAAGGCTGGGTTCACACCACGTGTTTGCAATACAGTTCCCATATCAGGTTTTTGATAAAAAAACGATTCCTCAAAACCTGACTTAACTGTATCAAAAGGTGTGTGCACATTTTTATCTGTATACGGTTGAAAACCGTATGTGATTTGAAAAATGATGTCCGGTTGCATCTGTTTTTTTTAAGAAAAAAAAGTATACGTTTTTAACTTTTCACTCCATTATGAATAAAGTTTCACTTGTTTGATTTGAAATTCCAAGAAAAAAACTGTGCAAATTAAAAAACCTGATGGAACCGTACGCACATACAGTTCTGTATGGTTCCCATTGACTCCCATGTAAAAAAAATAAAAATAAAAAATGTTTCGATATGGTTATGGTAGGCTACGGTTTTGGGTATGGGAAAAAAACTGACAAAACTGTTTTCAATGGAGAGTCAATGCATACGGTTTTCAATCTGGTTCCGTTATGGTTTTCAAAATGAAAACATATACGGGAACTGTATTGCAAAAACATGGTGTGAACCCAGCCTAAGAGGGGAATTATTTGGCACAGGGTAATAAAAGTGGAATGAAATGGCATGGGGGGATCAAGGGGAAATTGTGTAGCACAGGGGGTAAGGGGGGGATGATTTGGCACAGGGGGAATAAAGTGGCACAGTGTATAAAAGAGTAAGAATGACGTGGCATTGGAGGGATCAAAGGCGGAATAAAATGGCAACAAAATGGTACATGGGGTGATTAGAGGTGATTAAACTGCATTAGGAGATTCTACTGTAATATTGATTTTATCAAGTTTTATAGGTAATTACACTCTGCCGTGAGTAAAGTTCAGTATTCGGTAATTTAGAAAGATTGAGCTTTTTATCCCAATAGGGGACATCACCATATGTTTGTTTATTTTTGTTAACATTATTTTATATAAAAATGGCGGAAAAAGAGGGGTGATTTAACCTTTTGTTAGGGGAGGGGCTTATTAAAATTTTCTTACATTTTCTTCAATAAAAAAAAAAAATACTTTTAACAATATTTTTAGTCCCCATAGGGACAAAGGCTTTCCAGGCATGCTGGTAGTTGTAGTTTTGCAACAGCTGGAGGCACACTGTTAGGAAAAACTGTCATGGGGACTATTACTTGCAATCTTGTGATTGCAGACACTGATTAATGCTGTGCCATAGGCAGAGCATTGATCAGTGTGATCATGCTCCATTACTACTGGTTGCTGAGGCTGCCTGCATTATTGGAGCCCCAATCGGACAGGACCGATGATAGGTAGGACCGACGATAGGTAGGACCTCCGCCCGTCCTCTCAGCTAATTGGGACCCGGCGGCATTTTTCCACAGTCGTTCCGATAAGCTCCACTGAGCTACCGGCAGTTACTTAAACATTTTAGATTGCGGTGTCTAAAGGGTTATTGTGGACATCACCCACATTAGCCAGTATGAAGTGAACTCAGCACCTGAGCTCACTTTATCGACCCGCCGTCCGGCTGCTCCATTATTAACGGCAGCCAGCCGTGGTGGGGTAAACCTCCTCCCAGTGCTAGGCACTGTTGGAAGGAGACAGTCGGCCGCACACTTAAGGGGCCGCGCCGCACGGGAGCTTACCGCTGGAGCCAGGCCCTGCTCCCTTGTTTCATGTAATTGTCGTCTCCCATCCGACCCCCCCCCCACCCCATTGTGCGGTCCACTGTTTCTCCTCACAGTAGTGTTTAGATAATTGCTAAATTTTGCGAAGAGCTAAATTGACGTATTGCAGTCCACAATGATTGCGATTGTATATATATTAGGGCTGCACGATATATCACAAAGTCCTGTTTTTTTGCAGCACTTCTCAGGCAAAAATCTAAATACCACAGGGTACCAGCGTCCACAACCCGATCACGGTTCCAGTACATATCCAAGTAAGGTTGCAGCACTCCATTCAGAATTAAGGTGCAATTTTGTTACCTCATGTCACAGCTGTGACATTAGATAATAAAATTGCACCTTAATTCTGAATGGAGTGCTGCAACCTTACTTGGATCGATATATAGGAAGAATGAAGCAGCACTCTCAAAGGCAAATGTAAAGCTGAGGGTGCAAGCAGTCTCAGGGACCCCGGTCTTGGGTCCAAAAATTGTAGAAAAAAAGGGAAGCGACTGCAGAACACCGGGAGTATCACAAAATAGGAAAAGTGTTTTTTCCAGCAGGAATGTTATAGATTTACCATAAATAAACAAGTGTGGGAATGTGGTGACTAAAAAGGAAGATGTTGTAAATCCCAAAGTGGAGAAAAATGTGTGTATAATAACATAAAAACACTATTGGTCAATCCCACCTCACAGACACGGAATGACCAAATTAACCCCTTCCCGCAGACTGCCGTTTATAAGCCGCGGTTTGTGCAGTGCGTTCGCGCACCCCGCCGTTTATAAAAGGCATACAGCTAACCCGGCGCTGCGCAGCATCGCACAGGTTAACCAGCAGAAGTCCCACAGTTTCCAGCAGGAGACAACTTCTGCTTCACCCCCCAGGACCATCCATTGATGGTCCTGATTAGCGATCACTGTGATTGGTCCCTGTGGACCAATCACAGTGACCTGGGGTGAAAGTTCAGATCCCCCCGCACTGCAGGGCCCTATCTGTGCTCTTCCATCTGTTGCAAAACTACAACTCCCAGCATGCACTGACTGTCCAGGCATGCTGGGAGTTTTAGTTCAGCAACATCTGGCCCTTCAGATGTTGCCGAACTACAACTCCCAGCATGCCTGGACAGTCAGTGCATGTTGAGAGTTGTAGTTTTGCAACAACTGGAGACACACTGGTTGGGAAACATTGTCTGTTTCTAACTCAGTGTTTCCTAACCTGTGTGCCTCCAGCTGTTGCAAAACTATAACTCCCAGCATGCACTAACAGACCATGCATGCTGTGAGTTGTGGTTTTGCAACAGCTGGTGCACCCCCCCTGTGAATGTACAGGGTACATTCACATGGACGAGGGTTTTACAGTGGGTTTCTCGCTGCAAGTTTGAGATGCAGCAAATTTTGTGCTGGGAAACTCGCTGTAATCCCCCGCCCATGTGACTGTACCCTAAAAACACTACACTACACTACACTACCACAAAATAAAATAGAAAGTTAAAAACACTACATATACACATACACCTACACAGTACCCCCCCCCCCCCCCCCCAATAAGAACGTCCGGTACGCCACTGTTTCCAAAGCAGAGCCTCCAGCTGTTGCAAAACAGCAACTCCCAGTATTGCCGTACAGCCATTGACTGTCCAAGCATGCTGGGAGTTTTGCAACAGCTCGAGGCACCCTGTTTGGGAATCACTGGCGTAGAATACCCCTATGTCCACCTCTATGCAAGTCCCTAATTTAGGCCTGAAATGCGCATAGCGCTCTCTCACTTTGGAGCCCTGTCGTATTTCAAGTCAACAGTTTAGGGCCACATATGGGGTATCGCTGTACTCGGAAGAAATTGCGTTACAAGGTTTGGGGTGCTATTTCTCCTTTAACCCTTCATGAAAAGGAAATGTTGGGGTCTACACCAGAATGTTAGTGTAAAAAAATTAAAAAGCTGGTGTTGCCCCATACTTTACATTTTCACAAGAGGTAAAAGGGAAAAAAGCCCACCAAAATTTGTAATGCAATTTCTCCTGATTATGTGCTCTGGGGGCACACAACAAGGCCCAGAAGGGAGAGTGCACATGTACATTTGAGGTGATTTGCACAGGGGTGGCTGATTGTTACAGCGGTTTTGACAAACGCAAAAAAAACAAAAATCCCACATGTGACCCCATTTCTGAAACTAGACTCCTCACAGAATGTAATGAGGGGTGCAGTGAGAATTTACACCCCACTGGTGTCTGACAGATCTTTGGAACAGTGGTCCGTGAAAATGAAAACTTTTGTACAGCCCACTGTTCCAAAGATCTGTCAGACACCAGTGGGTATAAATGCTCCCTGTACCCCTTGTTACATTCCTCAAGGGGTATAGTTTCCAAGATAGTATGCCATGTGTTTTTTTTTTTTTTTTTTGCTGTTCTGGCACCATAGGGGCTTCCTAAATGCGACATGCCCCCCCCTCCCCCCGAGCAAAATTTGCTCTCAAAAAGCCAAATATTATTCCTTCTCTTCTGAGCATTGTAGTTCGCCCATAGTGCACTTCAGGTCAACTTATGGGGTACCTCCATACTCAGAAGAGATGGGTTTACAAATTTTGGGGGGTATTTTCTGCTATTAACCCTTGCAAAAATGTGAAATTTGGGGGGGAAACACACATTTTAGGGAAAAAATTTTTTTTTTTTTTTTTTTTTTTTTTTTACATATGCAAAAGTCGTGAAACACCTGTGGGGTATTAAGGCTCACTTAATTCCTTGTTACGTTCCTCAAGGGGTCTAGTTTCCAAAATGGTATGCCATGTGTTTTTTTTTTGTTTGTTTGTTTTTGCTGTTCTGGCACCATAGGGGCTTCCTAAATGCAACATGCCCCCCAAAAACCATTTCAGAAAAACTTACTCTCCAAAATCCCCTTGTCGCTCCTTCGCTTTTGAGCCCTCTACTGCGCCCGCCGAACACTTTACATAGACATATGAGGTATGTGCTTACTCGAGAGAAATTGGGCTACAAAAATAAGTATAAATTTTCTCCTTTCACCCCTTGTAAAAATTCAAAAATTGGGTCTACAAGAACATGCGAGTGTAAAAAATGAAGATTGTGAATTTTCTCCTTCACTTTGCTGCTATTTCTGTGAAACACCTAAAGGGTTAAAATGCTGACTGTCATTTTGAATACTTTGGGGAATGCAGTTTTTATAATGGGGTCATTTGTGGGGTATTTCTAATATGAAGACCCTTCAAATCCACTTCAAACCTGAACTGGTCCCTGAAAAATGGTGAGTTTTGCTGCTGAACTTTGAAGCCCTCTAATGTCTTCCAAAAGTAAAAACTCATCAATTTTATGATGCAAACATAAAGTAGACATATTGTATATGTGAATCAAAAAAAAAATTATTTGTAATATACATTTTCGTTACAAGCAGAAAGCTTCAAAGTTCGAAAAATGCAAAATTTTCAAATTTTTCATCAAATTTTGGGATTTTTCACCAAGAAAGGATGCAAATTACCACAAAAATTTACCACTATGTTAAAGTAGAATATGTCACGAAAAAACTATCTCGGAATCAGAATGATAACTAAAAGCATTCCAGAGTTATTAATGTTTAAAGTGACAGTGGTCAAAAGTGCAAAAAACGCTCTGGTCCTTAAGGCCAAAATGGGCTTGGTCCTTAAGGGGTTAATACATTGATAACCAAAGTGATACATAGAATGATTGTGTAGTCTGTTTCAGGCTGTTCTGTCTCGCCAATGGTTCCTTTTAAGGCCCTGAAGAAAGTCAAGAGAAAAAAAAACATAACATGAGTAAGATAAAATTCACTTCACGTGGAACTAACAGCGACGACAACGACAGATTAATATACTGGTCAAGCATTATAGATCTGTGCAGTAACAATAAAGTCGACATTAAAGGGGTATTCCAGGCCAAAACTTTTTTTTATATATCAACTGGCTTCGGAAAGTTAAACAGATTTGTAAATTACTTCTATAAAAAAAATCTTAATCCTACCAATAGTTATTAGCTTCTGAAGTTGAGTTGTTTTCTGTCTAAATGCTCTCTGATGACTCACGTCCCGAGAGCTGTGCAGTTCCTATGGGGATATTCTCCCATCATGCACAGCTCCCGGGACGTGACATCATCATTGAGCAGTTAGACAGAAAACTTCAGAAACTAATAACTATTGGAAGGATTAAGATTTTTTAATAGAAGTAATTTACAAATCTGTTTAACTTTCCAGAGCCAGTTGATATATAAAAAAAGGTTTTGCCTGGAATACCCCTTTAAGGCCATTTGGTTTGAGAGTTTGTAGATCATGTATCCATTTGAGCTCCCTGCGTTTAAGTATGCTGACGTGATCCCCACCACGTTTAAGTTGGGGGGATGTAGTAAACAAGCATAAAGCGGAGGTCATCTTCCCCATGTCCAGCATCTGAAAAATGTTTTGCGACCGGTAGGTCGGGGCGTTTTCTTCGGATGCTGGACCGGTGTTGTTTGATCCTAGTTTTAAAGTCACATGTGGTCTCCCCCACATAGAGGAGACCACATGGACATGCCAAGATATAGATTACAAAATCCGACGTGCACGTAAGGTAGTATTTCAATTTATATTTCTTTCCAGTTTGTGGATGTGTGAACTCCGGTCCTTTTATCATGTACCGGCAGTTCACACATAAGAGCCCTTGCTGCTAACTGTTCGGTATCTGTGTGGGGCCTTTCAGAGAGATGTCAGTTTTAACCAGGTTGTCTTTAATGTTTGGTGGACATCTGTAAGTCTGGGTTCACACCACGTTTTCTTACATACGGTTCCCGTATACGGTTTGGAGGAGGGGGACGGGGCTTAATCGCGTTGACCACGTTTTTGCCTGCGGTCGGGAAACCGCATACAGCCGAAAACGAAGCCGACCGGAGGCTGCGGTTCACTCCGGTCGGCTCATAGACTTGCATTAAATACGGTTCCCGAATACGGCTGAGTGCGGGCGCCGCGATTAAGCCCCGCCCCCCTCCTCCAAACCGTATACGGGAACCGTATTTAAGAAAACGTGGTGTGAACCCAACCTAAGACAACAAGGGGCGTTCCTGGAATTCAGGGATAGTCTGGAAACTAGATTTCAAAAGATGCCAGTATTTATTCAGAATGGAACCAATTTCTTTAGAATGGGTATTGAATGTAGACACAAAAGGAATACGGACCTTTGGGGTCTGTTTATTTGGGGGATGTAAAAGAGTGTGTCGATCGAGTTTCATTACCCTAGACTTTTCAGACTGTAAGACTGTAATTTTTAAAAATTGTTAACCATATTTGTTAATGTGGAGTCCAGTACATCCTGTGAACCAATGATTCGTCGTGCCCAGAGCATCTGGCTGCCCGGGAGCAAACGTACCATTGGGCGTGGATGGAAGCTATCAAAGTGTAGAACAGAGTTACTGTCCATCTCCTTGACAAACATCTCGGTGGTGAGACGGTCACCATCCACCTGAACCAGTGTGTCAAGGAAAGGGATTGACGTGGCGGAAAAATTAAGTGTAAATTTAATATGTACATCCACAGAGTTTAAAAACCTGTGATTACTATGTATGTGGGAGAGATGCTAGATTCAATGAAAGAGGAATTGCTGTGGGAAGTGGTAGTTTGTTGGCTGTTTTACTTGTCATATAATAGTAACAACTATGTAAATCTTGGGCTTATGTGGTGTATTTTGTTTCTAGTAGTGATCCTCCTGGATTATTACTGTAGTGTCGACTGTTAAAAAGTCAGTGGGGGAAATTTATTAACGGGAAAGTAATAGTTTTTTTTTTCCCTCTGGTTGTACACCACTATTTTGGTACAAGGTCACAATTTGGCACCAAACATTTGACTCACAAGCGCCAGAAAATCAGAATGAAGTGCACATATCCTACAATTTGCATTAGGGTGTTTGCTCAGTTGGCTTAACAAAACCATCTGATTTTACATTTTTACCCTGCAGAAAGTGTTGGTTTCTTGCTCTTTAAAATCCACTTACAAATCCTTCTTGTAAAATTCTTACAAACTGTAGGAAAAACTACCATTGGTCTTTATTCATTTTTTTCTTATTCATCTTTCATTATTTTTGATGTTATGGTTTTTGTTTATAAAAATAAAAAATGAACAAACAAGACCTTTTTTTCCTCTTTTTTTTCTTTTTTTGTATGATTTTTTTTTTTATTAGAATTTTTATTTTACTTTTTTCTCAGTTTTTAACAGCTTCTGTCAGCTTTCATTTTGGCCCTAATGCCCAAGATTTTTATTTATTTTTTTGCCTTTATAATTTATGCCTATGATAAAAAATATTATGGCTTTTTATTTCCTCGATCTTTCACATTACCACTAATGAAATATGTTTTTATCTTTTAAAAAGTGTAAATATTGCCAGTGGTGTGTTCCTAGTGTCTTGACAAAAGTCACAAATGCCTCCATGTTTTCTCTATCCCAACTTGTAGGGTAGATTCACACGTGCTATATCTTGCTGCATATTTTCTACCGTGGATTTTACTACCCATTGACCTCAATGAATAGGAAAATAGGCAGCAGCAAAATATGACATGTGTTACCCTAAAGATGAAGCTTGTGATGTGAGATATTTGGGTTCAATGCACCAACATTTTTTATACACCACAAAATCATGGTAACGTGAGCCACAATAAAAAAGACTAGTTTCACTCAATTGGAAACCAGACAATATGAACATTACAAATTGTCCCTATTAATGAAATCCCCTTGGTGAATGGATAGAATGAAAAGTCTATGAGTAGGGGCCTCTCATGGAATGTGAAAGTAATGAATCTATAGACATTTTAGTTAGCAGCTGTGCTTATTTAGATTGGATTCTCCAGAGTCACAGGTAGCAGTACTTCGTAGTTTAAATATTTTCTTGAGCTTCAAGGTCTGACTTGAACAACATTTTATGCTTGCCAAGGTAAAACATATGGATGACTTGCTAGCTATATCTTGGTGTTGCTAAAATACATGATTTATAAGGAAGGAAACTAAATGTCATGTCCCTGGTAGAGTAATAAAGTCTATTTTAGAAATAACACTTGTCAATTAGAAAAAAAATATATAGCAATGTGGTTCCTTCAATATATACTGTATGGACAAAAGTATTGGGACACCTACACATACATGAGCTTTTACTACTTTACATTTTTAATTTATGGAATTGATCCTTCCTTTGCAGTTACAACAGCTTCCACTCTTCTGGAAAGACTGAGGGAGGTTTATAAAAACCTGTGCAAAGGAAAAGATGTCCAGTTGCCCATAGCAACCACTCAGCTCGCTTCTTTCATTTTTAACAAGGCCTCCGCAAAATGAAAGAATCGATCTGATTGGTTGCTATGGGCAACTTAGCAACTTTTCCTCTGGACAGGTTTTGATCTCCCCCACTGCCTACAAGATTTTGGAGCATGTTTATGGGATTTTATGCCCATTCATCCAGAAGAGCATTTGTCAGAATCTCATATGAAATGAGGACCTGGCTTGTACTTTCTGTTCAACTTCATCATAGAGATAATTGGTGGGGCTCAAGTTCTTCCATACAAAACTCCCCCAACCATGTGTTTTATAGGGGACACAGTCATGCTGGAATAAATTAGGGCGTTCCCCAAACTTTTCCTCAAATTTGGAAGCATATATTTTCCAAATTATCTGAAGCATTAAAGGGGTACTCCACAGGCCAGTGTTTGGAACTAAATGTTCCGAACGCTGTTTTCGCGCTGCGGGTATCACCACGCCCCTTGTGGCATCATGACCATATCCCCTCAATGCACTTCTATGGGAGGGGGCGTGGCATCACGAGGGGCATGGCGCAGTGCAAAAACACAGTTCAGAACATTAAGTTCCGAATGCTGGCCAGTGGAGTGACCTTTTAACATTTCTATACACCAAACTAAAGACTTAGCCCTGCCCCTAAATAACATCCCCATAGCCGTATACCTACAACACAAAATTTTACAGTAGGCAGAAAGCAGATGGTTAATGTTTGCCTGGTGTTTGCCAAACCAGACTCCTCCATCAAATTGCCCGGTAGAGAAGCATCATTTGTCATGCCACCGAACATGTTTCCACTGCTCCAAAATGCTTGTATGCAGCTGTTCGCTAATGGAAACCCATAGCATAAAGCTTCCAATGCATAGTTTTTGTGGAGATTTTAATGCCAGATGTAGTTTTTTTATTTTTATTTTTTTTTATAGCTTACAATCAGAAAGTGTTGAAAAAGCAGCCTTCCGCTGTCCTCTTCGCCTTGACTCTTATTACAGTACCAGGCTGGAATTCTTTTAGAACACCCTATTCCTTCACACAGACTGCATTGGAAGCTGCAGGACTAAATGGAACAGCAGAATTCAATGATTATCATGTAGGGCCTAATACTTTTCTCCATATAGTGTAAATATACACATTTGTTCAATCTTCTAGAGTCATGCGTATGCAAGTGATGTTTACTATGCCTATATAGCATAGATTTTTGCATGTCTTTGTGGAAAAAGGTATTCTACAATGAAGCGTATTGATCCAGCCTTACTTGTATTTGTTAATAACAGAAACTCAAACATGCCTGTTTACACCACTATGCAAAATATACAAATGAATCACATAGGGGACCAAAATAAGACATGGAAATGTATGGGCCTTTACTTAGCTACATCACCAACACGATTTTGTTAGAGTTGCTTTAAAGACTAATTTTATTATTATTATTTTTTTAATAAGCCTATTTATTTCTACTCTCATATAAAAGGGTATAGGTCAGGGGTACACATAATAAAATGGATCATCTAACCAAAGAACCATAGTGTCTGAGGAAAATACTCCTTGGTCTACCAATTGTCATATTTTTCTATTTAATATTTAGTAAAATATTTATGATTGAGACTTGTTTTTAGAGAAATGGATAAAGAAGCAGCTGCATTGGAATTTCTAGGTATACATTTTGTTAAGATTAAGGGAACGCTGTATGACATTAGTACAAGAAAAGAACACACGTTTACTTAAAGGAAAGGAGAAGTTGTTGATTAATATAAGGGTTAGGGATAAGCGAAGAATTTTCCCCCCATAATGTAGAGGAGCTATTTGCCTAAGTAAGTGTTTCCCAACCTTCTTCCGCTCTGGGCACCCCTTGGAATTTTTTTTTTTTCTTCGTGGGGCACCCCTACCGAAGTTGACAGGCAAAAAAATAAATAAAAACAAACACACAATGTCTATTTATCTGTGGGTATGTAGATCAGTGCTGCTTTATACAGCAACTCACAAATGACGTCTTCTCTAATCAGGGTCGTTCCCTTTTCTTCTCCATCTGGTCCAGGCCATCATGACCATTTCTTCCAGCCACAATTGTCCACCGTTAAGGCTAAGTTTCTACTTGTTTTTTTGTGGCCCAAAAAAAGCAAGAAAAAAACGCCACAGCATTTTTCTGTGGTTGGCGTTTTTTTTCTTGCATTTTTTGCCTTTGAGTGGAAATTGCATTTTTGGCCCCTTTGACGTTTTTTCGAAATTTGTTGGGTACCAAAAAAATAAAATAAAAATGCAGTAGTGATGGAAAAAAGATTGTATCTAACGAAATTGATCTTTTTTATAACAACATTTTTATTAATTTTTAAAACAGGGCAGCCAGGGCACTAAAAATGTAGCCGACAATAATAAAAATGTAGAGTGTGTGTGTTTCACTTTTTTATTTTTTACATTTTTAGGTAATACACACTGTTCCATGATGGCAGTAGTAGTACCTGTACTTCTGACACTCGTTGCGATCCTCCTGTATAATGTATAGATGTGGGCGGCTGATCTTCTATTATCCCCTGCACTGACTTATATATACACCTACTCATGTTTCCCACAGAGAGTTGTGATTGGCTGGAACCATCTTTACATTATACAGGCGGATCGCATCGGGTGTCAGAAGTGACATGGGCGATCTGTGAATTAGTAAAAAATGTAAAAAATAAAGAAAAAGAAAGTGAAACACAAACACACACACACTACATTTTTATTTTTGTCAGCTACACTTTTAGTGCCCAATTTTTTTCCATCCCCACGGATTGTTTTTTTTTTAATTTTTTTTTATTTTTTTTTAATGGTACCCTACGAAATTTTATTTTAAAAAATCATCACTTTTTTTGGATTGCTAAAGTACAAAAAAGAATAAAAACTGCCTGCAAAAACGCCAAAGTTAAAACCCACATGTTTTTCTTGCGTTTTTTTTTTTTTTTTTTTTTACTCCCATAGATTTCTATGGGAGAAAACGCCACGATTTCAGGGAACACAAACGCTATAGGCTCCACATGCTGCGATTTAGCAAAACCGCCAAGGAGCTAAAAAAAAGTGAAGGAACGCCAAAAGGATTAAAAACACCAAACTGAAAAACGCAAAGTGGAAAAAGAATATTGCAATTTCTCATTTATTTACAGCTAACACCTGGCCACAGTGTTTTTTCAGTGAAAAAACATCATGGGGGCCGTTCTGGCATTTTTTGGGGGCTGGAAATAAAAAAATAAAAAAAATTGATGGCAAAATCCAGCGGCACCCCATCGGGAGTCACTTGACTTGTGATTTATGGCAATCTATCCACCTATATTATGAGGGGTTATCCAGGAAAAAACTTTTTTCATATATATATATATATATATATATATATATATATATATATATATATAAAAAAACCAGATACATATGTACATATGTGTATGTATGTATGTATGTATGTATATATATATATATATATATAAATATATATATATAAATATATATATATATATATATATATATATATATATATATATATATATATATATCTCTATCAACTGGCTCCAGAAAGCTAAACAGATTTGTAAATTACGTCGGTGAAAAAAATCTTAATACTTTCAGTACTTATGAGCTTCTGAAGTTGAGTTGTTCTTTTCTGTCTAAGTGCTCTCTGATGACACGTGTCTCGGGAACCGCCCAGTTTAGAAGAAAATCCCCATAGCAAACCTCTTCTAAACTGGGCGGTTCCCCAGACACGTCTCATCAGAGAGCACTTAGACAGAAAAGAACAACCTTAATCCTTTCAGTACTTATAAGCTTCTGAAGTTAAGATTTCTTAATAGAAGTAATTTACAAATCTGTTTAACTTTCTGGAGCCAGTTGATATATAAAAAAAAAATTTTTCCTGGATAACCCCTTTAACTTGGTGTGTCCTCTGTAAAAAATAAGAACTGTGTTTATTAGACATCGACAATAGACAGAGTTAAAGTCCAAAACGTGATGTCTAGGCTTTCTATAAGAGATACTAAGGCTTTACCCTGCCATGCAACTTTGTCTAAAGTACAATGCAACTGTATAACATTACTGTGTTTACAGGACAATTTTAGTTCACGATGAGCACAATGTTATTTTTCCTGGAAAAGTATAAATTGACATACTTTATGCTTATATGTAGCCCCTGAAACAGCTTGTCTGTTCGCTGAAGCATTTGAGAGGACTTTATCATTGTAGATCATCAGATACTGCAAAAGTGTCTGTGTTCTGACATTGATGCTGTTAGGGTGGTTTACATAGCCCATGTCTTCTCTAGGCGGTGTCTTCCTTTTAGAAGAAAAATATTGTTGAATTGCAAGTTTGCAGATCACTCAGTTATTTTTTTTTTCCTCTGCATATTTCTGGTGTCCCCATATGCTGCTTCTTTAACCCACCAAGAATATTTGCCTCAGAATGTCTTCTTTCAGAGCTTTAGTAAATTAACACATTTTCATTTTGCCCATGCGTGTTTGTGGGGCTATGATATTATTACACTTCTTCTGAAAAACAAAATATTACTGTGCTTATTGAAGTACACAGCCCTTTTCTAGCATGGGATAAATTATGGAATATGTTAAAAAATAAATTATAAGCGATTGTTTCTTCTTACTTCCTATGCTTTACTAATGATTTGGTAGGTCACTCAACAGATCTTTTATTTCCTATTTTAAAGACCACTTTAAAGACACTACAATTATATAATATATAAATATAATCAGGGATGTGGAATTCCTATGCAGGACATGCAGCGCCGGGCAGGTGAATTTTTCCGTCCCTTAGCCCTACTTCGGGCAAGAAGGGACAGACCTGACAAGCTCAGCAGTCAGTATGGAGCTGGCTCCTGACTCCTGTCCACTCCGTACTCTGCAGCCCCCGGCTGTTCTCGGTAGCTGGGGCAACCGCTAATAGCCAGCATGCGGCGATCGCCGTGGCTGGCTATAAACCCTTTAGATCTCTGCTGTCAAAGCCGACAGCGGCATCATAAAGGGACATGTCAATTCTCCCTGGTGGGCTAGTGGGGCGTCCACTAAAGAGGTAGCCGGAGGGCCTACCTCTGCTTCCCTGGTGTCCGTGGCTCTGTCATTGATAGAGCCTGGCTGGACTAGGCTCTAGCAATGGATCACAGAGCACACAGATCCATGGAGTTCAATAGAACTCTATTGATCTGTATGAGGAATCTAATGCTTCCTCCTAAAAGTCTAATAGTGTAAAACAAAACAAAACATTTTTAATAAAAGTTTAAAAGACACACACTAACCTAATATTAAAACTAATATTAAAAGTTCAAACCACCCCCTTTTCCTATATAAAAACATGTAAACATAATATAAATATATTTAGTATCGCTGCGTGCGTAATTGTACGAACTATTAAAATATAACATTATGTATCCCCTACAGTAAATTACGTAAATGTAAAGAAAAAAATACCAAACCACAGAATTGCAATTTTTATAATATCCCAGAAAAAAAAAGGTAAGAAGCGATGTAAAAAGTCAGATCAATACCAAAATGGTTCCGATACAAAACAGATTATGGCGCAAAAAATTAGCCCTCATATAGCGTCGTATGCAAAAACTTAAAAAAATTTAAAAAAATAAAAACCTACAGGGGTCAAAAAATGGCAATTAAAAAAAATTCTGAACTTTTTTGAATTAGTAAAACATGACAAACTATACAAATCTGGTATCGCTGTAATG
This sequence comes from Hyla sarda, assembly GCF_029499605.1. Lineage (NCBI taxonomy): Eukaryota > Metazoa > Chordata > Amphibia > Anura > Hylidae > Hyla > Hyla sarda. The sequence goes on along the minus strand of NC_079189.1, from coordinate 372,976,878 downwards.
AGGCGACCTTAAGTATCAAAACAACATGTTGGCTCAACCACAAGGTAAATGGTGTTTAAAAGAAAACCACCAAATTTGCTAAGTTATCTTTTTACTATTTCAATTTCACTTCAACGATTATATATAATAATATAATTTAATTTAAAAAACATTTTTTTTTTTTGGTCGGAGAATGTTATTGAAAAATGAAAAGGTATCATTATAGTAGGTAGTTATGGCTATTATAGGGCGAGGAGGAAAAAATTTGTGTAAAAGTGAAAATTGGTCCAGACAAGTGGATCTTCATGAGGACAAGTAGATTTTGCTCAGTTTTAATCTCGTGGACAAGTAGTTTTTTTTAAATAAAATTTCCACATATATATTTATAATAGTATAATGTTAATTGTCAGACCTAACATTTTCTGGCAGATGTGTGGTGGCTTATGTCAGACTATTTAACCATTATTTGAAAGTCTTGATCACTGTGTAACAAGAGCGGACGATTGGTGGCCACTGGATTTATTGCAATGTGGTGGGACAAGGAATCAACTGAGCTATCAAGGAACAGTCATTGTAGGCTTTACTTGTCAGGAACTGGCTGGATCACCTTAAATTGCCTTAGTGCGCTCAGGACACCCTGTGTTGTTGAAGGAGAACTCCAGAATATAAAAATTGTCCTCCAAACTGCTGTCAGAACAAAATAAAGCTGTACATACCTTCTTTCGCTCCCCCGGGGCCTCCGGTAACCGACTCTGGTCTCTGCCGCGATCCTCTTCCTGGTTGCCGGTGGTCGGCGAGTCATACTGCGCTCAGCCAATCACCGGCCGCAGTGAAGTCCCGACTCGGCCAGCGATAGGCTGAGTGGCAGTGTGAGACCGCTTCAAGACACACAATTCTTCACTATACCGGCAACTGCTGCCGGGGCCGAAAACGTCACAGTGCCGCTCAGCCTGTTGCCGGTCGAGTCGGGACTTCACTGCGGCCGGTGATTGGCTGAGCGGCACTGTGACGTTTTCGGCCCCGGCAGCAGGTGCCGGTATAGTGAAGAATTGTGTGTCTTGAAGCGGTCTCACACTGCCACTCAGCCTATATGTGCAATATGACTCCCCGACCACCGGCAACCAGGAAGAGGATCGCGGCGGAGACCAGAGCCGGTTACCGGAAGCCTCGTGGGAGCGAAAGAAGGTATGTACATTTTTTTTTTTCTGCCGGCAGTATGGAGGACAATTTTAATATTTTGGAGTTCTCCTTTAAGTACCAGGACATGTACACACTTTGTCATGTAGGGATTACACACTGGCTGCATCGGTAATATTGGCAAGGTTGACACTCCACCTGTGGCCAGTGATTAGCTTCTGCGGTTGAAAAGTAACTCCTTGCACACACAGCTGCTAGTTTTTAAAGGGGTTCTCCGGTGGAAAACTTTATTTTTTTTATTTTTTTTTAAATCAACTGGTGCTAGAAAGTTAAACAAATTTGTAAATGACTTCTATTTAAAAATCTTAATCCTTCCAGTACTTATCAGATGCAGTATGTTCCACAGGAAGTTGTTTTTATTAATTTTTTTTTCATTTTGAATTTATTTTCTCTGCTGACACTTCTGTCCATCTCGGGAACTGTTCAGAGTAGGAACAAATCCCCATACAAACCTCTCCTGCTCTGGACAGTTCCTGACATGGACAGAGGTGTCAGCAGAGAGCACTGTGGTCAGACAGAAAACAAATACAAAAAGAAAAGAACTTCCTGTGGAACATACTGCAGCTGATAAGTACTGGAAGGGTTAAGATTTTTAATAGAAGTAATTTACAAATCTGTTTAACTTTCTAGTACCAGTTGATTTAAAAAAAAATGTTTTCCAGTAGAGTACCCCTTTTAAATAATTTTTGAAGTGAGCGCAGGACCTATGCTCATTTTAGAGCAGTGAGTGTCAGCTACCATTAGTAGCCAGACACTCACTGCTAATGACAGGCATCGGTGATCCCGCCGCTTACCGGCATTGAACCCTTTAGACACCGTGATCAATGCCGATCATGGCATCTAAAGCAAAAGTTAATGCTGTGCTGGTAGCTCAGTGGGGCTTATCATACCCCTGTGACATGATCACGGGGTAGGATAAGCTAAAATGGTGGGAGAGGATCCCTTTACCTGCCTCCTGCCGCTGACTGCCGATTCAATGCTGCAGCCTAGCTTAGCTAGGCTGTATCAGTGTATCGCTGATCCCACTGTGTAATGCTATGCCATAGGCATAGCATTATACCGTGAATGCAATCTAATGATCTGTATGTATAAGTGTGTGTGTGTGTGTGTATATATTTATTAGCTGAGTACCCGGCGTTGTCCAGTTTTTCCTTCCTCATCCTTGTTGGGGAGGAAAATAAACAAAGGAGGAAGCTTTTGACTTCATATCCCGTCCTCATATCTTCTTGTCATATTCTGACCCCATATCCCGTCATATGATAGTTAAACTAACCCTTACTTTACAAGCTTCGCTCTGCATCTCCTGGTGAATGTGTCAATCCAGCTTGCAAGCCACTCCTCATCTCACAAAGAGGGGAGGTTGGGATGAAGTCAAAAGCTTCCTCCTTTTGTTGATTTTCCTCCCCAACAAGGATGAGGAAGGAAAAACCGGGCAACGATGGGTACTCAGCTAGTTGCATATAAAAGTCCCCTATGGGGACTTAAAAAGTGGAAAATAAAAAATGTATCAAATTTAAAATGAAAAAACAATTCACATATTTGGTATCACAGTGTGCATTAAATGTCCAAACTAATAAAATATAATGTTTATGACCCGTACATGTTAAAAATACCAAACACAAAAAATACTGATTTTTTAAATCACATTATATAACAGAAAAAAAATTATAAAAAGCTATCAAAAAGTCCCATGAAATAAAAAATTGTATCAAACTACAGATCATGGCACAAAAAAACTACCCCTCATACATCTCTGTACATGGAAAAATAAAAAGTTATAGGGGGTCAAGGCCAAAATGGACTTTGTCCTTAACCCCTTGATGACCGGGCCATTTTTGCACTTTTATTTTTTCCTCCTCCCCTTCTAAAAAGGCTTTCAATTTTCCACCTACAGACCCATATGAGGGCTTGTTTTTTTGCCCCACCAATTTTAGTTTGTCATAACATCAATCATTTCACCACAAAATCTATGGCAACACCAAAAAAAAAAAAAAAAAATTTGTGGGGAAAAATCGGAACCCCCCCCCCCGCCATTTTGTAACTTTTATGGGCTTTTAATCCCTTAAGGATGGACCCATTTTTTTTACGTTAATGACCAGGCTCTTTTTTATTTTAATTTGACATATTCTTTAAATAATAATGTTAGAACACTTTTTCTGAGTAGAGCAATTCTAAGATTTTTTTCTTGTTATATTGTGCAGCATTTTTGTGAAAAACTCAAAATATTATGAAAAACTGGAAAATTTCTGGCATTTATTTTTTTACTATATTTTATATAGCTTTTTAGGTTCTTTTTCCTTTTCTGAGAGAAATTATTTTTTCCCCTTTTTTGTGTTATCATTTTCCAACAACAGTAACTTTTAGTTATTTTTCTTCCGACGCCATTGAGTGAGGGTTTATTTTTGGCGGAACAAGCTGTACTTTTTATTGGTATAATTTTTGCAATACATGTTACCTTTGGATCTTTTTATTCCACTATTTGTACCAAAATTGGTAAATTTTGCGCTTTATTTTTATTTATTTATTTATTTATTTTTTTTAACGGCATTAGCCTTGCAGGATAATTTACATTATAGCTTTATAGTACATGTCATTGTGGACGTGGCAATACTTAGTATGTATATGATTTGTTTGTTTTTATTTTTCTATGATAATATAGCTAAGAATGCTTATTGAAGTCAGGGTCATATGCAAATTTGCATAAATCTCATGATTATGATTTATTTATTTTTTTTACAGTACTATTTATTGTTCTAAACATTTTATAAAAATAAAAACTTCATCCACGCAGGCAGATCAACAGACAGATAATTAGACATGAGGGTTTATAGACAGATAAGACGTGTTGACAAATTCCGGTACGTTCAACCAATCTGCTGTACAAACAGCAGGTGATAAGATAGAACACACCCAGATAGCAGAATATAATCAAAACTTAAAGAGAATAAACTAAACTAAAATAAAACAAACAAAACCCAGTCAACCATAATCCCCACAGATTCTGTGCATCTGATCGGCGATCCGATCATCCAGCATGGCGGCTGGAGGTCCCCTCACGTGGCTCCGACCGTCTCCCGGGGCTACTGCTCTGGTCTGAGATCGAGCAGACCAGAGCATAAGATCACCAAGAATACTGATCGGTGCTATGTCCTATGCACAGCACTGAGCAGTATTAGCAATCAATATGACATAAAAAGTGTAAGTTGAAAAATGTAAAAAAAAAAAAGGGAAAAATCCCCTCCCCAATAAAATTAAAATTGTCAGTTTTTCCCATTTTACCCCCAAAAAGCGTAATTTTTTTAATAAACATTTTTGGTATCGCCGCGTGCATAAATGCCCGAGCTATCAAAATATAAGGTTAATGATCCTGTACGGTCAATGGCGTAAGCATAAAAAATAAAAGTCCAAAAATGCTGCTTTTTTGTCGCATTTTATAAAAAATAAAAAATGATGGTATCAATATAGTACCGTATTTATCGGCGTATAACACGCACTTTTTAGGCTAAAATTTTTTAGCCTAAAGTCTGTGTGCGTGTTATACGCCGATACACCCCCAGGAAAGGCAGGGGGAGAGAGGCCGTCGCTGCCCGCTTCTCTCCCCCTGCCTTTCCTGGGGTCTAGAGTGCTGCTGTGGGCCCTTCTCACCCCCTGGCTATCGGCGCCGCTGCCCGTTCTGTCCCCCTGACTATCGGTGCCGGCGCCACTGCCCCGTTGCCTCCCCCCATCCCCGGTGGCATAATTACCTGAGTCGGGTCCGCGCTGCTGCAGGCCTCCGGCGTGTGTCCCCGGCGTCGTTGCTATGCGCTGAACGGCGCGGCGCATGACGTCAGTGCGCCGTGCATAGCAACGACGCAGGGGACGCACACCGGAGGCCTGCAGCAGCGCGGACCCGACTCAGGTAATTATGCCACCGGGGATGGGGGGAGGCAACGAGGCAGCGGCGCCGGCAATGGGTGCCGCTGCCCCTTCTCTCCCCCTGGCTGTCGGCGCCGCTTCTCTCCCCCTGGCTATCGGCGCCGGCACCGATAGTCAGGGGGACAGAACGGGCAGCGGCGCCGATAGCCAGGGGGTGAGAAGGGCCGACAGCAGCGCTCTAGACCCCAGGAAAGGCAGGGGGAGAGAAGTGGGCAGCGACGGCCTCTCTCCCCCTGCCTTTCCTGGGGGTATATCGGGGTATACACGCGCACACACGCACCCTCATTTTACCATGGATATTTGGGTAAAAAACTTTTTTTACCCAAATATCCTTGGTAAAATGAGAGTGCGTGTTATAGGCCGGTGAGTGGTATACCCCGATAAATACGGTACATATGATGGCACAAAAAAATGAGCCCTCATACTGCTCTATATACAGAAAAATGAAAGTTATAGGTGGTCAAAATAGGGCGATTTTAGATTACGGATTTTGTACGAAAAGTTTTTAGATTTTTTTAAGCGGTACAAAAATATAAAAGTATCTAGTCATGGGTATCATTTTAATCGTATTGACCCACAGAATAAAGAACATATGTCGTTTTTACCGTAAAGTGTACAATGTGAAAACAAAACCCTTTAAAAATGTGCAAAATTGTAGTTTTCATTCAAATTTCCTCCCTAAAATTTTTTTTGGGGGGTTCGCTGTACATTTTATGGTAAAATTAGGTTTCATTACAAAGTACAAATGGTCACACAAAAAACAATCCTTTATATGGGTCTGTAGATGAAGATATAAGAGTTATGGATTTTAGAAGGCGAGGAGGAAAAAACAAAAACACAAAAATAAAATTGGCCTGGTCTTTAAGGTTAAAATGGGCTTGGTCCTTAAGGGGTTAATCACCGTCCTAATCCTTTAAGAGCACAGCCAATTTTGGCCTTTGGGATTAAGGGTCATTTTTCTAATCTAACCTACCTCAATTTATGGGCTAATAACTTTTTTTTAAAAGATATATATCAACTGGCTCCAGAATGTTACAGATTTGTTATTTACTTCTACTATTAAACAATCTCAATGAGAGTTACCAGCCGCTAAAGTTTTCTGTCTGACAAGTTCTCTCTGCTGACACCTCTGCTTGTCTCAGGAACTGTCCGAAGCATTAGAGGTTTGCTACAGGGATTTGCTCCTACTCTGGACAGTTCCTGAGACAAGCAGAGGTGTCAGCAGAGAGCACTGTTATATGACAGAAAACTATTCAACTTCAGCAGCTGATAACTACTGGAAGGATTAAGATTTTTGAATAGAAGTAATTTTCATTCCATTTAACTTTCTGGAGCCAGTTGATATGAAAAAAAAATTCCTGCAATACCCCTTTTAACCTTTTTTGTTTTGATTTTGTTTTTTTGTGTGGCAAATTTGGATCAATACCTCTTTTAGCTATGATTTGTGAGAAACTCAAAAGTTGCAAAAAAAGTAGATTTCCCCCCCCCCCCCCCCAAATTTTTCATTCCTTGCTTTTAAGAAAGATAGTCATGCCACCTATGTTGACTAATGATTGACATTTGCAATATGTCAACTTTATGTTGGCATCATTTGGTAAAGCTTTACTTAAAATCATTTTACTTTTTGAGGATGCTAGAGGGCTCAGAAGTCTAGCTGCAAATTTTTATGGAAGTTTCCTAATTAGTTTTGAGACCTGGATGGTAGAAACACCCTTCAAAATAAGGGAATATTAAACGTACTAATTTGGTTAAAAAGTTTGCGATTTAAAAAAAAAAATTTTTTTTTTTAAGCGCAACAGTAATAGAAAAGTATATTATCATTGAAGTCATTTTAATCGTATTGACCCAAAGCATAAAGAGCGCTTCATTTTTACTGTAAATTGTACGGTGTGAAAACAAAACCTTCCAAAATTAGCAAAATTGCGGTTTTCTTTTTAATTTCACAACACAAATAGTATTTTTTTTGGTTGCGCCATACATTTTATGGTAAAGTGAGTGATGGCATTACAACGGACAACTGGTCACGCAAAAAACAAGTCCTCGATTAGCTTTTTCCTCCCCTTTTTTCGCTTAGTTCCAATACACACAGGGAATAAACATATGTATAGCAAAACATGTGTTACTGCAATCCTTTTCTGTGAGAAATACTTCATTTTCTTGAAAAATGTCAGGGGTGCCAACATTTTCGGTCATGACTGTATGTAGAGAGACATGATTTTTGTAATGCAAACTAAGTGCCTAGTCTATTATTCATCTGGTTTTAGGATCCATTGGAATCCATTCCTTTTAGCCTCTTTTCTGGTCTCTCCATTATGGTTACGGTGCATTCTACACATACTTTGGTAAAGAGTACACTTCAGAGTAATTTTCTGTGTCAAGGATGGCTATCCCCTGGAGCTCAGATATCACTTTTGAAGCGCATATGTCATAGAAGTTATTTACAATTTTTTTTTTTACTTTTTGGCACCAGTTGATTTAAAGAATTTTTTTTCCAGTGTACCCCTTTTTAGAGAGTACCCCTTTAAGCCCGTAACTTTATAAGGATGCAGGGCGTACTTGTACGCACTGAGTCCACTCCCTTTCTATAACGCGGGGTCGTAGCGCGTCGGGCCAGACTTTTAACAAAGGCCAGGACCCGTGGCTAATAGCGCGCGGCTCTGATCGTGGTGCCATGCGCTATTAACCCTTTAATCTTGGCGTTCAAAGTTGATCGCAGCATCTAAAGTGAAACTAAACTGCTGCCGGTTAGCTCAGGGCATTGTTCAGGATTGCCACGGCGAAATCGCGGCATCCCAAACAGCTATAGGACACGAGGAGGGTCCCCTTACTTGCCTCCTGGTGTCCGAATGACTGCTCAGTGCCTGAGTTCCAGGCATAAGCAGTCAAGCGTCAGAATCATCGATCAATGGTTTCCTCTGAGAAACACTATGGGGGCTATAACACTGCAAAAAAAAAGTGGGGAAAAAAAAAAAAGTTAATAAAGATCATTTAACCCCTTCCCTAAGAAGTTTGAATCATCCCCCTTTTCCTATTTAAAAAAAAAAGCTGTGTAAATAAAAATATATGTGGTATTGCCATGTGCGCAAATGTCCGAAATATAAAAATATCGTTAATTAAACCGCATGGTCAATGGCGTACGTGCAAAAGAATTCCAAGGTCCAAAATAGCATTTTTTGGTCACTTTTTAGATCATGAAAAAATAAATAAAAAGCGTTCAAAAAGTCCAATCAATACAAAAATGCTACCAATAAAAACCAGATCACGGCGCAAAAAATGTATCCCTTATACCGCTCCGTACACGGAAAAAAGATAAAATAAAATAGGGGTCAGAAGGTGACAATTTTAAACGTATAAATTTTCCTGCATGTAGTTGATTTTGTCGTACTTCTTCTGGAAAAAATCTAACCTATATAAGTAGGGTATCATTTTAATCGTATGGACATACAGAATAAAGGTGTCATTTTTACCGAAAAAATGCACTGCGTAGAAACGGAAGCCCCCAAAAGTTACAAAATTGTTTTTCTTCAATTTTGTCACACTTTGGTTTTTTTTTTCTGTTAGGTGGTAGATTTTTGGGTAAAATGACTGGTGTCATTACAAAGTAGAATTGGTGGCGCAAAAAATAAGCCATCATATGGATTTTAAGTTGCAAAATTGAAAAATGCTCAGTCCTGAAGGAGTTAAGAACATGCACCGTAAATGTATGGCGCTACTTGGCGCACAGCGCCGTACATTGACGGCGCGGCTGTGACGTGAGTGCAGGAGCTGTGCTTGCTTATTTCGTGGCGGGTCCCGGCAGCTGTCATTAGCCACGGACCCACTGGTAATGGCAGACATCAGCGTTCGTGCTGATGTCTGCCATTAACCCCTCAGATGCCGTGATCAATACGGATCACTGCATCTGCTGCAGTGCGGCACTTAAAATGGTTATGTTATGATCGCAAACGGCACTGCCGCGGGGATCAGAGCAGCCAAGATGGCGGACGGAGGTCCCCTCACCTGCCTCCATCCGTCTCCCGGGGTCTTCTGCACTGTTCTGCCTCCCAGCATACCAGAGCAGAAGATCGCCGATAATACTGATCAGTGCTATGCCTAGCATGATTGCTATAAATAGTCCTCTATGGGGACTAAAAAAGTGTAAAATGTAAAAGAGAGATTTTAAAAAAGTGAGAAAAATTTGAAAAAGCCCCTCCCCCAATAAAGTTTTATAAATTATCCCTTTTCCCCTTATTAATATACAAAAGCATAAAAAAAGATGAAAAATAAACATATTTGGTATCGTCGCGTGCGTAAAGGCCCGAACTATATAAAAATATAATACTAATGATCCCCTATGGCAAACAGTGTAAACATAAAAAAATTTTACAAAAATAAAGTCCAAGATTTGAGCTTTTTTGTCACATTAAACTGCTAAAAAATTTCATAAAAAGCTATCAGAGAGTCACATGTGCAAACATGGTACTAAAACAAACTACAGATCAAAACTGATTTGTAAATCACTTCTATTAAAAAATCTTAATCCTTCCAGTACTTTTTAGGGGCTGTGTACGAAAGAGAGAGAAAAAAAAAAAAAAGAAATTAATTTCCTCTGATGTCATGACCACAGTGCTCTCTGCTGACCTCTACTGTCCATTTCAGGAACTGTCCAGAGCAGAAGAAAATCCCCATAGCAAACATATGCTGCTCTGGCCAGTTCCTAAAATGGACAGCAGAGGTCAGCAGAGAGCACTGTGGTCATGACATCAGAGTAAATGCATTTCTGTTTTTGGATTTCTCTTTAGTATACGGCCACAAAAAAGTACTGGAAGGATAAAGATTTTTTAATACAAGTGATTTAAAAATCTTTTTAACTTTCTGGAGTACCCTTTTAAATTTCCTTACGCTAAAAGTTTTTTGGGTTTACCATGCATTTTAGGGTAAAATGAGAGGTGTCATTACAAAGTGCAACTGGTCACGCAAAAAAACAAGCCCTTATATGGGTCTGTGAATGGAAATATAAAAGAGTTAGGGATTTTAGAAGACGAGGAGGAAAAATGGGAGGAGGTTAAGCTTGGTTTTTCATTCCAGTCTCTGGCACGCAAAACAATCTGTGTGCACCTCTATGCCTTATCAAACAAACTTCAGTACGGCATCATGGGCTTTAGGTTCTTTCTCTATGCATAGCTCTATACCTCATAGCACCTATACCTCAGGAACCCCATATTCTATACCTTTATGGGGGGAAACGCGTACAGGTTCTCTTGTTACTACATTGTGTCTCACTTTCATTTTTTGGGGCATTTTGTTTCACATTTTATAGATTTCTTTTGTGTATTTCTATATTATTTGTAGCAGTATGATGCATTATCATAAGATTTAATGTGCACTGTTAAAGGTGTACTCCAGGGGAATTTTTTTTTTTCTCATATCAACTGGTGCCAGAAAGTTAAAACTGATTTGTACATTACTTCTATTAAAAAATCTTAATTTTTCAGTACTTATCAGCTGCTGTATACTACAGCGGAAGTTGTGAAGTTCTTTTCAGTCTGATCAATGTGCTCTCTGCTGACACCTCTGTCCATGTCCGGAACTGTATAGAGTAGGAGCAAAACCCCATAGGAAACCTCTCCTACTCTGGACAGTTCCTGACATGGACAGAGCTGTCAGCAGAGAGCACATTGATCAGACTGAAAAGAACTTTACAACTTCCTCTGTAGTATACAGCAGCTGATAAGTACTGGAAGGATTACGATTTTTTTAATAGAAGTAATTTGGTAGCGGCGGACTGCCGCTATTAGCAGGCACAAAGAGGGCAGCACTTTAGGGGCCTTTGTCAGCGGATCCGCAGCTGCGGATCCGCTGACAAATACGCCAGTGTGAACGCACCCTTATTTTCTTTGATTGTCTGGAAACTTTATTGGTTTACTTTGGTCTCAGAGCCCTACCCCCTCTTTCTTCATTTGGAATAGTCTTGTCTGAACACTTTCTCCAAGCAACCGCCTGATGCATAAGTTCCCCTCCTATGTTCATTCATTTATATGACATACACACCGTTGTAGAGATTTCCCTGTAATGTTAGACTGTCAGAAGAAAAAACGAAGTGATCCAGCACTTGGAAAACCAGCAGACTTTATTATACAAATCCTCTAAAATAGTGCACGACTGTGGCACTTCACATGTTCTGAGATTTCTTGACGCATTTCGAGCTCAGAACATGTGAAGTGCCACAGTCGTGTACTATTTTAGAGGATTTGTATAATAAAGTCTGCTGGTTTTCCAAGTGCTGGATCACTTCGTTTTTTCTTCTGCCATTGGACACACGGAGCCTGGGTGCAGAGCCGAGCACAGGAGCAAGTGGATGAGCTGAACTTTCCATATATTTTTGAATGTTATACTGTACCTGTTATATTTGAGGCTTGACTTTATAGGGGGCTAATGACCACTCTGCTGTGGGTGTCTGACATATTTGAGGCCCTATTTTTTTTTTGGCAGTGTGTGTTTTCCTTTCTTTTATGTATTTAATGCATACTCTCTTTCTTGGTTAATCATGTTGATAAAACTATGGAAGAGATTTATGAAAACCTGTCCAGAGGAAAAGTTGCTAAGTTGCCCATAGCAACAAATCAGATCGTTTTCCACCAGTGTACCCCTTTGATCAATACAGTTTACACGTCAAAAACCACACTGTTAATGGCCGTGTGAATGTGTTTGAAAACCCTATTTTCCTACTAGGCTTACAAAGGGTTTTGTGCTATGCTATGTTCAATCTGGCAATTGTGACATTGTAGGCAAATGCTTAGAGTTAGCACACAGATTTTACTATATTTTCATAATGAGAATACTGAAATACTCTTGGTTTGTTTGCATAGAGAAGACAGATTAAGCTGCAAATTACTAAATGAGAGCTTTCACCTGGCCAGCTTCATTCCAGAGATCCAATTGATCAGCTGCTTCTTGAGGCTGCTTTTATATAAGGGAAAACCAAATGCATGTCCTAGTCTTAATGTGGCTATAAAGGTACTATGATGATGTAAGTTAGGAATGTTGGACTAGCAGCGGGGCTAAGACTTGTGTCTGAAATACAGATGCAAATATTCCCTATTTTGCAACTTTTCCTGCGCAGAAAAATGATGTTGAGCTACGCTAGATCCAACCTGGCATAGCCCACCAATACTTTTTATTTTTTTATTTAAATATTTTTTTTTTTTTTATGGGTAAAAGTGTCACAAAAATGTATATACCAATAAAATATTACAAATGTATAATGCTTTTAAATGGGCTGACACTGCAGGGAAATACAGCACTTCCTGCTGAATACTAGACTCCCTGTGATCAGCCAGTTGTCAGGGAACATCCTGACAAAAAGGGATCTTACAGGTGAGCAATGTAGTTCATGATTTACACAGATTAGACGTAACATTAAGGGTGCGTTCCCACAGGGCGTATACGCAGCGTATTTGATGCTGCACAAAATGTATGGCAGCAGCGGGAAATACGCTGCGTATTCCTTGTTCACTATACACACAGGGCTTTCCGGCGGCAGCCCTATGTGTGTAGTGAGTTTTGGAGGCGGAGCCGCGTGTCACAGTAACGCCGGCACACGACCACGCCTCCAAAACTAACTACACACGTGGGGCTGCCGCTGGAAAGCCCTGTGTGTATAGTGAGCAAGGAATACGCAGCGTATTTCCCGCTGCTGCCATAAATTTTGCGCATCGTCAAATGCGCAGAGTATACGCTCTGTGGGAACGCACCCTTAAACTACTGACTGAAAAAAAAACTACTGAACCAGCGTCAGAGTTGTGGGAACACAAGGTTTATTGATGCATTTGAGGAGCAAAGGCTAATCCCTGTGGTCCGAGCCCACAAAAGATGGATTATTGCACAAATAGTTGAAAAAAGTTTGCATGGGCTATAAACGAAAAATGTAAGGGTTCACAGTGCATTGCAGCCTGCTATGTAGCCGTAGACCAGTCATATTGACCCTTGCCTACAGCCGAAAGAGTTTGTAAAGTTTACAATGGGCACCTGAGAATCGCCATTGAATCAAGAACGAGAGGGAGAACATGACCCAGTGTGATGTATCATGTTTTCTCTTACGATCAATAAATTGTTATTAGGTTGCTTAACCCACACCAAATGTGAATATAGTTTTTCACAAGATGGGGACCGTTAGTAAGTTACTTACCTGGTCAAGAGATGGCACCAGAATGTACCAGGGGAAGAAGGCAGGCTGGTGGAGGCAGTGTGATGTTCTGAGCAATATACTACTGCAAAACCTTAGTTGATAACATCCATATGAATGCCATGACCTATCTAACATTGTTGCAGACAAAGTACACCCCTTATGGCAATAGTATTTCAAAACGACAGGGGACCTTATCCTGCTACACTTTAAAAATTATTCAGGAACATGACCAAGACCAAGTGTTGAGTTGGCCTCCAAAGCCTTAATCTCATTGTGAGATGTGTTGGAAGACAAGTCTGATCCAAGGAGACTCCACCTTACAACATATAGGAAATAATGGTTCCAGATACAACAGCATGCCTTCAGCTGTCTTGTGTAGTCCAGGCTTTAATGTCAGATTTGTTTTAATGGTACAAGAGGCACCTACACAATATTAGGTGTTTTTATTATTGTGCTTCATCAATGTGAATGAAATATGTAAAATCATTTGTGCACCACTTTTATGACGAACAAGAAAAAAATAATCAGAGAATGTGTTCTGTTTGTTTTTATTTATTTTTTGTATAGTGTCTTAACTATCATATACCCAATCTAATATGACAATTCCCCTTCCCTTTACATTAACATACTGTGTGTGTTATAGGTAGCCGAACAGAGTCAAAATGTCTGTTTATGTCTGGCTTAATAAAGTAGTCAGGAATCTGTGCATTTAGACACAAGATGCCCCTTTATGTATTACGTACATGGCTAATATAAATGGATATATGTGACTTCTGTTTAGAGTCCTGCAGTGACATTTTTGTCCATACTTAAGTATCATTAAAGGGTTTATCCACCATAAGGTGGTTTTTGGTACGTACCTGGCAGACAGTAATGTACATGCTTAGGAAGGATCTGCTCTTGTCTTGGGGCTAAATGGCTATGTTGTGAGATTACCATAATACTGTGACTAGCTTTTTGTGAACTGCTATTTCCTTTCAGTTTTCTTCTTTGCCTGCAAATCCCATAATTCCATTTTCCTCCCTCCCACACATCAGCCACCCTACCCATTGAAAACCACAGGTCTTTTGAATGGATGCAGCTCATTTATGTTTCAATCAGGATGCTTACAGCTGTTGCATTAGTTGCAGACTGATCTCTCTCCCACCAAGCGATCGCTCCACCCATTGAAGCAGACAGGCTCCCTGTCATCAGCTGACTCGTCAGGTCTCGGCCGCATTGCAAGTTGGGAAAAATCTGAGACAATAGTCATTTTGTATGCTGTTAAAAATAAATATTGGGGTGAAAATCACATAAGTATTGTGAGAAAACCGTCACACAGGTACAGACACTATATTATGAACTACACTAACTTTACAGCCCCTGTAGCATAGTCAAATAAAAAAAATTCCTGGAATACCCCTTTAAATATTCTGTAGCTTGTATGTTTCGGCTTTGAACTGGTATGTTTACAGACTGTTGCTAGTAAAGGGCTCTGTCAGATGCACAATACAATCTTGGCATCCATTTAGAGACTTACTGACACTCTGCAGGCAGAGTTGTAAAAGTGTGCATATGAATAAACTAACCTTGCATCAATATTAAAAGCTTCTGACAGATATCTCAGGTATATGGAAAAAGTTGTTTATGGAATATAGATGTTTCTTGGTTGCTTCATTCTGACATATTAATGCCTGGTATCTGCAGACCTACTTGAAAAACTTTCCAGGCTGGTAAATTGGGGTTTTATCCTATGCATGTAAATGGGAGCACATAATATTGGTGAGCTTCCCAGTTTTACAGATTTATTGTTTTATTGTCTGCCTCTTCTTTGGAGTTGGAAGATGTAAAAAAAAAGGAACCTCTACATGCTGAAGGAACCTCTACATGCTGCCTTTAGATGTGCCTGCTCGGATCGGCAATACGCTGCTAGCAGACACACTGAAGCGATGTGCGAGTCACTCCCCCTGCTCTATGAGCCATGCCGAGAGTGGCCGCAATGTGCGAGTACACTGAGCATGCACTCTGCGACTCGGACATCGCAGTGTGTCTGCTCCGAGCAGGCACATCTAAAAGCACCATGTAGCGGTCTTTCAATGGCGGATCCGCAGCGTAAAATACGCTGTGGATCCGCCCGTGTGAAAGTACCCTTAAGGAAATAAAAATGTCACATGACAGTAAAAAAAAGTATCGGGACATCCCGAAATAAAAATGTCACATGACAGTAAAAAAAAGTATCGGGACATCCCTAATAGCCATGTAATTGTTTGACCATAGCTCATAGAAATGCCTGTGTTTTTGTTTCTGTCATCTTACTAAGGTTTTGTTCACACAGGAGAATGTCCACGCCGAAAATCTCCGTGCGGACATTCCCCCGACAGCAGACTCGCTTGCAGAACATACCGGCGCTAGGACCGCTTGTAAATGCGCCGTCTTATAGACGCCAATGCTTTTCCGTGTGGAGTCTACAGTTAGAATAGACATGCCTATATTTTCTGCAGACACCGGAATTAAAATTTCTGTGGCAGATGTTTTTGGCGTGGAAATTCTGCTATGTGAACAGCACAGCAGAATTCCATTGAAATCAATAGGACAGTGCAGCAAAATTTCAGTGCGAAATTCCGCATGGAAATTTTGCTGTGACTTTTGCTAGTTTATTTTTGAAAATTGCCATTTGAAGTCAGTTCTTGCAGTGGCAGTACCCCCCCCCCCCCCCCCCCCAAAATAAAAACCCTGCCAAATGGAAATGTAGCCTAATACCTTATTGGTTGTAATCTCTATTTTGTTGGTGAAAACTATTCCCATGTTTACATAGCAAAATGACCTCCAGCAGGCCACAAATGTGCATGTTTCCAATCAAACGGTCAGAAACAGACTCCATGAGGGTGGTATGAGGGCCCGACGTCCACAGGTGGGGGTTGTGCTTGCCAGAGAACACCAAGATTGGCCAATTCGCCACTGGCGCCCTGTGCTCTTCACAGATGTAAGCATGCTCACAGTGAGCACATGAGTCTTGAGACACCGTGGAGAATGTTCTGCTGCCTGCAACATCCTCCAGCATGACCGGTTTGGCGGTGGGTCAGTAATGGTGTGGGATGGCATTTCTTTGGGGCACCGCACCGCCCTCCATGTTCTTGCCAGATGTAGCCTGACTGCCATTAGATACCGAGATGAGATCCTCAGACCCCTTGTGAGACCATATTCTGGTGCGGATAGCCCTGGGTTCCTCCTAATGCAAGACAATGCTAGACCTCATGTGGCTGGAGTGTTTCAGCAGTTCATGCAAGAGGAAGGCATTGATTCTATGGACTGGCCCACCTGTTCTCCAGACCTGAATCCGATTGATCACATCTGGGACATCCTGTCTCGCTCAATCCACCAACGCCATGTTGCACCACAGACTGTCCAGGAGTTGGCAGATGCTTTAGTCCAGGTCTGGGAGGACATCCCTCAGGAGACCATCCACCACCTCATCAGGAGTATGCCCTGGTATTGTAGGGAGGTCATATGGGCACATGGAGGCTACACACACTGAGCCTCATTTTGACTTGTTTTAAGGACATTACATCAAAGTTTGATCAGCCTGTAGTGTGGTTGTCCACTTTGAGTGTGACTCCATATCAAGACCTCCATGGGTTGATAAATTTGATTTCCAATGTAAACACGAAAGTATTTAATACGATTAGTTCATTCATTCAGATCTAGGATGTGTTATCTTAGTGTCCCCTTTTTTTTTTGAGCAGTGAAGAACCAGGCCATTTTTTCATTTTTGCACTTTCATTTTTTCCTCCTCACCTTCTAAAAATCTGAACACTTTCAAGTTTCCACTTACAGACCCATATGAGTGCTTGTTTTTTTATCACCATTTTTACTTTGTAATACCATTAATCAATACAATTACCATTTCACCACAAAATTTGTCGAAAACCAGAAAAAAATGTTTGTGGGGCAAAATTGATGAAAAAACAAAAAACACTCCACTTTGTAAATTTTGGGGGCTTCCCATTCTACGCAGTGCCCTTTTCGGTAAAAGCGACACCTTATCTTTATAAATTAGGTATACGTGTGACCTACAGAATATAGGTTTTATTTTATTTTACTATTTAAAAAAATTATAACTACATGGACCAAAATTAGTATGTTTAAAATTATCTTCTGACCTCTAACTTTTTTTTAACATTTTTCCGCATATGAGGGCTAATTTTTCGCTCCGTGATCTGTTTTTATCGGTACCATTTTTGTTTTGATGGGACTTTTTGATCACTTTCTTGGAATTTTTGTCTATGATAACGCCATTGACCGTGCGGCTTAATTAACAGTATATTTTTATAGTTAGGACATTTAGGCAAGCGGCGATACCACATATGTTTATTTTTATGTTTACATATTTTTTATTTGTAACTTGGCAAACTTTATTAACACCGCGTCTAAGGGGTTAATGCTGGGCATCACCGCGATTGGTGATGTCCGGCATTAGACAGGGGTCCTGGCCGTTGATGGCCCGTATCATAGAAGGGGAGCGGGACCGGGGCGTACAGGTAAGTATGTTTTAAATGGCTATATAATGACCACTATAAAAAATGTTTTATTCTTTCATATATGGGGCTGTATGAGGGCTCATTTTATTTGGACAGTGATCTGTAGTTTTTATCGGTACCACTTATGTACATATATGACTTCTTGATTACTTTATATTCTATTTTTTCCTGTTGTCATGTGGCTGGAAATGAGAAATTTGGGACTTTTGGTATTTTTTTTTTGTTTGTTTTAAAAACTTCTACACACAGTGATACCAAATACATGGGGATATTTTTTGTTAGTTTTTTGGAAAAATCGGTGATTAACCCCTTAAGGACCAAGGACGTACCGGTACGTCCTTGGTCCTGCTCTTCCGATATAACGCGGGGTTACACAGTAACCCCGCGTCATATCATGGCGGGTCCGGCGTCATAGTGAAGCCGGGACCCGCCTCTAATAGCGCGCAGCGCCGATCGCGGCGCCGCGCGCTATTAACCCTTTAGCCGCGCGCTCAAAGCTGAGCCGCGCGGCTAAAAGTGAAAGTGAAAGTTCCCGGCTAGCTCAGTCGAGCTGTTCGGGATAGCCGCGGCTAATCGCGGCATCCCGAACAGCTGACAGGACAGCGGGAGGGCCCCTTCCTGCCTCCTCGCTGTCCGATCGCCGAATGACTGCTCAGTGCCTGAGATCCAGGCATGAGCAGTCATCCGGCAGAATCGTTGATCACTGGTTTCTTATGAGAAACCAGTGATCAACATAGAAGATCAGTGTGTGCAGTGTTATAGGTCCCTATGGGAGCTATAACACTGCAAAAAAAAAGTGAAAAAAAAAAGTGAATAAAGATCATTTAACTCCTCCCCTATTAAAAGTTTGAATCACCCCCCTTTTCCAATAAAAAAAAAAACACAGTGTAAATAAAAATAAAAATAAACATATGTGGTATCACCGCATGCGGAAATGTCCGAATTATAAAAATATATCATTAATTAAACCGCTCGGTCAATGGCGTGCGCGCAAAAAAATTCCAAAGTCCAAAATAGTGCATTTTTGGTCACTTTTTATATCATTTAAAAATGAATAAAAAGTGATCAATAAGTCCTATCAATGCAAAAATGGTACCGTTAAAAACTTCAGATCACGGCGCAAAAAATGAGCCCTCATACCGCCCCATACACGGAAAAATAAAAAAGTTATAGGGGTCAGAAGATGACAATTTTAAACGTATTAATTTTCCTGCATGTAGTTATGATTTTTTCCAGAAGTCCGACAAAATCAAACCTATATAAGTAGGGTATCATTTTAATCGTATGGACCTACAGAATACATATCAGGTGTCATTTTTACCGAAAAATGTACTACGTAGAAACGGAAGCCCCCAAAAGTTACAAAACAGCGTTTTTTTTTTCAATTTTGTCGCACAATGATTTTTTTTCCCGCTTCACCATAGATTTTTGGGCAAAATGACTGACGTCATTACAAAGTAGAATTGGTGGCGCAAAAAATAAGCCATCATATGGATTTTTAGGTGTAAATTTGAAAGAGTTATGATTTTTTAAAGGCAAGGAGCAAAAAACGAAAATGCAAAAACGGAAAAACCTCCGGTCCTTAAGGGGTTAAAATTTTTTATTAGAGGAGGGGCATATGTACGTTTTAAATATATTTTGTTACCCTTTCATGACCAGACAAATTTAGATTTTTGTCTCATGTATTTTTTTTTTTCTTTTCTTTTTCCACTGACAAAATCATATTAGGCCTTATTTTTGGTGGGACAAGTTGTATTTTTCATTGCCGTAATTTATTTGATCATATATTGTATTAGTAAGCCAGAAAGAAAAATTGTATGTAGGGCAAAATAAAAAAAAATTAACAAAAAAATGGAATTGCGCAACTTTGTGGGGCACAAATTTTTTTCAAGTTCACAATACGGTGAAACTGACATGCAAACTTTATCCAAATTTGGTATCTTTGTAATCATACCAACCCATAGAATAATTTATTTTTATTGTTAAAAAAAAAAAATTGGAGGACTTGAAAAAAACAACTGTTCATTGCCATGTTCTGACCCCCCTTTAACGGCTCCTGGCCTAATTTCATAGTTGATATGCTGCTTAGGTTGTAAATGCATGTCCTGGGCTGTTTAATATTAATATAAGGCTTGATGTCCTGATACTTAACCCCTTAAGGACTCAGGACGTTTGAGTAAGTCCTGTCAAATCGTTCAGCAGGCATCGCGGCATTTTGCCCAGGGGGGTCATGATGACCCCCCATGTCGGCGATGGCTGCAGATCGCTGGACAATTCAGACCAGCGATCTGCGGCAGATTCCGGGTCAATCGAGTCTCCAGTGACCCGATGACCCAGAATTACAGGCTGTTCGGGGCAGTCTCCCATAGCCAGCAGGGGTGACGTGGCACTGGTGCCACCTCACGATCGCCCTGATTCGTCGGCCGGTTTACCGGCCGACCAATCAGGGCACCTGCTGCGGGTGTCACTCCCGCAACCCGCTCCGCCCCTCTTCCGGAGGACATGAGCGGGTGCAGGAAAAAAACCCCGGGAGCTGGGGACCCCGATCCCCGGCATCAATGTTGGGATCGGGGCCCCAGGAGCAGCGGTGGCGAGGGACTGACCTGTGTCCCGGAGCAGCAGTAGGAGGTGAGTGACAGCCTCCTGCTGTTGCTTAGCAACATCTCCCAGCATGCAAAAAGGGCATGCTGAGAGCTGTAGTTATGCAACAGCAGGAGGCAGACCACCACAACTCCCAGCATTTCCTTATGGGCATGCTGGGACTTATAGTTTTGCAACAGCTGGAGGCCCATTTTTTCTATGGAAAAGTGTACCTTCAGCTGTTGTATAACTACAACTCCCAGCTTGCACAATCAGCTAAAGTGCATGCTGGGAGTTGTAGTGGTGCATCTGCTGGTTGCATAACTACAACTCCCAGCATGCCCGTTGGCTGTCGGTGACTGCTGAGAGTTGTAGTTTTGCAACAGCTGAAGGCACACTGGTTGTGAAACACTGAGTTAAGGGGTAGTCCAGTGGTGAAAAACTTATCCCCTATCCCCCAGTGTGTAATTTTCTGCCGCAGCTCAAACTGCCAGCGAGAAACTACTGTGAACCCCCGCCCGTGTGACTGTACCCTAAAAACACTACACTAACACACAATAAAATAAAAAGTAAAAAACACTACATATACACATGCCCCTACACAGCCCCCCTCCCCAATAAAAATGAAAAATGTCTGGTGCGCCACTGTTTCCAAAACGGAGCCTCCAGCTGTTGCAAAACAACTATTCCCAGTATTGCCACCCAGCCACTGACTCTCCAGGCATGCTGGGAGTTATACAACAGCTGGAGGCACCCGGTTTGGGAATCACTGGCGTAGAATACCCCTATGTCCACCCCTGTGCAATCCCTAATTTAGGCCTCAAATGCGCATGGCACACACTTTGGAGCCCTGTCGTATTTCAAGGCAACAGTTTAGGGCCACATATGGGGCATTGCCGTACTCGGGAGAAATTGTGTTACAAATTTTGGGGGGTATTTTCTGCTTTTACCCTTTTTAAAAATGTAAAATTTTTGGGAAAAGAAGATTTTTAGGTAAAAAAAAAAATTTTTTTTTTTACATATGCAAAAGTCGTGAAACCCCTGTGGGGTATTAAGGTTCACTTAAACCCTTGTTACGTTCCCCGAGGGGTCTAGTTTCCAAAATAGTATGCCATGTGTTTTTTTTTTTTGCTGTTCTGGCACCATAGGGGCTTCCTAAATGCGGCATGCCCCCAGAGCAAAATTTGCTTTCAAAAAGCCAAATGTGACTCCTTCTCTTCTGAGACCTGTAGTGCGCCAGCAGAGCACTTTTCACCCCCATATGGGGTGTTTTCTGAATCGGGAGAAATTGGGCTTCAAATTTTGGGGGGTATTTTCTGCTATTACCCTTTTTAAAAATGTAAAACTTTTGGGAAACCAAGCATTTTAGGGGAATCGTGAATCACCTGTGGGGAATTAAGGTTCACTTTACCCCTTGTTATGTTCCCCGAGGGGTCTAGTTTCCAAAATGGTATGCCATGTGGTATGCCATTTTTTTTTTTTTCTGCTGTTCAGGCACCATAGGGGCTTCCTAAAGGTGACATGCCCCCCAAAAACCATTTGTCGCTCCTTCCCTTCTGAGCCCTCTACTGCGCCCGCCGAACAATTAACATAGACATATGATGTATGTCCTTACTCGAGAAAAATTGGGTTTCAAATACAAGTAAAAATTTTCTCCTTTTTACCCCTTGCAAAAATTCAAAAATTGGGTCTACAAGAACATGCGAGTGTAAAAAATGAAGATTGTGAATTTTCTCCCTCACTTTGCTGCTATTCCTGTGAAACACCTAAAGGGTTAAAACACTGACTGAATGTCATTTTGAATACTTTGAGGGGTGCAGTTTTTTTTATAATGGGGTCATTTGTGGGGAACTTCTAATATGAAGACCCTTCAAATCCACTTCAAACCTGAACTGGTCCCTGAAAAAATGCGAGTTTCAAAATTTTGTGAAAAATTGGAAAATTGCTGCTGAACTTTGAAGCCCTCTGGTGTCTTCCAAAAGTAAAAACACGTCAATTTTATGATTCAAACATAAAGTAGACATATTGGAAATGTGAATAAAAAAAAAATAAAAAAAATTGGAATATCCATTTTCCTTACAAGCAGAGAGCTTCAAAGTTAGAAAAATGCTAAATTTTCTAATTTTTCATCAAATTTTGGAATTTTTCACCAAGAAAGGATGCAAGTTACCATAAAATTTTGCCACTATGTTAAAGTAGAATATGTCACGAAAAAACAATCTCGGAATCAGAATGATAACTAAAAGCATTCCAGAGTTATTAATGTTTAAAATGACAGTGGTCAGAATTGCAAAAAATGGCCAAGTCCTTAAGGTGAAAAAGGGCTCAGTCTTTAAGGGGTTAAAGGGGTACTCCTGTGCAAAACTTTTTTTATTTAAATGAACTGGTGCCTGAAAGTTAAATTTGTAAATTACTTTGTAAATTACTTCTATTTAAAAAAAAATCTTAATCCTCCCATTACTTATTAGCAGCTGTATGCTACAGAGGAAATTCTTTTATTTTTTAATTTCTTTATTGTCTTCTCCACAGTGCTTTCTGCTGACACCTCTGTCCATGTTAGGAACTATCCAGAGCAGCATAGGTTTGCTATGGGGATTTTCAGGATGGACAGTTCCTGTTACGGGCATTGGGTGCCAGCAGAGAGCACTGTGGACGAGACAAAAAAGAAATTCAAAAAGAAAAGAATATCCTCTGTAGCATACAACTGCTAATAAGTACTGGAAGGACATATATTTTTTAATAGAAGTAATTTACAAATCTAAATAACTTCCTGGCACCAGTTGATTTAAAAAAAAAAATTTCCACCGGAGTACCCCTTTCAGGGTTAAATTAAAGGAACACTACTAGAATTTTTTTATTTTTTTGCCCCGTTGGTAATGTACATTATATAGATAGTAGCACTGTTAATTTTCTTACCAGCACTTTATTTCTGAATTGCAATCTTCATTCTGATCCTATTGTTATACCTTGTGATTCTCTAAAGCATACGTTGTCTTCTGTGTGGATATTGATAGGAATGCATAGAAAAACCCCTCCAGATTTGCAAAATTGTGATATGATTTTTGTTTTCGTAATTCCATTACAAAGTACAATTGGTCCCACATAACAGTCCCTCATATAACCCTGTAGGTGAAAAATGTATTTTATTAAATTTTTTAAATTTGTTTATTGCTATTAAAGTTAAGGATGCAAAATGATAAATTGCGTCATGAAGAGGTTAATAAATTAACCTTTCTCTGGTTTTAATAATAGGATGAATGAAACTTTTCAAATGACAAAATATTTGTTTTGTGCTCTATACTTTTCTGGATGGTTTGGATTTACTGGAGCAGGCTAGAGCATTCAACGAGAAGCTGCTATGTTTACAGTTGCTCAGGGATCCAGTGTATTCAGTGTGTTCTAGTGAATACAGTGCTAGGAGATATTTTGGTTGACAAGGAACCAGAAGTTCTAGTGGTTTAATTCTGTTATGTATTGATAGATCTCTTGCAACCCACAAGGTAAGTAGACCATTCACTACCCCATGAAAATAAACATTCTGTGGTGGTAGGGAAGGTAAGCACATATAAACCACAAAGCCTAATAAACAGAAGAATATCTATCTGCATCAGTTTAGTATTTTGCTTTTATCTAAAGTTTACTGAGGCTTCTTTAGTTCTTAGCTCGGATTTAAGATTTGCGTTCTGGTTCCAGGCCTTTCTTTTTATTTATTTATTTTTTATTTATTTATTTATTTTTTTACTTTTTGAAAGTTAGCTGAGTAAAAGTTTCAGCATGCTCTTGATGAAGGAAAACAAGAACCTCAGCAGGTCCTAAAATCAACACAGTACACTTACAGAAAATATGAGAATATGTATTTATTCAAAACCTCCTTTTATTATAGAAGTTGACAACTAACAAACCTTCCGTTTGATCCCCTCAGGCACTGGTGAGAGCGGGAAAAGCACCTTCATTAAACAGATGAGAATTATTCACGGTTCTGGTTACACAGATGAAGATCGACGAGGATTCATAAAGCTGGTTTATCAAAATATTTTTACTGCCATGCAATCTATGATCCGAGCAATGGACACACTAAGGATACAGTACTCTTCCGAGCAAAACATGGTAAGTTCATGCATCTGCTGTAAAGAGAGATCCTGGAATTCCTCACTAAAGCCTAGAGCACATATCATTTCTTGTTTCCTTACTGAAAATATTTGCTACAATTTGGTCTTCACTCACCTCTGAGACGATGAAATGCTTTCATTTTAGAGTAAAATTATAGGGCATTCTTAAGACTTTTTTTCTTAAGTAATGTAAATAATACATATTTAGGAACTGTATTATCTCTATTTGAGCTTTCTTATAGACAGTGCGTTTGATTACCTTTTACATATTTTCTATGTTAATGTACAGATTTGCCAATAGTTGTTTTTTATGAATTGTATATTCTGTCTTTGTTAATGTATGTTACTTTAGATTTGCTCTTTGCTTTTAATGAATCTGTTTAACCCCTTAAGGATGCAGGACGTAAATGTACGTCCTGGTGCGGTGGTACTTAACGCACCAGGACGTACATTTACGTCCTAAGCATAACCGCGGGCATCGGAGCGATGCCCGTGTCATGCGCGGCTGATCCCGGCTGCTGATCGCAGCCAGGGACCCGCCGGCAATGGCCGACGCCCGCGATCTCGCGGGCGTCCGCCATTAACCCCTCAGTTGCCGGGATCAATACAGATCCCGGCATCTGCGGCAGTGCGCGATTTGAATCAATGATCGGATCGCCCGCAGCGCTGCTGCGGGGATCCGATCATTCATAACGCCGCACGGAGGTCCCCTCTCCTTTCTCCGTGCGGCTCCCGGCGTCTCCTGCTCTGGTCTGTGATCGAGCAGACCAGAGCAGAAGATGACCGATAATACTGATCTGTTCTATGTCCTATACATAGAACAGATCAGTATTAGCAATCATGGTATTGCTATGAATAGTCCCCTATGGGGACTATTCAAGTGTAAAAAAAAATTTTAAAAAATGTAAAAGTAAAAGTAAAAAAAAAGTGAAAAATCCCCTCCCCCAATAAAAAAGTAAAACGTCCGTTTTTTCCTATTTTACCCCCAAAAAGCTTTAAAAACATTTTTTATAGACATATTTGGTATCGCCGCGTGCGTAAATGTCCGAACTATTAAAATAAAATGTTAATGATCCCGTACGGTTAACGGCGTGAACGGAAAAAAAAAAAGTCCAAAATTCCTACTTTTTTAATACATTTTATTTAAAAAAAATTATAAAAAATGTATTAAAAGTTTTTTATATGCAAATGTGGTATCAAAAAAAAGTACAGATCATGGCGCAAAAAATGAGCCCCCATACCGCCGCTTATAAGGAAAAATAAAAAAGTTAGGGGTCATCAAAATAAAGGGATTATAAACGTACTAATTTGGTTAAAAAGTTTGTGATTTTTTTTAAGCGCAACAGTAATATAAAAGTATGTAATAATGGGTATCATTTTAATCGTATTGACCCTCAGAATAAAGAACACACGTCATTTTTACCATAAATTGTACGGCGTGAAAACGAAACCTTCCAAAATTAGCAAAATTGCGTTTTTCGTTTTAATTTCCCCACAAAAATAGTGTTTTTTGGTTGCACCATACATTTTATGATATAATGAGTCATGTCATTACAAAGGACAACTGGTCGCGCAAAAAACAAGCCCTCATACTAGTCTGTGGATGAAAATATAAAAGCGTTATGATTTTTAGAAGGCGAGGAGGAAAAAATGAAAACGTAAAAATTAAATTGTCTGAGTCCTTAAGGCCAAAATGGGCTGAGTCCTTAAGGGGTTAACTAACAAATCTCCAATATTTCATGTTTTTCCACGTTTAACCTGCTCCACATAGGCAACCATGTATGCTCAATACAGTTGTTACCTACATGTTTTGCAGTTCTTTTTGAGTTCTTGTTTAAAGAGAATATTATGGAAAACAGTAAAATGGACAAAGAAAGGGCGCCCCCAAATACTTAGAAATTAATAGCACTAAAAAGATGACATCCAAGACTTGGGTTTAATGCTATTAAATGATAAAAAGGACAATCACAAACTGAGCACATAAACATTAAATGAAGTGTAGAAGAATGAGGATACATAGGATTGTGCAACCGAGCCCTAATTGAAGAAAAGAAAGGAAATGTTATCCTATCGTAACAGTGGAACCCTCAGTTCTATTATAATCCTTAATATCCATAGCCATTTTTGTTTTATTAAAATTGATATTGATTTTTCTAGTCATGTGAGTACTTGTGTTTTTTTTTTGCAAAACTAATTGTACTTTTTAATGACACCTTTCATTTTATCAAAAAATTTATGGCAAAATTGGGGAAAAATTCAACCACCTAATTTTGCTACTTCGGAGGGATTTCACTTTTATGCTGTGCAAGTTAAAAATGCCAGGGCTTGACAAATCCCAGGTCACCATGGCAACTCAGAATTTTATTTTGGCGCCTAGCTTTTTGTCAGCCCTGCAGCCGCAGATTGTGTCCTACACTACCTGCTTTATTGCTGCAGTTGATTTGTCTGGTGGGGCTGAAGAACAACATGCTGCTTCAGTGGGCGCTCTGCAACAGGAGGGAGTGTTCATGTAGGTTGGAAGCTGCAGTGTTTCAATGTGTTCCAGTGGACCAAAGGGGGACATCCCAGTCAGGCAGCAGTGGGGCCCTCCTTGTTCCTTTTTACAGATATTCCTGTAAAAAGGAACTGGCTGCTAGGTACCGGGCAGAGATTCTGTAATGGGAATGAGCCTTTAGAGTAGACTCCCTTACAAATATAACAAGTGGTGCAGAGCCAAACTGAATATTTTAAAGATCAATACATATGGATCTTATCCTGTAATATAGCTTTGATGCTAGTGCCAAATTTCAGCATTTTATTCTTCTTCAGCCTTTGAACCCACGATGCCGATTTATAATCCTGTGTAATATGCATCACAACCTCAGTTTGCTGCTTTGTGCCATTTGCATGCATGGGTCCCAAGCCTGGAAGTGCTGTAGTGGGTAGGTGCAGTGTGTGGGTGGAAAGCAGGGTGGAAAGGATTTACTGAATAATGCTATCCATCCATTGCATCCTGGAGACCATGTGACTTGCTGGGAAAGGACAGAGACAACAGTAAAATAAAAATACTTCCGTGCTCAGGACTTCCGGGTAGGTCCTGGGCATGACAAGGTGACAAAGTGGCTCACACATGTAATAGAAACATATTACACAGTCTTGAACCTTGGCATTGTGGCCTCAAAGGCTGAAGACAAATAATCCTTAAATGCCCCTTTTATTACAATAGTATTTAGAACGGTTTCTTTATTATTAGGCTATTTTCATACCAGCTTAATATGGGTGGATATTATGGCTGCATATCCCGGCCTGATCAAGGGTCTCGTCACCTGTATGGAACCTAGGATTTTGTTGTTTTTGGTGATCAGACCTGTGGTTGCCCCTGGAATTGTAGACATAATGCAGGCATAGAAATAATTCTGTGTTATGCTCACTTTAGTATTTTATTGGCCTTGTGACTACATGCCATTTTTGGATATTTGCAGACCTATTTTACCTGTTTCATTTGTCCTGTTCTTGTAAGACATCAGTGTTTTAATAGCTTTGAGTCTAACATGTTCTGGACCTGTGTAAAGTTTTGGCACAAGGTTCCCAGTTAGGCATGGCAGTTATCTAAAGGTTTAATAGTATCTGCAAAGTATCTGTTTCACTTTTGCATGAGAGAATAATTCTGATTTCAGCTATGCGTTTTATTTGCTTAGCACAGAGGTAACAGGCCGCTCTAGAGGATAATCTTGTGACAGGTGCCACCTGTCATTTCTCCTGCCTGATTGTGAATTCAGCTTAGTTACTGTATGTACTTAATTTCTGTATGCATTAAGGATGATCAATGGGTTCATCTCACTCTGGGCAGAAGTGTCTTGTTGTTTTTAAGAATCCACTTTACCCAGCTTTCTTTCACTATAAAACATTTCTTTAATCTCGCAAAGTAAATAAATTAATGATCTTTCCAAATTGGTCTTTCGTTAAAGAGTACCTCTGATTATCTTGTTAAATTTTAATATCCTCCCAGTTCACTGCCCCATCATGATAAACCATCCCCTGCCTTTATTTTTAATTTTTTTTAGTGTTCTACCAAGATATTGATCTGTATTTTCTGCTCAGTCTGATTCACAGACTAGGAAATGGCGATCCCTAGCAGGCGTAACATCATCTGAAGCCATACAGGGGAGAACTTCCTCCCTCACTCTGCTACACACAGCCCAGAGCAGTTCAGTGTGAGATGAGGTATGATTGGCTAAGGCTGCACACACCCCTCTCAGCACTTCATGCTGCATTTCCTGATTTTGGACTTCTGCCAGGCCAGCAGGAGTTCAAAGTCTGTGCAAGATATGGGGTGGGGTGGGGGGGGGGGTGGGTGTTGGCGGACAAGTAGGGAGACACCTAGGGGCATCTTTTTTTAAGCACAAATAAAACTTAATTAATTTTTTTTTTAAACAAAGTACATTAGAAAGATTTTTTATTTTATAAGGAGTTCCCATTTAAAATTAGCTTTCACAAAAAACAAAACAAAAAAAAACTGGTTGCAGATGTACTCACTTCCAATTTTGACTTCTATGGCATCCACATATGTGATTTCGTGCAATATAAGTAACGTGCTTTATTTACTGCTTTCTTCAAGTAGTGCACTTTTGTCTGATATAATGATGGAAAGGGAACTGAAGATAAACTAAAATGTGGTGCAATATAATACTAAGATGTAGATCTTCACAAATATCTCATATTTCTGTGTAGGTTTTGGATTTTAAACAGCGTTGAAAGTCTACTGCTAGCCCATCAACTTTGTCAAGAAAATATATATGTATGAGGTTTTCCACAATCCTAATAGTTTTATATTGGATTCCTTGTTATTGATCTAAGATGTATCCCAGGGACAACAACACAACACTGTTAAACTGTATTTAGGCCCTGTTCACATCAATTTTGTGGCCTCTGCTTATAATGCAATCAACACTGTGCGTTCTGTTGCATGATAGACACAATAGGCCACACTGATTAGTAATGCGCTCCATTAAGTCAGGGCTTGATAAATCTCGGTCACCATGGTGACTAAGAATCTTGTTGTTGGCAATATGAAAAACACAAAAAAAAAGTGCAGGAGCATACCTCATGAAGACTGTCAGGGAATATAACATAACATAAATTACATAAAGTAACTGGTTTATTGAGTAAAAGTAGCAACTTTTACTCAATAAACAAGAATCTTGTTGTGGCAACAATGTTTTTTGTGAACCCTTTCCAAAAGGGATTATCCATAGTAAAAAATAAAACAAATCCCCCGCTCTGCCTACGGTTGGTGCTACAGTGGTACACCGCTGCGGAATCTGTAGGCGCTATATAAATAAATAAAATAAATAAATAAATACATGTGCAGCAGACGTCAGGTGACTGCCACAGTCAATTAGTGGCATTGGTGGTCACATTCCATATTCAGAAGTACGGAGCATGACTGCTGAGGTTGCTGATATTCTGTGGTAGTTATGTGACAGCCACTGCTCCTGTAACACTGGAGGCATTGCTGGAGATCAACATGGGAACTGAGGCAGAGGTAACAGTTGTTTTTTGTGGTTTATTTATTTTTAAGGGTAGGATCACGCGTAGTGTATATGTAGTGTTTTTCATGCTGCAGGAAATCTGCCTGGAAATACGCAGCGCATTTTGCTACAGGCCTAAACACTGGGCTTCTCTGCCACAGCCCTTTGTGTGCCGTGGGGTCTGGAGGTGGGCCCATGCGTCACACCCCCATTGGTGTGCTGTATATGCTACTTGTGACCCTACCAAAAGATAAGGGAACACTAAAGATCGTGACACAAAAGGGGACTAATGATCGTGAAAAATGAGGGGGGCACTATAATGATCGTGACACGGGGGGAGCTGAGGGGTACATTATCATGATACATAAGGGAAGATCAGGGGTGATACATGAGAGAAGAGATAAGGGAGACACTTGAGGAGAATACTAATGATCATGACTCGAGGGGAGATAAGGGGACACTAAAGATTGTGACAAATGAGGGGAGATGAGGGAGAAACTAACGATCATGACACATGAAGGGAGATGAGGGGACACTTATAACTGTGGAACAGGGAGAGATGAGGGGACACTAATGACTGGTACATGGAGAGATGAGAGGACACTGATGACTGGCTCAGCGAGAGACAAGGTGACATTAATGAATGTGGCAAAGGGAGAGATGAGTGGGCACTAATGATTGTGTTATAGGGAGAGATGAGGGGACACGAATGACTGCTCAAATGACATCATGTTGCATGACTGGCGGCATCCAGGCTCCTAACTTTTTTTTTTTTTTTGCTGGCTCCTAGATTCATAAGAAATTTGTCAAGCCCTGTTTTAAAGGAGTACTACGTGATACATAAAAACTTATCCCCTATCCTAAGCATAAGGGGTAAGTGTCCGACCGCTAGAAATCCACACGATCTCCCGCCCACTCCACACGAAGCAGCACCCGAAACGCACCCTCCATGCAGCTCTATGCGAGAGCTGGATCGATGCACTTGGGAATCCATGGCTTTACCATAAAGCTGCATGGAGGGGGCATGTTGGGTGCAGATTTGTGTGGTGGTTAACACATCCTACAGGGATGTGGACATCCTATCGCCCGACGCCTGGGACATGTAGTTCCGGGCACCGGGCAGGTGAATTTTTCATACATTTAGCCCTGTATCTGGCAAGCAGGGCCAGACTGACTTCCCCATTTATTTTGATAATTCTGGCTCAGGGTGTATGGAGCGGGCTCCTGACTCGAGCCTGCTTCATACCCGGCAGCCCCCTGCTGATTTCAGTAGCTGGGGGCTGCCGCTAATAGCCGACATGCATCGATCGCTGGTTATTAACCCTTTAAATTGCCGCTGTCAAAGTTGACAGCGGCATCTAAAGGGATCTTATAAAAGAAAGTAGAAGTTGGTCAGCACATACTCATACAAAACCATTGCATGATAGTATACAAGTGCACGCTGCTGTGGCTGAACTGCAAATACAAGAAAGAGAATACAGCAGCGCAAAAAGCTGATGGCAAAAAGCTATATATGAAATATGATATGTTTAACTTAGCAATACTGCTATGGTGAAAAGTAGAAGTACTTAGCTTACCACTTGGCCAAATAGTGTGTACCATCCCACCACAATAAGGTGACCTCATTGGGACAGACCCTACACTATGGATATGCCTCTGAGCATACAGTTTCTAGTCATGTAAGGTCTAGCACATCCAGCACCTTATGAAAGGGGTGGGGTGCACGAACCAACATGGAGGCAGCCTCCCCCCCACATGTGCAATACAAAAGAAGGTAGAAGTTGGTCATAACATACTGATACACACCCATTGTATGAAATAAGTATACAGGTGCACGCTACTGCGGCTGAACTGCAAATACAAGAAAAAGAATACAGCAGCACACTGCCGTCCCAATGAAGTCGCCTTATCGTGGTGGGATGGTACACACTATTTTGCTAAATGGTAAGCTAAGAACCTCTATTTTTCACCATAGCAATATTGCAAAGTTAAACATGTCCTGTTTCAAATACAGCTTTGTGCTAGCAGTGTGCTGATGTATTCTTTTTCTAGTAAGATAACCATCCCTGGTGGACTAGTGAGGTGCATCACCCCCCCCCCCCCCCCACTGCAGTGCAATCCCGGGGGTTGGGGGGGATAGCCAGAGGGCTTACCTCTTCATCTATTACTACCCTGTGGATCTGCGTTTGATTGAGCCTGCCTTGAGCAGGCTCAATCAAATGTAAATTGTATGAGAAATCTAATGATTTCTCCTAATAAAGTGTATTAAAAAAAAAAACTTCCAGTACATATCACTCCCATTTTCTATGTAAAAAATATGTTGACATAGTAAAAATAAACATATTTGGTATTGGAGTACGTAATTGTCTGAACTAGTAAAACATAACATTATATATTCCGCACGGTCAATGGCGTTAATGTAAAAAAAATACCAAATCACAGAGAAGAGAAAATGAAGTAAAAAGTGTCCAAAAAGTCAGATCCATACCAAAATTGTACCGATACAAACAGAAGATTACTGCTCAAAAAGTGAGCCATCATACAGCCCAGTATACAGAAAAATAAAAATGTTATAGGGGTCAGGAATTATTTTTTTTTTTTTATTAAAGTAAAAAAAAAAATTTAATTAGTAAAGCATGACAGATTGGTGTATTCAGGCTGACCTAAAGTATCAAAATAACATATAAGTTTGACCACAAGGTGAGTTTGACCCCAAATTAGCATTTTTTTTT
Source organism: Hyla sarda (assembly GCF_029499605.1). NCBI lineage: Eukaryota > Metazoa > Chordata > Amphibia > Anura > Hylidae > Hyla > Hyla sarda. The sequence continues at coordinate 372,944,172 of NC_079189.1, read as the reverse complement.
TCTATTTCACATCACAAATAATTATTTGTTTTGGAGCATAAGTTATGTAAAAATGAAAGGTGTCATTACAAAGTACAATTGGTCCAGCAAAAAACAAGCCCTCATATGGGTATGTAGGGGGAAAAGTAAGAGTTATGGCTTTTATAGAGCCAGGAGAAAAAAATGAAAGTCCAGAAGACCTTATTTACATACGATTTTGGTTGAAATGATTTAATCTACTAGGACAAGTGGATTGTGTTCCATTTTAGTCCCTTGGACAAGTAGTTTTTTTTTTTTTTTCCAATTTCCACACCCCTGTCCTATTCAGGAGTAAAGCTGGGCGGGAGATCCCCAGCGGTTGGAGTCCTAAGTACTCCTGTCAAAAGCTACGGAATCTGTGACACAGCCTTCGATGCAGATTTGCACACCGCCTTCTCAGACGGAAAAAAGTTAGGGAGAAAAAAAAAGCACCAGCACCAATTGCATTTAGTAAAATCACCAAATCTGCACTGTTGGCAGATTCCAATAGGACTTATTTTGGTGATAACATCAAGTCTTTGTCTATTGTTATAGTTAGCTGATGCATACTGTTGCTTTTTGTAGCTTCAAAAAAAAATATGGATGGCCTAATAAAGCATTGGTTGAATTTTTGCTTAAATGGATCTGTATTAGAAATTATAGTATATTTCTCATAAAATATATAATATAGTACAGAGACTGGCAATGTAAACAACACTGATTATCTTGTTCAATAGTACCTCCATAGGGGTGGGATATATAAGGCGGCAAGAGAAGTGAAGCTGATGTGTTGCAAGTAGTGAAATTGTGATGGCTTGTTGGGAGCACAGGCAATCTCATAGACAAGCTACTTTAGGACAGATTCATGAAACTGTTACTTCCAGCTATGATAGAAAGTTGTCAAAACACAGTGCATTGCAGCTTGAAGTTTTGGGGCTTTGTAACTGCAGACCAGAGTTTTTTTTTTTTTTTTTTTTAAAGTAGTACAATAATAAAGCATGTAAAGATGAGTATCATTTTGGTCGTATTTGCCCAGAGAATAAAGAGAACATGTCAGTTTTATCATAAAGTACACTGGGGGAGATTTATCAAAACCTGTCTAGAAGAAAAGTTGCTCATAGCAACCAATCAGATCGCTTCTTTCATTTTGCAGAGGACTTGTTAAAAATGAAAGAAGCGATCTGATTGGTTGCTATGGGCAACTGGGCAACGTTTCCTCTGGATTGTTTTTATAAATCTCCACCACTGTGTACAAACAGTGAAAAACCCCAAAAGTTGCAAAATTGCGGGTTTCCTATCAATTTCCCACCATAAAAAGTATTTTTTGATTGCGCTGTTGATATTATGGGAAAATATGAGTCTGTAGATGGAAAAATAAGAGTTGTGGCTCTTAGAAGGCAAAGAGGAAAAAACGAAAACGCAAAAATGAAAATTTCCTTTGTTCTCAAGGCCAAAATTGGCTGTGTTTTTAAGAGGCAAAACAAACCCTAAACAATTTTTGCAAAGACTTTAACCCCTTAACGATGAGCTGGTACTTAACGCACCAGGACATACATTTAAGTCCTATGCGTAACCGCGAGCATCGGAGCGATGCTTGCGTCATTCGCGGCAGGTCCCGGCTGTTGATAGCCAGGGACCCGCCCGTAATGGTGGACATCCGTGATCGCGCGGATGTCCGCCATTAACCCCTCAGATGCCGTGATCATTTCCATGCAGCGAATGCGGTGATAACTGATGCATATGCAGCTGCCGTTGGCTACCCCCGCCCTCAAAGTCAAGCAAGGTCCAAGTCTAGTTGCCACGCGTGCAGCTCAAGTACACATTACCTGCCCTCTGTATCAAAAAATGTCCTAGTTACTAGGACCCTTCTTAAAGGGGTACTTCAGGGAACTAAACCCATAGCCCATCCTTTCCCTCTCACCAACCCATGTATTTGTCTAAATATTCATTAGCTATATACAGAAGTTTTCCTCTTTCAGCTGTCACTTAACATGCAGGAAGTGTGAGGAAAACGTCATCCAGCCAACTACTGTGTCTTGATAGGAGGGTGGGGGCTAGGTCAGTGAGGGGTTTACACAGAGACAAGCACCATGTGATTCCTGGCTTCACAGCCACAGCACCGTTTCTACACAGTGCATATTTCGTTAAAAATCACACCTTATCATTATTCTGTAGGTCCATACGGTTAAAATGATACCCTACTTATATAGGTTTGATTTTGTTGTACTTCTGGAAAAAATCATAACTACATGCAGGAAAATGTATACGTTTAAAAATGTCATCTTCTGACCACTATAACTTTATTTTTCCACGTACAGGGCGGTGTGAGGGCTCATTTTTTGCGCCGTGATCTGAAGTTTTTATCGGTATGGTTTTTGTTTTGATCAGACTTTTTGATCACTTTTTATTCATTTTTTAATGGTATAAAAAGTGACCAAAATACGCTTTTTTGGACTTTGGAATTCTTTTACGTGTACGCCATTGACCATGCAGTTTAATTAATTATATATTTTTATAGTTCGGACATTTACGCACGCGGCGATACCACATATGTTTATTTTTATTTACACTGTTTTATTTTTTTTATGGGAAAAGGGGGGTGATTCAAACTTTTATTAGGGAAGGGGTTAAATGACCTTTATTAACACATTTTTTTTCATTTTTTTTTTTTTTTTTTGCAGTGTTATAGGTCCCATAGGGACCTATAACACTGCACACACTGATCTCTCATGCTGGTCACTGGCGTGTAATAACACGCCTGTGATCAGTGTTATCGGCGCTTGACTGCTCCTGCCTGGATCTCAGGCACGGAACAGTCATTCGTCGATCGGACACCGAGGAGGCAGGTACGGGCCCTTCCGGGTGTCCTGTGAGCTGTTCGGGATGCAGCGATTTCACCGCGGCGGTCCCGAACAGCCCGACTGACTAGCCGGGATACTTTCACTTTCGCTTTAGAAGCGGCGGTCAGCTTTGACCGCCGCTTCTAAAGGGTTAATGCCGCACATTGCCACGATCGGCGATGTGTAGTACTAGCCGCGGGTCCCGGCCGCTGATGAGCGCCGGGACCGACGCGATGTGATGCGGGGTCGCGCTGCGACCCCGCTTTATATCGCGAGAGCCAGCACAGGACGTAAATATACGTCCTGCGTCGTTAAGGGGTTAAATCCTAATAAATGGTACATGTAATATTACCTATAGAAAATGAACAAAATGTAGATACTAGTTGACTGCTTGGCCCATTAAAGTTAATAAGGCTTGTATGTGCACTTATGTCGGCATTCCACTATGACACTTTGATGACTCATACTTGACAAAATGGTCAGAATTGTAATGTGAACCTTGACTAAGCTATGGAGCACACGTTAGCTTTTGACTTGAGTGGCGCTAGAATTGATTTCCATCAAAATTGTAACACTGACTACTGCTTTAGCTTCTATAACTTAATATATGGCCAAAGTTTCCATATTTACTTTTATCAAAACTTGTGCCGAGGATAAATGGAGCAGTTGTCTATAGAGCAACCAGTCAGTTGGCTTCTTTTATTTTTAGAAGACTTAAAAAAAAAAAAAATAATAATAATAAGTGAAGCAATCTGGTTGCTATGGGCAACTTTTCCACTTTTCCTTTGCACATGTTTTGATAAATCCCCCTTTAACCCCTTAAGGACGCATGACGTACTCAAACGGCCCCTTTTCCGAGTCCTTAAGGACTCAGGACGTTTGAGTACGTCCTGTCAAATCCCGGCCCCCGCCGCTAGCTGGAGGGGAGCCGGTGCCCAATGCCTGCTGAAATCGTTCAGCAGGCATCGCGGCATATCCGCCAGGGGGGTCATGATGACCCCCCCCATGTCGGCGATGGCCGAAGATCGCTGGACAATTCAGCCCAGCGATCTGCGGCGGATTCCGGGACAATCGGGTCTCCAGTGACCTGGTGACCCGGAATTACAGGCTCGAACAGCCATAGCCACCTCATGATCGCCCTGATTCGGGCACCTGCTGCGGGTGTCACTCCTGCAACCCGCTCCGCCCCTCTTCCGGAGGACGTGATCGGGTGCGGGAAGAGGACCCCGGCAGCTGGGGACCCCGATCCCCAGCGTCAATGTTGGGATCGGGGCCCCAGGAGCGGCGGCGGCGAGGGACTGACCTGAAGCGGCATGGCTCAACAGTTGGAGATGAGTGACAGCCTCCTGCTGTTGCTTAGCAACAGCTCCCAGCATGAAAAAAAGGGCATGCTGGGAGCTGTAGTTATGCAACAGTAGGAGGCAGACCACCACAACTCCCAGCATTCCCTTATGGGCATGCTGGGACTTATAGTTTTGCAACAGCTGGAGGCACATTTTTTCTATGGAAAAGTGTACCTTCAGCTGTTGTATAACTACAACTCCCAGCTTGCATAAACAGCTAAAGTGCATGCTGGGAGTTGTAGTGGTGCATCTGCTGGTTGCATAATTACAGCATGCCTGTTGGATGTCGGTGACTGCTGAGAGTTGTAGTTTTGCAACAGCTGAAGGCACACTGGTTGTAAAACTCAGTTTTTTTCTTTTTTACCTAACTCAGTGTTTCACGACCGGTGTGCCTCCAGCTGTTGCAAACTACAACTCCCAGCATGCACCATACATGCTGGGAGTTGTAGTTTTGCAACAGCTGGAGGCACACAGTTTGTGACCTAACTCAGTGTTTCACAACCAAAGTGATACACAACCAGTGTGCCTATAGCTGTTGCAAAACTAAAACTCTCAGCGTGTACAGTCAGTCAGCGCATGCTGGGAGTTGTAGTTTTGTAACAGCTGGATGTTCCCCCCTCCCCAATGTGAACGTACAGGGTACACTCACATGGGCGGAGGTTTACAGTAAGTATCCGGCTGCAAGTTTGAGCTGCGGCAAATTTTCTGCCGCAGCTCAAACTGCCAGCGAGAAACTACTGTGAACCCCCGCCCGTGCGACTGTACCCTAAAAACACTATACGAACACAAAATAAAATAAAAAGTAAAAAACACTACATATACACATACCCCTACACAGCCCCCCTCCCCTCCCCAATAAAAATGAAAAACATCTGGTATGCCACTGTTTCCAAAACGGAGCCTCCAGCTGTTGCAAAACAACTACTCCCAGTATTACCAGACAGCCACTGACTGTCCAGGTATGCTGGGAGTTTTAAAACAGCTGGAGGCACCCTGTTTGGGAATCACTGGCATAGAATACCCCTATGTCCACCCCTATGCAATCCCTAATTTAGGCCTCAAATGGGCATGGCGCTCTCACTTTGGAGCCCTGTTGTATTTCAAGGCAACAGTTTAGGGTCACATATGGGGTATCGCCGTACTCGGGAGAAATTGTGTTACAAATTTTGGGGGGTATTTTCTGCTTTTACCCTTTTTAAAAATGTAAAATTTTTGGGAAAACAAGCATTTTAGGTAAAAAAAAAATAAAAAATTTTTTTAACATATGCAAAAGTCGTGAAACACCTGTGGGGTATAAATAGAGATGAGCGAACTTACAGTAAATTCGATTTGTCACGAACTTCTCAGCTCGGCAGTTGATGACTTATCCTGCGTAAATTAGTTCAGCCTTCAGGTGCTCCGGTGGGCTGGAAAAGGTGGATACATTCCTAGGAAAGAGTCTCCTAGGACTGTATCCACCTTTTCCAGCCCACCGGAGCACCTGAAAGCTGAACTAATTTATGCAGGAAAAGTCACCAACTGCCGAGCCGAGAAGTTCGTGACGAATCGAATTTACTGTAGGTTCGCTCATCTCTAGGTATAAAGGTTCACTTAACCCCTTGTTACGTTCCCCGAGGGGTCTAGTTTCCAAAATGGTATGGCATGTGTATTTTTTTTTTTTTTTTGCTGTCCTGGCACCATAGGGGCTTCCTAAATGCGGCATGCCCCCAGAGCAAAATTTGCTTCCAAAAAGCCAAATGTGACTACTCCTCTTCTGAGACCTGTAGTGCCCCAGCAGAGCACTTTTCATATGGGGTGTTTTCTGAATCGGGAGAAATTGGGCGTCAAATTTTGGGGGGTAATTTCTGCTATTACCTTTTTTAAAAATGTAAAATTTTTGGGAAAACAAGCATTTTTAGTTTTTTTTTTTTTTTTTTTTTTTTAACATTTGCAAAAGTCACGAAACACCTGTGGGGTATTAAGGCTCACTTTATCCCTTGTTACATTCCCCGAGGGGTCTAGTTTCCAAAATGGTATGCCATGTGTTTGTTTTGTTGTTGTTGTTTTGACACCCTAGGGGCTTCCTAAAGGTAACATGCCCCCCAAAAACCATTTCAGAAAAATGTTCTCTCCAAAATCCCCTTGTCGCTCCTTCCCTTCTGAGCCCTCTACTGCGCCCGCCGAGCACTTTACATAGACATATGATGTATGTGCTTACTCGAGAGAAATTGGGCTACAAATACAAGTAAAAATTTTCTCCTTTTATCACTTGCAAAAATTAAAAAATTGGGTCCACAAGAACATGAGAGTGTAAAAAATGAAGATTTTGAATTTTCTCCTTCACTTTGCTGCTATTCCTGCGAAACACCTAAAGGGTTAAAACACTGACTGAATGTAATTTTGAATACTTTGGGGGGTGTAGTTTTTATAATGGGGTCATTTATGGGGTATTTCTAATATGAAGACCCTTCAAATCCTCTTCAAAACTGAACTGGTCCCTGAAAAATATCGAGTTTTTGTGGAAAATTGGAAAATTGCTGCTGAACTTTGAAGCCCTCTGGTGTCTTCCAAAAGTAAAAACTTGTCAATTTTATGATGCAAACATAAAGTAGTCATATTGTATATGTGAACCAAAAAGAAATTATTTTGAATATCCATTTTCCTTACAAGCAGAGAGCTTCAAAGTTAGAAAAATGCAAAATTTTCATTTTTTTCATCAAATTTTGGGATTTTTCACCAAAAAAGGATGCAAGTTACCATAAAATTTTACCACTATGTTAAAGTAGAATATGTCACGAAAAAACAATCTCTGAATTAGAATGATAAATAAAAGTATTCCAGAGTTAATGTTTAAAGGGACAGTGGTCAGAATTGCAAAAGGGCTAAGTCCTTAAGGGGTTAAGTTCACATATTTTTCTACTTCACAGCTGATGGCATCAGACACGTTTTTGTAATAGATAGGATGGAAAAGAGACTGAGGGGCTATACATATATACTGCTCAAAAAATAAAGGGAACACTTAAACAACACAATGTAACTCCAAGTCAATCTCACTTCTGTGAAATCACACTGTTCACTCAGGAAGCAACACTGATTGACAATCAATTTCACATGCTGTTGTGCAAATGGAACAGACAACAGGTGGATTTTATAGGCAATTGGCAAGACACCCCCAATAAAGTAGTGGTTCTGCAGGTGGTGACCACAGACCACTTCTCAGTTCTGATGTTTCCTGGCTGATGTTTTGGTCACTTTTGAATGCTGGCGGTGCTTTCACTCTAGTGGTAGCATGAGACAGAGTCTACAACCCACACAAGTGGCTCAGGTAGTGCAGCTCATCCAGGATGGCACATCAATGAGAGCTGTGGCAAGAAGGCTTGTTGTGTCTGTCTGCATAGTGTCCAGAGAATGGAGGCGCTACCAGGAGACAGACCAGTACATCAGGAGACGTGGAGGAGGCCATAGGAGGGCAACAACCCAAGCAGCAGGACCGCTACCTCCACCTTTGTGCAAGGAGGAGCAGATGGAGCACTGCCAAATGACCTCGAGCAGGCCACAAATGTGCATGTGTCCACTCAAACGGTCAGAAACAGACTCCATGAGGGTGGTATGAGGGCCCGACGTCCACAGGTGGGGATTGTGTTTACAGCCCAACACCGTGCAGGATGTTTGGCATTTGCCAGAGAACACAAAGATTGGCAAATTCGCCACTGGCGCCCTGTGCTCTTCACAGATGAAAGCAGGTTCACACTGAGCACATGTGACAGAGTCTGAAGATGCCGTGGAGAACGTTCTGCTGCCTGCAACATCCTCCAGCATGACCGGTTTGGCGGTGGATCAGTAATGGTGTGGAGTGGTATTTCTTTGGGGGGCATCACTGCCCTCCATGTGCATGCCAGAGGTAGCCTGACTGCCATTAGGTACCGAGATGAGATCCTCAGACCCCTTGTGAGACCATATGCTGGTGCAATTGGCCCTGGGTTCCTCCTAATGCAAGACCATGCTAGACCTCATGAGGCTGGAGAGTGTCAGCAGCTCCTGCAAGAGAAAGGCATTGATGCTATGGACTGCCCTGCTCGTTCCCCAGAACTGAATCCGATTGAGCACATCTGGGACATCATGTCTCGCTCCATCCACAAACGCCACGTTGCACCACAGACTGACCAGGAGTTGGCGGATGCTTTAAAGTCCAGGTCTGGGAGGACATCCCTCAGGAGACCATCCGCCACCTCATCAGGAGCAAGCTCAGACATTGTAGGGAGGTCATACGGGCACGTGGAGGCCACACACACTACTGAGCCTCATTTTGACTTGTTTTAACCCCTTAAGGACCAGGGTTTTTTCCGTTTTTGCATTTTCGTTTTTTGCTCCTTGCCTTTAAAAAATCATAACTCTTTCAATTTTGCACCTAAAAATCCATATCATGGCTTATTTTTTGCGCCACCAATTCTACTTTGTAATGACGTCAGTCATTCCGGTGAAACGGAAAAAAAAAATCATTGTGCGACAATTGAAAAAAAACGCCGTTTTGTAACTTTTGGGGGCTTCCGTTTCTACGTAGTAAATTTTTCGTTAAAAATGACACCTTATCTTTATTCTGTAGGTCCATACGATTAAAATGATACCCTACTTATATAGGTTTGATTTTGTCAGACTTCTGAAAAAAATCATAACTACATGCAGGAAAATTAATACGTTTTAAATTGTCATCTTCTGACCCCTATAACTTTTTTTATTTTTCCATGTATGGGGCGGTATTAGGGCTCATTTTTTGCGCCGTGATCTGAAGTTTTTTTAACGGTACCATTTTTGCATTGATAGGACTTATTGATCGCTTTTTATTCATTTTTAAATTATATAAAAAGTGACCAAAAATTCACTATTTTGGACTTTGGAATTTTTTTGCGCGCACGCCATTGACCGAGCGGTTTAATTAATGATATGTTTTTATAATTCGGACATTTCCGCACGCGGTGATACCACATATGTTTATTTTTATTTACACTGTTTTTTTTTTATTGGAAAAGGGGGGTGATTCAAACTTTTAATAGGGGAGGAGTTAAATGATCTTTATTCACTTTTTTCACTTTTTTTGCAGTGTTATAGCTCCCATAGGGTCCTATAACACTGCACACACTGATCTTCATCATTGATCACTGGTTTCTCATAGGAAACCAGTGATCAACGATTCTGCCGCATGAGCAGATCTCAGGCACTGAGCAGTCATTCGGCGATCGGACAGCGAGGAGGCAGGTAGGGGCCCTCCCGCTGTCCTGTAAGCTGTTCGGGATGCCGCAATTAGCCGCAGCTATCCCGAACAGCCCGACTGAGCTAGCCGGCAACTTTCACTTTCACTTTTAGCCGCGCGGCTCAGCTCTGAGCGCGCGGCTAAAGGGTTAATAGCGCGCGGCGCTGCACGCTATTAGAGGCAGGTCCCGGCTTCACTATGACGCCGGGCCCGCCGTGATATGACGCGGGGTTACTGTGTAACCTTGCGTTATATCAGGAGAGCAGGACCAAGGACGTACCGGTACGTCCTTGGTCCTTAAGGGGTTAAGGACATTACATCAAAGTTGGATCAGCCTGTATGATTTCCATTGATCATTTTTGTGTGATTTTATTGTCAGCACATTCAACAATGTAAAGACGAAAGTATTTTCATACGATTAGTTCATTCATTCACATCTAGGATGTGTTATCTTAGTGTTCCCTTTATTTTTTTGAGCAGTGTATAAAGGTTTCCTCACAGAGATATTGGCATTTGTCCATTGTTGTTGACTATTGAGTTATGATTTGGTTTATTCTGGTCACAAGGACCTATCAATAATAAAATATTGTCAAAATTGACTACCAACATGGCTGCCTTTCCTGTTTTCATGTTTGCAAAAATTGGTAAATGTAATTTCCAAACGTCAGCTGCTGCTATAACTTACAATTTTATAAATAAATGGCCCTTTCAATGTGCAGGTAGAAATCTTAATATAACTAATGATATAATGGGACAAGGTCTGTGATTTTAACAGCTGCCCATATTATTGCTTGTATGGTATTATAGCAAGCAAGTGTTATTTTAACAAGCATTTTCTAGATCCCCCTCCTCCACCTTCCCCATTTTTCAATATGTGCCTACCTTTTAACTTGTCATGAAAATGTGGTTTGTAGATATTACAGATATGAACACTAATTCTGCCATGCTTCTATTGTTCCTGGCTTCAGTACATGGTGACACTGAAGTGCACAGGGCACAAGGAAGCAGTAAAATATTAGAACTGAAAGGTAAATAATGTCAAATGATCATTAAATTTGAAGAGTCCAGGAAGAAGTCGGACCCAGCCCTGCACCACAAAGCAGACATAGCTTTGTGAGTTGGTCATCCTGCTGATCTGTTTATCTGAAAAATTATAGGTAGAAATGAAGTGTTTTATGGAATCAAATGTTGTAAACTGTAATAGTTGGAGCTAAATAATATTAAAGGAGTACTACAGCCATAGACAACTTATCCCCTATCTGCAGGATAGGGGATAAGTGTCTGATCGCGGGGGTCCGACCACTGTGACCCCCCACACGATCTCCCGTATGGGGCCTCCGAACTGCTGCTGCTCTGCATGGCTAATGTTTGGTTTGTAGCCTCACTAAGAGGTTGGCAGACACACACCCTCCATTCAGCTCTGTAGGAAAGGCGGGGATGAACGAACGCTGCATCTCCGCCTCTCCTGTAGAAATACATGGAGGGGGTATGACACTGTGGCCGACATGCCTCCTGCATGGGGAGAGCCACGGCACAGCCAGAGGCCCCGTACAGGAGATCTCTGGGGTCCCAGCGTTCGAATCCCCTGAGATCAGACACTTATCCCTATCCTGCGGATAGGGGATAAGTTGTATAAGGCTGCAGTACTCCTTTTAAAGCTGTAGCTGCTGATAGACAGAGGCTGTCTGTATGTACAAGATCTGACCAATCACAATCTCAAGGAAGGTGGTCAAAAATGCTTTACAAAAACAAAACCTTGTAACCTCCAGCAGCTATGTACTTGTTTGCATTGTTAGGCTAGGTTCAACAAGAAATTTCTGAGTGTAATTGCGCTTAGAATTAACACTCGAAAATTTTGCTGCAGCAGAATCCCATTGATGGCAATGGAATCTCGCTGCACAGTGCACACTATATAAAGTTCTGCTACTGAAATTCCGCTGCCGATAGATTGATCTTGCTCATGCTTTTGGCAAACTCCACCTGGAATACATTGCTGTCTATGGGGATTGCAATGTACGAGCGATCCTAGCGCTGACAACTCCTGTCAACTCCAGCCACACACAATCTTTTGCCGAAAATTCTCATGAAAAAGTATGATAGCACACAGAGATCCATTGAAATCAGTGATTTACTATGTTCTCACAACAAATTTTGGTCTGTATTTTGGTCATGATTTTAGCTAATACCAGGAATGGAACTGACAACAAGAAATAAATATATATTTTTTGCAACCCCATCTCTGTCTTGGAAATAGAGGGGTCTTGCATGCAGATGACCTACTAGAATGTTCATATTTGGGAATACATTTCTGTTGTCTACCCAGATGCACATTCCATGTCCTGTGTTTTTTATAGGAATTGACCAGCTAGAAAGATAGGTTCACACAGTTCCAACATGAAGTTAATAAAAATGCATGATCTTTTCTGCCAGTGTAAAATCTAGGAGACAGTTGTGATAAATATGACACAACTCTAGATGGCTTTATTCATTGTAGCTGTATTTTGTATAACTTTTGGTATAATCAAGTACAGTTTGATTATGGCTAGATGTGCTGATGGGTAGACTGTGGCATTACTGGATAAAAGGACTGCTGACCTTTGCTCTAATCATTTGAAAATTATTTGTGGGGTTGATATATTATTCTGTTCTCATTATAGATGATCTTATAGCGAAGTGTTGACTAATGTGAACTTTTGGCATTGTCTGTGGGATACTGTACTGAACTGTGTGTTACACTGGAGGGCATGGGAAGGAAAAGGAAGAGCGTGTTCTGCATGTACATCCTGTGTACTTCTAGCACTCCATTTTTCATGTACGCCTCTATTTAACAAAATATACAGAAAGTCCAAGCAAGCAAGTTAGTACAGGTAAATGTGCCATGCATTTTGCAGGCAGGCTGTACTAGTAAATCACCAATTTAACTGAATAATGCAATGAAATTGCTCAGTATAAGCAATTTAATTTACAAATAACAAAAATCTATATGCTAAAAAACTGAAGGTATTTGGTATCGCTGCATGTGGAAATATCTAAACTATTAAATATACGGTAATGCTATTGATCCTGCTCAGTAAGTGGTGTAAACAAAAAAAATGCAGTGCCAAAATTGCTGGCAGTTGTGTGAATAAAACGTCACACAACTCCATCAGGGGAAAAAATAGAAAAGTTATAGGGGTCAGAATATTGTGGTTTATTATTAGTTTTAAAAAGTTTGAATTTTATTTATTTATTTACTTAATTTATTCTTATAAGTGGTAAAACAGAACAAAAACTATATCATATGTAAATCAGGACAAAATTGTTAAGAATCTATATGGACATTTATCAACGGGTTTAGTCAGGTTTTCTTTACTATAATTGTCGCAAAATTGTCGCAACTGCGACTACACGATTTTTCGTGCGACATTTTGACTGGAAAGCGAGAAAAGCAAGTTTTCCTAAAATTTACTATGTAGTAATAATTTTAAAATGGACTACGGGTAGTCAGGTATTTATTAACTGCGAAAGTCGCAACTGCGCAAAAAAAAGTCGCAACAGCGTTAAAAATTTACTAAATTTACTCCAGCTCAAACATGGAGCAGAAAAAGCTACTACTAAAGTAAAAAAGGAAAAATTGCTTACGTGAAAGAAAATTATCAACAGGCTGAAACCAGTTGATAAATACGTCGCACATAAGCAAAAAAAAAGTAAGGAAAAAATTACTAAAAAAAAGAATACATAAGCGAACATTGATAAATGTCCCTCCTAGAGGCCAACGGGTAGCCGTGGATCTACCTGCAGTAGTGTCCTGCATCCACTGTAGAAAGTGACAGCAATGGGATTCAGACAGCAATGGGGAACAGAATTCTGTGTGGAAATTCCGTAGTGTGAACCTAGCGTTACATATCTGTATAGCCATAAAGTGTGCGTCGTAAAAACAAAACCGCAATCATTTTTAATAATTTGCTAAATTATGTATCATGTGTTTTTTGTTTTTATTTTCTTTCATTTTCATCTCACAGGGAACATTTTATGGTAAAGTGCACTGTTACCACTGTGATGCTATATTGCTGGTGCTTTACAATATGCTTTTGGGCCCTAGATGTGGCCATGCTAGAAACACAAAATACAGATGCAGTTGTAACATATCCATATATATTGCCTCTACATATTAGCATATCTTCAGCTGTACAATCCATGTAGCCATATATAGAGCTATTTACCTTTTTGAGTGGCCCTAAAGGAGGTATGACTGTGTTAACTCAAACAACATAGGAACTGATAGAGATCAGTTTAGCCAGTCACTGTCATATTTATATGACATGGAGAGGTAGTGGGGCCTTCACTGGGATCCAGCTGATGTTGAAGAGGCTTCGTTCTGTGCTTGGTTTAAAAGATATGTCCCACTAGTTAACATGCATTTCTAGGCAGATCAGCAAAAAAAGAAATAAAAAAGCTTCTAGTCTAGCTTCTAATCTTGCTGTTACATATTTGTAATGGCACCTCCTAATTTCTCTTTTAACTCAGAATTGTTGCTGGAGCATTGCAAGAATCTTTACCGTTTGTGTACTGGAGGATTTAGCTGGTGGGACTATTCTCAGCATGTGTGACAATTAGCCCTGAACAAAGGGAGTCAGTGAATACCATGTGGTGCCAAAACTGTGTTTTGTCTGATCAATAATTGTAAATATGATGCATTAGTGGCAGTGCTGTGGAGTCGGAATCTGACGAAATTTTTGGTACCTGGAGTCGGCAAACAATGCAATGACTCCTACTCCTACAAAATTTTTTGATTGGAATGAAAAAAAAAAGCAAGTTTAAATTTCCCAATTCACAAAAAGTTACATTTAATGACTTCTCTACTGTAAGAATAAAGATCAATGCATGCAGTGCCTCACGTAACCGCAAAACGAACATGTTAAGTGACCGTGAAGAAGCATGGTTTTCATGTGCTTCACTATATGGCACGCAACGCATAATTAGGAGCAGCAATACTTATACTTTCCATAGTTTTTTGCAGGACTAGAGACACTTGTATAAGTGAAGGGAATGGAGGGTCAATAGTTCATGACTGAAGCTGTAAACCATTGGAAAAACTGCTGCCATTCAGCTAAGGCTATAAAAACTTGTAAACTTAGATTGTTAGCTTAAACGTTAATACAATTGCATATTAATACAGAGGAGTCGAGGAGTCGGAAGTTCAAAAAATTGCGGGGTCGGAACATTTATCTACCGTCTCCACTGCCCTGATTAGTGGTACAACCCCTTAAATATCTAATTTGATTGATCTTTGAGCCTTGCTGACACCACAACTGTAAAAAAATAAAAAAAAATAAAACCAAAATCTCAGCATGTAGCACGTTTATTGTAGTTAAACTGCTATAAGTGTGTGATATATATATATATATATATATATATATATATATATATATATATATACACACAGTGACCCCCCGACATATGATCATTTCAAAATACGATGTATCTGACAGCGCTGACAACTTCAGCAACTGACAGTTGTTTAATGTGCCCCGTGTGCCCCGTTCTGCCTCCTGTTACTCACATGCTGTCCTGCTAACTCACGCAGGCTTCCACTGTGAGCTCCATGTAAGCCCCCCCAGTGCAGCCATAGCCAATAGCCTGGAGCATCTTGCTGCAGGCATCCAATGAGCTGCTGGCTGCCCGCCCCTTCCTTTCCTATGGAGCTGTAGTCGGCAGGATCGTAATGGAGGACATTCTGTCCCCCCCTGAAGGTATTTAAAGAACTGTACAGTACTGTATGCGATGTCACACATCACATACAATACATATACACACACTACACCCCATACATCAATGTTTCCCTATCTGTGTGCCTCCAGCTGTTGCAAAACTATAACTCCCAGCATGCCCAGACAGTCAATGGCTGTACATGCATGCTGGGAGTTGTAGTTGTGCAACAGCTGGAGGCACCCTGGTTTGTTAAACACTCCCCATACAATAGTCATCCCAGAACCAATCAGCAGTTTTCCATAGAGATATGTATTCAACATACAATGGTTCCAAGGCCCCAGAACCAATTACCATTTTTACATAGACATATGTACTCAACATATGATGGTTTCAACTAGGGATCGACCGATTATCGGTATGGCCGATATTATCGGCCGATAATCACTATTTTGGGCATTATCGGTATCGGCAATTACCTTACCGATAAGCCGATAATGCCCCGCCCCCACCGCACTGCGACCGCCTGCCGCCCCGACCCGCCGCACCGCGTCGCACCCACCACCGTAGTGCTGGGCGGTATACCGGTATGAATCGGATACCGTTTTTTTTTTTCCCACTGTGTGGATTTTTGCCCATACAGCTATACCGGTCGGGCCCCTCCGCCACCCTCTGAGTCAATAAAAAAAATTAAACTTACCCGTAATGGGGGTGGTCCGGGCCATCCATCCTTCCTGTAGTGTCCGGCGGCATTCTGGGTGGAGGGTGAACCGGTCCGGGCTCTCCTTCACCGGGGGGGTCTTCTTCTCCACTCCGGGCAGGCTCCGGCCTAGTACGCTGCATAGACGCCGCTACGCCGTGACGTCAGGTGCGTTGCTGTGCAGCGGCGTCTATGCAGCGTTACTAGGCCGGAGCCTGTCCGGAGTGGAGAAGAGGACCCCTGGAGAAGGAGAGCCCGGACCGGTTCACCCTCCACCCGGAATGCCGCCGGACACTACAGGAAGGATGGATGGCCCGGACCACCCTCCCCGGACGGTCCCTGCAGCAACTGGGAAGGTGAGCCAGGGTTCTGGGATGGGGCCGGTGCGGTGCGGGGGTTCAGTCGTGGTGCGGTGCGGTGAAGTGCGGCGGGGGGAGCGGTGGCGGTGATAGGTCTCAGGACCCCCGGACAGGTAGGGGGAGAGAAGCGGGTGGCGGCGGCGGTGGCCTATGGCACCGCAAAAGCCACTGCAGTGCATTGATTTAAAGAGCCCGCTTTAAATCAATGATCTGCAGCGGTGTCGCGGGGGGATAAATAGCCGATAACTTATACCGGTATATTCCGGTATAAGTTATCGGCTCTAACCTCCACCGATTATCGGTATCGGCCCTAAAAAAACGATATCGGTCGATCCCTAGTTTCAACATATGATGGTTCTCCTGGAACCAATTAATATCATATGTTGAGGGACCACTGTGTGTGTGTGTGTATGTATGTGTATATATATATATCTATCCATCTATATATATATATATATATATATATATATATATATATATATATATATATTAGGGATGTAAGAAAAAATCGATTATCGCGATTATCGCAATTTTTTGTTCCGCGATACTGAATCGATTTTAAAATTCTGAGAATCGATTTTTTTTATAAATTATTATAATTAACATTTACTGTATTTCACTCACTGAGTCACAGTCCTATTTGTCTGTCTTATTTTTTTTATAACACTTAAACTCCTGACCACTAGTTGGCAGTGTACCTGTTATCAGCTCTGTCCCACTCGCAGGCTGCTACCGCGAGACTACAGACTCAGAACAAACAGGAAGGAGAACGTACGCACTCACAGGACAACTCTCGCGGGATCTTGTTCTTTCTCAGCTAGAATAAGTTTTCCCAAGCTTTTAATAGGGAATATCGTGATATATCGCCACCATGATAGTATCGCAATATATTGCGATATATCGAATCGCCACCCTGGTATCGCGATTCGAATCGCCAAATTATTGGCGATTCACACCCCTAAAATATATATATATATATATATATATATATATATATATATATATATAATATATATATATATATATAATATGTGTGTGTGTGGTGACCCACGGTGATGGCGGGACCACAGGGTGTAGCGGTGTAGGTGGATGTCATATTAACCCCAGGGGCAAGGTGTTATTAACCCTTAATGTTAGTGATGCCAGAATGGTTTTTGGGTACCGGAACCACGTGAACGCTAGTGGCAGTGATAGGAGAGTCCACAACAAAGTTATGGTTTAACGGAGGCTTTACGGAGTTAAGACAGGTGGTGTTATCTTCACAGCTAGGCCAGAATCCCAGAGAGGTGGCCAGGAACACAGAAGGACCTCGCAGCTTGCTGGGACCAATTATACATGTAATAGACTTTAGATGCTTGACTTAAGGCTTGGCTAGACTGTAGGCAGTGACAGCAGACATAGACTGGACTTACTGGAATGACTGTAGATTTGAGGCCTTCCAGGTACTGGACACTAGCACTGAGATCTCTGGTGTTTGCTGGTCTCAGGAAAGTGATGGAAGAGAATTGTAATGGCTTCCCCCTTATATAGAGGGGGGCTGAGCCAGGGCCCTTTGGTGAAGCTGCAGGTCATGTGTTAACCTGGTGCCCTCTGGATAACGTGTGATAACAAAAACATGACATGACACTTCACAGGTCCTTTAGACATTTACTGGCGTCCTCTAAAGGTCTTTTTAGATGACCTCTCACAGGCCCTTTATACTAACTATACATTAATACACTGTACCCCTGAATATATTACTGCCACACACTTTGCCCCCTAAATATAATACTGCATGCCCTGAATATGCACACACTGGGTCTGCATCTTATAAACATTTTATTGTGCTGATTTGACACATTTATGCCATTTATGTAAGAGATTGTTTTTGAGAATTGGTTGTTTCACCAGACCTCAATGCTGTGAATGTACTGATCACCACACAGATATATGCTGTGCCCTGTGTACCTCACAAGAGCCACTGTTTACTCCTGTGATAAGCATGGGAATGAACAGCAGGGTTTGACTGGCCAGCACTTTTAAAAGGTGTCCAACATTAACATTTTATTAGCTGGACTGGTTGCACATTAGATGACATGGTGAAATGAGGCTTTCTGCTCATTAATGCATGTTATGATGTTATCATATATAATGTCATAATATATTATCGACTTTGAGCTGCTCTGCTATATTTTTTCTCTCCTCTTTTTTCATACATGTAAACTCTTTGGGGTTAGTACTGTAAATTGTCACACAAGGTATATAAAATATATATATATTTTGCAAACTGGTTGTAAAGGGATCCCTTTGATCTCAATGGGATTTTTTTTTTTTTTTACAGTCCTTTATCACCAGTTTGCACCCGTTCTGTTTGTAACCCATAATTTTTGACAGCCAAAAGATGTTCCATGCAGAATTTTTTTGGCCGTCAAAAATAACGGATGTAAAGCGAGTCTTTTAATTTAACAAGTCTACGGCAAAAGGATAAACCTTGTCAGCCATTTGCCCACGGTTTATACTAACAGTTATTACTTCTGAGCATTCTCAGAAGACCTGAAATCAGCAAACGCCTGCAGTGTTGTGGGACTACTACTCCCATCATGGAACAAACTTGTTTCCATGATGGGAGTAGTAGTTCCCTGGCTGCGGTAGTCTGGCGGTGGCTGGGGAGACTACATTGTTGATTGTACTACTACCCCATCATGGAACTGAGTCTGTTCCATGATGGGAGTTGTAGTACAGGGGCTGAGGGATTGATCGCATCGGGTCTCACTTCGGAGACCTGATGTGATCAGAAGTTATATAGCAGGAGAGTGGGCGGCATGGTCTGCAACCCTGCAATGTATAGAGTGTTTTAACTTTCATTTTTAAATCCCCCGCTGGGAGCCCTGAATGGCCGTTACTGAGGAGCCATTCAGGGCTCCCAGCAGTGTTTTTAAAATGAACTTTGTGAGTGGCAGCGGGGGCCATGTCTATATTAAAAGCGCCATGGGAGGGGCAAGATATATAGCGCTGCAGGGGGGGCAGACATAGCTTATATACCAAGCCCGCCCAGCACATTTATAATATGCCCCCCTGCAGTGTATTAACGGAGGTATGCCCCCCGCCGGCGCATTTATAAATATATACCCCCCCCCCCGCAGCGCATGTATAATGTACCCCCCGCAGCGCATGTATAATGTGCCCCTCACAGCGCATTAATAAAGATAACCTCCCCCCCGCTGGAGCATTAATTAAAATATATCCCCCGCAGCGCGTGTATAATGTGCCCCCCACAGCGCTATATGTGTAAAGCATTCTAGCAGCAGCCGGCCAGCCCTATGCTGCTATTAAAATATTTTTCATTCATAGTGCTGCAGATGGCATGTGTATATAGATGCGCTTGGGGGGCAGACATATAGTGTTATCTGCCCCCCACAGCGCGCATATAATATATATATATATATATATATATATATATATTCCCCTGCAGTGCTATGTATGAAAAGTATTGTTTCAGCAGCATGGGGCCGGCCGGCTGCTGACAGAATACTTTTCACATATAGCGCTGCAGGGGCATATGTATAAAGTGCTGTGGGGGCAGATAACGCTATATGTCTGCCACCCCAGTGCATCTATATACACATTCCGCCGCAGTGCTATGAATGAAAAGTATTGTTACAGCAGCATAGGGCCGTCCGGCTGCTGCTAGAAAGCTTTTCACATATAGCGCTGCGGGGGGTGCATTATACATGCGCTGCGGGGGGTATATATTTATAAATGCGCCGGCGGGGGGGCATATCTTTATTAATGCGCTGCGGGGGGCTAGATATATAGGCTATATATCTTTCCCCTGCAGCGCTATATATATCTTTCCCCCCATGGCGCTTTTAATATAGATATGGCCCCCCTGCCACTCACAATGTTAATTTAAAAAAAAAAAAAACTCCTCGGAAACCTCACAAAATATGATGTAGCAGAATGATTATTGTAATGTAGAGAGGCTGTGCCTTTAGAAAATGGCCTACAGTTTAAAGTGAGAGTTTTAGTTTTTAACGTCACAATTTATATAATAAATAGGTAATAATCCAGAATTTTTTTTTTTTTTTTTTTTTTTTAGCCATGGAGCCGCATGGTAGGCTGTTCTATAGACATAACTTCATCAGTCTCTTCTTTATTACACCTCAGTTCCTGATGGACAGAGGTATTAGCAGAGAGCACTGTTGTCAGACTGGAAAGAAAGACACAATTTTTCACTGTAGTATACAGCAGCTGATAAGTACTGGAAGGGTTCAGATTTTTTAATAAAAGTAATTTACAAATCTGTTTAACTTTCTGACACCAGTTGATTTGAAATTTGTTTTCCACTTGTTTCACAGGAATTCTCCTTTAAAGGGGTACTCCGACGCTTAGACATCTTATCCCCTATCCAAAGTATAGGGGATAAGATGCCTGATCGCGGGGGTCCCACCGCCGGGGACCCCCGTGATCTTGCATGCCGCACCCCGTTAAAATCTGTCCCCAGAGCGTGTTTGCTTCGGGTCTGATTACTGTCGATCACGGGGCAGGAGCATTGTGACGTCACTGCTCCACCCCCGTGTGATGTCACTCTCCGCCCCCTCAATGTAAGCCTATGGGATGGGGCGTGGCAACTGTCACGCCCCCTCCCATAGGCTTGCATAGAGGGGGCGGAGTGTGACGTCACGCGGGGCGGTGACATCACAATGCTCCGGCCCCGTGATGGACAGTAATCAGACCCAGAGGGAACGCGCTCCGGGGACTGATTTTTAACGCCCAGTGGCGGGACCCCCGCGATAAGGCATCTTATCCCCTATCCTTTGTATAGGGGATAAGATATCTAAGCGCCGGAGTACCCCTTTAATTACTTTTTTCACCATGTTTTTGTCATGTCTGGCAGGTGTATATGTCGAGGGACTCACTGGCAGATACCTACACTCTATAGCTCTGGGATATGTGCTATTTCACCCAACAAACAAATGGGAATCCTGATGGAAACAACCATAACGGAGGACAGAATTACATTTTGTTTTGGGGTTTTGTTTTTTAGCTTCCATGGTCTATAAATAAGCTTGCCTTATGTGTTGGGAGATTTCCTGAAGCAAATGGCAAATGGACACCACATGTAAAAGCAATGTCTAAGATTGTGGCATGCAGTCCTAACACATTGGCATTTCTCTATTGTTGCGAGTCTGGTTACATATTTAGTAAATTTGAAAATGTGGCAGTTCCTCACCTGGTTTCAGCTAAAATAAAGACCAAAATATTATATGCGAACCTAGCTTTACAATAAAGAAGCCTAGTCACTTCTGAAGATTGAACCTATGTGTCCTCAGCTTTTTACAGAGTGTCTGTTTGTTTTTCTTTTTAGGGACATTCATCTAACATTTTATTATGCTTCTATGGGATATACATCTCTCTCTCAGGGCTGGACTGGTTGATTCTATATTTTGGAGCATAACTTGCAGATCTCAGATGTTGGACTATGTATTTGTGTGTGAATTGCTTTGCTACAGAGTCAGACCAAGTAACTAAGCCCCCACAATCATACACTTATGCTGTATCTCGAGGTGCACAGAAATGGAAATTTCAGAACCGAAACGAAACCGAAATAAAAAAAAATGTCCGACCGAAACCGAAAATGACTTCTCCCCGTCTTTTGGTAAAATGCAGCGTTCCGCTCATTAGATTCCCCCCACATTAGATTTCCAGCTCCCCCACATTAGGTCGGGAGTTCCCCCACAATAATAGGCAGCTCCCCCACAATAATAGGCAGCTCCCCCACAATAATAGGCAGCTCCCCCACAATAATAGGCAGCTCCCCCACAATAGTAGGCAGCTCCCCCACAATAGTAGGCAGCTCCCCCACAATAGTAGGCAGCTCCCCCACAATAGTAGGCAGCTCCCCCACAATAGTAGGCAGCTCCCCCACAATAGTAGGCAGCTCCCCCACAATAGTAGGCAGCTCCCCCACAATAGTAGGCAGCTCCCCCACAATAGTAGGCAGCTCCCCCACAATAGTAGGCAGCTCCCCCACAATAGTAGGCAGCTCCCCCACAATAGTAGGCAGCTCCCCCACAATAGTAGGCAGCTCCCCCACAATAGTAGGCAGCTCCCCCACAATAGTAGGCAGCTCCCCCACAATAGTAGGCAGCTCCCCCACAATAGTAGGCAGCTCCCCCACAATAGTAGGCAGCTCCCCCCACAATAGTAGGCAGCTCCCCCCACAATAGTAGGCAGCTCCCCCCAACAATATTAGGCAGCTCCCCCCAACAATATTAGGCAGCTCCCCCCCCCACATTAGATCAGCAGTTCCCCCACAATAGTAGGCAGGTTCCCCACAATATTAGGCAGCTCCCCACAACAATTTTAGGCATCTCCCCCCACATTTGTAGGCAGCTCCCCTCCCCCACAATATTAGGCAGCCCCCCCCCAACAATATTAGGCAGCTCCCCCCCCCCCCACAATATTAGGCAGCTCCCCCCCCCCACAATATTAGGCAGCTCCCCCCACATTTGTAGGCAGATCCCGTTCCCCCCCACATTTGTAGGCAGCTGCCCCCCAACAATATTAGGCAGCTCCCCCACAATAGTAGGCAGCTCCCCTCAACAATATTAGGCAGCTCCCCCCCCCCCCCCACATTTGTAGGCAGCTCCCCCACAATAGTAGGCAGCTCCCCCCAACAATATTAGGCAGCTCCCCCCCCACATTAGGTCAGCAGTTCCCCCACAATAGTAGGCAGCTTCCCCCCACCCCACAGACATACAGCATCCAGCCATATACAGTGTATGGCTGGAGGCTGTATGTCTGTACTGCTGCCCCCACAGTGTTCCGGTCACCGCTCCTCCGGCCCGGCATCTACTGCTATGGCCTATGGACCATAGCAGTAGGTGCCGGGACCGGAGGAGCGGTGACCGGAACGCTGAAGATGACGCGGT
The DNA here is from genome assembly GCF_029499605.1 of Hyla sarda. Taxonomy (NCBI): domain Eukaryota; kingdom Metazoa; phylum Chordata; class Amphibia; order Anura; family Hylidae; genus Hyla; species Hyla sarda. The sequence continues at coordinate 372,921,104 of NC_079189.1, read as the reverse complement.
CACTTGCCTGGCCCCGGCCGGCGTGCGTTCTCCTGCGACGATCCTGCGGTCCTCCTGCGTCTCTATGGTTGTACGCACGGGACGTCAGTGACGTCCCGTGCGTACGACCATAGAGGCGGAGAAGCGAGGGACCGAAGGAGGATCGCAGGAGGACGCCGGGGAATGGCGAGTGACAGGCGGACATCCTTATGTCCCGAAAAGATTTTTCGGGACACAGGGATGTCCGGGATAGGAATACTTCTTTTTATGTGACAGGGCCGGCTCCAGTGTGTGGCTGCAGGCAGGGGCCGACCAGAGCATATAAAACCTAATACTGTATACTAAAAACCAGGGGGCCTCCAGCTGTTGTGAAACTACAACTCCCAGCATGCCCGGACAGACTTTGCCGGTCCGGGCATGCTGGGAGTTGTAGTTTCACAACAGCTGGAGGCCCCCTGGTTTTTAGTATACAGTATTAGGTTTTATATGCTCTGGTCGGCCCCTGCCTGCAGCCACACACTGGAGCCGGCCCTGTCACATAAAAAGAAGTATTCCTATCCCGGAGAGCGCACCCCCCCAGATGTTGCGCCCTGCACCCCCCACGAGTGCATCTGCCACTGGCAGTGTTTGCAACTTGTGCTGTGGGCGGGCAGGGGAGGTTGGTCATTATCGGCACATTTTTTTGTTGTTTCGGCATTTCCCTGAAACAGCTATTTTCGGCCGATATGTATCGGCCGCCGATATATCGGTGCATCCCTAGCTGTATCCTGTGGATAGGGGGTTAGTGTTGATTGATGACTTGGTCACTAAAACAAGGCAAGTGTATGGAGGGTAAATCTAATTTGCTAACTTGCTAACCCTTTATTTCCCACATCACTTAAAATAATAATCTTTGTTTGCATCGCACACTAACAAGAATATGTTAAAATTGTGATAGCCTGGGGGAGTAGGGTATATGGGAGTGTAGCTGTGCGGTTACTAAGGGTGCTTGCTTAACCCTTTCTATTCGTGGTGCCAGGGTGGGGGCTATTCTCTGTATGCTTGTCCTACCGCCACCCTTCCCAAAAGCGATAGGGAGATAGGAAATAATTGATTGTCCACAACCGGAGATTTGCTGAAACTTGTTGGAACTTTTAATGAAGATTTTAAGCAATAATGAACAGGAACAGTCCATATAATGGAGTCTATTAGAGCTTGACAAGTGGTTGGGACCTCGTGAGTCTATTGAGCTTAGGAAGATAATTGTTGCGGTGATCCACTGGATTTAGGGGTTTAGATTCGGTCCAGTAATCACTCTAGCTTTAGTGGGGATTGAGATTTTAACTCACGGTTTAGGTTATGCTGAAGCCGGCAGGTTTTCTGGCCTAGCTTGTCTTTGAAAGTTGCGCAGATCCGTCCTGCTAGTCTGGCATCCACGAGAGCAGCAACCCAATAGAGAGATAATAGGCTACAGCTCCCTTATATGGGCAGGGGCTGGACATAAGCTCACTGGTCCATACAATTGTCAATCTCCTGTACAGAGAGTTATGGGTAGCATGTGACCTAAGGACCTCCAAAGGTCCTCCAACATACCATAGAGGAATTAACATGGTCACATGACCGAAGGTCCTGCGACGCTAACAAGGTAAGTAGACTAATATACACTATATTAAGTATACACATTATTAAATATGCACATATAAACATTATAGAATTAGAATAGAAGGAGGCGACTAGGGGCTTTCCCACCTGTGGGACTCTACCTGAACATAGTAACTCTGACTTTGGGGACCACCATACAAGGTACGGTATGCAATACGGTAACGGGACACCACAAAATCTTATACTAAACCCTCTACCAAAATACCATATAATTGTATCATTTTGGTTAGCGAGTTGGCCATACCTACATATGAAACACTAACTGACCACTATGTGTCTGCAGTACACTTTAGTAAGATTAATGGTCTATCATATACTTATTAAAAAATATAAATATTTAATATAAATATTAAAATCAAGCTTCCCTTGTCAGTTTCGAATGATGGAATGACCATTCTCAAGGGCAGGCAATATCTGCCCACATTTGTGTAAAAAGAAAAAAAAAATTTGACAGCATGAAATGTTTTTATCTAGTGTACTTTATTACTATTGGAGACACATTCATTTCTTTTCTGAACATGATTTTAGGGGTGATGCTTTGCAGCAGCTAAATGAACCATGGGAAACATTAGTCTGAATCTCACTTACTGATTTTCTATGGGAGAAATGTCTAAGCATCCTCTTTGCCACATTTACCACCTCCTCACTGCACAGTTCAATCACCTGTTGTGAATGGTGGGTGGGTCATGTGTTATCTTTATAGTTCTCGTTATAATCCAGCCTGTAATAACAAAGAGACTGATGAAGTTATGTCTATAGAACAGCCTACCATGCAGCTCCATGGCAAAAACAAACTACATTTCAGGACTATTTTTTTTTTTATATAAATTGTGATGTGAAAAACTAAAACTCTCACTTTAAACTGTAGGCCATTTTCTAAAGACACATCCTCTCTACATTACAATAATCATTCTGCTACATCATATTTTGTGAGGTTTCCGAGCAGTTGTATTTTGGGCTTCATAGTCTCACCAGTTTGCAGTCTCAGAATTTTCTCTTTAGAAACTGTTTATATTGTAACATGGAAATGCAAGTTTGCAATCCTTTTAATGATTTATCCCTGGGTTCCGAAGTCTTCCACATTACACAACCGCACATTCATGGACAACTGCAATGTTATGTAATATGATGGACACAAAATAGGATTTGCTGTATTATGTGGCGAATGCAGGTTTTAGAAAGGTAAAGTGTAAAATCCAAGTGCCATGGGGTCTGATGTAGCATAATTATTTACATTACTACTTCCTGAGTAGCCAGGCTAAAAATAAAGCTGTCACTTTTAGAACACCATGACCACCATGTATTGGAGCGGGCGCTGTTTACAACACTGGGAGGGAGAGACTCTGGCAACTAGTGAAGATGTATTATTGAATCACACAATCTGCTTAATCTCAAGTATTAACCCTTGGCGAATCTTTTTCATTGCCTTTCCTGCCTTATTAAAAGATATTATATTCCTGCTTATAAGCTCAAAAGTCATGGTTTTATTTTCTTCATTCAGAAAATCTAAAGTGTTAAATGCAGATAAAGACAGGAAAAGCAGCCTTGATTTTGGCCTGTTTACCATGCCTTGACATCATTAGATTTAGAATAATTTTTTCTTTAACATTTTTGCTCACATTGTTCTTGAGAAAAGGTTGTTTACCATACACTGTATCAAGTGCATCTGCCTCCGCTGTAGTTATCAAATCTAATGCCATCTGGAGCTGTTGTTCTATTAAAAAATAAAAAATAAATTACATTATTTGTCACATTTGTATTTTTAAAAGTTAATTGATAATCACATATCAGACACCTAGATACAAAGGGAATAAATAAAAAGTATTCACTTATGACAACTGATGCAATTCACTAAGAATTGAGGGTGAATTGCATTTCCATTATATAACTGAAAGTGTTCATCAGTAAAATAACCCTTTCCCGACAAACTCAACTTTTTCACAAAAAGGGGCGTGGCTTCATGCATTAACCCCTAGAGAACATGTGACCTACACGTACGTTGCTGCTGCCTGGTTTTTAGCACACAGCGACATATGAACGTCTTTGTACAGTGAGTCTATGAAGCAAGTGCAGGAGCTGCACTCGCTCCATACACGGTGAGTGACTGACATCACTCACAATGCTGCAGCATTAAAGAAGGTGTGTCATCTTCTACCTTCCAGTAGACAACACAACAACGTGACTGCAATGGTATGATTGCTTTCCTTGATAGCAATAGTCCTCATTGAAGGTCCTGTGGTGATCTGCCATGGGGCACCCCTTTAAGTTGATCATATCTCAAATTTTTGTATGGGTCATTTATATACTTAAAGGGGTACTCCACCCCTAGACATGTTATCCCCTATGTTATCCACTGGGACCCTCCACCATCTCTGGGCCGGTGCTGTGGCGTACATGAACACGGAATCATTTCTCATGGCTAAGATGTTCAATGCCCCTCATTAGTTCAGTTGCTTTTCTCTGTACCTTTTCCAGCTCCAGAATGTCCCTTTCATGAACCAACGCCCAAAACTGAATGTCGTTATGGGGAAGCCATTTTGCCTCAGCTGTTTTTTTTAACTGTTAAATATAACCGGTCACTATGATGTGGCCTAACCATGGGAGAAAAGCGAGATCTTGCTTGTATAAAAAATATACATTTATTGTAGTCTTCTTGACATCATGGCAGACATTACATTAAACAAGAAATATTCATATAAAGGTCCTTAGCATAAGTAGATACAATAGGAAGGTTATGTAGGCATGTCCTTAGACTTGTCTCACCAGCTGGGGTTTCTATGTGTTGGATCCATCTTGGAATATCCTAAGATTGCCTCCTCCTGTTAGCATCCTCTAGCTGTCATCTTTCATCAGGCTGGCTTGGTCTGGTCTGGCTTGGCCCCACCTTCCTTCTTCATTAACTTAGCTTCTTCCTTCGTTCCTGAACTTATATACCATAACTATGGGTCTGTTTGCTATGATTGAAGTGTATCTTTTATATATGTCGGCGTGTTTATCCTAAGTAATCCCTTAAATACTATCCCTTTAAATATACCTATATAGTATATATCTCCTCCTAGTGAGTTGGCTGAATATGTATCTCACATGGGTGTATGCTAGTGCTGGGCGGTATACCGGTTCATACCAAATACTGAAATTTTTGTCCTGCACAATATGACTTTTTCCCCATACCGCAATACCAGTTTGGCCCCTCCATCTCTGGAATGAATGAGTTATCAATCCAGCACTTCACTGTCCCGGCATCGGGGAACTAATCATATGTGACCCGTGAGCGCTGTTCTGCCCCCCCCCCCCCCCAATTATCAGCCCAGCGCTGTGCTGTCCCCATCGGGAAACTAATCACGTCCCCCTGCAACCGCTGCCCTCCTCGTCGTCCTGTTTATTGCGGGCCGCTGCAACTCTGTACTGTACGCTGTATCCCTATGCCCGGGCTGCAAAAGATAAACAAAATAAACTTTAACTCACATTGCCCTGTTGGTCAGGTACCGGCCTCACCTGCTTCTGGGGATGGGAACTTTGGAGAGCCATCAGCCTATCACCGGCTGCAGCGATGTTTCACCTTGGCCGGTGATAGGCTGAGTTCACTGTCATGTAAGGCACTCTGGACGGATTCTTACAAGACAGTGAGCTCAGCCTATCACCGGCCGATGATAGGCTGACTGCTCTCCGACATTCCCATCCCCAGGAAGAAGCCCGAGACCGAAGAAGGAAGGTGAGTTAAAGTTTATTTTGTTTATCTTTTGCAGCCCGGGCATAGGGATACAGCGTACAGTACAGATTTCCTGCGCCGGCAGCCCGCAACAAACAGGAGGGCAGCGCTTGCGGGTGATGTGAATACTTCCCCGATGGGGACAGCGCAGCACTGGGCTGATTAATGATTGCGGTGGGGGGGGGGGTTAAGGAGAAGCAGAACAGCGCTCGCGGGTCACATTATTTTTTTTGGGGGGGGAGGGGCGGGGGAAGAGAGAGAAATACCGTTATATACTGTGGAACCGCCATAAGTTACAAAAATACAGTGATATACATTTTTGGTCATACCGCCCAGCTCTAGTGTATGCATTATGTCATGGCTACATTGTTATCTGATTGGATACTGCTAACCTTACATATATGGTACTTCTCTGAAGTATCAATGTGACTACGTGACTATTCCCCTGAAATAGTATATAGTGTGTCATTAAGTACTTCTTAGCTTAGCAATTCTATCTATAGGATTAAGCTAGCTCAATTTATATATTTAACTTGTTCCAGGTTCAATTCAGACATCTTGTTTCCTATACCCTTGCTTCACAGATTACAATGATATTGTATATTAAAAAATACTTACCACATTTTACATTAATTACCCTTAGAGATATGCTTTACAACACGCCCCATGGATATGAACACTGCAGACTGGCAGTGCAGAGCTTATTTCTCAGGGAGGGGGATGGGCTGAGCTTCAGCTATTGTGATTGTTGGTAGATCTTCTGTTGTCTATATACTGGTGTCATCTTTCTCTGTATTTCTGTCTGTGCTGACATTTAAAGAAAAAAAAACTTTTAATATATAAAAGACTTAACATTAAAACCTGATTCAAAGTATAGATCATTTTCTGATGACACGTTTACTTTAAAGGGTTGTCTGGAGACCAACCTTTTTATGTAGAACGGAAGCCAGGTGCTGCAAAAATAAAAATAAATACTTCGGTCCAGACTCCCTGCTGCTGTTCCTGCAGGAGATGTGGCTGGGGATTGGGGCTGATGATCCTTTATCTATGAATTAATTTTTGTGGCACCTGAGGGTCTTTTTTCCTGGACAATTCGCTGCTGATGCTACCACTATAACCACTTTTCCTCCAACCTTTTGTATGCAACTGTAATTCCTGTTAGAATTGTCGGTGAAAAGCAATCTGTCACTGTGTAAGTTGCTCTGCTCCTTTTGTGCCAAGACTATTATATTAAATGTAATGCATATAGATTTTTCTTTTTGTAGTGGCTTATTTTAGTTTGTGTGCTTTTTTGTTATCCTGCTGGTCACTAGCTTGAAAAGTAGAAGTTTAAAGGGGTACTCCACTGGAAAACTTTATCATTTTATTTTATTTTTTTTAAATCAACTGGTGCTAGAAAGTTAAGCAAATTTGTAAATTACTTCTATTAAAAATCTTAATCGTTCCAGTAATTATCAGCTGTTATTTGCTCCACAGGAAGTTCTTGAATTTCTATCTGACCACAATGCTCTCTGCTGACACCTCTGTCCATTTTAAGAACTGTCCAGAGCAGGATAGGTTTGCTATGGGGATTTGCTCCTACTCTAGACAATTCCTGAAATGGACAGATGTCCGCAGAGAGCACTGTGGTCAGACCCTCCTCGAGGGTGCAGACCAGGTTTGGATAAGCAGTATAACTTCAATGCAAAAGGGGTATACCTGGGCCGTATGAAGTGTCTTCATGATGTGAAACTAGTAGCCTTCCTTCTGTGGTATACCCCCGTGTCTGAGAGTGTATCCTCTCCCTCCCCGCATGTGCTTTACTGTACATCTGCATGCATGCTTTTAATAAAGCATTGAATCTGAACTTCACTACAATTAGATGCTTTATGCTCCACAGGAAGTTCTTTTCTTTTTGATGCAAAAGAGAAATGTCACACTCACCTAAGTACTGGAAGGATTAAACTATTTTTTAATTTTTTTCACTGCAAAGTAGAATTGGTGGCGCAAAAAATTAAGCCATCATATGGAATTTTATGTGCAAAATTGAAAGAGTTATGATTTTTAGAAGGTGAGGAGGAAAAAATGAAAATGCAAAAACAGAGAAATGAGTCCTTAAGGGGTTAAAGTGGTATGCCAGGATTTTTTTTTTTATTTGACTATGCTACAGGGGCTGTAAAGTTAGTGTAGTTCATAATGTAGTGTCTGTACCTGTGTGTGACGGTTTTCTCACAATTCTTCTGTGATTTTCACTCCAATATTTATTTTTACCAGCATACAAAATGACTGTTGTCTCGGATTTTTCCCAACTTGCAATGTGGCCGAGACCTGACTCGCTAGTCAGCTGATGACAGGGAGCCTGTCTGCTTCAATGGGTGTTGGGATCGCTTGGTGGGAGAGAGATCAATCTGCAACTAATGCAACAGCTGTAGGCACCCTGATTGAAAACCACAGGTCTTTTGTTTCAATGGGTGGGGTGGCTGTGTGGGAGGGAGGAAAATGGAATTGTGGGATATGTAGTAAAAAAAATGTCAAACAGGAAATACAAGTTCACAAAAAGCTAGCCACAGTGTTATGGTAATCTCACAACATAGCCATTGATCCCCAAGACAAGCGCAGATCCTTCCTAAGCACGTCCATTACTGTCTGCCAGGTACATACTAAAATCACCTTATGCTGGATAACCCCTTTAAGGTGGCTCACTCATCTAATTGGAACGGTCCATAGAGCAGGCGATATGTTACAAAAATAAAAAGATTGTACTTTTATATATTATTTGACATCACTGTAGATTGTAGAACAAAGGTACAATTCACCTTTATTCTATAATGGTGTTTTTTCTACAGAAACTAAGCTTTTATGATATGATATTTTGTTAAAGATAAGAAAAGTTACTGGGCCATTAATCACTTCATCTTTCCCATTGATGTTTCTGTTTCCTCTGTGATCTGCTTGAAATGTCTTAATTCATTCACTGCACTCTCAGCCAAGTGTGTCAGATTGAGATAAATAAGCTTTTCCATAGCATGACAGGATCAGAGCTCGCCTGATGAGCAGAAAATATGTTCATTTTAATAGAGCAGTGTGTGTGGCTCTGGTACTTCCTCCTTCCTTCCTTCCTTCTAGTATCATAGCAACTGAATGATGGCAGGACCATTTGTACATTCTCCGTGCTGTCAGATTTGATGGCATGCCAGTTATTTGTTTCATATCATGAAGTGATGGCCTGGATGACTGCAACACACATGCTTCTGTTATTACCATATTAGACACAATGATATGTCGTACGTAGTGGCCACCTACCTTTTCTTAGAGTTGATAATACACATTTTTACACTAAGCTATTGTTTTACTGATCTCTTTTCCAATTATGTCTTGCTGCTCCTCTTATGGATCTCTGCATATCTGACAACTACAAAGCCTGGCTGCTGTACAGACACATGCTGCTTTTTCTTTGCCAAAGCATTTCATGCAGTCTTTCTAGCAGTAATGGAAGATATACAAGGTGTAATGAACGTTTGATTGCCTCTAGAGATGAGCGAAGTTAGTGATTCGATTCGTCACAAACTTCTCGGCTCAGCGTTTGCTGACTTTAGCCTGCATAAATGAGTTCAGCCTTCAGGTGCTCCGGTTGGCTGGAAAAGGTGGATCCAGTCCTAGGAAAGAGTCTCCAGCCCACCGGAGCACCTGAAAGCTGAACTCGTTTATACAGGCGAAAGTCAGCAACTGCCGAGCCGAGAAGGTCGTGACGAATGGAATCACTGTAACTTTGCTCGTCTCTAATTGCCTCTTCTGTTTTTATAAGGTGAAGGCTTTTAAAATAGTTAGCGCTAGAACAAAAACTACCTTTCCTTCTTCCTATCCACGTCCAGCTGACAGTCAACTTCCTGCCCCCCCCCCCTCCCCTCACCTCCTATACTCCTCTCACTTATAGCCATTTGAAAGGGAGAAGCCATATCATGTTTTTCAGCGTATCTGGTTCTTCAAGTAAACTTGGCTGTTCAAAGCATTGTGTTTTGAATCCAAGCCAAATTCAACAGCCCTAATTACCATTTGAGACAATTGTATGAAACAAGTAGAGGAAAGGGAGGAGGACTTGGGGGGTGTTTATGTAGTTGTACAATAATGTTTCTTTTAACAATGTTAAGAAATAAGCTGCAGATATCAAATTGACCGAATGTAACCCTTAAGTGTCTCTGTCTTTCAGACAGTTATAGTTTTACTCTCTCTAGAAATAAGGAAACAATTATCTGTTTTTGTAAACAAGATAACCTGAAGAAAAGTATAATCTGTATAACATTTGTTAGGTCTACTATATGTAACATAGGATTGTACTCTTCAATTTACAATCATTTATTTGTGAATTAAGTTCTAATATCATACAGGATTGCTTTTTGGTTTCAGATAGGCTGGTAAACCTACGTTATATTAACCCCTTCCTGTTCGTTAAGAGAACTGTCCATTTTTGTGCCATCCTGCAAATAGGTGTACATTTATGTTCAAAGGGATGGTGGGAGCACAGTTCAACAGGTGCTGGATGTGTCCACTGTGATGGCTGAAATGTAAGACTTTTTTAGGCTCAGCTGTTTGACCCTGTAGATTCCAGTGTCAATAATGGTTACATCATCTACATTGTTAGACAGAGGGAGGGGGCACACTCAAGCATACAGCAGGGCAATGGTGGATGACAATTAGCCTGGGTGAAATGAGAAGGATTTAATTTTAAAGTCCCCTAGTGGGATTAAACAGTTAATCAAATAACGTTCAAGTAATCTGAAGTAAAGGTTTGAACCATAAAAAAAAAGATTGATGATGATTAATTTTAATTAACAATATATTTTTTATAGTTCGGACATTTACGTACAAGGTGATACAACATATGTTTATTTTTTGAGTGGGAAAAAAGACTAATTCAGACTTATTAGGGAAGGGGTTAAATTGACATTTTATTTTAATAGTTCGGACATTTACGCACGTGGGAATACCACGTTTGTTTTTGTTTACATTTTTATTTATTTATTTTTTAATGGGAAAAGGGAGGTTAGGGAGGCAGGCAGGCGGGCAAGCAAACTTGAAAAAAAATGTTTTATAATTTTCCCCCACAATTTTTTAGTCCCCATAGTGAACCATTACTTGCAATCATTAGATTGCAAACACTGAACAATTGATCAATGCTGTGCCATAGCCTTATGTTCTGGCTACTGACAGCAACCAGGGCCTACCAGGTTTAAACTGCGCTCAGCTGCTCAGCACACTTCATATTATGGGAAAGGATACAGAATGTACATTTATGTCCTGTGTCCTTAAGGCAGTGCTTCTCAATTATTTTCTGTCTTCCCCCCCCCCCCCGGAAGAAGAAAACATTTTGCGTCCCCCGCGCGACTGTAAATAGTATGATTTGTCTATAAAATTGTTATAAGTACACCTCTGCATAACACTGTATCTTTATTAACGTATATGAGGATTTGTACACTGACGACAAGCGGGGCTCTGTACACTGACGACAAGCGGGGCTCTGTACACTGACGACAAGCGGGGCTCTGTACACTGACGACAAGCGGGGCTCTGTACACTGACGACAAGCGGGGCTCTGTACACTGACGACAAGCGGGGCTCTGTACACTGACGACAAGCGGGGCTCTGTACACTGACGACAAGCGGGGCTCTGTACACTGACGACAAGCGGGGCTCTGTACACTGACGACAAGCGGGGCTCTGTACACTGACGACAAGCGGGGCTCTGTACACTGACGACAAGCGGGGCTCTGTACACTGACGACAAGCGGGGCTCTGTACACTGACGACAAGCGGGGCTCTGTACACTGACGACAAGCGGGGCTCTGTACACTGACGACAAGCGGGGCTCTGTACACTGACGACAAGCGGGGCTCTGTACACTGACGACAAGCGGGGCTCTGTACACTGACGACAAGCGGGGCTCTGTACACTGACGACAAGCGGGGCTCTGTACACTGACGACAAGCGGGGCTCTGTACACTGACGACAAGCGGGGCTCTGTACACTGACGACAAGCGGGGCTCTGTACACTGACGACAAGCGGGGCTCTGTACACTGACGACAAGCGGGGCTCTGTACACTGACGACAAGCGGGGCTCTGTACACTGACGACAAGCGGGGCTCTGTACACTGACGACAAGCGGGGCTCTGTACACTGACGACAAGCGGGGCTCTGTACACTGACGACAAGCGGGGCTCTGTACACTGACGACAAGCGGGGCTCTGTACACTGACGACAAGCGGGGCTCTGTACACTGACGACAAGCGGGGCTCTGTACACTGACGACAAGCGGGGCTCTGTACACTGACGACAAGCGGGGCTCTGTACACTGACGACAAGCGGGGCTCTGTACACTGACGACAAGCGGGGCTCTGTACACTGACGACAAGCGGGGCTCTGTACACTGACGACAAGCGGGGCTCTGTACACTGACGACAAGCGGGGCTCTGTACACGGACGACAAGCGGGGCCTGTACGAGAGAGCAGGGCAGCGGGCGCACTGCTCGGTGGCACAGTGAACTCCGACATGGTGGGCTGCTGTGCTTAGACTTGAGGTCACGTCTCCCCGGTGACGTGACCTCACGTCTGAACGTAGCAGCGCGCCATGCCGGAGTTCAAAGCGCCTCTCCCAGGCAGCCACACTGACAACCCAGGGCCGTAAGTAAGATCCAGCCGTAGAGTTGCTAGGCAACCAACGCCGTGTGGGACGCCGCTTGCGAGTGAGTCGGGCCCTCCTTTACGGAGCCTCGCGCCCCACTATTAGAGAAGCACTGCCTTAAGGTGTTAGGGCTATGTTGGCCTTCTTGGACAATAATCACTGTGTAATAGGGCCTTGTGTTTAAAAGGCCAGCAATCGGCTGACTAACAAGAAAATGCTATTTGATGGCTGATTGGGTCTTTTGAGCAGTCAAAGAATCATTGCATCACCTGCATATCTCCCGTTGTAATAGGGGATGTTCGTCCAATGAGTGATTGCAGCAAAGGGCAACATGAAAGAACTAGGATCGTGCGGCCCACTGAATACAATAATTGAACTGTTATTTTCATTATAATTTTGAGGGTACATAATTCAACAATTATTTTAACATTATAACTTTAACCCCTTAATGACGCAGGACGTATATTTACGTTCTGCTCCGGCTCCCGCGATATAACGCTAGGTCACGCGTTGACCCCGCACCATATTGGGTCAGTCCCGGCGGCCATCAACGGTTGGGAATACCAGACATCACCGATCGCAGTGATGCCCTGTATTAACCCTTCAGACGCGGCGATCAAAGTTGATTACTGCGTCTCAAGTGAAAGTGAAACTTCCCGACAGCTCAGTCGGGCTGATCGGCACCACCGCGGTGAAACCGAATGACTGCTCCGGGCCTGAGATCCAGGCAGGAGCAGTCAAGCGGCGATAACACTAATCAATGCTATGCATTGATTGCATAGCAGTGGTCAGTGTAGGAAATTAGTGTGTGCAATGTTATAGTCACCTATGGGGGCTATAACATTGCAAAAAAATAAAGTGTTAATAAATTACATCGCATGGTCAAAAGTTTAAACGTAAAAAAAATAAGAATTCCAGAATTGCTAATTTTTGGTAACTTCATGTACCATAAAAAGCAATAAAGTCCCATGAAAAAAAAAAAATGATACCGGTAAAAATTACAGATCACGGTGCAAAAAATTAGTCCTCATGCATTTCCGTATACAAAAAAATTTAAGGGGTGTTCTGGGCAAAAACATTTGATCATTTTAACATTTGATGGCCGTCATGACCCCTCCCATAGACATGGAGGGGGTGTGGCATGGCGTCACGACCCCAGTCCCGGAAACCCGGAGGCTTCTGAAACTGGAGACGCAGCTCCCGTATAGAAAGCGGTGGGCGACGATCAGACATCTTATCCTCTATCCTTTAAGTTATAGGGGTCAGAAGAGGACAATTTTAAGCATTCACATTTTTGGACAAAAAGTTAAGTTTTTAAAATTAGTAAATTAAAACAACACCTGTATTTTGTTGTAATCATATGGCTAACACATAATTTTTCCTGAAAAATCCACTTTGTAGACACGTGTTTTACTGTAGATTTAGTGATAAAATTAATTAAGTCATTACAAAGTACAATTGGTGGCACAAAAACAAGCCCTCCTATGGGTCGAAACAACAAGCCCTCCTATTAGAATGCAAGGAGGAAAAAGCAAAAGTACAAAAATGAAAAATCGCTGCATCTTTATGGGGTCAATGTTTATAGCTCATCAGTGAATAGTGTGCCAAATTCTTCCATTACGGTTTCTTAACATGGCATAACATAAAAAAAAAAAAATCTCACAGAATTTACAAAATTTATGAGGACCTTTTTAGTAAAGTCAGGGGTGTGGAAATTTTATTAAAAAAAACTACTTGTCCACGGGCCAATTTTCGCTTTTACGCTCATTTTTTTCCTCCTCGCCCTATAATAGCCATACATACCTACTATAATGATACCTTTTAATTGTTCTATAGCATATTCTCTGGACCAAATATATATATTAGGAGAAGTGAAATTGAAATAGTAAAAGATAATTTTGCAGATTTGGTGGTTTTCTTGTCTACGCCATTTACCTTGTGGTTGAGATAACATGTTAGTTTCATACTTTAGGCCACCTGATTACAGCAATACCAGATTTTATATAATTTATGTCATGTTTTACAAATTTGAAAAAAATTCAGAACTTTTTAGAATTTTTTTCATTGCCATTTTTTGACCCATGTAACTATATATTTTTTTTCGCATACCAGGCTGTATGAGGGCTCATTTTCTGAGCCATAATCTGTATCTGGACCATTTTGGTATCGATCTGACTTTTTAATCGCTTTTTAACTTTTTTTCTGGGGATATTATAAAAATTGCAATTCTGTGTTTTTTGTTGTGTTTAATTTTTTTACATTTACTGTACGGGATACATAATGTTATATTTTAATAGGTCGTACAATTACGCGTGAAGCGATAGCAAATATGTTTATTTTTATTATGTTTGCATGTTTTTATATAGCAAAAGGGGGTCATTTGAACTTTTAACATGGAAGAGGTTAATGTGTCTTTTTTTTTTTTTTTTACTTTTTTTTTATACACTTTATTAGACTTATAGGAGGAATCATTAGATTCCTCATACAGATGAATAGAGTTCTATTGAACTCATTGATCTGTGAGCTCTGCAATCCATTGATAGAGCCTGGTCCAGCCCCGTAAATTTGCGCCCCGTGCAGACGTGCGACCGCTCCTCCCCTCATCTCTCTGAAGCTAATGCTGGGGGGAGTGAAGGCAGAGGACACAGGTCTGCACGGGGAGCAAGAAGCCACGCCCCCCTCATCTCCACACGCAGGTCTGCATTGCAGAAAGAAGGCAGAGCAGGCGAGATAGGACGTGCACAGCTTCTCATCTCCCCTGCTCTGTCTTCAGAGGACGCCAGTTTCCACAGCCGTGGGCTGCAGAGTATGGAGCAGGCAGGAATTGGTAGCCCGCTCCATACAGTCTGCAGAGCTCCGCAGTGCTTGTCAGGTCCGGCCCTGCTTGCCCGAAGCCGGGCCGGAAAAATTCACCTGCCCGGTGCCCGAAACTGCCTACATCCCTGAAAGTAAATGGAAAGAAAGCATGCAATCTTTAACATATACTTGTGTAGGCTATGTTCCTTGGCTACTCCAAGATGCTAATACTACTTTGGTCTTAAATATTTTTGTTTGTTAGAATGGCTGGTTTATTCTAATAATATAATGCTAGAAAAAAAATCATAGGGTACTTTCAAATGGGTGACATTAGGACACTTTTTTTTATGACAGCAGTTTGTGCCTTTGTGGCTAGGGTCACTCATTTGTTTAACATTTCAACAGAGCTCTGAAGCATATGGCCTTTGACTTTATTGACATCTTAATTGGTAGGATCTGGAGTAAGCTGGTCAAGATTTTGCTCACTAACCTAGCTTCCAGGCAGGCCTTCGGAGAAGACTTGAACCACATTAGTCTAATTTTTTAAGAACAGGTATTTCCACATGTTTGATTCCCTTTAGCTTATCTGTATGTTTAGAGCAAAATCAAAATGTTCTACGCTCTGTGGCTTTAGCTACTTTTATATACTTGGCCTACCTCAATGCATCAGTTTTCGGTCTGTAAGACTACCACAACAGGGATTAATTGTGGTGTGAAAATATTCCAGCAGCGCTTCAGTAAGCAGTAGACATTTGAGATTATTCATATGCAAACATCTAAGTGTTTAGAGAAGGCAGCAACTGACCAAAGAAGCAAATCCTGTTTTACAAGTTTGAGCTATCAGTCAATTCGGTGAACCTGCATTTTACTCCTTAAAGGGAATTTTGCTTTTGTATGATGGCAAGTATGAGGTTTGTCTTTTAGAACAGTTTCACTTTGATTCTTGATAAACAAAAAAATGTTTATAGCTTTCCAAAGTTGGCTTGCCTGTTTTTTTTTCTGTTCGTTTGTAAAAAAATAAAATAAAATACAGTAGCACTAATACATTTTATAGACTTTGTCTTTGCCTGTTGTACTATAGATTGACTGTAACCATTCAGGTCTAAGCAGAAGGGTAGGTTTTGATCCATTTTTTAAGGACGTTTGGTAGAAGCAGCCTTGCTACTATCCTTGTGTTTACAAGTATTGTTATTTTGAAAGTCTATACAAGTTATCTGAATTATCACAAATGCCTCGCCTTTTCCATTTAATGCAGCTAAAAAAAGATACTAGCAATGCTAACTATAATATCGCCTTCAGTTTTTTGTCACTGTCTCATAGCAAGATAAAAAATTTAATGAACTATATTAGTAGATGTTTAGTTACATTAAAGAGTTATTCATTTAGTAATTTTTTTTAGTTTTTGTATCTTTCCCCTGGAAAGACTATTAGGAAGACTAATAAATATTTGGATGCATGTGTCTTTACATAGGAAGAGGTTTTAAGTCAGCTATCCAACGTCACAGGTCCCTGATGGGATGCACCCAAAGTTCTTAAAAGGGCACTGTCAGATATAAAAACTTTTTATATGCTGTACATCTTGGCAAGACAATATATACTTAAAGTTTAAAGAAAACTGCCTTTGAAAATCCCTCCACTAGGAGTTCCCATACCTCTTGGGACTCTGATGAGTCCCACTGCAGCATAAGTGTGTCCAAGGGTCATAGACACGTGATGGCCGATTGATAAGGCTTCGGGAGGAACACAGCCTACAGCAACACTGCTGTAACACAGAGTTAGGCCAGTAAACCTGACTTCAATAGTGGAGAAATTAATGGAAACCCTACTAAAGGATAAGATTGTGGAACATCTTAAATCTCAGACTGCAAGATGAAAAACAAGATAGATTTTACTTCAGGTAGATGTCAAACTAGTGCTGAGTGGTATACCGGTCCATACTGAATACCAAAATTTTTGTCCTGCACGATATTCATTTTTACCATACCGCAATACCGGTTGGGCCCCTCCCCCTCGGGAATGAATTAATTATCAACCCGACGCTGCGCTAGCCCACCATCGGGGAACTAATCACATGTCACCCGCAAGCGCTGCCTTTCTCGTCCTCCTGTTTGTTGCGGGCAGCCGGCGCTGGAACTCTGTACTGTACGTTGTATCCCTATGCCCGGGCTGCAAAAGATAAACTTTAACTCACCTTCCCCCGTTGGAGAGCCGTCAGCCTATCACCGGCCGCAGCGATGTTCCACCTCGGCCAGTGATAGGTTGAGCACACTGTCTATTGGCACTGCAAAGTAGAATTGGTGGCGCAAAAGAGAAGCTATAATATGGAATTTTAGGTGCAAAATTGAAAGGGTTGTGATTTATTAAATGTAAGGAGGAAAAAACTTAAGTGCAAAAATGGAAAAACCCTGAGTCCTTAAGGGGTTAAGACCAAAAGCTTACCATATCCAAACATTCAAATGGATATGCTAGATTCAAAGCTCCAGCAAGCACATGTTATGCCAGGAAAAAAGAGCAGGGAAATCGCTTCATTTTGGACTGACTGAAACAAACTTGATTTTCTGCAATTTAAGTAGTTGTTCTGGCAACATGAGTCTTAAAGAAAGCCAAGAGTGAGTGAACACATGCGTTACATTAATCTTTCCCTCCAAGCAGAATGCACAGCAATATTTTCAGGAGAAAACAGAACAATGTGTTCTTACTGAGCACGACTTACAATTCACCTATATTATCCTTTTTAAGCAGGACCTCAACATTCTGTAAAGGTTACACATTCCAGTACCTTAGTAAAACTAAAGGATCAGTTTCTATGTTTTAAAGGACACCTGCAGCGGCACAGGATAGGGTATAAGTGTTTGATCGCGGGGGGTCCGACCGCTGGGACCCCCCCCCCCGCCGATCTCCCTAACGGGAAGGCCGCCATAAGCGCTCGTGGTGAGCGCTAAGGCACGTAGCGTTGACCTAGAGGTCGACGGTGACGCCCCGTCTCCTCCCCGTCCCCTCCCCGTCCCCTCCCCGTCCCCATACAGTTCTACGGGGGATGCGGGGAGGCACGAATGCTGCCTCCCCGCCTCTCCCATAGAGATGTATGGAGGAGGCGTGTCTGCCGCAACGTCATGCTGTGGCTGGCACGCCCCCTGCACGGGACAGCCGCGGCCCTGTACAGGAGATCACCGGGGGCCCCAGCGTTCGGACCCCCCGCGATCAAACACTTATCCCCTATCTTGAGGATAGGGGATAAGTGTTTGTAACGCTACAGATGTCCTTTAAGATAGTGACAATCTTACCATCGCATGTGAGTCAAGGATGCCAAAACTGTAAAATTAGGCTACTAAAGGGGTGGGTTGTTGCTAGGGCAGTGCAGTACTGCATAGCAAGCTGTAGCCAATCTAGTGTGGATCCCAATTAAGGGTGCAATTACACCACATTTTGAGTCCAGCAGAGATATGGCGGCAGCCAGTTTTGAAATTCTCCTGCTGCATCCAGCTGCTCAAAATCTGTTGTAAATGCATCCCGACATAGGACAACCCCTTAAAGGGGTACTCCGCCCCTAGACATCTTATCCCCTATCCAAAAGGATAGGGGATAAGATCTCAGATCTCAGACACTACACAGATCACTTCCATGCATTAACATGGCAATGATCAGTGTTATTGGCGGTGAATTGCTTAAGCCTGGATTTCAGGCTTGGAGCAATCAATCACCGATCAGATTCGCCGTAGGCAGGTAAGGCACTGATCAGGACATAGCAGTTAAGGCACTAGCTGATCAGGACAAAGTGATTTCACTGCCATGATCCCGATCAGCCTGACTGAGCTGCCGGGAGTGTACTTTTGCTACTATAGATGCTGCGATCATCTTTTAACGGCGTGTCTAAAGGGTTAATAGCACGCGGCACAACTATCTGTGCCGCACGCTATTAGCCCAGGGTCCCGACTTTCATTAGGCGCCGGGACCGACCCGCTATCATGTGGGATCACGGGGTGGCCCTGCGTTATAGACCAGGCGCAGGGCGTACAGGTACGGTTAAGTCGTACACATTAGCCATGTCAGCCGAATCTGCTGATTTTGGTAGGTCAGTATTTTATTATACTTTACTAACAATTTTGTTCCATTAGGAAGTAGTAGGGAATGTTTCTTTGATTGGTGGTACAGTGCTTTGAAATACTTGGGCTATGTTCACATGGTGGAATTTCCGTTCCGAAAGTGTTAAAAAAAGCAAAAAAAAAAAAAAAAAAAGCTAGTGTGATTTAACTCTTTCCGTAATAATAAAAGTAAAAGTTTCCCTTTTCCCATAAAAAAAATGTAAACAAAAATAAATGTAAACATGTGGTATAGCCACGTGCGTAAATGTCCAAACTATAAAAATATAATGTTAATTAAACCGCACGGTCAATGGCATACACGTAAAAAAAAAAAATTCCAAAGTCCACAATTGCCTATTTTTGGTCACTTTGTATACCCTAAAAAAAGTGTAAAAACTGATCAGAAAGTCCCTTCAAAACAAAAATGGTACTGATAAAAACTTCAGATCACGGTGCAACAAATTATCCCTTATACCGCCACATATGCAGAAAAATTAAAAAAAGTTATAGGGGTCAGAAGAGGACTTTTTTAATCATACACATTTTCTTGCAAAAAGTTATAATTTTTTTAACAGTAGTAAAACAAAATCAAACCTATATAAGTTTGGTATCAATTTAAACGTATGGACCTACAGAAATACACTGCTCAAACAATAAAGTAACTCCAAGTCAATCACACTGTTCGCTCAGGAAGCAACACTGATTGACAATCAATTTCACATGCTGTTGTACAAATGGAACAGACAACAGGTGGAAATGATAGGCAATTAGCAAGACCCCCCCCCCCCCCCCAATAAGAGTGGTTCTGCAGGTGGTGACCACAGACCACTTCTCAGTTCCTATGCTTCCTGGCTGATGTTTTGGTCACTTTTTAATGCTGGCGGTGCTTTCACTCTAGTGGTAGCATGAGACTGAGTATACAACCCACACAAGTGGCTCAGGTAGTTCAGCTCATCCAGGATGGCACATCAATGCGAGCTGTGGCAAGAAGGTTTGCTGTGTCTGTCAGCGTAGTGTCCAGAGCATGGAGGTGCTACCAGGAGACAAGCCAGTACACCAGGAGACCTGGAGTAGGCCGTAGGAGGGCAACAACCCAGCAGCAGTACCATTACCTCCGCCTTTGTGTAAGCAGGAGCAGGAGGAGCACTGCCAGAGCCCTTCAAAATGACCTCCAACAGGCTACAAATGTGCAGGTCTCTACTGAAACAGAATCTGATTGAGCACATCTGGGACATCATGTCTCGCTCCATCCACCAACTTCACGTTGCACCACAGAGTGTCCAGGAGTTGGCAGATGCTTTAGTCCAGGTCTGGGAGGGCATCCCTTAAGAGACCATCCGCCACCTTATCAGGAGCATGCCCAGGTGTTGTAGGGAGGTCATACGGGCACGTGGAACAACACACTACTGAGCCTCTTTTTGACTTGTTTTAAAGGGGTACTCCGGCCCTGAGAAATCTTATCCTCTCCCAGAGAATTGCATAGCGGGGGCAGGAGGGGCTGAAATCACACGGGGGCGGAGTTGTGATGTCACGATACTCTCGCCCCGTGGTTGCCACACAGCTGTTTGTGAGATGGCACCGTGGCGTGCAGCTCAAACAGGTGAGTGGCGAATACAAGATTGCGGGGGTCCCCAGCGGCGGGACCCCGCGAAGAGACATCTTATCCCCTATCCTTTGGATAGGAGAGAAGATGTCTCAGGGCCGGAGTACCCCTTTAACCCCTTAAGGACTCAGGGTTTTTCCGTTTTTGCACTTTCGTTTTTTCCTCCTTACCTTTTAAAAATCATAACCCTTTCAATTTTCCACCTAAAAATCCATATTATGGCTTATTGTTTGCGTCGCCAATTCTACTTTGCAGTGACATTAGTCATTTTACCCAAAAATGCACGGCGAAACGGAAAAAAAAATCATTGTGCGACAAAATCGAAAAAAAAACGCCATTTTGTAAATTTTGGGGGCTTCCGTTTCTACGCAGTGCATATTTCAGTAAAAATTACACCTTATCATTATTCTGTAGGTCCATACGGTTAAAATGATACCCTACTTATATAGGTTTGATTTAGTCGCACTTCTGGAAAAAATCATAACTACATGCAGGAAAATTTATACGTTTAAAAATGTCATCTTCTGACCCCTATAACTTTTTTATTTTTCCACGTACGGGGCGGTATGAGGACTCATTTTTTGCGCCATGATCTGAAGTTTTTATTGGTATGATTTTTGTTTTGATCTGACTTTTTGATCACTTTTTATTCATTTTTTAATGTTATAAAAAGTTACCAAAATACGCTTTTTTGGACTTTGGAATTTTTTTGCGCGTACGCCATTGACCGTACGGCTTAATTAATGATATATTTTTATAGTTCGGACATTTACGCACGCGGCGATACCACATATGTTTATTTTTATTTATTTTTACACTGTTTTATTTTTCTTATGGGAAAAGGGGGTGATTCAAACTTTTATTAAAGAAGGGGTTAAATGACCTTTATTAACACTTTTTTTAACTTTTTTTTGCAGTGTTATAGGTCCCATAGGGACCTATAACACTGCACACACTGATCTCTCATCCTGATCACAGGCGTGTATTAACACGCCTGTGATCAGCATTATCGGCGCTTGACTGCTCCTGCCTGGATCTCAGGCACGGAGCAGTCATTCGTCGATCGGACACCGAGGAGGCAGGTAAGAGCCCTCCCGGTGTCCGATCAGCTGTTCGGGACGCCGCGATTTCACCGCGGCGGTCCCGAACAGCCCGACTGAGCAGCCGGGATACTTTCAGTTTCACTTTAGAAGCGGCGGTCAGCTTTGACCGCCGCTTCTAAAGGGTTAGCCGCGGGTCCCGGCCGTTGATTAGCGCTGGGACCCACGCGATATGATGCGGGATCGCGGCGCGATCCCGCTTCATATCGCGGGAGCCGGCGCAGGACGTAAATATACGTCCTGCGTCGTTAAGGGGTTAAGGACATTGCATCAAAGTTGAATCATCTTGTAGTGTGGTTTTCCACTTTGATTTTGAGTGTGACCCCATATCCAGACCTCCATGGGTTAAGAAATTTGATTTCCATGGGTAAATTGTGTGTGATTTTGTTGTCAGCACATTTAACTATGTAAAGACGAAAGTATTTCATATGATTAGTTCATTCATGTAGATCTACGATGTGTTATCTTAGTGTTCCCTTTATTTTTTTTTGAGCAGTGTAGGTTGAGCTTGATGGACTCTGCTCTTTTTTTCCAACCAAAAGTACTATTTAACTATGGGGGAGATTCATCAAGACTTGTGCTGAGGAAAAGTTGACTAGTTGCCCATAGCAACCAATCAGAATGTTTTATTTTTCAGTGTCCTTTTCAAAAATAGAAGAAGTGATCTTATTGGTTGATATAGGCAACTGGTCGACTTTTCCTCTGCACAAGTTTTGATGAATCTTCCCTATGTCTTTAAATTCCATTTATAGTCCCATTGAAGTTATTGGGACTCTGAATTCGAGCAGAATCTAAAATTCTGCTCAAATTCGGCAAAACTGTGAAAAATTTGCAGTCTGCTTTTTTGAGTGGAATAGCAGAAATTCTGCTGTGTAAACATAGCCTTAGAATGGCCTAATAGGTTTTTAGCTATTGCTGACCTGGATGCTTTTACTAGGCCTTCAGCTGCCATGCTAACCTAATCCACAATGATGCTGGGGGAAGCTGGTGGGCTGGCACAGAGAGAGAGAGAGTACATTAAACATAGATGCCCTGGTCACTGTGGTATTGAATTAGTAAAAATTACCAGGATTGGGATGTTGACCGCTTACATCTGCTGCTGTGTTCATGCCATCCAACAGAAGTACCATTACCTTTGACCATTGTACTAACATAGAAAACAGTAGAGCTGGGCGGTATGACCAAAAAGGAGATTTTTGTTTACTTACCGTAAAATCTTTTTCTCGAAGGATCCATTGGGGGACATAGACCGTGGGTGTATGCTGCTGTCACTAGGAGGTGTGACACTATGGTAATAAAAGTTGGCTCCTCCCAGCAGGATATACCCGCCTCCAGGCCCTGAGCTAATCAGTTTTAGTTCCAGAGCAATAGGAGAGGACCGACAGGTCAAAGAAGACACAAACTGTCCGAGAACCAGAAGAAAAAACATAACTAAACACGCCCTCGGACAGAGAACCAAAGAAAACCCCAAAAAGGGTGGGAGCTGTGTCCCCCAATGGATCCTTCGAGAAAGAGATTTTACGGTAAGTAAACAAAAATCTCCTTTTCTCTCGGCTCCATTGGGGGACACAGACCGTGGGACGTACCAAAGCCGTCCCTTGGGTGGGCAGATAAGCAGTCAGGCAGACGGCCTTTCCACTGCCGCCTGCAACACTTTACGGCCCAGACTAGCATCAGCCAATGAGAAGGTATGAACCCGGTAGAACCTCGTGAAAGTGTGCAAAGACGACCAGGTAGCTGCCTTGCAAATCTGCGAGGCCGAGGCTCTGTTCTGGAGAGCCCAGGATGCCCCAACAGAACGGTAGAATGAGCCACAACCCTGAAAGGAGGAATCTTCCCCTTACAGTGATAGGCTTCCGAAATGACAGACCGAATCCACCGAGAAATGATGGCCTTGGAAGCAGGCTGTCCTTTACGACGACCCTCGGTAAGGACGAAAAAGGAATCGCACTGAAGAAACGCAGAAGTGATAGAGAGATAAGACCAAACAGCCCGAACCACATCCAGCTTGTGGAGTAAGTGCTCCTTAGGATGAGAGGGAGCAGGACAAAGACGGGAGGACAATGTCCTCATTGAGATGAAAAGCCGAAACCACGTTAGACAAAAAGGAAGGATCTGGCCGGAAAACAACCTTGTCCTGGTGGAGCACCAGAAACGGAGAACGGCAGGAGAGAGCTGCCAATTCAGACACCCTCCGGATGGAGGTGATGGCAACGAGAAACGCCACTTTCCAAGAAAGGAGGCGTAGAGAGACCTCTCTAGGTGGCTCAAAAGGTTCAGCCTGGAGGGCACTCAGAACCAGATTCAAGTCCCAAGGGGGAGAGGGCGACCGATAAGGAGGGGCAGCATGCGCCACTCCTTTGAAGGAAAGTCCGAACATGAGAATTAGAAGCTAGAGGACGCTGGAAAATAATAGAAAGGGCCGAAACCTGACTTTTAAGGGAACTGAGAAACAACCCTAGTTCCAACCCCGTCTGCAAAAAGGAGAGAAGACGGGGAACCGAGAAGGTCACAGGAGACAGGACCTGAGCTTCACACCAGCGAAAATAAGACCGCCATGTACGGTGGTAAATTCATGCCGAGGAGGGCTTACGAGCCCTGAGCATGGTGTGAATGACTTGGGAAGAGAACCCGCTGGCCCTCAAAACCGCGGTCTTAACCGCCACGCCGTCAAATGCAGAAACTTTAAATTGGGGTGGCAAAGAGGACCCTGTGAGAGCAGGTCCGGACGAAGCGGAAGGCGCAGCGTACCACGACCTTCGGGGCAAATCCGGAGCAACCAGAATGGCGGGAACGTCCTCCGCTTTGAGCTTCCTCAGAACCCTGGGAAGGAGCGGAAGGGGAGGAAACAGATAGGGTAGGGCAAACCCCACCCAAGGAATCACTAAGGCATCCACGGCTAAAGCCAGAGGGTCCCGGGACTTGGACACAAATGGAAGAATCTTCAGATTGTGCCGGTACGCGAAGAGGTCCACGTCTGGAATGCCCCAGAGGTCGCAGATCTGTGCGAAGACCTCTGGATGTAGGGACCACTCACTGGGGTCGGATGAGGACCGACTGAGGAAGTCCGCTTCCCAGTTGAGCACCCCCGGAATGTGAATCGCCGAGATGGCCATGGCTGCCGAGCTGTGAGTACCGCCTTGACTATTTATGTATGCCACGGCCGTGACGTTGTCCGACTGGACGCGGACAGGTCGGGTCTGAAGCTGGGACTCCCAATGAAGAAGACAAAGTAGGATCGCCCGTAGTTCCAATATGTTTATCGGAAGAAGGGCTTCTCGGGAAGACCAGAGTCCCTGGACCGTCCAATCCCTGAACACACCGGCCCAGCCCGACAGACTTGCGTCCGTCGTAATCACCTGCCAGTGAAGGGGAAGAAATGAGCGCCCCTGGAGAAGAAGCGGGGAGCGGAGCCACCAGAGAAGAGACTGACGTATCCTGTGAGGGAGAAAAATCTTGCCATCAAGGGACAGCAGAGATCTGTCCCACCAAGAGAGAATCGCCAGTTGAAGAGGTCGGTAATGAAACTGGGCAAAGGGCACGGCCTCTATGATCGCCACCATCCGACCCAGGACCTCCATGCAAGTGCGGATGGAGACTGGGACCTGGAGGCGAAGGGAGCGGACTCCTGACAGAAGAGTCAGACGTTTGTCCGGCGGAAGGCAAATTCGGGCCGAGGTCGTGTTGAAGTGAAGTCCCAAGAATATCAGGGACTGGGTGGGAGAGAGGACTGACTTTTCCCGGTTGACCCTCCACCTGAAGCAATCCAGAGTGTGACATCCACATTCTCCAGTGTCTGGGCTCTGGTGGGAGCCTTGATGAGAGGGTCGTCCAGGTAGGTATCGATGGTGGCCTGGAAATATTGGCACATGGAGTTAGGCATCCTTGATGTCCACAGAGGAAGAAACTCCCTTAGTTCCAGGGATGCCACTACCGAACGGAGAGATTCCATTTGGAAGTGGCGGATGAGTAGATGACCGTTGAGACACTTGAGATCTAGGATTGGCCGCACAGAACCGTCCTTCTTGGGGACCACAAAAAGATTGGAATAGAAACCCCGAAAACGTTCCCCTGGAGGAACGGGATCAATAACCCCCTGGAGAAGCAGAGACTGGAGAGCCTCCTGAAATTGCTTTGCCAGAGGAGACCGGGGTGCCCGGGATCGAACAAAAGCGAACCCTCGGGAGGGAGGCGAATTCGATTCTGTAACCGCTGGATACCACGTCCCTGACCCAGGAGTCCTGAATGTGTGTGGTCCAGATGTCTCGAAAAAAAATAAGAGACGACCTCCCACCCGAGAAAAAACTGCGGGTGGGGGCTTAACTTCATGCGGAAGAGGGTTTGTGGTTGCCTGATTTGCCCGCAAACCGTCCGGAATGGTTGGCGTCGGACTTCCAAGACGGGACGAGGGAGACTTCTTGTCCCGCAAAGGCGCCCGCTCAGACCCCTTGGTGGGGCCAAAGGTCCGAAAGGAAGAGGACTTCCTTTGGGAAGTAGAGCGAGCCTTATTTTGAGGCAACAAGGAGCTCTTACCTCCCGTCGCCTCAGAGATAATCTCATCAAGGTGCTTTCCAAAAAGACGGCCACCCGCAAAAGGAAGCTTAGTGAGAGACCTTTTGGAAGCAGCATCCACATCCCAAGCTTTAGGCCACATAGAACGCCGGAGAGCAGCTAGGTGACCCACAGTAAAGGCAGAACAACGGGCTGACTACATGTTAGCTGTGCACAGAAATTCCCCAGCTTTAGAGCATTGGAGAGCCAAAGCAGACAGATCCTCTGAGGGGGATCCCGCTAGGATACCCTGACGGAATTTTGGGCACCACTCTGATAGGGCCTTGGACGCCCATGCTGAGGTGAAGATGGGAAGAAGCGAAGAGTCTGCTGCTTCAGAGACAAACTTCGCTAAGGACTCCACCTTCTTGTCCGTGGAATCCTTGAAGGCATCCGCATCTGCCAGTGGCAGTGTAGTGGCCTTAGAGATCCGGGAGATTGGTGGATCCACTGAGGGAGGGGAAACCACCTTAGTGACAAGATCCTTGTCAAATGGATAACGTTCTTGAATTGTCTTAATTCCCGGGAACCTCTTGTCTGGATGTTTCCATGCAGATTCCAGAATGGCGTCAGCTTGAGAGCTGAACTTTTGAGGTGCTGGCTTAGCACGATGAAAGGATACTTCAGGAGTTACGTCCGAAGTTCCTGGGTCCTCTAACTGAAAGGTGTCTCTTATGGCAGCAACCAATGAGTTCACCGTTTCAACTGTATCCGAGCGGTCCTCTGAGTCAGATGCCGATTTGGAAGCCTCGTCAGCCAGTTCACCAGGAGAAAGTGAAGGAGTGAAGGCAGTCCTGGAGGGGGGCGAGCCAGACCGGGTACACGGCTCTGGCGTGGTAGAGTGGTGACTCCGAGAACGTCCTCTGGAGGAGCGACGTTTGTGACCAGATGACAGGGGGGCGGGACCCACGAGGGGAGCTATCTGAGGACTCAATGGAAGAGTCGGACGAGGCACCCCTAGTACGCTTGTGAGAGTGTGAAGTATGTGGGGAAGCGGAACGAGCCCCCACAGAGGGCCGGCGCAGGGCAGACCCTTTCAAGGCGGACACCACTTCCCGGGAGGCCTCAGCCACCAAACGGGAGACTTGGATCAAGTCAGCCATATACTGGGTCAGGGAAGAAACCCAGGTTGGAGGGGCAGCTGAATCCACCGGGACCGAAAGGGCATCCAAGGGTACCTGGGGGTCTGGGGCAGCAGTGGAGCAGGCAGAGCAAGTGGGCTCAGTAGAGCTAGGCATCTTAGCATTACAGTGCTTACAGACAAAATAAGCTCTCTCGCTCTCGCTCTCTCGCTCTCTCTCTCTCTCTCTCTCTCGTTCCACGGTATATGAGCATGCTAAGAGTTGTCCGGGCATGCTGAGAGTTGTAGTTTCGCAAGATCTGGAGGTCCGCAGGTTGTAGACCACTGGTATAGAGTGTCAGTGCCGACATGTGAGTATTTACCCCGATGGGGACAGCGCTGGCCTGATAATTAGGGGGCAGCACTCGCGGGTGACATGTGGGGACAGCACAGCACTGGGCTGATTCATTCATTCCTGAGGGGGAGGGGCCAAACCGGTATTGTGGTATGGGTTAAAATTCATATCGTGCAGCACAAAAATTTCGGTATTCAGTATGAACCGGTATACCGCCCAGCCCTAGAAAATGGGACATAATAGTACATCATTTTGAAGTAAGGAGGCTAAAGAGAAGTTCACACATGCCACACCCTTAAATTTGTCAATAACTTTTCAACAAACCCATTAATTTCAATTCTGCAACATAATTGTAGCCAAACATATGGAAAAGATTTATCAGAACCTGTGCAGAGTGAAAGTGGAGCAGTTGCCCATAGCAACTAATCACATTGCTTCTTTTATTTTTAAATATTAAAGAAAAAATTTGATTGATTCCTGTTTGCAACTGCTCCCCTTATTCTCTGCACATGTTTTGATAAATCTGCCCCATGAGGGGAGATTTATCAAAACCTGTCCAGAGGAAAATTTGCTGAGTTGCCCATAGCAACCAATCAGATCGTTTCTTTCACTCCCTCAGAGGCCTTTTCAAAAATCAAAAAAGTGATCTGGTTGGTTGCTATGGGCAACTCAGCAACTTTTCCTCTGGACAGGTTTTGATAAATCTTCCCCATGGTGTTTACAACAGAATTCCTCTAACTACAGTGTGACTTCTCTCTAATGGACAAAAAATAATGGGGTTCAGTCTAAGGGTGCACTCACACCACGATTAGTTAATACGGTCACCGGATTTGGCTGGGGGATGTGAAAGCTGTATGCTCCCGTATCCCAGCCGGATCCGTTTTGCATCTCATTTCTTTCAGTGAGCTGAATGGAGTCAGATTTTGCCCCGTATCTGGTCGTGTGACTGGACTGAAAACCTTGGTACCCTGCGGTTTTCAGTTCGGTCACGAAACCGGATACGGGGCAAAAATTAGCCGACTAGAGTCACTATCTGACACCGGTCGGCTCATTCAAATGAATGAGATGTGAGCCGGGTCCAGCTGGGGTAAGGGAGTGCCCGGTTTTCACATCCCCCAGCTGGATCTGGTGACCGTATTAACTAATAGTGGTGTGAATGCACCCTAATAAGGATTTGCTGTCCCCCATTTTGTTCCTGGTGTCTACACCTATCCCAAATAACTGTCCTGTTTCACAGCTATTTTACTGTGTGAGAGGAAGATTGTCACTTGTTGCATATATTTTCCCTCTGCAAACGGACTTGAAGCTAAGGCGCATGCACTCCTGTTCTGACACATATTGTGGGATAAAAGTGTACACATTAACCTGCAGGATGTAGGTCATCCACCATCACATCCAATCTCATTTCCCTTCACTGTAACAGGAGGCCCCTGGCAGGGAGGATCAGCCATGTGAACTCTGGCTGCTCAGCTGTGTGTCCTTTCTGGCATAAACTGCATGCTCAACAGTAACAGACGGGAAGCCCTTTCCTTACAAGTGTGTTGTAATTGTTCAGGCTCAGGCATGTTTGCCCTGGCTCTAGTGGAAGTTCTGGGAAAGCTGCCTGTACATTTCATATTGTTACAAGTGGGCTTTGTGATGTAAATCTACATCTTGCACATGTTGTGGGTAAACGGCATGTAAACGTCCTAATGTATCCTGGTTTACAAAGATGTCACCCCCGAGCGCTAAACTTGGCTTTCTTTATATACACTGTTTTCTGTACAGTCCTCCCTATGGATTGGCCATATTGCAAATCCAGAATCATTTGTCCAGGCATGCGTATGCAACACCTTCTCTTTTCTAGATTAATTTTTTTTTTCCTTTTTTACTAGAAACGGTTTTTAAAAGGCTCAGAACAATGAAATTGTAGTCCGTACATGTATTTTTCTGTATCTAGATTTGTAGGTTAGTTCTAGAAGGTTTCACTAGTACGTTGACATTACTGTCCCCGGTTTAATATATATATAGTTATGCTGAAATACAGTAAATGAAAGCTTCTGTGTTCCCCTTATGACTTTGGCTTCTTGTGTGCCCTTATGTTCTGGCACTGTGTGAATAGTGAAACACTGTCAGCAGTGGCACTGTACAACAAAACCAGTGAAGCAGGGAAAAGACTGTGCTGGCAATTACCTGTTAACGATTAAAGAACCTATTCATCTGTCAATAGGCTCTGTGAAGGTAAACAGCGCAGAAATAATACTTATCTGTCTGTACTACTCTTAAGTGAAAGGTTCAGTTAGTTGGTGCTCATTACTGTTCTATTTACAATTCCCTTATTTGTAAACTGTTTTCTTTGCTTATGGCGTGTGTGTGTGTGTGTGTGGTAGAAATGGGGAGATGTATGAAATGAGGTGATGAGCCAGCATGGTTTTATTGGACTAAAATACACACCACGTTAATGGAGAATCTGATTGTTTACTAGCAGCCTCCCATTTCAATATTATCAAAATTTGGATTTAATGCATGCTGTAATATGGTGCCCATAACTTGAAGAGCACCTGTCACCAAACTAAACTTTTAATATATTGTTTCTTATGTAATTATATGACCCTTTGCTTATTTATTTGCTGTAAAAAATCTCAACCTTTATATGTTTTTAATGTGGTTGAAAAAAAAGGCCACACTATGTGCCTTTTTTTTCCCCTGCGCAAATCAAACAGTTAGTTTGTTCTCCTCCTGACCTGACAGGAGACCAAACTCAGGAAGTGTGTGCGAGGCATGGCAAGGCTCAGCTTTCGTAGGCTTCAGTTACTTTGTATCTCTATTTTGAAGACATATAACTTTTTAATTTTTCCGTATAAGCGGCGGTATAAGGGCTCATTTTTTGCACCATGATCTGTACTTTTTATTGATACCATATTTGCATATATAAAACTTTTAATACATTTTCTATAAATTTTTGGGAATTAAATGTTATAAATAAGCAGCAATTTTGGACCATAAACCGTATGGGTTAATTAACATATTTTAATAGTTCGGATATTAATGCACGCGTTGATACCAAATATGTTTATGAAAATTTTTTTTTTCTTTACACTTTTTGGGGGTAAAATGGGACAATTTACATTTTAATTGGGGGAGGGGATTTTTCTTATTTTTTTTATTTTTAAACTTTAATAGGGGACTATTTATAGCAATCATTCAATTGCCAGTACTGTCCAGTGCTATGCATAGGGCATAGCACTGATCAGTGATATCGGTCATCTTCTGCTCTGGTCTGCTCGATCTCAGACCAGAGCAGGAGACAGGTGAGGGGACCTCTGTCTGCCGTTCTGAATGAGCGGCGGGACTCCCGCGATCAGGCATCTTATCCCCTATCCTTTGGATAGGGGATAAAATGTCTAAGCACCTGAGAACCCCTTTAAGTACCACCTCACTAGGACATACATTTACGTCCTGCAGGAGGGGCATGAGGAGTAGTTAGGGAATATAATCTTAGTTAGTAAGAAAATATGGTTTGATGACTGGTACTCTTTAATGTGGATCCATACTACATCTCTTTGGGATTTTATGTGTACTGTTATATACTACATAACATCAGGCAATATTTTGGTGATGTTAAAATACAGTACCTTATAACAAATTACAAAAACCTTTGCTTTCACACTAGTTGCCTGCCTGTCCTCAGAGTCCTGCCTGTGCTCAATGCACAGAGCCCTGCCTGTGCTCAATGCACAGAGCCCTGCCTGTGCTCAATGCACAGAGCCCTGCCTGTGCTCAGTGCACAGAGCCCTGCCTGTGCTCAGTGCACAGAGCCCTGCCTGTGCTCAGTGCACAGAGCCCTGCCTGTGCTCAGTGCACAGAGCCCTGCCTGTGCTCAGTGCACAGAGCCCTGCCTCACAGAAAAGGATTGCAAGAACACATGTTTTGCAATAGACACGTTTATTCCTTTTGTGCATATTGGAACTAAACCAAAAAAGGAGGAAAAAAGCAAATTGGACATAATGTTACACCAAACTCCAAAAATGGGCTGTACAAAATTATTGGCACCCTTTCAAAATTGTGGAAAAAGAAGATTGTTTCAAGCATGTGATGCTCCTTTAAACTCACCTGGGGCAAGTAACATGGGTGGGCAATATAAAAATCGCACCTGAAAGAAGATAAAAAGGACAGGAGTTCACTTAGACTTTGCATTGTTTGTCTGTGTGTGCCACACTAAGCATGGACAACAGAAAAAGAAGAGAACTGTCTGAGGACTAGAGAACTAAAATTGTGGAAAAATATCAACAATCTCAAGGTTACAAGTCCATCCCCAGAGATCTAGATTTGCCTTTGTCCACAGTGCACAACATTGTCAAGAAGTTTGCAACCCATGGCACTGTAGCTAATCTCCCTGGGCTTGGACGGAAGAGAAAAATTTATGAAAGGTGTCTACGCAGGATAGTCCAGATGGTGGAAAAGCAGCCCCAAACAAGTTCCAAAGATATTCAAGCTGTCCTGCAGGGTCAGAGAGCATCAGTGTCAGTGCAAACTATCCGTCGACATTTAAATTAAATTAAACACTATGGCAGGAGACCCAGGAGGACCCCACTGCTCACACAGAGAGCTAAAAAAGCAAGACTACATTTTGCCAAAATGAACTTGAGTAAGCCAAAATCCTTCTGGGAAAACATCTTGTGGACAGATGAGACCAAGATAGAGCTTTTTGGTAAAGCACATCGTTCTACTGTTTAACGTAAACGGAATGAGGCCTACAAATCAGTACCTACAGTGAAATATGGTGGAGGTTCAGTGATGTTTTGGGGTTGTTTTGCCGCCTCTGGCACTGGGTGCATTGAATATGTGCAAGGCATCATGAAATCTGAGGATTACCAACGAATTTTGGGTTGCACTGTACAGCCCAGTGTCAGAAAGCTGGGGGTTTGCGCATGAGACCTTGGGTCTTCCAGCAGGACAATGACCCCAAAAATTCATCAAAAAGCACCCAGAAATGGATGGCAACAAAGCGCTGGAGAGTTCTGAAGTGGCAGCAATGAGTCCAGATCTAAATCCGATTGAACACCTTTGGAGAGATCTTTAAAATTGCTGTTGGGGAAAGGCGCCCTTCCAATTCTCTTATTGGAAGGGCGCCTTTTTCCAACAGACCTGGAGCAGTTTGCAAAGGAAGAGTTGTCCAACATTCCGATTGAGAGGTGTAAGAAGCTTATTGATGGTTATAGGAAGCGACTGATTTCAGTAATTTTTTTTCCAAAGGGTGTGCAACCAAATATTAAGTTAAGGGTGCCAATAATTTTGACCAGCCCATTATTGGAGTTTGGTGTGACATTATGTGCCATTATGTAATCCCCATTTTTAAAATAAAACGTGTAAACAGAAAAACAAACCATAAATGTATTTGGTATTGCTGCATGTGAAAATAACTGAACTATTGAAATATAATGAAACTGCATGGTGCCATGGTAAATAAAATAAAAAAAATAAAAAAAAAATTTGGTCACTTCATATATCAGATAATTGAATGAAAAATGATCAGGAAGTCTCATCTAAACAAAAATGGTACCAATAAAAAGGCGCAAAAATTGACCCTCATACACAGGACAATTTTAAGCATAAAAAATATTTGAGAGGTAAAATTGAAAAAAATACACTATTTTATCTGCAGTCATACTTTAATGTAATCTTGATACTTCAGGTCGGCATAATTAAAACAATACCCAATTAGTATAGTTTGCATCATGTTTTATTAATTAAAAAAAATTCTAAACTTTTTAGAAAAAAAATATTTTTTTAATTGCCATTTTCTGACCCCTATAACTTTTTATTTTTACGTATACTGGCGGTATGGGGGGGCTTATTTTTTGTGCCATAATCTGTTGTTTAAAATCATTTATGGTATCATTTTGGTATTCAGACTTTTTGATGGGGTATGATCTGATAAAACACAATTCTGGAATTTGTAATTTTTTCACTGTATAGGATAAATAATGTTTTCTTTTAATAGTTCTGACAATTATGCACACGGCAATATCAAATATGGTTATTTTAATATTTTTTTTATGTTATACGGAAAATGGGAAAAGAGTAGTGATTTAAACCTTTAATTTGGACTGGGTTAATGTGTGTTTTTTAAACTTTTATTTAACTTTTTTTATATACTTTTTTATTTAAGGGGACTTTTAGGAAGAATCATTAGATTCCTCATACAGATCAATGCAGTTCCATAGAACTACATTGATCTGTGTGCTGTGCACTCGATTGATAAAGCCTGGTCCAGTCACAGAGCCGCAGCCAGCACTCTGGCTACCTCAGCAGTGTTTTGCTGCAGAGTTTTTTTCAATTTCATGTTAAAAATGATTTTTGTTTTACTGTACATTTTGTGGTAAAATAGATGATTTACAATTGCCTCTTTCAACCAAAAATACGGGCGGACATTCGCACATGTGCTTGATTCGGTGGCAGTAGGACCTCTTGGAAATGTACGGTCTTCATAGACAGAAATGCATTTCCGAGGGGAAGCCGAAGAAACATTTAACTGGTTCATGTTTCGGCGGACATCGGATATGGGAAATTCGCCATGTGCACAGTGCAGCAGAATCACATTGAAATCAATGCCACTCTCCTGCAGTGGAATTTTTGAGTGGAATTGCACTTGGAAATTCCGTCATGTAAACATAGCCTTAATAGGAGTTATACACATTAGTAAGCCTGTCCCATTTAAGAGTACATTGTGCAGTTGATTCTGCTACCCTCTGAAGTTTAAAGGAGTAGTCCAGTCCTGAAAAACTTATCCCCTATCCTAAGGATAGGGGATAAGTTTCAAATCGTGGGGTGTCTGACCGCTGGGGCCCCCCGTGATCTCCTTTACGGGGCCCTGGCAGCCCATGGAAAGGGAGCATGTTGACCACTGCACAAAGCAGCGGCTGTCCCTATTCTAAGGCTGGTGAGGGAGCTCCAGAGCTCCGAGGGGGGATCCACGGTCTTCTCCTCACTGCTGCACCCGCTGACTGAACATAGAGAGCGGGTGCAGCAGCGGGAAGGTTGCGTTAACCCCTCCTCTGCCGCGCTACTATTGGCCAGACGATCGCCAGCCAATACTAGCGTTGCTGGGGAGGTGACAGTATTGTCACCTCTCCCCAGCAACGGCAGGTGATTGGCGGTGTATCGTACACCGCCGATCACTATCTAGTTCCGGGTCATCGGGTCACCACTGACCCGAATGACCGGAATCCCCGCAGATCGCCCTTGGCCCGTCGGGATGCAAAATTCCCACGGACGTATGAGTACGTACCTGGTCCTTGAGACCCAGGGCGCAGGGACGTACTCATACGTGCCTGGTCATAAGAAGTTAAAGTCAATGGATTTCTGCGTTGGTCCGACTGGGGTACGGCAGCGCACGGTTTTCCCCTCCCCAGTCATAGGCTGAAAACGTGGTGTAAAAGCACCCTTACAGAGCCTTTACAAGGCTTGATTAGTCGTGCAGCCAGACTGCATACAAAATGTTGATATCTGGCTGCTAACAATTTTATTGGCCGCATAAAAGATGTGATCAGTGAACGAGCATTTGCTTATTTGTCGTCTGTTTGCTGACCCTTTTAAGCTGTGTTTCCAGCTGGCAGAGTTTTTTTTTAGTTTGTTTGTTAGTTAGTTTGTTAGTTTGTTAGTTTTTTTTTTTTAAACTGCCACTGCAGTTTTTGAGCCAAAGCCAGAAAAGGAATGTGAAATATAATGAAAGCACTTAGGCCTGGCTCACATGGCTGAAAATGTGTGGAATCTCCGCCCGGAAAACATGGTGGACATTCTGCACATTTGAATGATCTGGTGGGCCCTAGGACCACATGGAAATATAATGTCTCATAGATAGCTATGCTTTTCCAATCAGGACCCGCAGATGCCGGAATGGGGATTTGCATGGCAGAAATTCCACAATGTGCACAGTGCAGCAGAATCCCATGGAAATCAACGGGACTCTGCTGTGCTGTAATGACCGTGTGGAATATTCTTGTGGAATTCCACACGGACATTCCGCCGTGTGAACATAGCCTTATATTTCTCTTTCCTCATGGATCCACTTTTTAGCTTTGGTGGAAAACTGAAAGCACAGACTGAAATTACCTACTTGTTGGGCCAACTTTAATCAGCAAATCCAATGTAGCCAATAGGGTATATTCACACACACACACACACACCGGATCTGCTGCGAATTAGAATTTGAGGATCCACAGTTGCATAAAATGCATAGGAATTGCTTTGTAAAATCCCCAGTTACCAATCTAAAATTTCAGATTTTACAACTTCAAATCCTCAGCAGATCCTGTGTGAATGCAGTCAGGTTTTTTTAGTGCCATTATTGAATACAAAGCCAAAAATAGACTCAGTCTTAACTTTATACATTTGTCCTACGTGTATAATCGGTTCTTGTATTAGTAAATTGCAATTAAAAACCTGAATATTTGAACACACCCTTACCCCTGCTCATTTTGTTAAGCTCCATCACTTGTAGAATACAACCAAAATCAGGAAGATTAGGCACTTATCCAGTTTTATCTACAAGTTCCTCAGTCTTATAGGTTTATGTATGCTACTATAATTTCTGGCCTAACCTGTCATCTATAAGCTAAATATGTCAGCAGCAATAATCTCTTTTCTGTGTTGTGGTTTGCTACAATGTACAGTGATCCCTCAACTTACAATGGCCTCAACATACAATATTTTCAACATACAATGGTCTTTTCTGGACCATTGTAACTTGAAACCATATGTAAGGATTTGCTTTATCTGTATTAGTTATATACTTAAGTTTCTTTAATCCTAACTCTTTCCTATTTTTGGATGACATTCTTGTGGCTTCAGAACCAATTACCAGGTTTCCATAGAGTTATAGTTTCAACTTACAATGGTTTCAACATACAATGGTCATCCCGGAACCAATTAATATTGTAATTGAGGGACCACTGTATAGGTACAACTATTGTAAACTCTTAAGATGCATCTGTATACATTTTCTTAAAACAGACATGAGGATTCTTATACAGTGAAACCAATCTTGAAACTGATGAAAAATTCTGCAATATGCATTTCATTTTCTCTTTTACACATCATTTAAGCTTCATTTGCAGAAAGCCACTTAAAGATATATGTGAAGACCTCACAATAACTGCTTTTGTGTGCAAGGTGTTTTTTGGAAGAATAATCTGATAGCACCCAAAACGAGTTTGCCAAGTCCCTCATGCCTTTATTTTTTTAAGCTTCCTCCCTTAAAATCTTCAGGAGTGCAAATAAATTCACAGGTTTTCCGTTGAAGAATTCTAAAAATAAACTATCCAGTTAAAATGCTACTTTGTGTTGAGGTGTAGCTTTCCATTCCTGCCTTTTACTTCCAGGAGTTCTGGCTTCAACACCAGTTCAGCTCAATTTTACCTGTACTCTACTCACTCTGATTTGTACTTATAAAGACAAAGAAAGTAATTAAAGGGGTATTCCGGTGGTCAACGTGTTTTTCTGTTTTTGACTTACCCTATTTGTTTTGTTTCATTTCTATTCTTGTTGTTTAGCCTACTCTATTTCCGTTCTTTGTTGTCTTTTTATCCCCCACTTTGTTTTCCTATGTTTTCTTCTATTTCCTGTTTCTTGCTGTGCTGAAAACTACAAATCCCAGCATGCCACAAGCCTTGCTGGTTTGGGGCGGCTCC
This sequence comes from Hyla sarda, assembly GCF_029499605.1. Taxonomy (NCBI): domain Eukaryota; kingdom Metazoa; phylum Chordata; class Amphibia; order Anura; family Hylidae; genus Hyla; species Hyla sarda. Next base: position 372,883,901 of record NC_079189.1, on the reverse strand, counting down.
TTTTTTTTTTTTTTGTTCCCCCCTTTACCCATCCTACTATTTTCCAGGGTCAGCCCCCTTATACACAGCACACTAATATAATCAGCCTTGGTTGGGATACACTGGCATACACACAAAAGGGACTACAACTCCCAGCATGTGTCATTCAGGAGTCTTCAGTCTGTGGTATAACACCAGCATGCTGCCTCTCTAGTCTCCTGGGGGTTGTAGTTCACCACACCTCTATAGGGCATACACCAGTGTTTCCCAACCAGGGTGCCTCCAGACTTAGGGCATGCTGGGAGTTGTAGATTTGCAACAGCTGGAGGCACACTGGTTGGGAAACACTGGTGTAACATGATGTGTATGCTGAATAGGCTAGAACTGTGTTTCCCAACCAGTGTACCTCCAGCTGTTGCAAATCTACAACTCCCAGCATGCCCTAACTCTGTCAGGGCATGCTGGGAGTTGTAGTTTTGCAACAGCTGGAGGCACACTGGTTTGTAAACACTAGCATACACACACAACAGGGACTACAACTCCCAGCATGTGTTATTCAGGAGCCCCCCCCCTCCCCATATATAATGGGAGATTTATCAAAGCCTGTGCAGAGGAAAACTTGCCCATAGCAACCAATCAGCTTGCTTCTTTCATTTTTATGTAGGCCTGTGAAAAATGAAAGAAGCGATCTGATTGGTTGCTATGGGCAACTTGGTAAGTTTTCCTCTGCACAGGGTTTGATAAATCTCCCCCAAAGAGATAATTTCCAGTATGAGATTTATTCCCCTGCAGTCCATACATCCCCAGCCTCTTCTGTGTTCCTTCTCCTGTGCAGACCTGCATCCTTAGAATACAGAGCAGGGGGGAGGGGAGGTGAGGAGCTGTGTACTCAGCTGGATGAGATGAGGGGGCGTGGCTTATTTTTCTTATGCAGACAGGAAAAAAAAGCTGTGACATCTTGTCCACAACAGACTCAGAACTGTGGACAACAGTAAAAGAAAACCCTGTGAACTACAGAACTTCCTGCCCAACAAACAGGTAAGAAAAAATCGTACATGCTGCCAAAACATATAACACATGTATATTGCAAAAAAACTAAACTTACAAAGAAGATGCCATATAGTCAAAAAAAATTAACCACCGGAGTACCCCTTTAAATTAAGTGCTTAAAATTTTTTTTTCTCTGAACAAAAATTGTAAATTTTAGGAAAAAAAATGCAGAGTAGTTTGAAATTATTTGATTGCTGGATGTTGGTCTTAGCATTTTACTGAGAGGAGAAAAGTAAAAACAATTAACTAGTCGCACTCAGAAAATAGGCAAATATTATTTGTGATGAGGTAGAACATTAATAGTTATCAGATAGATAAATGTCAATTAAGAGAGTACATCTTATCACCTATCCACAGGATAGGAGATGTGTCTGATCGTGGGGGTCCTACTGATGGGACCCCTGCAATCTCCAGAACGGAGCCTTGCCCCTCCTCGTGCAAAGAGCGTGGTTGGTATGTCCCCTCCATATATCTCTATGGAAGAGCTCGTGATACACAAGTACAACACTCTCCACATTCAGACACTTTTCCCCTGTCCTGTGAATAGGAGGTGAAATGTAAAATGCTGGAGTACCCATTTAAAGTCAATTTGAGAAGACAGAAACAATCAAGTACTGTAATACTAACAAGATGGCGCCTAGCCACAACTGAACTAAACTGAAACCTTTCCGTGCTGCCCTCTAGAGGGCACATTGCTTTTTAAAGAAAATTGTATTCTCAGTATTTGAATTGTATTCCAGGATTTGCTTGTCTACAGGTGAGACTAGAGAACTTACAAAGATTCTAGGATGTCTTTACTGAAGGTCTAAATCTTATATACCATGTCAAAAGCAGATTATTATTATAAAACAACAAATTCCATACTCCTGGGAAAAATATGGCTTGGAGTTAAAAACCAATACCCCCCCCCCCTCCAGGACCTTCTCATATCTCTGTCCCACATAGGCCACAAAATATACAGAGGAGAACAGAAGTTATTGGTCTATTACAATTGAACCAGAATAAAAGAAATCCTACAAGTTTCTCTATGGGCCCGTTCACATTGAGGAATTCACGAGGAATTCTCTGCTTGAAAATATACAGCATCTCTTTTTCCCATAGATCTTAATGTATTTTGCTCTTTCTCATTCACACTGCGGAAATTCCGCTCGCGGAATTCCTCTCATCTTGAAGAGAAAGCATGTTCATTCTTCAAGCGGAATCTGCAAGCAGAATCCCATAGAACTCAATTGTAAAAAAAAATTCCACCCGACACTGTTTTCGCACGGAATTTGCGCAAAAATTCAGTGCAAAAAAAAAAGGGAAATTCTAATTGGTGGTTGTCATTCAGCAAAAAAAAAAAACAGTTTCCTCCTATATTTCCGCACGGAATTCTGCGTAAAAAAAAGAAAAAAAATACTCAGTGTGAACGGGGCCTAAAAGTGCTTGTATTGATGGAAGTTTTGGTTTATGTTTGTAAATAAGGCTACGTTCACACTGTCGGCTGTCTCCACAGTGTGAAGTTCGTTATTTTAGAATTTTAGAATTTTTTTCCAGTTTTTCTCTCCAAAAATAATGCTTCTTTTGAATACAAGGGGGTCCATCAGGACCTGTTATTTGCGGGTATGCTCCGGCAAAATTACAGACGGGAAAATGCAAAAAAATAAATAAAAAGGAGTTTGATGGCCGAATTTGCAGCATCATACCAGCAGTGTGAAAGGGGCCTTAGTGTGTAATTCTCTAGAAATTATCCCACAAATATTAAATATCTGTGAGAATGACTTCTCAAAAATACCCCTGTGCTTAGTTGTTACTACTTCTCATGGTAACCCCAGTATTCTCTCGATTTCATCTCTGAATGTCCAACTATTCTGTCCAGCTGATTTTTATGGATTACACTATAGCTGCAGACACTCCATCTCCCATTTACAAGAGGTAGTGTATGAATTGTTGTTTTGTTTGTCCCACAACTAAATATTTTTTGTTATATCAACCTCTTCTAAAGATCAAAGACTTTACAAAAGTCTTTACTATAATTACTAGGCGATTTAGAGCAGATCTTAGGGGACCTAGTTGTGGTCATTGATTGTTTGCACACAAGGCATACTAATCCATACATACTGTAGTATCACGTGTGTTTACAGTGAGTAATGATTGTGATAAGTCCATTCTGGAGGGTAAGGGTTTACTTTTACATACATATGTATATTTGTTTTATAAAACTAAGTTGAATAGAGTAAATGTAAGCAATCCCCCCAGGACCAGTGTTATTTCTGTACCACTGCTGATAATATTAAGACACCCTCTAGTAATTGGTATAGTGCAATGAAGGTATGGTGCCTATCTTAAAAAATGCTTCAGGTCTTACTCAGTAAGCTTTACATTCATTGTGGGGAATGCTCCTATGGGACTGTTTATAGAAGTATGTTACAGAAAAGTTCATAAGTAAAAGCCAAGACAGAAGTTGTCAAACCAACCTGATTTGTTTTTATCAAGAGAGGAATAGAAATCTGAAAAGAGGGTTGGTTGTGGATATAGTGTTTTATTTAATAAGGTCTGTATGTTTTAAAAGTATATTTTTGTATTTCAATAAAAACCTTGCTCAAGAACTGTATCCAAAGAGTTGTGATCAATGATTCCTACTCTGAGTGGTCCCCAGTTATAAGTAGTGTACCCCCAAGATGTGTTGGGTCTTCTGTTATTTAACATATTAAAGGGATATTCACAACTTGCAGTGGGCCAGCCACATGGGCCCCCCTCGAGAAGAGGGACCTGAGTCTCCCATTAGATTGAAGTGTCAGGTTGCAATCTATGGAAGGTATTATATTAAACAACCAGGAAGTTTTATCAATATGAGGGCAAAAAATATCTAATTTGCCCTCAGCAGCCAATTACTGCAAATTTTTCATTTTACCAGAGCTCATTAAAATATGCTAGCTGAGCTGTGATTGGCTGCTATTGGCAAATCACACCAGTCTTTATCTCTGACTGATTGGTAAATCTGATAAACAAAGCAAAAATGGTTATGAGAGTTCAAAAGAGACCAAGAAAATCCCAAATCTTATGATACACACTACCCTGTGTGTCAATACGTAATATATCCAAAAATATAATCATAAACAGTCCTACTAGGTTTAGGGATATGATGGAATAGAAGGTGAATAAACTACCGTATATACTCGAGTATAAGCCGAGTTTTTCAGCACGATTTTTCGTGCTGAAAACACCCCCCTCGGCTTATACTCGAGTGAACTCTCCTCCCTCAGTGGTCTTCAACCTGCGGACCTCCAGATGTTTCAAAACTACAACTCCCAGCAAGCCCGGACAGCCATCGGCTGTCCGGGCATGCTGGGAGTTGTAGTTTTGAAACATATGGAGGTCCGCAGGTTGAAGACCACTGCCCGGGCCATCGTCATCACCCAGCCCCCCCCTCCCCCTTTAGTTTTGTACTCCCCTCCGCTCGGCGGGACGTTCGGGTGAGCTGGTCTGGGCCATCTGTGCTGCAGGACCATCCGGTGGGGAGGGATGGTCGTTCCGGGCTGTCCATCTTCACCGGGTGGGCCTCTTCTTCGCGCCCGGCCCCGGAGTAATGATGTTGCCTTGACGACGACGCACAAGGACGTGTGTCTGGCTTTTAGCGCTTGCAGGGGGAGCTCATAGCTTTCCGCTTGCAACTTAATCGTTTCCAGCACCGCGGACGCATCTCATTCATTTAAAGCGCAGGTGGCCGGCATCTTAACCATTTATAGCGCAACGGCAGGCATCTTAATCATTTATAACGCAGGCGGGCGGCATCTTAACCATTTAAAGTGCAGCGGCCGGCAACTTAACCATTTAAACCCAGCGGCTGGCATCTCAGAGCAGTGCCGGGATCACACATGATTAGTTCCCCATGGAGGAGGAGGAGGGGGGGAATACCGTTAAATACAGTGGAACCGCCATAACTTACAAAAATACCATGATATGCATTTTTGGTCATACCGCCCAGCTCTAGTGTCCTCTGTAGGGCCCTTGTATTGGACCAGGGGTGTGAAAAAAAAAAAATACTACTTGTCCAAGGGACTAAAGTGGAACACAATCTACTTGTCCCTCAAGAAAATCCACTTGTCCTGGTAGATAAAATAATTTCAACCAAAATAGTAGATAAATAAGGTCTTTATTGGTTTCTGTACTTTTTTTTTCCCTCCTCGCCCTATAATAGCCATAACTCTTATTTTTCCATCTACAGGCCCATATGAGGCTTGTTTTTTGTGGGACCAATTACACTTTGTAATGACACCTTTCATTTTTTCATAACTTATGCGTGGAAACAAAATTATTTGGGAGGTGAAATTGAAAAAAAATGCAAATATAACTGACCCTATAACATTTTTATTTTTTCATATATTGGGCTGTATGAGGGCTCATTTTTGTATCTGTACCAATTTGGTATTGATCTGACTTTTTGAAAACTTTTTTACTTCATTTTTTCTGGGATATTATGTTATGAACATAAAACACAATTCTGTGATTTTTTTTTTTAATGTTAACGCCATTTACCATAAGGGATATAAAATTTTATTTTTTAATAGTTCAGACAATTACGCACGTGCCAATACCAAATATGTTTATTTTTATTATGTTTACATATTTGTAATGGGAAAAGGGGATGATATGAACTTTTAATATGGAAGGGGTGATGGGAGTTTTTTAAAGCTTTTATTAAACTTTTTTTTCAAATACACTTTATTAGGAGGAATCAGAAGATTCCTCATACAGATCAATGCAGTTCTATTGAACTCCATTGATCTGTGTTCATTTGTTTGAGCCTGCTCAAGGCAGGCTCAATCAAATGTAGATCTATGGGGCAGCCATGAATGCAGAGGTAAGCCTTCCAGCTACCTCCACAGTGGATCGCCCCCTCCGGATTGCACCACGGGGGGAAGACCATCGAGTATGGTTATAAAATCCCTTTAGACACCGCTGTCAACTTTGACAGCGGTGATCTAAAGGGTTAATAGCCGGCCTTGGTGATCGCTGCATGCCGGACTATTAGCGGCGGCCCCGGGCTACTGAATTCAGCCAGGAGTTGCAAGGTATGGTGCGGGCACGATTCCAGAGCACGCTCCATACACCCTGAGCGCGCCGGTGTGAGGTGCAGATTTGTGTCCCCTGCAAGTCTGTGTCCGCTCCAACACATCGACATTATTAAAAAATAAGAATAATAATAAAAAGAAGGGAAGTCAGTCCGCCCTGCTTGCCAGATACAGGGCTAAATCTATGAAAAATTCTCCTTCCTGGCGCCTGGAACTACATGTCCCAGGCAATAGGATTTCTACATCCCTGATTGGGCATACCATAGATTGATAAAAATACCATATACTCATAAAAACATACGGTATGTAGATAACTATCAAACAATATAAAATCCCCAACGGGCTGGATAATAGAGATGAGCGAACTTACAGTAAATTCGATTCGTCACGAACTTCTCGGCTCAGCGGTTTCTGACTTTTCCTGCATAAATTAGTTCAGCTTTCAGGTGCTCCCGTGGGCTTGAAAAGGTGGATACAGTCCTAGGAGACTCTTTCAAAGGACTGTATCCACCTTTTCCAGCCCACCGGAATGCTGAACTAATTTATGCAGGAAAAGTCAGCAACCGCCGAGCTGAGAAGTTTGTGACGAATCGAATTTACTGTAAGTTCGCTCATCTCTACTGGATATAGATATAATAATTAAGACTGGCAATGTGGTGGATAAGGTCCTGGGGAGCGTGCACTCCACTCTTGTAGTAAAGTCTTTACAGTATTAAGGTGAAGGTGGATAATTCTTCCAGCTTACTTAGGTTAGGGTATTGGAAATGGTAGGGATGGATGGCTAGACGCATTTCGGGGAGCCACGTCCCCTTTTTCAATAGCTGATGGCAACAATAGTATACCTGGCTCACTAGTCACACTGCCACTGTATCTTACATAAGATAAGAAATGCATTACTAAACATTTACTTATTGACTTATCGTGGAATTACATCTTGGAGTGGTACTGAAGATTATACCTACAGCGCTGCATACGCTTGATAAATGAGACCTTGCCAGCAATACAAGACATTGCCAGTCTTAATTATTCTACTCCCAGCCTGCCCGTTGGGGATTTAATATTGTATGCTTATTTCCATATGTTTTTATGAGTATATGGTATTTTGTATTATTTTATCAGTCTATGGTATGTCCAATGCAAGAGCCCTGCAGAGGATACCATAGCATAAGTATTAATAAATAGTGATATTATATTTCATGCACTCTTTCTTCCAGTTTATTCACCTTCTATTCTATCCTATTCCTAAACCTAGTAGGACTGTTTATGATTGTATGATTGGTAAATCTGCCCCAGATATTTTTGGGCATTCATTTGGCAAAAAAGGTTCAATGATTATAAGAGGAAAATTTAAAGGGATACTCCGCCCCTAGACATCTTATCCCCTATCCAAAGGTTAGGAGATAAGATGTCAGATCCCCGGGGTCCCGCTGCAGGGGACCCTGGGGATCGCTGCTGCAGCACCCCGCTATTATTACTGCGCAGAGCGAGATCACTCTGCACGTAATGACGGGCAATACAGGGGCCGGAGAATAGTTAGGTCACGGCTCCGCCCCTCGTGACGTCACAGCTCGCCCCCGTCAATACAAGTCTATGGGAGGGGGCATGGCGGTCATCACGCCCCCTGCCATAGACTTGCATTAACTCCTTAAGGACCAAGGACGTACAGGTACGTCCTTGGTCCTGCTCCCGTGATATAACGCGGGGTTACACGGTAACCCCGCATCATATCACGGCGGGCCCGGCGTCATAGTGAAGCCGGGACCCGCCGCTAATAGCGCACAGCGCCGATCGCGGTGCCGCGCGCTATTTACCCTTTAGCCGCGTGCTCAGAGCTGAGCCGCGGCTAAAAGTGAAAGTAAAAGCATCCCGAACAGCTTACAGGACAGCGGGAGGGCCCCTACCTGCCTCCTCGCTGTCCGATCGCCAAATGACTGCTCAGTGCCTAAGATCCAGGCAAGCGGCAGAATCATCGATCACTGGTTTCCTGTGAGAAACCAGTGATCAATGATAAAGATCAGTGTATGCAGTGTTATAGGTCCCTATGGGAGCTATAACACTGCAAAAAAAAGTGAAAAAAAAGGGAATGAATATCATTTAACCCCTCCCCTATTAAAAGTTTGAATCACCCTCCTTTTCCCATAAAAAAAAAACCAGTGTAAAGAAAAATAAACATATATGGTATCACCGCGTGCGGAAATGTCCGAATTATAAAAATATATCATTAATTAAACCGCTCGGTCAATGGCGTACGCGCAAAAAAATTCCAAAGTCCAAAATAGTGCATTTTTGGTCACTTTTTATATAATTTAAAAATGAATAAAAAGTGATCAATAAGTCCTATCAATGCAAAAATGGTACCGTTAAAAACTTCAGATCACGGCGCAAAAAATGAGCCCTCATACCGCCCCATACACGGAAAAATAAAAAAATTATAGGGGTCAGAAGATGACAATTTTAAACGTATTAATTGTCCTGCATGTAGTTATGATTTTTTCCAGAAGTACGACAAAATCAAACCTATATAAGTAGGGTATCATTTTAATCGTATGGACCTACAGAATAAAGATAAGGTGTCATTTTTACCGAAAAATGTGCTACGTAGAAACGGAAGCCCCCAAAAGTTACAAAACTGCGTTTTTTTTTTCCAATTTTGTCGCACGATGATTTTTTTTTCCGTTTCGCCGTAGTTTTTGGGCAAAATGACTGACGTCATTACAAAGTAGAATTGGTGGCGCAAAAAATAAGCAATCATATGGATTTTTAGGTGCAAAATTGAAAGAGTTATGATTTTTTAAAGGCAAGGAGCAAAAAACGAAAATGCAATAACGGAAAAACCCCTGGTCCTTAAGGGGTTAAGGGGACGGGCCGTGATGTCATGAGGGGCGGAGCCATGATGTCGCGCTTCTTCGCCCCTGTATCGCCCGTCATTACGCACAGAGCGTACTCTCTCTGCGCAGTGATGATGGCGGGGTGCCGCAGCAGCGATCCCGGGGGTCCCCAGGAGCGGGACCTCGGCGATCTAACATCTTATCCCCTATCCTTCAGATAGGGGATAAGATGCCAGGGGCGGAGTACCCCTTTAAGGCCATAGAATTAACAGAATTCAATGTCAAGGAGCTGCTTCTTAGGCCAGCAGGATATTGTCACATACTGTCAGTATGCATGGACGCATAGGACAAGGGACATACCGTAATATTCCTGCTTTTTATGAAGCATTTTCAGGTGATTATCTGGAATATGCAATTCAGTTCTGGGCACTGGTTCATAGAATAGGATGTCCTGGAGTTTGAAAAGGTGAATAGAAAAATAAAATAAACTGTTGACTGCATGGAGGATCTTAGGAAAAAAAAGATGTCATGTTTTCTTGGGGATTCTACATGAAACAGCTTTTTACCTTATTTGTTGTAAATTTTTATACTTTAATCATTAAATAATTGCGTTCCCATTTCGGGCCTGTTCACGTAACTTAAGCCAGAGGAAACATAAAGAACCTATTGGGATGCCCAAACTGTACCTACCCCAACATACATTTAGCTTCGTCAGGGGGCGTGGCTAACATATCTGCCACACCTTCTATATACAGCTGAACAACCAATCAAAATAAAACAACAATGATAAACATGCTAAACCTTCAATCACAATACTCAAGAATCACCCCTTACACTCCTGAGATGGACTAGGCAGCATCCTCGGTGCAAATGGTGGCAGCCTACTCCTCTTCCGCCCCATGGACTTAGTGGTGATCAGCTGACCGATACTTTTGGTCTAAGCTGCATCACATGATGAAGTAACCCGATCATGTGATCGCTAGTATTATAGGCTGATCACATAATACAGGAAGATAGTTACATGACCGTTCGTGTATGGAAGGGCCTGCGCATGCTCAAAACACAAACCGACAGGACACAAAACCAAACAAGAAACAGAACAAGAGGAGACTCGCCTAGATGAAAGGCAGTGGACAAAGTGAGTTACACACCACTACAATAGCACCCACATGTGATCACAGCTGTGTACAAAGAACATTAAGAAGACATGTTAAGTATAAAAAAGTTATTGAAAAAATTAAGAGGAAAAATGAAAAAATAAAATCTGTACTGATGAGTTGATAATGGGAAATAATGCAAAACAAATGTGAGTTATGAAAAAAATAACAGATGTAAAGTGAATGGGTGAAGTGCGTGCAGGAAATGAGAAATAAAAAAAACAAGGGGGAATAAATATTTGTTAAAAATTATGCCAATCAATAAAAACTATAATAATAATGACAAGTGGGAGTAAAAAGACTAAGGTGATAAACAAATTGTTAATGGATAAAAAATTGTAACACACTGGCACTGTGGACAACATGTGCAAAAAATATCAGATAAATGATGCACAATATATGATATATTTTATTATACAACATGATATCTATAATAAAGTGGCCATGTAATTATTACAGAATAGCAGTTGTCATAAAGTGTAGCAGCAAATATAATATAAAACATTATCAACAAACCAATGTGACACAAAAAATAATACCCAAGAGGAAAAATAAGTACATGTGAAGAGAGCACCACAATAACAAAAATATTACAACCAAGGTAATAGCGAAAAACAAACCGGTGAGTAGTACAACAACAGTTGTAACAAATCCCAGGTCTAAATAAAGAAGACAAACTAAAGTGATAGTAAAGGTGAGAATTGTAATAAAGTACATGAAACATAGAAGGCCAGGCACATGGAGTACAATACGTCAATAAAAAAAGGAGTCCTTTAAGTATAAAAAAAAAAAGTCTGAACGGCATAAAGGAATGACATGGAGGGCTTTAAAAGGAGGTCAACTTGTCCACTGTCTTTGTAAGTACATCTATGCGAGTCTCCTCTTGTTTGGTTTTGTGTCCCATCTTGTTTTGTGATTTGCGCATGGGCGGGCCCTTCCATACACGAGCTGTCATGTGACCACCTTCCTGTATCATGTGACAAGCGATCTCATGATCAGGTTTATTCATAATGTGATGCAGCTTAGCCCGGAAGTAACGGTCGGCTGATCACCGCTTAGTCTGTGGGGCGGGAGATGTGGAGGCATTGGTGCCTAGGAAGATACAGCGTAGTCCATCTCAGGTGTGTAAGGGGTGATTCTCGAGTATTGTGATTGAAGGTTTAACATGTTTATCGTTAATTTATTTTGATTACTTGTTCAGTTGCATATAGAGGTGTGGCACACCCCCTGACGAAACTTACAATAGCGAAATGTATGTTCAGGTAGGTACATGTGGATTGGGCATCACAATAGTTTCTTTATGTTGCTTTCTCTGGCTCTGTTCTTGTACATTTTTTAAGTATTGTCACTTATCCTGCTTTCTTTGAGTCTATGTATATAGCTCAATGACTTTATATGGTGATTTTTTTTCTTACCTTTTGCTTTGTACACTGCATGTTTTATTGCATCCTGAGGTCCTATATTTAGCTATATGTATCCTCATGTTTGTACTCTGGTGTCCACTTAGTTCTATTGTTTTATATGTATTTTATGATTTATTTAATAAAAAAATATTTTGATGTGAGTAATTGATTCGTCTATGTGCACTTTCCATTGTTAGTTACTAAGGTTTTTTTTTCTTTTTCTGTGAACATAATTTGTTGGTGTACATCACTTCTACCAGCTTATCTGTAACGTATCTGTAAAAGGGGACAAATAAAACCTCAGCTTGCTTCATGAGCCATGGCCTGGTTGGTGTTATTATTTTGGACTTTCTAGTGGACAAAAAAGGGGTATACTGTCCAAGAAATTGGACAGAAGTAGGGAATGGGGTGTGCAATATGATATATATATATATCATATTGCACACCCCATTCCTTGCTTCTGTCCAATTTCTTGGACAGTATACCCCTTTTTTGGTACGTTCGCATGTTCAGGATCTGCTGCTTATTTTTGCTTCATATTTTCTGCAGCTGATTTTCCGGCCCATTGAAGTTAAAGGGGTTATCCGCCATAAGGTGATTTTAGTACGTACCTGGCAGGCAGTAATGGACATGCTTAGGAAGGATCTGCGCTTGTCTTGGGGCTAAATGGCTATGTTGTGAGATTACCATAACATCGTGGCTAGCTTTTTGTGAACTGGTGTGAACTTTTTTTTTTTTTTTACTACAAATCCCATTTTCCTCCCTCCCACACATCAGCCACCCCACCCATTGAAACATAAATGAGCTGCATCCATTTAAAAGACCTGTGGTTTTCAATCAGGATGCCTACAGCTGTTGCAATAGTTGCAGATTGATCTCTCCCACAGTGGCCTTACTGTGCAGATCTCCGCCTTCTCCCTCAGTATGCTGTCTACTCACATCTCCCCTAGAATTAGCAAAACTGCAACTCCCAGCTTGTCTTTACTGAAAGTAGTGGGACACAAGCTGATAGTGGGAGGATTTTTCCTCCAGCTTTGAGCCCTGTCAATCAAGGAAGTGTGTCCATGACACATGGACACAGTAAGACTAGTATGTGTCCAAGAGGGCAGGGGAGGCAGTTGTTTGACTGGCTTTTTCAGTATGAAATGCTAGGGATCGGCCGATATTATTGACAGATATTCACGATTTTGGGCATTATCGGTATCGGCAATTACCTTGCTGATATGCCGGAATATCGGTATAAGTTATCGGCTATCGGCCTGAAAGGTCGCAGATTATCAGTATCGGCCCTAAAAGATCGATATCGGTCGATCCCTATGAAATACTGAACATTTTCTAATGAAAGCAATTGCAAAACCTATTGGTTATACATGCTTTACAACATATCAAAAGTTTTTGTATCTGACAGTGCCCATGTAAGTGTGCACACACACGTTATTGCTCCTTTTATTTTTTAATGGTGTCTGAAAAAAATTAAAGAAACATCTGGTTGCTAAGTGCAACTGAACCACTTTTGCTCTACACAGGTTTTGATAAAGCTCCCCTTTAGTCTCTAAAAATAACTTGGTTAGGTTATGCTGAAATAGAGCCTGTGGCTGTAACCAAGGAAAGTTAATGAGAGGAGAGAGCAAAATAAATTGTGAGACTGTATAGGAAGTGGGTGTGTCAGCGTATTTTATTTAAAATATACATACCGTATATACTCGAGTATAAGCCGACCCGAATATAAGCAGAGGCCCCTAATTTTACCCCAAAAACCCAGGAAAAGTTATTGACTCGACTATAAGCCTAGGGTGGGAAATACATTATCCCCCCCTGTAATCATCCAGACCCCCGTCATCATCCTCCCCCCCCATCATCACCGCCTGTCAATCCCTTCATCAGTAGCCATCGGCTAATCAGGCATGCTGGGTGTTGTAGTTTTGAAACCTCTGGAGGTCCGCAGGTTGAAGACCACTTCGGCCTTCGTCATCATCCAGCCCCTCATTTGTTTTGTACTCACCTCCCCTCGGTGGGAAGTTAGGGTGAGCTGGTCTGGGCCATCTATGCTGCAGGGACCGTCCGGTGGGGAGGATTAGTCATTGCGGGCTGTCCATTTTCACCGGGGGGGGCATGAACGTCCCTGTGCGTCGTCGTCAAGGCAACATCACTAGTCCGGGGCAGGGCCCGCAGGGCCCGAAGCATGGAGAAGAGGCCCCCCCCCCCCCCCCGGTGAAAATGGACAGCCCGCAACGACTATCCCTCCCCACCGGACGGTCCCTGCAGCATAGTTGGCCGAACCAGCTCACCCTAACTTCCCGCCGAGGGGAGGTGAGTACAAAACATCTGGAGGTCCGCAGGTTGAAGACCACTGATGAAGGGATTGACAGGCGGAGAGTTCACTCGAGTATAAGCCGAGGGGGGCGTTTTCAGCACGAGAAATCGTGCTGGAAAACTCTGCTTATACTCGAGTATATATGGTATATACAAGTCTCTACTACAACCAAACTTGCCAACCTCTGTTCACGTAGTTTACCAAATGGCTGCAAAGCGCTTGGCAAATGTGGTTCTGGCTCTGTCAGAAACGGTAAACTATAACTTGATAGATTTTACACACAACTGCAGGGAATTAATGCACCCCATAATGTTTAGACTACTGTGTGTTAGTTTATAGCACCACTAGCATACACTTGGAGTCTGCCGAAGTCACAAATCCTGCCAACTTTAACAGAGCTTCAAAATGACTGAACAAACTACTCAACACCATGGGAAGTGGATACTGCCTAGGTTTGTTTCTTGTTTTTCTTTTTCTTTTAGGGTAAGGTTTTTGTGTTTCAGCAATAAACCGGTATGCTGCATTTTTTTCGGATACCGGTGAAATAGTGTAGTTAAGGTGTCATGACATGTTTATATTATGGGACAGTTTTTATTAGATTAGACTGCTTAGAAGTGCACTATACTACCTGAATATTGTTTTGGTGTAGCTTTGTGTGCTGGGAACATGTAATATGCTTTGATGTGTCCATAATTACTAGACAGATAAAGACAATTAGTACTTACAATACAAAATATAGTAAAAATGCATGTAAAGTAGTGTTATGTTTATGGTATACACACAGGTCAATTAGGTTACATGCATAAACATAAGGTTCTGACTAGACAGGTGCCAAACAGTCTTTTTTTTTTTACCAGATTTATTAATGGCATGATGGATATTTTCTTTTTTTTATCTGATGTGTATAACAGATTCATTGGCTCTGATGGATCACTTAGACTAATAATGGATTTGTATGTTTTGCGGTAGAATAGTGAAGCAGGGTATGATGGTTTGTCAATCAGAATGCAAGCATGACGCTAGTGTGGGTAGAGCCTGTGTGCTACAATGTAACAATACTCACATGCTCACAACTCGTACATTGCATGCATTTTGTATTGTGTATACCTGCCATTATTAACTTTGAGAATGTGGTTTAACCAGTTAAACTATGGCAGGTTTTTTGGGCCCATAGGTCAAATCTATTGATTTATGTTAAAACAGGTCAGTGCGGTAAATGTATTTCTATAGTTTTTAAGTAGTTTGTATCTTCAGCGCATATAGACCCCCTACAGTCTCAATGGTAACAAACTTGCTTCTATGTGTCCTTTGTTGCTACTAAGAATTAGTGGACTGCTTGCTGATGATCATGCCTCCTCTTTGGTATAGCTGAGATGGAAAGATTAGCTAGTAAACCTGATTGAGAGTAATAATAATACCTGAGAATAAGGCTGATGTCAGCGCATGCATGCTCTGTACAGATTTGCAGAATATTTTAGTGCTATATTTTACAACATTTAAGAGAATACAGATTATTATATGCAAAGGTTTGCCTGACAATTTGCATTGTTTTCTAATACAGGCACTGACCTCAGATCATAAGCATCAAGACTTTCCAGAGATTTAGTGAAATGTGGCTAGACTAACATCAGGTCCATTAACTGGGTGTATTTTGTATATGTGTGTCAACACATACAGGTATTAAGGACCCCATCAGAATATAGGGGGAGATTTATTAAAACCTGTGCAAAGGAAAAGTTGCTTAGTTGCCCATAGCAACCAATCAGATCTCTTCTTTCCTTTTTAACAAGGCCTCTGCAAAATGAAAGAAGTGATCTGATTAGTTGCTATGGGCAACTCAGCAACTTTTCCTGTGAGGGGGATATTTATCAAGAAAAGAAAAAGGAGAAGAAAAGTTGCCCAGTTGTCCATAGCAACCAATCAGATTGCTTCTTTAATTTTCAACAAGGCCTCTGAAAAATAAATGAAGCAATCTGGTTGCTATGGGCAACTGGTCAACTTTTCATCTGCATAGGTTTTGATAAATCTCCCTCTGAATGTTAGGGTATGATCACACAGGCAAACAAATAGCCCCCCCATACTTTTTGGTTATGGAAACTATAGCCTGCACTTTTGAGTCATGCCCCAAAAAAAGTATGCAAGCAAAAAAAGTTGTAACATTGGGGGAGCTTTTTCAAAACAAGTTGACAGGTTGCCCATAGCAACCAATCAGATCGCTTCTTTCGTTTTTCAGAGGCCTTTTCAAAAATGAAATAAGCGATCCAGTTGGTTGCTATGGGTAACCAGTCAACTTCTCCTCTACACAAGTTTTGATGAATCTCCCCCAATGTTCTTTCTGTTAGTGTCAATGAACCAGGGAATACAGTGGTTTTAATTTTTCCTGGGATCTCACCTAATACCAGCAACGTAGTAAACTGAAGTGAGCATGGCCTTAGTAATGAAAGTTTCTCAACGGTCATAAAAATGTTTTCTTATTGTGATTTCCACATTACAAAGGTGTGGAAGGGTATATGAAAGCTCAGATCACAAATGTATGTCACTTGTTGGAGAAGGCTGACCTCTAGAGGGATAGAGCTTAACTAAAAATAATAATAATAAAAAAAGCACATATGCAATGTGGGATTAACTAAAAAAAGTAAAGGGTCCTGTTCTTGAACTCTTTATTTCCCAAAATTTAAATCAGATTGAAATCAAAAAATGTATTTGTTTTTCTTAAAACTGTTTTAATTTGATTCTTCATAGGAAAATGCCTTGCTGGTTCGGGAAGTAGAGGTAGATAAAGTAAACAGTCTGGAAAGGAAACAAGTAGAAGCAATTAAAAAACTTTGGGAGGACCCCGGGATCCAGGAGTGCTATGATCGGAGGAGAGAGTACCAGTTGTCGGACTCTGCTAAATAGTAAGTGTACCATAATAGTTGACATATTCTGCAGAAAGGCTGGCATCCACGGGTCCAGTGTTAAGCTCTAACAAGATACTAAAGGCCCTAAATATCTGTATGCCCTTTTTTCCAAGGGGCTATGTGTGGTACAGAAAGGTTCATAGGATGTTATGGGCTGCAAAGTTGGAATCCTGGATACACATTTGTGCATGAACATTGTTTGCTATTAATTCGTTTGCCAGTTATTTTACATAATTTTTGTTGTTTTTCCCCCCTCCTTAGCTACCTTAGTGACATAGATCGCATTGCTGTTAATGGCTACATTCCCACCCAACAAGATGTACTTAGAGTCAGAGTGCCTACTACTGGAATCATTGAGTATCCTTTCGATTTAGAGAATATTATTTTTAGGTAAGTTCTCTTAAAACTGTGTGTGGAAATGAGGTGAATGAACATTTGGTAGACCTCGGGGGTTAGGCATATGTATATGTCCTAGGCCAGGGGTCGGCAACCCCTGGCCATCGGGGTGTGATTGGCATGCGAGCGAGTGCTGACCTGGGGGCAGTCCCAGGGCACGGTCACTTTAAACAGTTGCAGCTGCTAAAAGATATGGCATGGGGACATTGGAAGATGTGTCCATCCCCCTTCCTCTCCCTGCCCGGTTATTGCTGTGCTGCAAACAACTTTAGAGAGAGGAGAGAGTTTTCTATCTCTTCCTCCCCATCACCTTTCAGCTGCCATGCTCCACTGTCTGTCGGCAGCATGGAAGGGGGAGGGAGATCGCTTTGTGCTCTGTGCTGGCCGCAATTAGATATCTGAAGGAGGTCAGGGCTCACTGCTACAGACCAGTAAGTCGCCTGTATGTTTCTGTGGAATACACTTAGCTCAGCTCCTGGCTCTGACAGCAGCTTTCCTGCCCCAGAGACAGGTTCTGGTCTCTGTCAATCTATAGATCCCCATAACTGTGTTATCTATAGATTCCCCAAAAACAGTGTTCATTCACAGCTCCCCCATAAGTGTGTCATTCACAGCTCCCCCATAAGTGTGTCATTCACAGCTCCCCCATGAGTGTGTCATTCACAGCTCCCCCATGAGTGTGTCATTCACAGCTCCCCCATGAGTGTGTCATTCACAGCTCCCCCATGAGTGTGTCATTCACAGCTCCCCCATGAGTGTGTCATTCACAGCTCCCCCATGAGTGTGTCATTCACAGCTCCCCCATGAGTGTGTCATTCACAGCTCCCCCATGAGTGTGTCATTCACAGCTCCCCCATGAGTGTGTCATTCACAGCTCCCCCATGAGTGTGTCATTCACAGCTCCCCCATGAGTGTGTCATTCACAGCTCCCCCATGAGTGTGTCATTCACAGCTCCCCCATGAGTGTGTCATTCACAGCTCCCCCATGAGTGTGTCATTCACAGCTCCCCCATGAGTGTGTCATTCACAGCTCCCCCATGAGTGTGTCATTGACAGCTCCCCCATGAGTGTGTCATTGACAGCTCCCCCATGAGTGTGTCATTGACAGCTCCCCAATAAGTGTCATTGACAGCTCCCCCATAAATGTGTCATTGACAGCTCCCCCCATAAGTGTGTCATTGACAGCTCCCCCCATAAGTGTGTCATTGACAGCTCCCCCCATAAGTGTGTCATTGACAGCTCCCCCCATAAGTGTGTCATTGACAGCTCCCCCCATAAGTGTGTCATTGACAGCTCCCCCCATAAGTGTGTCATTCACAGTTCTCCCCATAAGTGTGCCATTCACAGCTCTCCCATAAATTTTTTTTATTTTTTTTTGGCACAGCACTACCAAAAGGTTGCCTATCCCTGTCCTAGGCTTTGACTCATGCAACCAAAATTCATCTTTTTGTAAAATTGTTTGCTGAATCCAAAGACTAATGTATGATAGAAATAAGGCTTACATAGTTACATAGTTAGTACAGTCGAAAAAAGACATACGCCCATCAAGTTCAACCAGGGAATTGAAGGGTAGGGGTGTGGCGTGATATTGGGGAAGGGATGGGATTTTATATTTCTTCATAAGCATTAATGTTGTTTTGTTCCAAGAATGTATCTAACCCTGTTTTAAATGTATTAATCGTTCCTGCTGTGACTAGTTCCTGAGGTAGACTGTTCTATAAGTTCACAGTTCTCATGGTAAAAAAGGCGTGTCACCCCTTGAGACTAAACCTTTTCTTCTCCAGACGGAGGGAGTGCCCCCTCGTCATTGGGGGGGGGGGGGGGGTTAACCTGGAACAGTTTTTCTCCATAATTTTTGTATGGGCCATTAATATACTTATATACATTTATCATATCCCCCCTTAAATGTCTCTTCTCAAGACTAAACAATTGTAACTCCTTTAATCGCTCCTCATAGCTAAGATGTTCCATGCCCCATATTAGTTTAGTTGCGCGTCTCTGCACCCTTTCCAGCAACACAGTGTCCCTTTTATGGACTGGTGACCAAAACTGAACAGCATATTCCAGGTGAGGCCGTACCAATGCTTTATAAAGGGGGAGTATTATGTCCCTGTCCCTTGAGTCCATGCCTCTTTTGATACATGACAATATCCTGCTGGCCTTAGAAGCAGCAGCCTGACATTGCATGCTATTCTGTAGTCTGTGATCTACAAGTACACCCAGATCCTTCTCTACCAGTGACTCTGCCAGTTTAATCCCCCTAAGACATACGATGCATGCATGTTATTAGTACCCAGATGCATAACTTTACATTTATCCACATTAAACCTCATTTGCCAAGTGGATGTCCAGACACTTAGTCTATCCAAGTCATCTTGTAACCTATACACCTCCTCTATAGACTGTACCGTGCTACAAAGCTTAGTGTCATCTGCAAAGATAGAAACAGAGCTGTTAATGCCATCCTCTATATCATTGATAAATAAATTAAACAACAGCGGGCCCAGTACTGAACCTTGGGGTACACCACTAATAACAGGGGACCAATTAGAGTACGAATCATTGACCACCACTCTCTGGGTACGATCCATGAGCCAGTGTTCAATCCAGTTACAAACTAAAGTTTCCAAGCCCAAAGACCTTAACTTATCTGTCAGACGTCTGTGAGGAACAGTATCAAATGCTTTAGCAGAATCCAGAAACACTATATCCACAGCCATTCCTCTGTCAAGGCTTCTACTCACCTCTTCATAAAAGCAAATTAGATTGGTTTGACAACTTCTATCCTTAGTAAACCCATGCTGGCTATCACTTATAATACAATTATCCCCTATGTATTCCTGTATGTAATCCCTTATAAATCCTTCAAACAATTTACCCACAATGCATGTTGAACTATAATTTCCTGGGGAAGACCTAGAGCCCTTCTTGAAGATTGGTACCACATTCGCCTTGCGCCAGTCCCTTGGCACAATACCAGACACCAGAGAATCTCTAAATATCGTGAACAAGGGTACAGATATTACTGAACTTACCTCTCTAAGATCTCTTGGGTGTAGTCCATCCGGTCCTGGAGATTTGCTTACATTTACTTTACTTAACTAACCTTGTACCATCTCTACATTAAGCCAGTTCAGTACATTACATGATCTGTCGGCGGCATCCTCTTTCCTTCTGTTCTCCATCTGGCTCATACAGCCATGACTACTTCTTCCATCCAAAACCCACCACTGCAGCATCTGCAGGACAAACCTAGTTTCTTACATTATAAGTTATTTATTTACCTTTTAACAAGCAGCTTTATTTCTAAAATGTTTTAAACCACTTTGTTCCCATAACCATGTATTTATTCATAATGATAGTATTTGTCTTGACATACAGGATGGTGGATGTCGGTGGTCAGAGATCAGAAAGAAGGAAGTGGATTCACTGTTTTGAAAATGTTACTTCCATAATTTTCCTCGTGGCATTAAGTGAATATGATCAAGTTCTTGCAGAATGCGATAATGAAGTAAGTCTGAAGCATTTTAGTAAGTGATGAGTATATATGTGACTTTTTCTGAAGTCTTTTGTATATCACATGTATTTGTATATTTTTGCATGAAATTAAATATTGTTCTAAGATTTCCTATATAATGCATTTATGTACAATATTTTTGTAAATATAATAAAAAAATTAATAAAAAGTCTGAAGCATTATACATAGCATAAATATTTTTTCAGTGTTAGTTATTATTGTTGTGTTATTTTGACTAACTTTTTGCCACTAGAACAGCTGTTCACCATAAGTTCCAACTTGAGTATGCTCTGCTGTTTTAACAGCATCTAGAGATATGCTTTACAGCAAGCATCCTGGATATAAACATAATGGTCTGGCGCAGATGCTATTGACATGAATGGGGTTGTTTTCTAGGAATGCTGTGTGAGCTGTAACATGAGGTCAATCAACAGGGCCCCTCCTGAGCTCTGAATATAAACTATTGTAAGGATCCTATCTTATCTATCTACTGGTGTCACCTTTTAATGTAATGCTGTCTCTGATGATATGGAGGAGACTGCTGAATAGTGATATGTACAGAACAGGAATTCTCAGCTGAATATTAGCCCTAGTGGCTAGACTAAAAACTCCAAGATTATTTTAGAATATAGACCAGTACTTCTCAACATATAAATCACCTCCTAGTTCAGGGGTAGGCAACCTTTTTGTAGTGCTGTGCCCAAATTTTTTTCGTAGTCCCTTGGTGTGCCGGCAATATAGGTGTGGCTTGTTGTGGCTGTGGCTTGCTGTGGGGTTTATGGGGGTGTTGCTTGTCACACATAATACAGACCCCAATCGTGTTGCACAATAATATACAGTTACATTAACTGACTCACAATTCACGTCTTTTACTGTCGTCGGCGTCCTCTTTCCTTCTGTTCTCCATCTGGCTCAGACCACCATGACTACTTCTTCCATCCAAAACCCATCACTGCAGCATCTGCAGGACAAACCTCTTAGTTTCTGCATTTTTCCAGTGCACTCCCCATAAGTGCAGAATTCAGTGGAGTTTATTCCATTCCAAACAGTGTTACTTAGCAGGCCACGTTTCATCGACCTGTCATTTGCCTTTGTCAAGCACGAGAATTGACACAAAATAGCCTGTTCTGTAACAATGTCTGAAATTGAATAAACTCCACTGAATTCTGCACGTTATACTTTGGTGTGCTGTGATTTTCCTTGTAAATAGGTAGCCAAGTAGGTAGGTAGCTTTGCATGTAGGTAGGGAAGTAGATATGGAGGTAAGTTCATAGGTAGGTAAGTAGGTAGCTGTGTATGTAGGTAGCTGGGTAGCTAGATAGGTAGGCGGGGTAGGTAGTTAGGTGATTACTTTGCTATGTAGGTAAGTAGCTATGTAGGTAGCCAGGTGGCTAAGTAGGTGGGTAGGTAGCCAGGAAAGTAATAAGGTAGTTGGCCAGGTAGGGAAGTAGCCAGGCAGGTAATTAGGTAGGTTGCCAGGAAGGGAAATGGCCAGGAAAGTAATTAGGCAAGTAGCCAGGTAGGGAAATAGCCAGACAGGTAACTAGGTAGGTAAGTAGCCAGTGTAACACCACATCCAAATCATCACCCTCCCTCCTTTCCTGTCACCTGCACCCCCTCTCTCTCATCTTCACCCCCACCCACTCACTTGTCCCTCTCCCACTCACCAGCCCCCTCCTTCTCACCTGCACCACCTCCTTTTCATCTGCACCCCCTCCTTCTCACCTGCAGCCCCCTGCTGAAGCCAGTATGATAAAAAATAAATAAATAAACACTTTTACTCACCTATTTCCCACGCAGCGATCCCATGGGCAGCACAAACTGGCTGCATTCTTCTGCTACAGTGCAGGCGCTGATGAGTGACATTGCCGACCCCTGCCCTAGTAGATAGTGAGGGTACAGCTGGGCAGGCAGCTGTTACTGAAGTGATTTTTAAGATGTACAGTCCTTTCTTTGGATGCAGCAATCTTTGGTTCATAAACATTATTAACTCCTTTTTTAGGGTGTAAAGAGCAAGGTTTTTAATTTCCGCAATGACTTTCCCAAGCATCACCTTATTCTGTCAAGTGAGGCCCCAGTAGAAAAAGTTTGAGAAGCCCTGATCGGAATATACATAGTAGAAGCCCCTAGACAGGAATATAGAATAAATAAAAAAATCTTTTAAACAATGTTCAAAAACAAAATATTATTATTTTTCTTTTGTCAGTGTGTTTAAAAGTAATTTATTTTTTCTTTAGTTTTGCTTACATTTAACATATTTATACTATAGCTGGGGGGGGTTGATAAATTTGGTGTACGTAAGCAAAAAACAATAAATCACTGCAGAACACCATTTTTTTATGATTCCTCCTCTCCTCTGCGACATTTTGAAAGTGCTCTCCAACAGCAGTTTTGTAAGCCAGGTCTGAGCTGGTGTAGATTTGCAGTGTTTTGGAGGGGTTTTCGACTTTTAGTGCGACATTCTTACTTATCCGTTATCCGTAGCAAAGTAAAAACTGAAATTGACTTGAAATGTTGTTTGCAGGTTTTTTTGCTTACTGGAAAAAGTCGCAAATAAACAACATTTCAAGGCGACATTTCAAGCTCCCAGTGTAGGCAAAAAGAAAGCCTCAAAGGCAATTATACATATCCCTGTATGTCATTTTACACATTCCTTTGTTTCATGATGCTCTTCAAAATATATGGCTTTACTTTTTTATAGTTATTTATTTATAAAATTTTTTGTTTGTTCTTTGTTTTTTAAAGAACCGAATGGAAGAAAGCAAAGCCTTGTTCAGAACCATCATAACCTACCCCTGGTTCCAGAATTCTTCAGTCATTCTTTTTCTTAACAAGAAGGATCTTTTAGAGGAGAAAATCCAGTTCTCACATTTAATTGACTACTTTCCAGAGTTTAATGGTAAGCAACAGTTGTTACTTGGTCTTCAGACGTTTGCTAGAACAGAGTTAGACTTATAAATTTATCTCCAGTGAGGAATTGAGAATATACTTAGGGTATCTGATGAGAAGGAAGCTTTCTATATTTCTGCTGACAAAAAGACAAAAGCTTATTTTTCTGATTTATAAAAAGAGGTTCTAAATCTGCTAATAGGGTTTAGAAAATCTTATGAGTTCGGTGGTGAAGTACAAGGAATAGTTTGTAGCCCCTAGTTGATAGTGCCTAAAGATTTAGCCCTACTGTTAAGCTCAAACCTTGACTGTGGAATAGTCAAATCAAGTTGACAGAATCTAGTCCTCCATTAGATAATATATTGTAGACCATGATAACAACCAATAACAGCTCGCTTATCTCTTAAAATGAGGAAAGATCTGTCTTGTAATCATTCGTAGCCTTTGTTGCTCCAGTAGAGACAGGCTCATTTCACACTATGAGCATTCATCCGTCATCAAACATCCGTTTTCTGTGTAAAAACGGATGTATCATAACGGGTGCTAACGGCTGAATAAATATTCATCCGTTAAGACCCGTTATAACATCCATCATGTATGGCCGTAACACCTCTGCCTACAGACTTCCACAGCCGAGACTACTACTCCTCCCATCATGGACCAGACTTGTTTCCATGATGGGAGTAGTAATTCACTGGCTGCGGGAGTCTGCAGACAGCTGGGGAGACTACATTAGTGTTTGTACTACTACCCCCATCATGGAACAGAGTCTGTTCCATGATGGGGGTTGTAGTACAGGGGCTAAGGAATTGATCGCACAGAGTCTCACTTCTGAGACCCGATACGATCAGAAGTTATTAAACAGGGGAGCGGGCGGCATATATTAAAACCGCTATCAGGGGCTAGATATATAGCACTGCAGCACTGCCCCCCAGCACATTTATAATATGCCCCCTGCAGCGCATTAAAAAAGATATACCCCCTGCCGGCACATTTATAAATATAGAACATATATAATGCATTAATATATACCCCCTGCAGCGCATGTATAATGTGCCCCCTGCAGCGCATGTATAATGTACCCTCTGCAGCGCATGCATAATGTACCATCCGCAGTGCATGTATAATATAACCAGCGCAGTGCATCTATATACATATGCCGCCACAGCGCTATATATGAAAAGTATTTCTATCAGCAGCATCGGGCCGGCTGATGCTGCTGCTAAAATGCTTTTCACATATAGCGCTGCAGTGGCATATGTATATAGATGCACTGCGCTGGGTATATTTTACATGCGCTGCCGGGGTATATATTTATTAATGCGCCGGCGGCGGTATATATTTATAAATACGCTGGTGGGGTGGTATATTTATTAATGCACTGCAGGAGGCATATTATAAATGCACTGGGGGGCTAGATATATAGGCTATATGTCTGCCCCCCACACAGTGCTATATATCTTGCCCCCCACAGCGCTTTTAATATACATATGGCCCCCGCTGCCACTCACAATGTTCAATTTAAAAACCCCTGCTGGGAACCCTGAATGGCTCCTCAGTATCGGCCATTCAGGGCTCGCCGTGGGGGATTCAAAAGTTAAAACACACCATATATCGCTCCCCTGCATAATAACTTTTGATCGCATCGGGTCTCAGAAGTGAAACCCGGTGCAATCAATCCCTTTGCCCCTGTACTACAACCCCCATCATGGAACAGACTCTGTTCCATGATGGGGGCAGTAGTACAAACACTAATGTAGCCTCCCCAGCTGTCTGCAGACTCCTGCAGCCAAAGAATTACTACTCCCATCATGGAAACAAGTCTGGTCCATGATGGGAGTAGTAGTAGTCCCTCAGCACTGCAGGAGTCTGCTGATGTCACCTCTTCTGAGCATGCTCAGAAGTAATAATGGATATTATAAACCAGGTGCAAACGGATGACATAAAGGCTCATCCATTTGCCATGGACTTCAATGTTAAAAATAATTGCTGTTAATTTATCAGTTTCTTGTGAAGGAAGAAAAATTAGTGCATGTTCCATTAATTCTTCCGTCACAACTAACATCCGTTAGTCATGACGGACTATAATGGGTCATAACGTATAATCAAAAAATCCCATAGACTTAATGGGATTTTGTAATGGACGTTTAACATTTTTGTAAAGCTTTTCTAATGGACGTTCATAACGGATCTTTTAACGGATGAATTTTTTTAGTGTGAAAGCAGCCTCAGACGTCCATGGGGTACATAAGCCTAAAAGCTTGTGCATATCTCTTGCAGGCTATTGCAGCCATGTTAAAAAGGTGACCAAAGTGCATTAATACTGGAAAAAGTCATGGTCCTCTAATAAGTTATACTGCAAAGGGACTACGAAGTAGTAAACTTTACTTATATGCTTTGACAAATCAATATAAAGTACTGCGCATAGACATTATCATGTCAAAAGGAGGCTTTATTTAAAAAGAGAGTTTGAGGGGGATTTTAATATGAATGTAATTGTTAATCTAGAGTTCAAAAATGAATTAGACTTTTCTCGGTCGCCTTATTGGGGAACACAGAGACCATGGGTATTATGCTGCTGCCACTAGGAGGCTGACAATAGGCAAAAAAAAGTCAGCTCCTCCCAGCAGGATATACACCGCCTACAGACTCTGAGTTAATCAGTTTTAGCTTAGTGTCAGTAGGAGGCAGACACAGGTCTGCAGTTCTCCACAGACCTGGTCTTTTCTGTTTTATTATTTTCTAGCTAGGGATGTTAAGTTAAGGTTTTTTCCCTTTATTTTTCTAGGTTGGGTGACAGGAGCATGGCGCTACCTGATCTCCCACATGCGATGAAGGGGCACGGTGCATAGAGTATGGGCGGTTAACCCCTTCTCTGTAATGGTCAGTGCCTGTCGGAGCACCCTGGGTCCGGGTCCCACACTTGCCCCTGCCCACCTCGCTATGGCAGCTTGGCGTGATGCAGCACGGTTTTTAGCTGGCCGAAGACTTCAGGGTAAGGATAGGAAGAGGAGGTCTGTGGGTGAGTATGTACTACATTCCCCCCTGGGTCTTATACACTGTGCCCAGCTCCTCGTCTGCCACTGCTGGTGGCTGCTCTGGGCAAGACCCCTCAAGGCCACAGCGCCATACCTGTAGGGGTCAGTCCGGTGGCCTGTCCCTCTCTCATCCGGCCTCTCCGCTCCCCAGCTCCACTCAGCTACGACCATTTTTCCCCTAGCTCCGCTCTCCCCCCCCCCCCCCCCCCCATGTGGCTGCCACAATCCCTGTCAGTTAGGTGTCTGAACACCTACCGTACCTGTATTGCGTCAGCATTTAATGGCCTTTCCATGCTGGACCCTCGGAGTGGGTCTGTGGTCCTCGGAGTGGGTCCAGTGCAGCAGTTGGGGAGACCCGTTTTTGCATTGCTCCTTCTCTTTTCCCGTCTATCGTCAACTCTGTCGTGCAGCCGAGACCACGTTCAGTCCCCAGCCTGGTTTCTGGGACGGTGTCGGGGAGGCGCGGTGTCCAACACGCTGCGATTCCCAGATCCATAAATTTAGCCCCCGGCTTCTTCCTTACTGTAGGCCATCTTTGGCGGCACCTGGGGGCGTGTCTTCACCAGCGCGCCCCTTCTCTGAGGGCTGCGTGGTCTGCATATTATTAAAGAATTTTTTTTTAAAAGTGTGAGCTTCTCATGGCCACTCTGCGCACTCCATTGGCTGAACATTTTAAGCACGGTTTTCTCTGTGTTAGGCCCCCTGTAGTGGCCACACATGGTTATTACAGTTGCATAGTTTTTCTGTGGCCCTTCTCCTGCTCTCTTTAGGGGTTTTGGATTATCTCCCTCAGACCCAATGTTCGGTTCTTTGGCCTGGGGTTGCCTGGCGACTCACATACCCCCTGGCCTTGCAGGCATTCTGATCGCTTCTCGGCCTTTCGGCTAAGATCAGGTGTCGTATCTGTTCTTATCAGTGTAATCTGATACGTCCCCTATCTGGGGACCATATATTAAATAGATTTTTGAGAACGGGGGCTGATTCGAAGCTTCCTTCCATCACCCTGTGCATGGACCCGATATGGCAGTATCTTCGGGTACAGTGCTTCTCCCACAACTCTTTACAATCTTTCAAACTATTAGGTCCTTGGTCCGCGTGTTTGCGTCACTTAATATTCGCACTGCACCATTTTGCCTACATAAGTGCAATCTGCAGCCATATGCTTTCCTAGCCCCTGTTTTTCTGAGCAATTGTTTTGGACCCTGGCCGGTTTTCCGTAGTGACCTGATTGGGCATTTTACTGGGGTAATGGCTTTTGACAGTGCTCCAGACTTAGGGATAGTCACCGACATGGCTCGCCATGCTTCCCATATCATTCCTTGGGGAATTCCAGGAAACCTGACAGTACCTGTCTGTTTCTTTCTCCACCGGTCACCAGTGCCAGGTCTGCTGTGCCTGAAGTTCTGTTCTCCCCTCTACCTGTGCGAGATACCTGAACGGTGTGGCATGGCGTCGGCGACAGTCTCTGCAGCTTCCATAGGCTAGTCCATTGTAAACTGGTGATTGCGTCAACTGCCACAGCTGCAGTTCCGGCACTCCACTGACAGTCAGAGTAGACCGATGTACAATGGCCCTCTACGACTCCTATGGAGTATGTGACGCCTGCCGCATCCGCTGCTCCAGTTCCAGTACCTAACTATGTGTGAGTGGACCGACGTAGAATGAACCCTCTACAAAGCCCATGGACAGCGTTATGTATACTTCATCCGAGTTTGGAGGTCCGGCACTCCACTGTGAGTGAGAGTTGACCGATGTGCAATGGACCTTCTGGCTCCTAGGGAGTACGTGACGCCTGCCACATCCACGGCTCCAGTTCCAGTACTCCACTATGTGTGAGTGGACCGATTTAGAATGGACCTCCTACGACACCCATGGATGGCGTGATGTTTACCACATCCGCGTTTGCAGTTCCGGCACTTCACTGTGAGTGCTGGAACTGCAAATGCGTATGTGGTATACTGGACGCTTTACAACTGCTAGGGACTACTTGACGCATGTCGCATCTGCCGCTGCAGTTCCGACACCCCACGATACGTGTGAGTGGACCCTCTGTGACGCTCATAGACAGAGCAATGTCAGCCACATCCGCACTGGCAGTTCCGGTACCCCATTGCACGTGGGCGTTGCCGAAGGGGTAATCCTGCGTGTGCTGAGCACTCTATCACGTCCGGGGGAGCGTGCGGTCTGCCACACTGCAGCTGAGATTCCGGAAGCCCATGCCATGACTGCCTCTTTTGTGGCGGCAGTTCTAGTACCCTGCTACTGGTA
Source organism: Hyla sarda (assembly GCF_029499605.1). Lineage (NCBI taxonomy): Eukaryota > Metazoa > Chordata > Amphibia > Anura > Hylidae > Hyla > Hyla sarda. The sequence continues at coordinate 372,855,108 of NC_079189.1, read as the reverse complement.
CGAGGGGCTCTGTAGAGTGACCCTGCGTACTCACCGGGCTCTGAACAGTCATGGTTTCCTTTTCCCCCCTTCCTTATGTTAAGAATCAGTGGTTTTCTAGGGGAAGTATTTTGTGGACTACCTGCTGTGGCTCACAACCAGCGTACTCCCCCATTTCTATAGAAAGGGCAAGTATGTGGAGTACCTGCACAGGTCACTACAGCCTTTTCTCTTCCCTCTTCCACGGAGAAGAGTCGTTCGCAGTCAATAGCGGAGTGATGGTGTATCCAGGTTGGGGCTTAGTAGATTCCGACTCTGGCTAGTCCAGGGTTCACATTTCCCTTCCCAGAAAAGGTGTCATGGTGAGATTGGCCACTCTATTGCTCTGGCTGGTTCATCCATCACATTTTTCTCCATGGCATGGGTATTAGTGCACTTGCTACCTATTTCATGCTATTCGTCATGTGGTCATTGTTCTTCCCCTGGCTTATGGGCAGGTTTCGTAGGTGGCCTACTTTTTCTCCTGTGGTCATTGCATTTCTTCTCTTCTGGGCGATCTTCTATATCCCTCCTATGACGTGTCCAGCCATCTTGTTGACCCCTTCCGTTACCAGCCTTGGGGTGGCTTGGTGGGCTGCCGGCTATCCGGATTTCAGCCACCCCGCTTCTCCCTCCTACAGGGAGTTTTGCAGCCATGGCACTGTTCCTGTTTTTGTTCTTTCAGCAGTCGTCCTCCAGCCTCCTTGTATTGGATGGTTTATTTTGTTGGTGGCGGAGCATTGGTACATCAGTAGTACATTTCTCTCCTGGCCTCTCTCCGGGTTCGCCTCCTGGCCTCGACAGCGCCGCTCTTTTCCTAGCTTTCCTATCCCTGCCATCATCCTCCCACCTCTAGCAGAGTGCTGCTGGATTGGCTTAGTTGAGGCTGTTTCTCTCCTGGCATTCACGTTGCCTTCCACGCTGCTGGGATGGTTTCTGCCTTAGATCCCCCCCCCTGTTTGTTTTTTGTGGGGTGTTGGCGGTCCTGGCATGGTTTCTACTCTAGTTACCCTGACCCTCATGTGGTACTCTACTTCAGGGTAATTTGCTTAGACAACATCCGGGCAGTCCTTGTGGGGTTTCTGCATCAGTCTCGATGCGGCATGTCCTTCCTCTTTGGCGGTGGGTGTCAGTTCCGTGACTGGACGACAGTCTGGTGGGCGACCTCCTGCATCCAGATCATGTCTTCTGTTCATGCGCCTTATTGCTTCGGCTGGACTGACACCAGAGCTGGGTCCCTTCTGTCTCCCTCTCTGTGCTGTGCCTTCTTGGCTGTGTCTCCTTGGAGTCATCCAGTCCATTCTGACCGCTGGGCGGCCTTGTCTAGCCTCTCGTCCCTTGTATCTGAGGGTGCTTGGGCTGCGCAGTGATCTCGGTGCTAGCGTTGCCTGTTGCTCTGCCCGCCATTCCCTCCATAGGGTATGCCACTTCTTTCATGGTGGTCCCTCTTCACCTGGGGTGTTTCGCTCTGGCTTTGGTTTGCTTAGCCACTTCTGGTGTGGGACCCCTGTGGTAACTGGGAACCTCCTGGTTCTCGTGATGACATTTCTGGACTGTTCTAACCTCCTCACCGCCCTGTTTTGTCTCTCATCTTCTCCCTCCAGGGGTGAAGGGACCTTGTGGCCGAGGGCCCTTCTGTCCTCCTGGTTACCTCTGTCTGGCAATTCGCACCTAGATGGGCATTTGTCCTCCTGTCGCCCTCCATTTTCCTCGCTCTTCCAGGCGATACTGTGTGCTCTTTTGAGTTTCCTCTTCCACGCGGTCCCTTGGCAGCGTGGCCTTGCGACTGTGGTTTGGTGTCCGGGCCTCTCGGTCCAATCGGTCAGCAATGTGCTCCTGCCCTAATCGTCTTCTGGGCCGGATTGTTCTGAATTCAGGCCTGGACATGGATCTTGTTGGTCTCTCTCTTCTCCTTTTCCGGCGGCTTCTAGTTTCACCTTCTGAAGGTGTTGTCCTCTGCTGGGCGTGTTCAGCTGCCGCCTTTTTGTCATTCTCGCTCCTCCTTTGTCATTCTCTCTCCTGTAGTTACGGTGGGCCTCCTAGCGTGGGTCTCCCTTTGGGCCTGTACGGCACGCTTCTCTTCTGGCAGCTGGAGTTTCCTCGCCATGTTTGTTTGCTTCGTGAAATCCCTGAATTGGAGTTCTAATGTCGCGCTCTTTTCCACGTTTGGGCCAGGCCTCAGTGGTCCTGCGCTTTGTCTATTCTTCGGAGGTGGTGTTCGCTCTCCGGCCAGGGGGGTGTCTGGCTGGCAGGCCTCCGAGACAACTGTTTCTTGTTGCATTTGGTTAGGGGTTGGACCTCCGTCCTTGCTTGGTTCCTTCCTTTTTGGGTCCTAGCTCTCCCCTCATGTTTTGTGGGGGTTTTCAGGTGGTGGGTTTCTGGCTTCCTCCTGGGCCTCTTCAATGTTCCTGTGCGAATGGGTATAGTTCAGTCTCTGGACTGTTCTTCCCTTCTCAGACTGTTGTTTTCCCACCCTAGGGACTGCTTTGGGATGCCCCATGGTCTCTGTGTTCCCCAATAAGGCGATCGAGAAAAGGTTTTTTTTTTGTACTCGGCGAAAAATCTCTTTCTCATAGCCTTCATTGGGGGAACACGGCACCCACCCATTTACTGTTCCTGGTCACGTTGTTTGTTGCCTGCTGTTACTTTCTGGTGTCCTTTGGACGCATCTCCTTTGTTGTTAACCGTCCCCTACTGCTTTGTGACACAACTGATTAACTCTGAGTCTGTAGGCGGGGTATATCCTGCTGGGAGGAGCAGACTTCTTTTTTCCTAGTGTCAGCCTCCTAGTGGCAGCAGCATAATACCCATGGTCTCTGTGTTCCCCAATGAAGGCTACGAGAAAGAGATTTTACAGTAAAAAAAAAAAAAAAAAATCTCCTTTTTGTTTTACTTGCATAAATGTGTTTTACCATTGTATATCTGCTGCGTCACGCTAAAATGGAAAATGTACTGCTGTGTCACGATAGTCAGCTGCTGCCATTTAACTTATTTGCTATTTAGTTTGTGACCATTTGGGTGCATGTAACATAAATTAAGTCCTATAGTGGAGGAGGCCCTAGACTGCTCTCCCACAGGCATTTTATGTGAGTATACATAAGAGAGACGTACAAGTCTCTCAGAGTATATCCTTCCAGGCACTAAAACAAGCAGGACTTGCAGTGAGAAGTGACTTTTAAGAAGAAAAAAAAACCTTACAGCACAGTCAGATTCTGTATATTAAAAACAAGCTTGTATCAGTAGCATAATGAAAGATCCAGCAATATAATGTTTGCCTATTGTTTAAGGTCCCAAACAAGATGCCAAATCAGCTCGGGAATTTATTTTGAAGCTCTACCAGGACCAGAACCCTGACAAAGAGAAGGTCATCTATTCTCATTTCACCTGCGCCACAGACACAGAGAACATTCGCTTTGTCTTTGCTGCTGTTAAAGACACTATCTTACAGCTGAACCTGAGGGAATTCAACCTAGTGTAAAAACTGGACAATGAAGTGTGTGGATTATCCTAATAGTCATCCTGTACTGACGAATGTTTCCTCGGTCATTCCCAGCTCCCCTCTCCCTTTTCCCAAGAGTACAGAGATGAGATGCATTATTTTCCTACAAACATACTGTGTTCTGATTCTTAAGACATGTAATCCGGAATAGAGAAGTTAATTTCCCCTGATGTTTACTGTTTTATTTTAATTTTTTTTATGTGGTATACAGACCTTTTTAAATGCTGTGGTTTTTTCTTTTCTTTCCATGTGTTTCATTATCCAATGTTTGTTATAATTGGATATTTAAGAGAAGATTTCATAGAGTACAGTTTGAAAAATGCACAAGTTCCTGTTTTTTTATTTTTAATACTTATGTTGTGGTTTAGTTATAACCAGAGTTGCCTTGGCTATTTTAAAGCAACACAACATTTTTAATAGACAAACCTTTTTATGATTTTTTTTTTAATAGATTGGGGTGCTTGACTGTAATCCTAGGATGTATGTATCTTTCTGCCCCCTCCCCTCCAAGAAGAGTAAAACATGGCTGCCATAACAACATCCTTCTATATCACTATTTAAAAGAGCCATAAAATAAATGATGGTTTCTCTATTGTGATAATAATTAAGGAGCTATTACTTTCCTATTGCAATGTAAAACCAAAGATGGAGAAGAAATTGCCATTGTAATGATATTTGTAAATATGTATTTCTTTATAAATAATATGTATATATATGTATCAGCATATATACATATATTTTACATGTCTCTTCCAGTAGGGCTGTTTGAATATGAATAAATTACATTTTAAATCATTCGACACTGTGGTTTCACTGTGCTGTATATGATCTAAACTTACTTTAGCATTATTCTATAACAGATTTGCGCTGGTGCTCATTCGTTTTAAGAGCAATACATCTTGATTTAATATTTTATAACACTTTATTAAGAATTCCTGGACAGAATGTAATTGTCCTCAATTATAGTGAAGGATATTGTATATTGTATAAATTCACCTCACTGCAGACTCCATGTAATAATATTGTTTTTAAACATTTCATTGACTGTGGCTTGCCTCAAAGGGGTACTCCGGTGGAAAACATTTTGTTTTAATTCAATTGGTGAGCAGGAGAAAATCCCCATAGCAAACCTATGCTGCTCTGGACAGTTCCTGATACAGGCATCAAGTGTCAGCAGAGAGCACTGTGGACAAGACAAAAAAGAAATTCAAAAAGAAAAGAATTTCCTCTGTGGCATACAGCTGCTTAAAAATACTGGAAGGGTAAAGATTTTTTAATAGAAGTAATTTACAAATCTGTTTAACTTTCTGGCACCAGTTGATTTTTTTTTTAAAAAGTGTTTTCCACCAGAGTATCCCTTTAACAGAACATGGTTGATATTTTCTTTCTATTTACATAATACTGGGTTCATTTACATTTACAGATTGTGCCAAAAATAATGATTTTTATGGTGGTGCGATCAGTGTTAAGCTATTTTTTTTTATTGTACTGATAACTAAAGAAATTTGTGGATTGTGACAGTAATTGACCTGTGTAAATGACCCTTTCATGATCAAACTAGCATATAACAATGCAGTGTATTTGAATTTTTGTGTTTCTTTTCTTGTTTGCTGATAAACATTGAAAACATTGTCCAAGTCTCAAATTTGGTTTGAAAAGTTTTTGAGTTCAGTTAAGCAAAGTTAAAAGCGTTTGTCAAATAGGCACAGAAAGTTATAATGATAAGATAAAGTAAATTTTATGCTTTATGTAGGGCTAATTAAACATGTATTGGGTTAAAGGGGTTCTCCCGTGGAAAATGTTTTTATTCATATCAACTGGTGCAAGAAAGTAAAATAGATTTGTAAATCGCTTTTATTTAAAAATCTAAATCCTTTCCGGAATTATCAACTGCTGTTTGCTACAGAGACAGTTGTGTAGTTCTGCCATTCTGACCACAGTGCTCTCTACTGACACCTCTATCCATGTCAGGAACTGTCCAGAGTAGGAGCAAATCCCCATAGCAAACATCTCCTGTTTTGGGAAGTTCCTGACATGGACAAAGGTGCCAGCAGAGAGCATTGTGGTCAGACAGGAAATAACTACACAACTTCCTCTGTAGTATACAACAGCTGAGAAGTACTGGAAGGATTAAGATTTTTTATATAGAAGTAATTTACAATTTTTTTTTACTTTCTGTTTTACTTTTTCTGTTTAACTAAAAAAAAATTGTTTTCCACCGCAGTACCCCTTTAACCCCCCTGGGACGGAGCCCATTATAACTCTAAGGATGGGAGCATTTTTTTTTTTTTAAATCTGACCTCTATCACTTTATGTATTAATAACTCTGGGATGCTTTTACTTATAAATTTGATTGAGATTGTTTTTTCGTGACATATTCTACTTTATGTTAGTGGTAAATTTTCGTAGATACTTGCATCATTTCTTGGTGGAAAATTCCAAAATTTCGAAGCTCTCTGCTTGTAAGGAAAAGGGACATGTCTAAATAAATGTAATCTTTTTTTTTTTTTTTTTAAACAAAATTTTATTGGAATTTTCATAAAATACAATAAACATTTTGTGAACCCGGACATTCACCTGGCAAGAGAGCACTCAGAAGAAATAACATTAGAACAGAAAGCACAAAGAAACAGTGTATCCGTCAGGCAACCGTGAGGGTAAAGTAGAGATCTCACGAAATAAAAAGTAAAACAAACCCCAAAAACCTTCCCCCTCCCCTCCCCCAAGGCAAAGCAGTAATGCCACCAAGTGGCCATCCCTTACTCAGAAATAGAAACCGGTCTAAGCCACACATTTGGAAGGTGCAAAAGGTCGACTAGTGCAATAGAAAGCGGTATGGCGAATGTAGCCGGACTCTGCTTCAAGTTAGAAAGTAGGAGCACGGCCCCAGGAAGTTAGGTAGGTATAACCCTCAGTCTCCCCAGAGATCCCGTTAAAGACCTGTTCAGATACCACGTGGTATCTTGAAATGGACGCATAACCCTGTTGAGCTCAGCATCAGAGCAGAAGGATACCAGAAAGGTCCTTCATTTCTTAAAAAAGGATCTGGCCCACTTTTCTTTAGTGTGAGCGATGTCAGGTTCATGAACAGATATTTTTTCATCTGGACAAGCACCTCAGATACAGAGGGCACAGATGGTTGTAGCCAGTGTGCTAAAAGGCATCTCTTCGCCACCAGAAGAAAGGGATGTAGAAGCAAGGTCAGCCTCCTATCCCCAGAAACAATATGGAGAACCAGCAGGGCGGGGTCCAATGGGAGGGATATGTGCAGTCGATCGTGCAGGAGCGAACCGAGGGATGCCCAAAAACCATGAGAAAAAGAACACCTAACCAGGTCGTGAAGCAGGTCAGTACAGTGTTTGCCACACTTTGGGCAATCCCCGATGCGATCGGGAGTGCGTGGGAATGTGAAACCATAGGTAGCATGATGCATTATCTTGAATTGAGTCTCCCTCCAGTGTTCACCAATTACCGCTTTGCAGACCTTCTACCACCCTTCTAGGATAGGGACTGTCAGATCCACCCTTCCCAATTTACCCTCCCAGTACTGAAATAACGAAGAGTGGGTCCCCGCCGCCCCCCTATACGCTGAAGAGGACTGTACAACCTTGAAAGAGAGTGGATGCTCTCCGTCGAGGAGATAAGGTGATCGAACGACGTGTGAGTGTGTTCCTTTGAGAGATCCCGGAGACAGGGTCTCAAAAAGGCCATGACTTGTTGGTAAGGGAGGACATGTTCTGGCCCTAATGCATATGTTGAAGAGACGTTCGAAAAAGAGAGGTAGCGTAAGGCAGACGAGGTGCTGTACAGTTCGTATACTCGCAGCCTTCCAGTGACTGTACATAGCATACAAGGGCATACAAGTACAGCATACTGTACATACAAGGGCATATGTTTGCAAAGGGAGTAGGGTAAGTGCGTGAGGGCCCTAGCAGTTTTCCACGCCGCTAACGTGTCCCGTACAATACAAGATCCCCTAAGGGTACGAGGGATGTCTCCTAGCTTAGTGTGTAAAAGACCCGATCACTCTGATTCTAAGGCCGTGTTAGAAAATTCCTCCCCCCATGCACCCAATCTATGCAATGTCTACAGTGCATAGTGAAAGTATTCGGCCCCCTTGAACTTTTCAACATTTTGCCACAATTCAGGCTTCAAACATAAAGATATAAAACTGTATTTTTTTGTGAAAAATCAACAACAAGTTGGACACAATCATGAAGTGGAACGAAATTTATTAGATACAAACTTTAACAAATAAAAAACTGAAAAATTGGGTGTTCAAAATTATTCAGCCCCTTTACTTTCAGTGCAGCAAACTCTCTCCAGAAGTTCAGTGAGGATCTCTGAATGATCCAATGTTGACCTAAGTGACTAATGATGATAAATAGAATCCACCTGTGTGTAATCAAGTCTCCGTATAAATGCACCTGCACTGTTATAGTCTCAAAGGTCCGTTTAAAGCGCATCATGAAGAACAAGGAACACACCAAGCAGGTCCGAGATACTGTTGTGGAGAAGTTTAAAGCCGGATTTGGATACAAAAAGATTTCCCAAGCTTTAAACATCCCAAGGAACACTGTGCAAGCGATAATATTGAAATGGAAGGAGTATCAGACCACTGCAAATCTATGAAGACCTGGCTGCCCCTCTAAACTTTCAGCTCATACAAGGAGAAGACTGATCAGAGATGCAGCCAAGAGGCCCATGATCACACTGGATGAACTGCAGAGATCTACAGCTGAGGTGGGAGACTCTGTTCATAGGACAACAATCAGTCGTATACTGCACAAATCTGGCCTTTATGGAAGAGTGGCAAGAAGAAAGACATTTCTTAAAGATATCCATAAAAAGTGTTGTTTAAAGTTTGCCACAAGCCACCTGGGAGACACACCAAACATGTGGAAGAAGGTGCTCTGGTCAGATGAAACCAAAATCGAACTTTTTGGCAACAAGGGGGGGGGGGAGGAGCAATGATGGGGAAAAAGATTGGCGGGAGGGGGGGTTAATGATGAGCAGGGGAGGTTAATGATGAGCAGGGGGGGTTAATGATGAGCAGGGGGTGGGATTGATGAGCAGGAGGTGGGAATGATGAGCAGGAGGTGGGAATGATAAGTAGGGGGGATGATGAGCAGGGGAAAACGTGGGAAAGGAGGCGGGGGGGGGGTAAATATGGCACAGAGGCTGATAAAAGGGGGAGGAAGGAGGGGGGGGAACTGAGGATGAATGGGAATCAAAGTTGGGGGGATGATGAGGCATATAGTTCAGAGCTATAGTCATTTATTTTACATTTATTTTTTTCCCCTCAAATTTTCCTGTGAAAATGAGGGTACGTGTTATATGCCAGTGTGTGTTATACGCAGATAAATACTGTAGTTCCCCCTCCCCCCCTCACATTGAGCAGGACATCCCTGTGTCTTGAAAGATCTTTTCGGGACACAAGGATGTCCCGGTTACCTTTCTGATGCCCCTCAATAACTTTAAAAACGCAGGGAGGTAGTGCACGCAGGGACATCACTGACGTCCTGTGCGTGCACCCATAGGAGCGGAGCAACGAGGATGCACGCATGGTAAGTTACCTACACGTCATCTTCAGTGCTCTGACCACCGCTCCTCCGGTCCCGGGACCTGCTGCTATGGCCCCTAGGCCATAGCAGTAGATCATGACCCCGGACCAGGGGAGCGCTGGTCGGAGTACTGAAGTGGGGCAGTAAACAGACATACAGTTCTCCAGCCATACACTGTATATGATCGGAGGCTGTATGTCTGTGGGGGACACTGCCAACGTAATGTGGGGGGGCTACAACCTAATGCGGGGGAACTGCAACCTACTGTGGGGGAATTACAACCTAATGTGGGGGAACTGGTGGTGGGGTTGGTGGAGAAAAGTGTAGTGGAGAAGGACCAGGAGGGCATGGGGGGCTGAAGTGAGGTTGTTATGGGGGGTGGGGTGGGGGTGAGGTAAGGTAAGTGCGGGTTTGGCAAAGGGGGTAGAGGAGTGTGAAGGGGACAGAGGGGGGGTATGGGGTTCAGAAATATGGAATAGTGGAGATGGACCAGGAGTGTTGAAGTGGGGGACTTAAAGGGGTACACCATCCCTAGACATTTTATCCCCTATCCTTTGGATAGGGGATAAGATGTCTAGGGGTGGAGTACCCCTTTAAGGACCAGGGGAGGACTAAGGCTAAGTTTCCAGAGAAGGCAAAAGCACATGGTCATTTTTTGGCATTTTTTTCTTAACACAGGAAAAAGCAGTAGCAGTTTTTCTGTGTTTTTGCAGGTAAAAAAAGGGGAAAAGCTAGCCTTAGGGGTCTCTGGGAGCAGTAGTCTGGAGGAGGGGTCTGGGGGAATTAGGGCTCGTCCACACTACGAACTTCCGCCAGCAGAATTTTGCTGGTTTTCAATGGGATGCTGCTGCTCTGTGCACACTACGGAAGACACAGTGTGTGGTAGTATTATTTGTAGAGGGCATGATGTTTGGCAGTATAATATACAGGGTACATAGGGTTTGGCAGTATAATATACTGAGTACACAGGGTTTGGCAGTATAATATACAGGGTACACAGGGTTTGGCAGTATTATATTTAGGAAGCACAATCTCTTGAAGGGTTATAATGATTGTTGTCTTTATACAGAGGAGCGGCTGGCAGAGTGAGGAACCAATGATGTCCAGCATCAAACTTTACAGAGGAAGATGGAGCTGGAAGAAGACCTGGCGTCTGGGCCAGATGAAGAAGAAAAGGAAAGACAACAGAGAAGACGTCTCCTGTGAGTCATTTTAAGTTTGTGTTTTCTCCTGACTGTCCGATTAGATCTCTCGTCACTTCTAAGTTTTGCAGTAATAATGGATGAATCTGTTCCCCAATTTGAGGCTCCAGCTGTTACAAAACTACAACTCCTTTAACGCCTGAAGATCTCCGGACATAATGGTTGTTGTAGCTTTGCAACAGCTGGAAAGAGTGACTTGAACTGAAGTGATTTTAGACCATGCAGCCCATTTTATTTTAACGGGGGCCTGACTCCTGTGACACCCACCAAAAAAAAAAGGGGACATAATCTAATATACCCAGGCCTATTTTTGGTCTGTCTGTTCCTTACTTGACAGCACCGCAACAGGTCTCAGTGGAAGGGAAGGGGGACTATCGGGCGGAGGGGGTGTGTGGGGGGGCCCCATCATAATGAAGTACTCCGTCTTCCAGGCAGTCTTAATCTGGCCCTGGGGACAGAGATTTGTCTTTCAACAAGACAATGATCCAAAACATAAAGCAAAATCTACAATGGAATGGTTCACAAATAAACATATCCAGTTGTTAGAATGGCCAAGTCAAAGTCCAGACCTGAATCCAATCGAGAATCTATGGAAAGAACTAAAAACTGCTGTTCACAAACGCTCTCCATCCAACGTCACTGAGCTCGAGTTGTTTTGAAAGGAGGAATGGGCAAAAATTTCAGTCTCTCAATGTGCAAAACTGATAGAGACATACCCCAAGCGACTTACAGCTGTAATCGCAGCAAAAGTTGGCACTACAAAGTATTAACTTAAGGGGGATGAATATTTTTGCACGCCTAATTTTTCAGTTTTTTATTTGTTAAAAAAGTTTGAAATATCCAATAAATTTAATTCCACTTCATGAATGTGTCCCACTTGTTGATTCTTCACAAAAAAAATACAGTTTTATATCTTTATGTTTGAAGCCTGAAATATGGCAAAAGGTCGAAAAGTTCAAGGAGGCCGAATACTTTCACTATGCACTGTATATAAGCAAGCAAGATTGTAGTGTTGGACATCAGGAAAGTTCATCTCCCCTTTGTCTCGTGCTAGTAATGGTAGAGGGAGGGAGATCCACCTCTTTAACTCTGCAACTATTTTGCGGATCAATGGAGGGAATAGAGGGACTGCGCCGTTCTACCCACTTAGATTCCGAAGTATCGGATAGAGGATCTAGTTAGGGCTATTGGCAGAGCCAGGTCCGTCCCCACCAGTCTACCACCCCTCGGGGAAAGATCTAGGAGTACACTTTTTCCCACGTTTACCCTATACCCTGATGCCATCCCTAATTCTGACAAAAGGTTGAACACTGCAGGCACTTCTCGAGCCGGATCAGCTAGAAAAACCAAAAGGTAATCTGCAAACAGAGTGTGAGTGATGGAGCCTCCACCCACCGACACACCCTCGACACTGCTTGTGGTGGACGACACTCTAGAAAGTGGTTCAATAGCCAGGTTGAATAGTAGCGGCGACAGGGGGCACCCCTGTCACGTGACCTTTTGGGGAGTGAACGGGGCGGATAGGAAGCCGGGGTAGAGAGAGCGCCTGAAGAAACGTCAGGAAAGGACCCATAAACCCCATAGAACGAGGCACTGTCCACAACCACCCCCAGCGCACGTTGTCGAAAGCTTTTTCAGCGTCAAGCGACAATATGGACAGGTGCAGGGACGGACGGAGCTGGATCTCATCCAGCACCGTGATCACACGCCTAATATTTGCCACTGGCGAACGTCCCTTAACAAAACCCACCTGCAAGGGAGAGATCAACCTCGGGAAAAGGAGCGCCAATCGGTCTGGCAGTATCTTAGAAACCAATTTCAGGTCTACGTTGATAAGTGAGATAGGGCGATAGCCATCAGGAGACTAATGGTCCTTCCCCGGTTTGAGCAAGACTTTGATATAAGCGGTGCTTGTTGTGGAAGGAATGATCGCCCCCTGCAGGTAAGAATTGATTGGCACAGCAAAGTTGGCGAGACTTCCCTCAGTATTTTAAAGAACCCGTCTGGCCCCGGCACTTTACTAGACACCAGCGATTTGACTGCTTTATAAAGTTCCTTCCCAGATATTGGGGCATTAAGAGCATCCTTTTCATCTCCCGTTAGAGAGGGGAGGCCAGCCTCACCCAATCCCTGGAAGAGGAAGGCGGTATGCAGTCCTCCCCGTAAAGGGATTGGAAGTAGGACTGGAGAAGATCATTGATCTTCTTGGGGTCCCCCTGCAACGCACCCGAGCTATCTTTCAGAACAGAGATATGGGAGGTGGGTAATACCCTTAGCGAACCTGGCAAGGAGACTGCCTGGCTTCCCACCATAACGAAACAAAGTAGCTTCAAATTGAGAACGCCTGTAGTTGTCCCTACAAGCCTCATAATCTGCCTTTGCTAGAGCCCAAGCTGCCTTAGACTATTCTGAAGGGGAGTCCTGGAAGTGGGTGTAAGCCTGTCTTAGCGCCTGACTTAGGGAGGCCAATTGGGAGGTAAGGGTCTTTTTTAGGGCCGCTGTGTACCCCATTATATGCCCCCTCAAGACAGCCTTGGCGGTGTCCCAGTACAGCTGGGGTGCGTCAATGTGTGGGGCATTAGATTGGGCATATTTCTGCCACCATCCCTTGAGCAACATATGGAACTGTTCATCGCGCTCCAGCCCCACCGGGAACCGCCAGAGGATATCAGTGCCCCTCGGCATCATGTCAGCGATATGGAGTAGGATGGGGGAGTGGTCAGAGATAACCAGAGCATCTATGGACACACGCTGCACCCTAGGGAGCAATGACCGGGAGGAAAATAAATAATAAAGTCTTGACCACGAGTTGTGTGCGTGGGAGTAATGAGTATAGTCCCACCCCTCGGGCTGCAGCGTGTGCCATAGGTCCACCATGCCAGTGTGAGACGCCCAGCTTGGTAACAGGAGCTCATAAGGTCGCACAGGCAGATGGCTAGATCTATTGCTATCTTCAGCAGAACACATTGCGGCATTAAAGTCCCTGCCCACTAGAACATGACCCCCTGGGCACCCCACCATCCTCTGGGCCAGACCCTCGAAAAAGGAGCCATCATCGCCATTTGGGCCATAAGCATTAAATATAGTGAATTCCACAGACGCCTTGGAAATGGGGATGTGACAAAGCCTCCCATCGTTATCTCTATGTACCTGCAGCAGCTCATAGTTAAATGATTAATGAAACAAAATCAGCACCCCCGCCTTACGGTGGACTGCTTAAGAGCCCTCTACCCTCCCCACCCACCACTTTCTCATGCGGAAAAAATCTGCTTACTCCAGATGCATTTCCTGTAACAGAGCCACATCTGGAGACAAACATTTAAGATGGCGCAGAATCAAGCTAAGTTTGCCAGGGGACCGCAGCCTCTTAACATTCCAGGAAACAACCTTCATAAAACAATAAAAGAAAAAGGGGTATTAGCGGAGTATGAAATGTGGCAGACCAGTATACAGAGGTAGTATAAAACATCAAAAAATAATAGTTCCCCAAATAAAAATCTAACACCCCCCCCCCACTCCCCATCAGAGGAAGTTGAGGCAGAACCCATAGATTCCCCACAACCATCTGGGTTCTAGCAGCCTAATGGACTTCCAACTTCCCAAGCTAAGAGCGTAAACCAGCAATAGCCCCCCCCCACCCACCCTAGAACCGTGTGCGGCAAAACGGCCCCCCTAATCCTGAGTACCCCCCGAGGAATCATCTGGGGTCCCCGAGCCCTTTGCAACAGACACAACAGTAGTATGGAAAACAATATGTGACATAGTAAACAGGTAAGTGGCAATTTTTTTATTTTCTATTTTTATTTTTTTTCAGTTTTTTTTCATGTTTGTAATTTTCAGTATTATCCCAGTTCTGACAGCTTCCCCCAAATACTAACACCCCCCCTCCCGACATGAGCACCCCTAGAAAAGAACTTATAGCAGAAACAACCACCCCCAACCCCAAGAGCCCAGGACTCTCATCCCTACCCACAGCACCATTAAACTCCTTGGAGTCCCATCCTATTCACACCCTCCCATACAACTACCCCTATGGCTACTCGAAAGCCCCCCCCCCCCCCCCAAAAAAAAACAAAAAAAAAAACTACTAAATCATAGAAGTCAGTAGAAGAAGGGTCCTCAGGGACAGCAGAAGTAGGCTGAACTCGACATCTCAGGGGTCTCAGGCGACACTGTATCCGCAGGGGCTTACAGATCAGCGGAGACAAATTGTGGAGGAAGAAGAAAGGGCTCAATCACATTGCTGAGATCAGGGACCGACATCGCGTGCTGGAGAGTGATGTATGGAGTCCTGTGAAGAATCAGGCAGGGGGCCTGATTAAAACCCCTCCACCGGAAGGGTGAGGTAAACATGCAGGATCAAGCACCAATTCCCTCGGCGAAGTTCTCAGAGGAGGCTGCAGGAAAGCCCGATATTCGTCAGACCCCTTCTCTGGGGATCGGTAAGTAGCTATAGAGCCATCAGGCTAGAAAATGCATAAGATAGCAGGGTACATCAGGGCAAATTTAATCCCCTTCTTGTAAAGCATGGTGCACAGGGGGAGAACAATTTCCATCTGCGCGTAACCTCTGCAGAAAAGTCGCCAAAGATCAGTAGTCTATAGCCATCGAAGAGAAGATCATCCAGTCGCTGATGGAAGACTCTGAGGAGTGCTACTTTATCTTTAAAATCCAGGTACTTGACTATGACCTGGCCCGGCCTGTTACGATTCTCCAGTCCTGGGGGTGTAGATTTATCGTCCGCTGAGCACAGGTCGGGGCCCCAGTCTATGTACCCACTCTACTTTGCAGGGACGGGAAAGGCCCAAAGCCTTGGGCAAGAGGGACTCACAGATATGATGCAGTTCCCTACCCGGGACGGATTCCGGGAGGCCCACGATCCTCAGGTTGCAATGTCGGGACCTATTCTCTAGGTCCTCAGCCTTGTCCCTTAGTTGGCGGCATTCTGATTCCAGGGACGTCACCTTTGAAACTGAGCCATCCACCCGTTCCTCGAGAGAACTCTGGTCTGGTTTCAGAGAGGCTGTAGTTGTTGCAAGTTGTTGCTGTAGTTGTTGCAAGGTATCTTGCATCGTGGCTAACACCGCCTCCTGCACCCACGGGACTATAATTTTTGCCACCTCCACGAGTTTGGTCTGGCGGGACAGGAGATGCGGCCCTGCTGGAGGCCGGTGAGTCCGCTATCTTGGCCACGCCGCCCTGGCGACTTGAGGTACGGCCCGTGTTCCTTCTGTTGGATTTCCAGCCTGTGCGGAGGAGATATCGTTCCATACAGCGATCCACCTCCATCCAGGTACTCGGGGGGAGGGGGATGGGGTGCTGCGAGTGAATTTCTGCGAGGAAAGTTCGCCGGAGAATGCTATCGGGTGAGGAGCTCAGCCGGCACACGTCTCTACAGCATAGTGCCGGAAGTCATGAATTACATATTGATTCACCTATACAATATGTTAACTTTGTTTGCATCATAAAGTTGCCATGTTTTTACTTTTTGAAGACATCAGAGTGCTTCAAAGTATAGCAGCGATTTTTTTTTTTTTAAATGTTCCCAAAAATTTCAAAATCAGAATTTTTCAGGGACCAGTTAAGTTTAGAAGTGAATTTGAGGGTCTTTATGTTGCAAATCCCCTATGATGGACCACATTATGAAAACTGCACCCCTCAAAGTATTCAAAATGACATTCAAAAAGTTTGTTAACCCTAGCAGCAAAATGGAGGAGAAAAATCTAAATCTCAATTTTTTACACTAACATGTTATTGTAGCCCCATTGTTTTCATTTTCACAAGGGGTAAAAGGTAAAAAGGCCCCCCAAAACTTGTAATTCATTTTCTCTCGAGTTAGGAAATACCTCATATGTGGATGTAAAGTGCTCTGTGGGTGCACTAGTGGGCTCAGAAGGGAAGGAGCGACAATGGAATTTTGGAGAGCGAATTTTGCTGAAATGGTTTTTGAGGGGCATGTCGCATTTAGGAAGCCCCCATGATGCCAGAACAGTAAAAAAAAAAAAAAAAAAAAAAAACACATGGCATACTATTTTGGAAACTACACCCCTCAAGGAAGGTAACAAGGGGTAAAGTGAGCCTTAACACCCCACAGGTTATTGACTAACTTTTGTTAAAATGGAACGTGAAAATAAAAAAAAATTTCAATAAAATGCTGGTGTTACCCCAAATATTTCATTTTCACAAGGGGTAATAAAAAAAAGCCCCCAAAAATGTGTAACCCCATTTCTTCTGAATATGGAAATACCCCATATGTGGATGTAAAGTGCTCTGCAGGCACACTACAATGCTCAGAAGAGAAGGAGCGCCATTGGGCTTTTGAAGAGAGAATTTGGTTGGAATGGAAGTCGGGGGCCATATGCATTTACAAAGCCTCCATGGTGCCAGAACAGTCAACCCCCCCACATGTGACCCCATTTCGGAAACTACACCCCTCACGGAATGTAATAAGGGGTATAGTGAGCATTTACACCCCACTGGCGTTTCACAGATCTTTGGAACAGTGGGCTGTGCAAATGAAAAATTATATTTTTCATTTTCACGGACCACTGTTTCAAAAATCTGTCAGACACCTGTGGGGTGTAAATGCTCACTGCACCCCTTATTACATTACATGAGGGGTGTAGTTTCCATAATGGTGTCACATGTGGGCGGTGGTTCCACTGTTCTAGCAGCATGGGGGCTTTGTAAATGCACATGGCCTTCAATTCCTATTCACATGGCCTTCAATTGCCTAATTGGAAAAGCCCAATGGCGCTCATTCTCGTCTGAGCCTTGTAGTTCACCAGCAGAGCACTTTACATCCACATATGGGGTTACAACTTTACATCCACATATGTGGTTACAAATTTTGGGAGGCTTTTTTCATGAGTATGGAAATACCCCATATGTGGATGTAAAGTGCTCTGCTGGTGAACTACAAGGCTCAGAAGAGAAGGAGCGCCATTGGGCTTTTGGAGAGAGAATTAGGCAATTGAAGGCCATGTGAATAGGAATTGAAGGCCATGTGCACTTACAAAGCCCCCATGCTGCTAGAACAGTGGAACCACCCCCCACATGTGACACCATTTTGGAATCTACACCCCTCACGGAATGTAACAAGGGGTATAGTGAGCCTTAACACCCCACAGGTCTTTGACAAATTTTCGTTAAAGATGTGCATGAAAAAAAAAAAAAATTAGGGGGTCTTTTTCACGTCTTGTGAAAATGAAAAGTATGGGGCAACACCAGCATGTTAGTGTAAACATTTGTATTTTTTACACTAACATGCTGGTGTAGCCCCTAACTTTTCATTTTCATAAGGGGTAAAAGGAGAAAAATCCCCCCCCAAAATTTGTAACACAATTTCTCCCGAGTGTGGAAATACCCAATATGTGGCCCTAAATTGTTGCCTTGAAATATGACAGGGCTCTGAAGTGAGAGAGCGCAATGCGCATTTGAGGCCTAAATTAGGACTTTGCAATAAGGACGGACCAGGATACAAGGATGGGGCTGGTTTCCACCAAAACCCTACGGCAGTGTTTCCCAAACAGGGTGCCTCCAGCTGTTGCAAAACACTCAGCCTGCCAGGACAGTCAATGTCTGGCAATACTGGGAGTTGTTGTTTTGTAACAGCTGGAGGCTCCGTTTTAGAAACACTGCCGTATGAGACGTTTTTCATTTTTATTGGGGGGGGGGGGGTGGGGGTGTTTAACTGTGTATGGGTATATGTAGTGTTTTACTTTTTATTTAGTGGTAGTGTAGTGTTCTTAGCGTACATTCACACAGGCGGGGGTTCACAGTAAGTTTTCCGCTGGGAGTTTGAGCTGTGGCAAATTTTCCGCCGCAGCTTAAACTTGTAAAAGGAAACCCACTGTAAACCCGCCGTGTGAATGTACCCTGTACATTCACATGGGGGGGGGGGGGGCACCCCAAACCTTCAGCTGTGGCAAAACTACAATTCCCAGAATTCACTGACAGACCGTACATGCTGGGAGTTGTAGTTTTGCAACAGCTGTAGGCACACTGGTGGGGAACCACTGAGTTAGGAAACAGACTCTAGCTCAGTGATTCCAACCTGTGTGCCTCCAGCTGTTGCAAAACTACAACTCCCAGCATGTACGGTCTGTCAGTGCATTCTGGGAGTTGTAGTTTTGCAACAGCTGGAGGCACACGTTTTTGAATCACAGTGTTAGGAAACAGACTGTAGCTCAGTGTTTCCCAACCAGTGTGCCTACAGCTGTTGCAAAACTACAATTCCCAGCATGCCCAGACAGTCAGGGA
This sequence comes from Hyla sarda, assembly GCF_029499605.1. Lineage (NCBI taxonomy): Eukaryota > Metazoa > Chordata > Amphibia > Anura > Hylidae > Hyla > Hyla sarda. The sequence goes on along the minus strand of NC_079189.1, from coordinate 372,836,563 downwards.
TGCTGGGCGGTGTAGTTCTGCAATATCTGGCCTTTCTGATGTTGCAGAACTACAACTCCCAGCATGCCTGGACAGTCTGGGCATGCTAGGAGTTGTAGTTTTGCAACAACTGGGGAAGAAAGTTGTTTAGTTTTGCAACATCTGGAGGACCACATTTGGAGACCACTGCACAGTGGTCTCTAAACTGTGGCCTTCCAGATGTTGCAAAACTACAACTCCCAGCATGCCCAGACAGCCTTACCGGTGATCTTCACTGCAACCTCCTCCGCCGCACTTTCCGGCCGCACTCCTGATGTCCACCGCTCTGGTGAGTCCGCTCCGGTAAGTTCGGTTGACCTGCGATTTGCGGCGACCACCAACATGGGGGAGTCAGATCTGGTATATATGGTAAATATCAGCAGTCATCCCCGTCCGATCACCGCCCAGCAAGCGGAGGGCGTACAGGTACACCCTCCGTCCTTAAGTGACATGATGCGAGGGCTTATCCATATGCCCTCCGTCCCCAACAAGTTAAGGACTCAGCGTTTTTCATTTTTTGCATTTTTGTTTTTTCCTCCTTACCTTTTAAAAATCATAACCCTTTCAATTTTCTATCTTAATATACATATTATGGCTTATTTTTTTGCGACGCAAATTCTTCTTTGCAGTGACATTAGTCATTTTACCCAAAAATTCATGGCAAAACGGGAAAAAAATCATTGTGCGTCAAAATTGAAGAAATAACTCCATTTTGTATGTTTTGGGGGCTTCAGTTTCTGCACTGTGAATTGTTCGGTAAAAATGACAACTTATCATTATTCTGTAGGTCCATATGGTTAAAATGATACCCTACTTATATAGGTTTGATTTTGTTGTACTTCTGGAAAAAATCATAACTATATGCAGGAAAATGTATACGTTTAAAAATGTCATCTTCTGACCCCTGTAATTTTTATTTTTCTACATATGGGGATGTATGAGGGCTCATTTTTTGCGATTTCATCAGAAATTTTTATCGGAATCATTTTTGTTTCAATTGGACTTTTTGATTGCTTTTTATTCATTTTTTTAATGGTACAAATAGTGACCAAACATACGCTATTTTTGACTTTGGAATTTTTTTTACGTGTACGCCATTGACCAAGTGGTTTAATTAACTATACATTTTTATAGTTTGGACATTTCCGCACGCGGCCATACCACATATGATTATATTTCTTTTTATTTACATGTTTTTTTTTTTTATTGGAAAAGGGGTTGATTCTGACATTTATTAGGGAAGAGGTTAAATCACATTAATAAACTTTTTTTTTTTTGCAATGTTAGAGCCCCCATAGGGGGCTATAACATTCCACACACTGATCTCTTACACTGTTCACTGCCGTGCATTAACATGGCATTGATCAGTGTTATCGCCGCTCGACTGCTCTTGCCTGGATCTCATCCTTCTGGTGTCCTGCAAGCTGTTTAGGATGCCGTGATTTCACCGCGGCAGTCCCGAACAACCTGACTGAGCTGCCGGGATGCTTTCAGTTTCACTTCAGACTCGGCGGTCAACTTTGATCGCCATGTCTGAAGGGTTAATACTGGGCATCACCACAATTGGTGATGTCCGATGTTAGCCGCGGGTCCTGGCCGTTGATGGCTGCCGGGACCAACCCGATATGATGCGGCGTCTTTACATGACCCCGCGTTTTATCGCGGGAGCCAGCGCAGTCCTGCATTGTTCAGGATAATCAAATTTATGTCTCAAAGTAGTCACAAATGTAGAACGACAATAAACACTGTTGTTTGAGTGTTAACATTAACTTTATCTCGAAACACAGCAAAATGGTAAAAACAAAACATAACACTGCTCAAAAAATGAAGGGAATACTTAAACAACACAATGTAACTCCAAGTCAATCACACTTTTGTGAAATGACACTGTCCACTCAGGAAGCAACACTGATTGACAATCAATTTCACATGCTGTTGTGCAAATGGAACAGACAACAGGTGGATTTTATAGGCAATTAGCAGGAGTGGGTCTGCAGGTGGTGACCACAGACCACTTCTCAGTTCCTATGCTTCCTGGCTGATGTTTTGGTCACTTTTGAATGCTGGCGGTGCTTTCACTCGTGTGGGTTGTAGACTCCATCTATCCATGCTACCACTAAAGTGGCTCAGGTAGTGCTGCTCATCCAGGATGGCACATAAATGCGAGCTGTGGCAAGAAGGTTTGCTGTGTCTGTCAGCATAGTGTCCAGAGCATGGAGGCGCTGCCAGGAGACAGGCCAGTACATCAGGAGACGTGGAGGAGGCCATAGGAGGGCAACAAACCCAGCAGCAGGACTGCTTCCTTGGCCTTTGTGCAAGGAGGAGCAGGACACTGCCAGAGCCCTGCAAAATTACTTCCAGCAGGCCACAAATGTGCATGAAACAGTCAGAAACGGTCAGAAACAGACTCTATGAGGGCCCGACATCCACAGGTGGGGGTTGTGCTTACAGCCTAACACAGTGCAGGATGTTGGGCATTTGCCAGAGAACACCAAGATTGGCAAATTTGCCACTGGCGCCCTGTGCTCTTCACAGATGAAAGTAGGTTCACATTGTCACATCTGTCACATGTGCTCAGAGTCTGGAGACGCCGTGGAGAACATTCTGCTGCCTGCAACATCCTCCAGCATGACTGGTTTGGCAGTGCGTCAGTAATGGTGTGGGGTGGCATTTGTGTGGAGGGCCGCACAGCCCTCCATGTGCTTGCCAGAGGTAGCCTGACTGCCATTAGGTACCGAGATGAGATCCTCAGACCCCTTGTGAGACCATATGCTGGCGCACATTGGCCCTGGGGTCCTCCTAATGCAAGACAATGCTTAACCTCATGTGGCTGGAGGGTGTCCGCAGTTCCTACAAGAGGAAGGCATTGATGGACTGGCCCACCTGTTCCCCAGATGCTTTAGTCAAGGTCTGGGAGGACATTCCTCAGGAGACCATCCGCATCCTCATCAGGAGCATGCCCAGGCATTGTAGGGAGGTCATACGGGCACGTGGAGGCCACACACACACTACCGAGCCTCATTTTGACTTGTTTTAAGGACATTGCATCAAAGTTGGATCAGCCTGTAGTGTGGTTTTCCACTTTGATTTTGAGTGTGACTCCATATCCAGACATCCATGGGTTGATAAATTTGATTTCCATTTTTAATTTTTGTGTGATTTTGTTGTCGGCACATTCAACTATGTACAGACTAAAGTGTTTCATAAGATTACTTCATTCATTCATATCTAGGATGTGTTATCTCAGTGTTCGCTTTATTTATTTTTTTGAGCACTGTGTGAAGACAATGATGGAAAAACTAAGAGAAATAATGAGATGGAGGAGGAGGCTTTGCAGAAAGGTCCACCACTTACCCAGAAAGTGAAATTTGGGGAATCTCTAAATGTGCTCTATGGGAATCAAAAGTGGAGAATTGAGAGAATTTGCCTTGTTCAGAGACCATAAACAGGTTATCCGGGATTACAAAAGCATAGCTACTTTTCTTCCAGAAACAGCATTACTCTTGTACTCAGTTTGTATGTGGTATTGCAGCTGAGTTTCATTTATGTGAATGGAGCCCAGTTATTATAACGCACAAGCAAGTGTGGTGCTGTTGTGTTTTTTTTTTTTTTTTATAAAGGAACTATGTTTGTCTAATCCTCGATCACCCCTTTTATATTATGCACATTATTTAAAGAAGGTCTTTCCACATGGAGCAGTATGGTTTGGCTGAAGACCTCCAAAGTCTTATTATAGCAATTTATTTTACTTAGCAAAAGGTATGGGATCAAGAAACAAAGACTGGAGAGCTACATCTGGGAATTATGAACTTAGCAGAGTTATAATGCACGCTCCATAGACTAAAGCTGAGAGGCTAGGCATAAGCATACAAGGATAATTCTATAGTTGTACCACTCTCCCCTCCCGGTTAAGGTTGGAGAGTACATGACAAGTTTTAGGGTGCGTTCCCACCTGGCGTATACGCAGCGTATTTCACGCTGTGCAAAATTTACGGCAGCAGCTGGAAATATGCTGCGTAGTCCTTGCTCCCTTTACACAAAGGGCTTTCCGGCAGCAACCCTATGTGTGCAGTGAGTTTTGGAGGCGGAGCCGTGCATCACAGTCACGTCGGCACACGGCCCCGCCTCCAAAACTCACTACACGCATAGGGCTGCCACCAGAAAGCCCTGTGTGTATAGTGAGCAAGGAATACGCAGCATGTTTCCCGCTGCTGCCGTAAATCTTGTGCTGCATATACACCAGGTGGGAACACACCCTTAGGGGCATGATCTCTGGAGAGGCCCAGGAAATGTTTCACCTTATGGCAGGCTACAAATTGAAAATTGTCTAATATAGGCCAACATATCCAACAGTGTCCCAAGTGTGAGAAAGAGAAAGAAAGAAGGTATAGGTGCCGAAAAGTGTTTTATTAATTAAAATGGCTAGGAATTAAAATGTTTGGAATTGCCACTGTTTAAGACACCTCGGCTGCAGGCAAGAATAAAAACTTTCATAGTACATGGAAAAATCATGGAGGCACCACGTCTTGAGTTGGGATAGGAGGGACCATGCCAAGAGAACTGGGAACCTTTCCAAGTGTGGTTATCAGTGTTTGGGACCTTATGCAGCAACACCTGAAAAACATGTAAGATTTTTGCACTAATCCTGGCTTGGTTAAGAAATACTTCTCTAATTGTCTGAGTAAATTAGGATACTTTAGAGAAAACATGTTTAATATATGAGAAGGGATCTGTACAGTGAAGTATAACCTCCTAAATGGAAAGGCAAACTGAACCAAAACACAGAGCAAAAGGTCAACTCGCCTCTGTTAGTGTCTGGTATCATGCATCCAACGGGGCAATTACTGGCAGCTGATAACTGCTGGGAATATCCTGCTATGTTGCATGCTCTGCTCCTGAGCGTATGTCATAGAACGAGAACAAGTGCAGGGCAAACATGTACACCCTGCATTCTTAAAGATATAGCTTGCACAAAACGTCTCTCTCACCCCTGGTGATTCTTCGTTCGGGGCCCCGACTCTCTCTGAGAACAGGGTGTGTCGACCCCCCCCCCCCCCTCCATATATCTCTATGGGAGAGCCATTCATGCTCCTTCTCCTTTTAAGATTTTAAAGGAATTTTAGCACAAAGATCAATAGTGCTAAATTGATGCATTATTTTCAGTGATATATATCCCCGTTCTTTGTTTTGCACTGATAACAACCTTCTTAGGGAATCTGCAAATATGGTAAATCAGGCTCAGTTCAACTGCTTGTTAGTCTCTGTTCATTCAAGGAAGGGCGATTGTGGAAAAATGTGTGGTCTGATGTATAGCAACAGTAGGGTCAGAGTTCAAAGTGAGGAAGTGATTGGATCCATGGGATAAACAGTACAGTGATGTAGGTCATTTTACCTAAATAAATGAAACAAAAACAACTACATATTTGTACAGTTGTATGCAAAAGTTGAGGCACATGACAATTTCCAGAATTTTCATTTATACATAATTGGGAATTTGGATCAGCAGGTATGCAAACGCACATTTGGATAAGTCAGCTTCATTTTGGAAGAAGGTGCTGTGGACTGATATAACAAAGTTGGAGAAATTTGGTCATATAAAAGGGTGTTATGCATGGCGTCAAAAGAACACAGTGTTCCAAGACAAACACTTGTTGCCCACAGAAAAATTTGGAGGAGGTTCCATTATGTTGTGGGACTGTTTGGCCAGTGCCAATACTGGGAGTCTTGTCTGGATTCCACTCACTATCATCAGATACCGTATTTATCGGGGTATACCATGCACCGGCCTATAACACACACCCTCATTTTACCAAGGATATTTGGGTAAAAAGTTTTTTACCCAAATATCCATGGTAAAATGAGGGTGCGTGTGTGTGCGCGCGTGTATACCCCGATACACCCCCAGGAAAGGCAGGGGGAGAGAGGCCGTCGCTGCCCACTTCTCTCCCCCTGCCTGCCCTGGGGTCTAGAGCCCTGCTGCCGCCGCTTCTCTCTCGCTGGCTATCTACGCCGCTGCCCGTTCTCTCCCCCTGACTATCGGTGACGGCGCCGCTGCCCCGTTGCCTCCCCCCATCCCCGGTTGCATAATTACCTGTTGCCGGGGTCTGGTCCGCGCTGCCTCAGGCCTCCGGTGTGCGTCCCCTGCGTCGTTGCTATGCACTGCACGGCGCACTGACGTCATGCGCCGTGCCGTGCAGCGCATAGCAACGACGCAGGGGACGCACACCGGAGGCCTGAAGCAGCGCGGACCCGACCCCGGCAACAGGTAATTATGCAACCGGGGATGGGGGGAGGCAACGGGGCAGCGGCGCCGGCAATGGGTGCCGCTGCCTCTTCTCTCCCCCTGGCTGTCGGCGCCGCTGCCCCATTGCCGGCACCGATAGTCAGGAGGAGAGAACGGGCAGGCCGATAGCTAGGGGGAGAGAAGGGCCGGCAGCAGGGCTCTAGACCCCAGGGCAGGCAGGGGCAGAGAAGCCGGCAGCGCTGGCTGTCTCTGCACCTGCAAAGCCGCTGCAGTTCATTGATTTAAAGCGCCCGTTTTAAATCATTGAACTGCAGCGGCTTATTGGCGTATAAAACGCACATAGACTTTAGGCTAAAAATTTTAGCCTAAAAAGTGCGTTTTATACGCCGATAAATACGGTACTTGAGAATAATGTAGAGGAATCAGTCATAAAGTTGAAATTACACCAGAGCTTAATATTTCAACAAGACAATGACCCAAGAAACACTGCTCAAAATCTACTTTGGCTTTAATGCAAAGGAACAAGTACAAGATATGGCAAATGAAAATGGAATGGCCCAGTCTCCAGACCGGAATATCATTGAAAATCTGTGGTTTGATTTGAAGCGGGCTGTCCATTCTCTGCAACCATCAAACCTTACTGAACTGGAGATGGTCCAAAATACCTTAATCCAGAATCCATTAGAATTAACTAAATATTGATGTGATATTTCTATTGGGGTGCCCAAATGTATGCACCTGTCTACTTTTTGTTTTGATGCAGATTGCTAATTTTCTGTTCATCGAATAAATCTCATTTTACTACTGAAATATTAGTGTCTTTCAGATATGTTAGCTTAAAATTAAATTGCTGATCCAAACACTCAATTATTTATAAATAAAAATCATGGAAATTGTAAGGTGTACCTAAACTTTAGTATACGGCTGTATATGTAAAGGGTACACATCTAATTTTACCAATTTAGCTTTGTGAGAAATCCCCATTAATATGTACAGTCATACGGTATGTTTACACATACAGAATCTGCTGCATATTTTTGCTGAAAATTAGCTGCAGCTGATTTTGATACCCGTATAGTTGATAGAACAACTAAGGACCAATCCTCAAGGTGTATCAGAAATATAAGATGTGAGAAATATAATTAGCGTATGATCCAGATAATATAAATGGTAATTTAATAATATAAGTCACAGATGTATATGTCACTAATACCTGTCCCTGCAGGGCCCTTGCAAGGGACATGGAAATCAGTGCATAGAACTCAGTGCAAACATATAAAATAAATAAAACTAATATTCATAAAAAGATCGTTGGTGGTACAGTGTTGCAACCTGTATCACAATTATAGAATTCTGCTAAGAATGAAAGATCTAACGATACGAGGTCTGGTGCACGGCACCACTCACCACTCCTGAAGCCGTCTATGGGGCTGGTTGAACAGGCTGACACGGAGATGTCAGGTCTCCGGAGGTGCTCGGTGTCTTTGGTAGCAGCGCATGTCTCCTTCTCCTGTGGTCCTCGGATGGCACGGGTGGCACCGACCTCTCGGGTATGCCGTGGATCGTTGGTTAGTCCAGGGAGACGGCGGCAATGATTTAGCAGCAAATGGCAGTGTGATAGCAGCGGTGGAAGTAGGTGCGGCATCCCTCGTGTGAACTAGGCGCTCTGCGTGCGTAGTAGAGCAGTGGTCCCGATAATGGGGACTTCCAGCAGTTGCTAATGGAAAATTGGAATATCGCTACATTGAAGATGGATTCACATGGATTAAGGTAGATGCAAGTCTATGATTAATTTCTAGATGCGCTTCAAGGCCTCGGGCCTTTTCCTCAGTAGAAATATAAGTATACAGTACGTGTCAGGAACGTTTTATATAGTATGGCTAGTGATTAGAGGAAGACTTGGAAAACCTGGAGTTTTCGGGATAAAAGTAAAGTAAGGTACTGGATCATATGAAGAATGGAGGTAGAGAGATAGAAAAAAGGTAAGGAAAAAATTTAAGGATAAAGGAAGATATAAGGAAATAGATAATTAAATGGGTATCGCATGAAAGGTTGATCTGTGCATGAGGACAAAATAAGTGGGGTAAAATATGATGTGGATAATCGAATGGTAAAAATAATAAGAATTATATAAAAATATGAATAAAAATCAAAATGTAAGTAAAAATAAAATATTATGAAAAAATGGAGGTAAACAGGCAAATGTATATGAATAATGGTATGGAAAGATGAGAGGGTGACAATAAGGACTAGGAAAAATTATATAAATATATATAAAGTATAATCAAATATAAATATACATAATCGTGCACACACATGGAAATGTATGGATATATAGGTGCGCAAAAGTACTATATACATACAATAATTATATATATAAAATAAAAGCACCTAAAATATAAAAATGGTTAGAGCAAGGTATAGAGCTGGAGAAGGAAAAATTAATAACAATAAACGACGCAGAGATGTAGTCAATCTTGGACATCTCTGCGTCGTTTATTGTTATAAATTTTTCCTTCTCCAGCTCTATACCTTGCTCTAACCATTTTTATATTTTAGGTACTTTTATTTTATATATATATATAATTATTGTATGCATATAGTACTTTTGCGCACCTATATATCCATACATTTCCATATGTGTGCACGATTATGTATATTTATATTTGATTATACTTTATATATATATTTATATAATTTTTCCTAGTCCTTATTGTCACCCTCATCTTTCCACACCATTATTCATATACATTTGCCTGTTTACCTCCATTTTTTCATAATAATATTTAATTTTTACTTACATTTTTATTCATATTTTTATATAATTCTTATTATTTTTACCATTCGATTATCCACATGGGACAATCATATTTTACCCCACTTGTTTTGTCCTCATGCACAGATCAACCTTTCATGCGATACCCATTTAATTATCTATTTCCTTATATCTTCCTTTATCCTTTTATTTTTTCCTTACCTTTTTTCTATCTCTCTACCTCCATTCTTCATATGATCCAGTACCTTACTTTACTTTTATCCCAAAAACTCCAGGTTTTCCAAGTCTTCCTCTAATCACTAGCCATACTATATAAAACGTTCCTGACACGTACTGTATACTTATATTACTACTGAGGAAAAGGCCCGAGGCCTTGAAACGCGTCTAGAAATTAATCATAGACTTGCATCTACCTTAATCCATGTGAATCCATCTTCAATGTAGCGATATTCCAATTTTCCATTAGCAACTGCTGGAAGTCCCCATTATCGGGACCACTGCTCTACTACGCGCGCACAGCGCCTAGTTCACACGAGGCACGCCGCACCTACTTCCACCGCTGCTATCACACTGCCATTTGCTGCTAAATCATTGCCATTGCCGCCGTCTCCCTGGACTAACCAACGATCCACGACATACCCGAGAGGCCGGTGCCAGCCGAGGACCACAGGAGAAGGAGACTTGCGCTGCTACCAAAGACACCGGGCACCTCCAGAAACCTGATATCTCCGTGTCAGCCCGTTCAACCAGCCCCATAGACTGCTTCAGGAGTGGTGAGTGGTGCCGTGCACCAGACCTCGTATCATTAGAACTTTCATTCTTAGCAGAATTCTATAATTGTGATACAGGTTGCAACACTGTACCACCAACGATTGTTACCATTTATTCCATACAAGGATCGCTATTAATTGAACTCTGTTGCCATCACATCATATTTAGCTACTGGAACTCTATTACGAGAACATTGAACTGTTGCTAGTACAATATATCTAGCTCCTGAACCATTGAACTTTTTTATATGGATGCAAGTTCTCAACATATTTTATTCTTTTTATGAATATTTGTTTTATTTATTTTATATGTTTGCACTGAGTTCCATGTCCCTTGCAAGGGCCCTGCAGGGACAGGTATTAGTGACCATTTATATTATCTGGATCATACGCTAATTATATTTCTCACATCTTATATTTCTGATACACCTTGAGGACTGGTCCTTAGTGGTTCTATCAACTATACCTATTCATATTTTCCATAGGCCCTTGGGTGAGGGCAACACCAGTTAACCTCAGGTTTAAGTATACTCTTCATTTCTGAGTGAGCTACACTATCTTTTCTATTTGATTTAAGTTAATGGTTAGCAAAATCAGCTGCACAAAATCTGCAGCAGATCCTGTACGTGTGAACGTACCCTTAGGGTATGTTCACATTGAGTTAACATTACTTCGGTGGTAGGACTGCGTGGCCTTGCCCTGACACCATTGACAGCAATGCAGGGCTCGCTGACTTCCACGCAAAGAATGAACATGCGCAGATAAATTTCAGCGGTAGAATTGTCCGCCGCTGAAATTCCGGAGTATGAACAGGTCTCACAGAAGACATCACACTGATGTTAATGCTCACTGTGCGCAATTCTGCTCGCGTTATTCCGATTGTGGAATTATGCAGAAATTGTGCAGTGTGAACATACCCTTAGTGAGTAGATGGTCATGAAGCTTAAAACATACCTTTTAGTTTTTATATATTTTTGTTTCATTTTTTTAAGCCTATGGGATTATTTATCATAACCCTACAAAGTAGTGACAATGAGAGTTTAGTAATCTTTTTTGAGCCCCTGAAGGTCCCCTCCATGGTACACAGCTATTTTTTATTCTCTCCATTGCAGGGGGCAAACCATAGCTGGGCTATTTGCCAGTAGTACACACAGTAGTGGAAGTGCAAGGTGCTATGGGAGCAGAAATAAAAGGCAGCAGCACAGGAAGGAAGGGGTTATAATAAGCACTAAATTGCTGCTGCTGCTAAACTGAGGGGAGATTACACTGCAGCAGTATAGCCATAGAGATGTAGGTACATTGGTATTTACCAATGGGTACCGCTGCCCAAACCATTATTGGTGGTCAGAGATTAGAGAGAAGCCTTGATTTACCTTCCAGGAAAGTATAAACCTAGAGCAGGCATGTAAGGGAAGATTTATCAAAACCTGTCCAGAGGAAAAGTTGCCCATAGCAACCAATCAGATCGTTTCTTTCATTTTACCGAGGCCTTGTTAAAAATGAGTGAGCTGATTGGTTGCTATGAGCAACTGGACCACTCTTCCTCTGCAGAGGTTTTGATAAATCTCCCCCATAGTCCAGACTTTTACTCTTTCTCGCTTTTTCCTGGCTAAGCCCCACTTCTACTTAATTTCTTCTCTCCTTATCTAGCTGTAACTAGATAGAGAACATCCCAAGCAATTGACTGTCAGTGGGTTTCCAATTATAGCAAAGTTAGAATGGCAGTTTTCAAAATGGTGTCATGTGGGAGGTTTCCGCGGTTCTGGCACCATGGCAACATGATATGGCCCCGACTTTCATTTCAGCCAAATCCTCTCTCCAAGGCCCAATGCCACTCCTTTTTTGGTTTGTCGCATAGTTTGGTGCACCCACCCAAGCTGAGGCGCAAATCTACACCAGCCCTAACCTGGCCTTGCACATTTGCCGGACGGGTTTAAAAGTCGCACAAAAGGAGGCACCACACAGTGGAGTACTGAAGTTAAAAATGTGTACCACACCATATTTTTCACATTCCCTGCACCATTTACCATAATAAATTTGGTGCACGTACACAGTTTCCACCACAAACATTTAAGGGGTAAAAAGACGTTCACCTACAACCCCCACCTGTGCCACCAGCTACCGTTCTGTGCTGTGTGGCTGGGAAAGAGCTTGACCAAGTACCTCTGTAACTGGATTTGTGCGGTTTGTCCAAGGTCTACACTTTCTAGGTGAGATCCCCCACACTGGAATTTAAGGACAAACCCAGAAAAAAATACGGTGTGTCTACCTAAAGGGGGACAGTGAACATTTACAGCTTCATAGTGTTTGACAGATTTCATGAAAATGAAGGGGTAAAAGGAGAAAAAGCCCCCAAAATTTGTAATGATAAATTAAGGGTTACACCAGTATTTTAGTATAAAACTATTTTTATTTTACAACCCACTGTTCCAATTACATGTGAGGTGTAAAGGCTCACTGTACCCCTTGTTATATTTCTGGAGGGGTGTAGTTTCCAGAATGGTGTCACATGGGGCGATTCCGATGGTCCGGCACCAATGGCGTCGCCAGGGGGCCATGGCCCCCCAATTTAAATTCCTCTATTCAAACTAGATTTCTGGGGCCTGTCTGGCCAGGCAACCTGCCCACCAACCGTCACCTCAGCATAATGATGGTTGTGCAGCAGCAGTGTGTGATGAGTGCCCAGGGCCAGGTGGTCTGGGCAGCATTTATAATTTCGTCTTACTGACACTCTTATAGTTAAATGCAGCGCTTGGGCTTGGCTTTTTGACAAAGTGAAGGACCACTGCAATATGCAGGCAGCCACAAGAGGAAAAATCCCTTCCTCTGCGCCTTGGCACATGAATTACATCATCATCCTGTGCCAGAGCACAGACTGGAGAAGACAGGAGAGAAGAGGCCAAGGACTGTGCAGGAGCCGTGTGTGTTTTTTTATTTTATTTTTTATCTGCTACTACTACCTAAATGGGGCTACTGCTATTTCTACCTAAGGGGGTTTCTGCTGTTACTTCCTTAAGGGGGTTGCCACTACTATCACCTAAAAGAGGCTGCTGCTAATACTATCTGAAGGGGGCTGTAGCTATTACTATCTTCATGGGGCTAAAGGTGTCTGCTGTTAATGCCTTGTATACTGGCATTATTGGTCTCAGTATACAGAATTTAGTCAGTGACAGTATGGTGGTAATATATATGGTGATCTTATTCACTCCTTGTATACTGGTAGTATTGGTCTCAGTATACAGGATTTAGTCTGTAACATAATTATGGTAATATGTATGGTGATAATATTCTTCCTTGTAAACTGGTGTTATTCGGCAACTATATGATTTATTTAAAGGTACATGTGTTTATCATGGGAAATTGCCTTACCTATGTTAATATTTGACAGGGAACTAAACAAATGGGTCATGTCACTTCTTTTCCACATGGATACATACTGAAGCTGCCTTTAAGTCAACGTGAGCTTTCGGTTCAAGCTCCCCTCCATACTGCTTGCAGCTCAGAGATAATATGCACCCACAGTGTATAAATGAAGCGTTGCTATGATTGCCTCCTACTTTTGTCTTGGCCCCCAGGTTGGTGAGCTCAGCACGGCTGGAAAAAAGAAACTGTAGCTGAAGGACCTGTAATAATCATGTGACAGAATTGGGTGGAGTCGGGTGGGCATAACAGTGCACCAAAAAGCCCCAAGTGCACCACAGTGCTTCATTTGCATATATTAGGCATAACTCAGGAATGGGGCCTTATAGGAAAAAAAAGGTTAACAGCATTGTAATCAACGTCACCCACCCTTTTACCCTGTACCAGCAAGTTAGTGACAGATTCTCTTTAAGGGTAGGGTCACACAAAGTGCATACTGACGATGCGGATGCGCTTCCCACTCGTAGAGGTGTATTTCCCACCAGCAGTCACAGGCTGATACACAGAACTACCCGGCCGCAGCAGGAAGCTCGCTCTGCAGTCGCTTTTTGACTGCCGGCATCAAATATGCTGCAGATGCTCTGTGTGTGACCTTACCCTAAGGTGGTAATATTAACATACTATTAGATAACACCAGCCTTGTCAAACTAGTTTTACATATGCAAAAATGTGCTTCAGTGAGCATGCTTTAAAAATTATAACTACATTTTTTTAAATCTGACTATTCTGAGAATTTGGTACAGTACAATTTTACACCATTTCTATGATACATTTATTGGAACCATTCTTTAAGCATATACCTCTCATTTCCTACCTTGGAGGCAGTCTTCCTTTATGTGTGGTATAATATCCAAAGAAAGGAGAGAGATCATTATTTAAAATTAAACATTTAAATTTTATTTTTTTTAATATATATATATATATATTTTTTTACAAGAAGCAGATATTATGCATAGTGTTCTGTGTCATGTTGTTGGATAACATATAAAAAAAAAAAAAACTTACTCAGCAGGTTGTTACATTGAACCTTTCAAAAGCACAAAAAAAAAAATCTGTTTAATTCCTTATACTACCATTGCTGATAAGTGAGGCTGAACTTTTGTTTCCACAATGACTGAAACATACCCAGCTTCCCTTATGAAAAGCACAATGCACAGATCTCCCTGCTGTCTGTCCTACATTAATGGGCCCAGTATATTGGATCATACATATCGCATAGAAGAAAGGTATGGGAAAAAAGTGGAAAAGTCTCAGAAGCTATACTTTGGTAGCAATTACATACGGCCATTCTGTGGATCTACTTCCACTTCTCTGGACAGTCATTTTAGCAGATGAACCAAACTATTACATATATAAAGTACCTTACATCTCTGTCATTACAGTGAATTTGTAGATTTTTTTTGTTTTTTTGCCAACTAACAGGTAACGACAGGTATATTCAAGAAAGTTAAGAGTTTTACCAATCAGTGCGACAAAGGAACCAAGAAAGCCCAGATGGCCATATTGCAAAAGTGGAGAGATCCCATTTCTCCCCCGCAGAAATTTTTTTTGCGCAAACTATATTTACTATTTTGTATGGACTGGGTCGAGGATACTCTCCACAAGGAGAATAAGGTAGCCGATTTCTTTACTGTCTGGACCAGCTACATCTCTACTCTACCCCCGCCACGTAATCGGTCAAGGAACACTTCCAATATACCACCTGGTACCTTGAGCAGGAAGTCTGAGGTCATCCTCCTATGTAACTGCTGCAAAATGCCCACGCCTGGAGCACTGGCAGATCAGAGGGCACCCTCCCCACCCCATCCCATCCCCTTTCTCCCCCATTTTATGTTTATTCTTCCTGGGCCATGTTGACCTGCTATGTTATTTTTCCATTGTACGTTTTCTGCAACGGCACAGCATTGGAATTTTGGTCTGATCTCTTGACCAAGTTTATTTATCCTGTGCTTCCCAAAATGTGATGTTTTATTGGGCGTTCCTTACTCAATGTCCTCTCTGGCAAATATTATTATACCTATGTTGCTACTGTAATTTCTTCTTTGTTTAATTGTTGAATAAAAAAAAGAGAACAAAAAATACTTTAAGACTAAGATAGAACAGTAAAGAGGCAGCCTATTTCCGCCAGTCCCATAAATTTTGATCGACCTTGCAGCACACATGCCTGACTGTTGCTGTATTCGAACAGGGGACATGAGTCCCCCCTATTCTTGTGGTTGCAAGTCTCAGTGGTCAGTCACAGACAGTTAACATTTATCCTCTATAAAGGTAATGAGTGTTTTTCATTGGAAAAGCTCTAACACTTTTTTGATGCTTTAAAGGGGTACACTGGTGGAAAACAATTATTTTTAAATCAACTGGTGATAGAAAGTTAAACAGATTTGTAAATTACTTCTATTTAAAAATCTTAATCATTCCAGTACTTCTCAGCCTTTGTATACTAGAGAGGAAGTTCTTTTCTGTTGGACCACAGTGGTCTCTGCTGACACCTCTGTCCATGTCAGGAACTGTCCAGAGCAGGAGAAAATCCCCAAACCTATTCTGCTCTAGACTTTGCTATGGGGATTTTTTGCTCCTGCTCTGGACAGTTCCTGACATGGACAGAGGTGTCAGCAGAAAGCACTTTGGTCATACTGAAAAGAACTTCACAACTTCGTGTGGACCATACAGCAGCTGATAAGTACTGGAAGGATTAAGATTTTTAATAGAAGTAATTTACAAATCTGTTTAACTTTCTGGCACCAGTTGATTAAAAAAAAAATTATGTTTTCCACCGGAGTATCCCTTTAAGCACTGCTAAATTAATTTAGGTGATAAATAGGTCTTGTATCAGGAAACAAAACTGTGGGTTAAGTGTGTGTGTATATATATATATATATGTATATATATATATATGTATATGTCTATATATATATATATATATATATATATATATATTAAGGCGATAAGCAGCACATCTGAGAAGGTAGGTATGGTGCAAGCAGTCTTGGGACCCTGGTCTTGGGTCCAATTCATGCAGCAAAAGAAAGGATGACCGCAGCACTCGGTAGTAGTGAAAAATCAAAAAAGTGGCTTTATTCCAAAAGCAAACAGAAGCGACGTTTCGGTGTTGAGAATGGTGTTGTGAGAACATCATCCTTTCTTTTGCTATATATATATACATATATATATATATATATATATATATATATTTTTTTTTTTTACAGTTAAGGCTGGTTGCAGAACAGTTAAAGCAAAAATAAAATCCTTCTGCTAATTTACTATGCACGAACAGACTGTATAGCAATACATATAAATTGACAGCAATGTACATTCAAAATAAGTAAAAAGGATTATAGAACTTTCAGTGTAAAAACAATCAATCAATCTAAAACTAAAATGCCACTTCGGGTTGAAATATCCTAATACAGGGTGATTCAAAAAGAATGTTGCAAAAGTAAAGGGCCCAGATTTATCAAACTGTGAGAGAAAAAGTGGAGTGATTTTTCCCACAACAATCAATTTTTAGCTGAGCTGTGATTGGTTGCTGTGGAAAAATCACTCCACTTTTTCTCTTACACAGTTTGATAAATCTGAGCCTAGGTCTGTAGTTAAAATAACATCAGTAGTGAATTGCCAGTGACTGAAAATCATAGCAATACAAGACTAACTAGTATGAAACAACAGGATCCACAAACCATGGAATGGTGTATTTTATGAATACCTCAGAGTCTTAAGCCATTCAGCTTACATCTTCTTCAGGAAATGGAGTTTAGAAAAATTATGTGCTGTTATTGAGCATGAGGGACTTGTAGTAAACATGTTCTGTGCAAAGAGCAGGCACAAAGGTCACTTCTTTTTTGGTGAGAATACAGTCACTGGCCACTTCTACCTGGACATGTTAACCCCTTAAGGACCGGAGGTTTTTCCGTTTTTGCATTTTCGTTTTTTGCTCCTTGCCTTTAAAAAATCATAACTCTTTCAAATTTACACCTAAAAATCCATATGATGGCTTATTTTTTGCGCCACCAATTCTACTTTGTAATGACGTCAGTCATTTTGCCCAAAAATCTATGGTGAAGCGGGAAAAAAAATCATTGTGCGACAAAATTGAAAAAAACCCGCTGTTTTGTAACTTTTGGGGGCTTCCGTTTCTACGTAGTACATTTTTCGGTAAAAATGACACCTTATCATTATTCTGTAGGTCCATACGATTAAAATGATACCCTACTTATATAGGTTTGATTTTGTCGGACTTTTGGAAAAAATCATAACTACATGCAGGAAAATTAATACGTTTAAAATTGTCATCTTCTGACCCCTATAACTTTTTTATTTTTCCGTGTATGGGGCGGTATGAGGGCTCATTTTTTGCGCCGTGATTTGAAGTTTTTAACGGTACCATTTTTGCATTGATAGGACTTATTGATCACTTTTTATTCATTTTTAAATGATATAAAAAGTGACCAAAAATGCACTATTTTGGACTTTGGAATTTTTTTGCGCGCACGCCATTGACCGAGCGGTTTAATTAATGATATATTTTTATAATTTGGACATTTCCACACGCGGTGATACCACATATGTTTATTTTTATTTTTATTTACACTGTGTTTTTTTTTTTATTGGAAAAGGGGGGTGATTCAAACTTTTAATAGGGGAGGAGTTAAATGATCTTTATTCACTTTTTTTTTTCACTTTTTTTTTGCAGTGTTATAGGTCCCATAGGGACCTATAACACTGCACACACTGATCTTCTATGTTGATCACTGGTTTCTCATAAGAAACCAGTGATCAACGATTCTGCCGGATGACTGCTCATGCCTGGATCTCAGGCACTGAGCAGTCATTCGGCGATCGGACAGCGAGGAGGCAGGTAGGGGCCCTCCCGCTGTCCTGTCAGCTGTTCGGGATGCCGCGATTAGCCGCGGCTATCCCGAACAGCCCGACTGAGCTAGCCGGGAACTTTCACTTTCACTTTTAGCCGCGCGGCTCAGCTTTGAGCGCGCGGCTAAAGGGTTAATAGCGCGCGGCGCCGCGATCGGCGCTGCGCGCTATTAGAGGCGGGTCCCGGCTTCACTATGACGCCGGGCCCGCCATGATATGACGCGGGGTTACTGTGTAACCCCGCGTTATATCAGAAGAGCAGGACCAATGACGTACCGGTACGTCATTGGTCCTTAAGGGGTTAAAGGAATGGCTTATGTCACAAATAGACTACACTTGGCAGATCTTCAGCAAGATGGTCTACCTCCCTATTTCCATTTGGATGTTCGCCAATACCTGAATTAAAGCGGTACTCCAGTGGGGAAAAAAAAAAACAGAAAGTTAAATAGATTTGTAAATTACTTTTATTTAAAATCTTAAGCCTTCCAAAACATATCAGCTGCTATATACTACAGAGAAAATTGTGTAGTTATTTCCAGTCTGACCACAGTGCTCTCTGCTGACATCTCTGTCCATGTCAGGAACTGTCTAGAGCAGGAGAGGTTTGCTATGGGGATTTGCTTCTACTCTGGACAGTTCTAGACAGAGGTGTCAGCAGAGAGCATTGTGGTCAGACTGGAAGAAACTTCACAAATTTTTCTGTAATATACAACAGATGATAAGTACTGGAAGGATTAACATTTTTAAATTGAAGTAATTTACAAATTTGTTTAACTTTCTGGCACCAGTTGATTTGAAAACATTTAAACTCTACTGGAACATTATGTCTGATGTGCCAGAAACATTGATTTACTAATGTTGTGCTGGTCTCCATATTGCCAGATGGAACACCTTGCTACTTCTATTTGTGAGGCTACATCAAGGACTCCCTCTGATGCTACCTCCTACAGATATGCAGAGTCTGGACAGAGCCGGACTACCACAAGACAGCTGCTGTGTCACTACTTTGATCATTTGTAGTGCGTAGATAAAACTTGGATAGATAGTATGGTGGAGATTTATCAAAACCTGTCCACAGGAAAAGTTGCACATAGCAACCAATCAGACCACTTCTTTAATTTAGCATAGGCCTTTATAAAAATGAAAGAAGCAACAATCTGATTGGTTGCTATGGGCAACTGGACAACTTTTCCTCTGCACAGGTTTTGATAAATCTCTACCTATGTCTTTTCATGTTTATACATTTTTGTTATGTTCTCTCTGTTATGAATATGGAGGCTCTAATTTTGCACCTTCCTTTTTGAATTAACCTGTATTTTGTGCATTTAGCCCAGATAACAAGTTTCACAAAGTCAGTTTCACTGCATCAACAAGTTGTAAGAGGACAAAATTATATGAAATCATATTTTGTTGAAAAAATTTGAGAAAAGAAAATGAAAGTAAAATGTATACTACACTCAAGATTTCTCAAATAATATAACTTTTTTATTGGTATCTATCAACGTTTTTTGTCTTCCATTGTTATCTTTATTTTTTTTATATTTTTGGGGGGCTTTTTTTATTTAAGCTCTTTCGTTAGTATTTTCTCAATAGTGACAACATTATATAGATACAAAATATATGTATAAATACCAAAGTAATATTATTTGATAAATCTTAACAATACATCTTTCTTACTTGTTACTTCTACTCCAGGGGGGTAAATAGAGAATTTTACCAGTGCATTCATCTCTCAGTGTTCTAATTCAACAGAAAGTTAGCAGCATTATTCTCTCATATACAAATAGACAAATTAATACATAAATTTATCTTCAAAATTGATAATTCATGCACTAGACATAGATAGATTAACCATAGATTAACCTGTAACATCTGCATAAAGTTAAATAAGGTGCTAAAAATGACAATGGTTAAACTTTATTAAGGCAGCCATACAATCAGTAGGACCCAAACTGTCCAATCTACTGTTTAGGAGACCTGTATTCTCATTGCTCTGATGTAAACATCCCATGCGTATAAAGACTAAAAACAAAACTACAGATTGTCAGGTCATCAATAAAGCCATGTGTTCTGTCATGCCAGTAAACACTATGCCATAATATACCATACTTTTTAAATTAGTCGTGTATATATACTTAACATTGTACAATCAAATTGGTGGTAAATACAGTTGTATGCCGATCATTCTATATTATTGGCGATACATAAATATAGATTGCAATATTTCTATATACAGTTCTAACAGAATAACGTAGAGTTTAGGTAATTGCATGATAAAAAAAAGTCTATAACACTACAAGTGCAATATATATATATATATATATATATATATATATATATATATATAGATAGAAATCAAAAAATTACCAACTTTACATAAGGTTTTATTCTTGTATACAGAGCTGTTTTAAATCTAAAAGTGTTAAACAAATGTTGGCTTCTGAAGTGCAGCATGTGGTTTACTGAAGTAGACATTCATCATTTTGTATCTCTTTCATTATGATCTCGAACTTCTTCCAATTTAGAAAGAATCCACTGTACAAATGAAATAAGAAGTAAAATTACAATTTACTTTGAATATAAAGCATAGGATAGGTCAAGATAATATCTTTAAATATTTAAACAAACATTCATAAATCTATACTACAAACAAATAATAAACAACCCCTAATCCTTAGCACGGCCTTGCTCACTTAGTTGACATGCAATGTTGGGTAATGTACACCCTTTTCACTCCCCTAGTTGCCATTTTTACAGGAATGGGCTGCATATGGGCAGAGGGTGGGTAAAACTAAAAAAATCACATGAAGCTGTGAAGTTTTGGACCCAAAATGGAAGACATTCGGATGGCAGTACAGAAATGAAAACAATGGTATGCCTTCAGAAAATTTTATGAATGCATATTGGGATGTTATATTACTTTTTTTGTGTATGCAATTGCATGATTTTTTAATTGGTCGGACTACCCCTTTAGGATCAGCTGTCAGGAAGTGGTTACTTCAATAATGGGAAAAAGAAGAACAAGGTATCTTCTACCCGTAAGTCTCTAATGCCATCTAGTTCCTCCAGCGTTGTGGTGTTGTCAGGCACCTCAGATGACTCTGACGACCTTTACATACGTCACAAGGATAAGGTCCCCAAACTCATCTTGGCTGTAAAGTGGTTCTTGAATCAAGAAGAAGCAGCTGTTTTATATTCTCCGCAATCAGGCTAGAGAGTTTACAGGTCACGCTATGGCGTTTTAATGGTTTGAGAGGGACAGGAGAAACCAGAAAAAAGAATGGACCCAGGGGCCAAGTTCAAATCAGTTTACAAGCTAAATGCAGGAGAGTGTTCTCACTGGAAGAAAGAGATATAGCAGCCTCACTATCGGCGGCAAGAGCACTCCATTTATGGTTGAGTCACCTTTAAAAGGATGTTGAAGAGGGGGTGCAGAGGCAAGAGATCATGAAAAACATTTAAACTATAAACCCCTATCTTTCTCCCCTCCCGCCCACCATCCTCCTTTGCGGCTGACCAGTTGCTATTGGAGTCAATCTGTGCTGCCTCGGGCTCACTTCGACATGTGCTGTCTTTGTACTCATTGTTGATCCCCCCCCCCCAGACCAACCACCTTCTGCCTTCCTGACTAAATGGTAATCTGATTGACAGATTTCACTGACTCCAGAGCAACGGTCCCGTATCTTTCATCTGGTTCACCATTCCTCCATCAGCTCTCGCTTTCAGGAAGCGGGCTGCAGAATATTATCCAGGTGGTACATAGTACTCACCTGGCTCAATGCTATCTGGCCACAGGTGGATCATGTGTGCTGGCAATGTGGCTCCTCTAAGGTTTCTCCATATTTCTTTTGCCTGTCCCTCTCCTCCTTCTGGGATGGAGTCTCCTCAACTATTCGTCAGATCACAAGATTGACTCTTGCACTGACACCTGTCTTTTCCTCCTGAATCATTTTGACATATCCACAAAAGTAGACAATTGTTGCACAAGGAATGTTCATAGATGGAGATATTGGATTCTGTCCTTTTCATCATCTCTGCACAACACATCAAAGGGTTGTTGAATGTGACCAGGGACTGGTTAAGCAGGGAACAAGTTGTAACTAAATCCCAGGATATTCTCCTTGACAACATCCAGCTGGGGTATTCCAGGTCTGGACGTGATGGCAGAATGTGAAGCTATTCAATTGCTGCTAACTATTAAGAACAGACAATCTGATATTAATCAGTTAGAGTGAAACCTTTGTTTATTTGTTTCCACCAATCACACTGGTTCCAAAAGTACTTAAAATAATAATAATAAAATAAACCTAAGCAAAAAGTGCCAGGGCTATAGGCATCTTCCCATATTGGTCTCAGTGGCCATGGTTTCAACTTGCATTGATGCTACTGCACAGACTTATGGAATGTTCTGATCTCCAAAGATATTCTGCTACAATCACAGATGTTGCTCCCAGACCTAACAACTAAGGCTCCTTTCACACTACCGTTTGTGCATGGTAGGTGACGTTGTTAGGAAGATAGTGGGAAAAAAATGTGTGCTTGCGGTGTCTTTTTCTCCCACTATCTTCGGCCGCAATAACGGGAGTTATAATGGACGTTCTAGGAATCCCATTAGGCTCTGTTACAATAACCGACGTTAAGGGCAGTCAAAGTGAAAAAAAAAAAGCCCTTGACGTCCATTTGCAACGGAGCCACTTTCATAGTGTGAAAGTAGCCTAACAGAATGAAACATGAGAGGACTTCCCTGATGGATCAAGGTCTCTCGAACAAGGTAGTCAATACCTTGCTATCCTCTAGAAATCCCTCCACAAGAAGAGTGTATTTTAGAGTCTGGAATCTGTACTCTGAATGATGTTCAAAAATGAGAAGTCTCCTACAGAAGGGGTATCCTTGCTGTAGTTCTTCCAGGCATGTTTCAATAAACCCTGAATATAACACTGAATATATTGAAGGTGCAAATGACGGCAATAAATTCCCAGTTGGTAGTGTTTTTGCAGGCATTCCGTTGGTTTCCAAGTTCTTTAGGACAGTAAGTAAGGAATTTATTAAGTGACCCCTCTGTGGACTCCTGGTCACCCACTCTATAACCCAGTGTTTTGGGTTTCGTGTGGGTGATCAGGCTGACAGTTTTCCTTTAAATTCATCAATACATGACACCATAAAACCATCATGAAAAAGTAAAACTTTGCATAAGCTTCATTTTTGTGGGACAATTTGCAAATTTAGTGTTGCAAAAAACTTTTTTACACTATTTCTTTATTTTTTTTTTATGGACAATCATCGGTAAATTCTCCCCAAACAGTGATGTAACTTTCACTACCTTTCAAGAAGTGGAATTAATACTAATTACTTCCACACAATGAATACAGTACTAATGCATTGTATTTACCTTGGCATCATCTGAAGTTTTAAAATTTATTATTTTTCCAAACTCTTTGGCATGAAAAACAGATTTCACTCGTTCCTGCGGGATAAACAATTTCAGATGTAAGAAACAGGCACATAATTTAAATCCACATTGGGCCTAAATAGTCTGCCCTGTAATACATTCTCTAGTCCTGGCCACTGCTTAGAAGAAGCAAAGTCCCAGTGTTTGCATTCATTTCTGAAATTTTCATCTACTTTAAGCTTATGATGTTCAAAGAACAGGTTGTACAATAAAAAGGCACCACTTATCATTTGGAGATTTCACTTTACAATATATCATCCCAGATAGAGTTTTGCCAGAAAATCACTAAGCATTTCCAGCCAATGTTTTAACGGAGTGCTGAATAAATAAACTATGTAGGGGGCTTGATCAATTTACTCAAGGAGCCAACTTTTGTAGACCTACATTCTGTACTTCAAAGCTGAGGGACTGCTGAGTGGTGGACACTCAACGTGCCTTATTTCAAGGTATAGTACTGTGCAAAAGATTTAGACAGGTGTGGGGAAAAATATTCAAAATAAGAATGCTTTAAAAAATAGAAGTGATAATAGTTTATTTTTATCAATTAACAAAATGCAAAGTGAATGAACAGAAGAGAAATCTAAATCAAATCAATGTTTGGTGTGACCGCCCTTTGCTTTCAAACCAGCATCAATTCTTCTAGGTGCACTTATACAAAGTCAGGGATTGATTACCCAGTTATGCTAAACAGGTGATAATGATCATCAATGTCATAAGTAGGTTTTAACACAGACATTAAAGGGGTTTTCCTGTGGGAGGGGGCTTTAATCAAAAACTTATTAAAAAAATAAAAACTTTTACTTACCCCTAGCGCTCCGTAAGTAAAAGTGTTTTTTTTTTCTTTTTTGGTGCAGCCAATGTCCCGCTGGGCTGCGCTCCTCTTCCGCCTCAGAAATTATGACACTCAGGACCAGAGTGATGCCAGGGCCCAGGCAGTCAATCACTTGCTGTGGCGATGTTCCGCCCTGCCTGTAATTGGCTGAGGGGCAGTGTGTCACTCCGGGTTTCAGGATTTCTGGAGCGGAAGAGGAGCGGTTGGCGACCACTGCGAGACACCACTGGTGCGCTGGAGGTAAGTAAAAGTTCGGGTTTTTCTTTATCGACATTTAAGTGGCAAAAATTTTGAAAAAATCCCCCTCCCACTCTGCTACAAAGGTGAGGTTGTGAAAGACAGCTTTATGTCACAGTTTAAGACTAAGCACAGGATAGTTGTGCAACAAACCACAAGGTAGTTAAACTGCTCACCAAGGTCTCTCCCAGGCAAAAACCAGTGGGATCCAGGGTACACCCATCTACTTTTGAGTAGGCCAGAGGTGGACTTCATGTAAGAATTGCGGTCAAAAAGTCATAAAAAAAGTCAAAGATAGCAGCAGGTGCATAGACTGATAATCTTGAAATATTAGTCTGTAACAGAAGGCAGTTTGTTTGCGAAGGAGTTATATAATAGTATCTGCAGTCAATACTGAAGCATGGTGGAAGTTCCTTGCAAGTATCACCTGTTTGCATTTCAGCAAACGGAGTCGGGGATAATGGTGTCCTCAATGCTGATACAGACCAATGTTATTATGAATCTTCAGCATAAAGAACAAGGAGTCCTAAAAGTGATCATATGGCCCCCACAGAGTGCTGATCTCAACACAATAGAGTCTGTCTGAGGTTACATGAAGAGGCAGAAGGATTTGAGCAAGCCAACATGTGGTTAGTCCTCCATGATGTTTGAAACAATCTCCCTACCAATTTCTCCCAGAAACTGTGTACCTAGAAGAATTGATGCTGTTTTGAAGATATAGGAGGAGATTTATCAATACCTGTGCAGAGGAAAAGTTGACCAGTTGCCCATAGCAGATTGCTTCCTTTATTTTTCAGAGGTCTCTTTAAAAAAAAAAAAATGAAAGAAGCGATCTGATTGGTTGCTATGGGCAACTGGTCGACTTTTCCTCTGCACAAGTTTTGATGAATCTATCCCACAGTGCATATACTACACTATATACTACATTATATCTTCTTTAATTAGTTTTCTCTTTTTGACAACCTTACTTTGCAGCTTTTTCCACACAGCCTTTAGCTGTATCTTCTCGGTGCAGTCTATTTCACTATTTTCTTGCCAGTTTAGAGACCATCCAATATACATTTTATATATGACATCTGCATTGCACCAGATTTTACTTCCACTTATTAACAACCATCTAATGGTTTATATTTCATAGTGAAAAGGGCACAACGGAAGTGGTAGAATGGCATAAAGCCTCACAGACAAAGCGTGTTACACCTATAAACAGAGGCACTCTTGTTCAACGGCTGTGTCTGGTATTGCAGCTTATCAGACACAAATCATGGAATGGTTTCACATAGTAAATCATTTTATAGTACCTTTGCTTCAATGCGCAACCTTCTCCCATTCACAATGACTGGTTCTGTGGTAAACTCATCAAAGCTATACTGCCACTCACAAGTAAGCTGTCCAAAAGTGCCTTTAGTAACAAACAGAATACCGCTGGAAAAAAAGAAAGAAGATCCTTGGTTATAGCCATATAAAAATCCACCGTAGTTAAGTGATCAAACTTATGAGATAAAAGAGCACTCCAGGAGAGTTTTTTTAATTTCCATTTGCGTCCATTTGCGTCAGGTATAAAAAATAAATAATAAAAATAAATAACATCTGATCACCTATAGCAGCACCCCTTGTGCCTCAGTTGTTCTACTGCACTCCTCTTCCAGGTTTCCTGTGGTCAATAAGTCATGCTGTGACTCAGCAAATTGCTGGCACACCTCGGCCAGTGATTGGCTGAACGGCAATTTGACGTATTGAGCCCCAGCACCAGGAAAAAGGACGGTGTCGGGGCTCAATACGTCAGATTGCCACCCAGCCAAATCACTATCCAAGGTGGGACCATCTCTGCGGCTAACGATTTGCTGCTACCACCTTGCTACCCCTCCCCCATTCCAGAGTAGTCATTTAGGGTACGTTCCCATCTGGCGTATTTTGCTGCGTATTTGCTGTTGCATATTTTCCTTCCCATTGACTTCAATGGGAAATAAAATATGCAGCAGCAGGTAATCTGTCAGCTGCAATTCACGTTCCAAACTGCTAAAACTGTTAGCTGTTAAGTGAAAACATTTTTTATTTTCCTATGTCAAGTGTCAAAAAAGCATTCCCAAGCCCCTAAAGTTTTAAGGGCTGGACCATCACCTTGCTCCTCCCTTCCATTGCTATCTCTGCTTGACTGACAGCTGGAAGCCCTTACTGTCAATCAAGCAGGGACAGAAATGGGAAAAGATCCTCATCATAGGTTAAAAAAATAAAATAAATAAATAAATAAAAATCTGCCCATTCCTTAAGGCTAAAATGGGCCATCTCCTTAAGGGGTTACAGAAGAAAAGACAGCTTAAAAATTCTCTGTGTGTATTTTCCTGAAAAACAAGTTTTTATAATGCTAAAGTGATTTACTGTGAGGCAAACATAATTGAGATGAGAGATAGAGAGATGTCCCTGATAAATACTGGTATTTCCCATGAATAATAATGCAAAAGCATCTGTTCTAACAACCCTGTATTGTAAGTAAAAAAAATTAAACCATTTCCTTTAACAATACCTGGAGGACACTAAGTGGGTAAGAGCATGCTCTCTAACAAGAGGCATGGTAGCACCAACTTGTCAATTAATGTGTGCAATTCCAGGAGGAATAACATAGGCAGTGCAATATGCAAAGTTTTGAGAAAATATGTGTGCTCAGCTGCACAAACATATATTTGATTGTATTATATTTTTGTGGCCATCTTTGACAAAGTGCTACATTTTAGTAACCTCCATCTTAAAGTGTCCTTCAAATCCATTCTACAGCTTTATGCAGCAGGCTCAACATGAGATTAAGGGGAGATTTATCAAAACCTGTTTGGAGGAAAAGTTGCTGAGTTGCCCATAGCAACCAATTAGATTGCTTCTTTCATTTTTAAAGAGGCCTGTGAAAAATGAAAGAAGAAATCTGATTGGTTGCTATGGGCAACTAAGCAACTTTTCCTCTGGGCAGGTTTTGCGAAATCTCCCCCATTACAATACATAGTAAACTTTATACATAAAACTAGAGCTAGTTACATACCTTTTCATCACCATTAATAAATCTGTGTTATTGACCATTGCATGTGCAAAATATTTACATTTGGCAAATCTTCCATTTTCAATTCTCTATAAAAGAAAAGAAATGCATACAGTTAGTGGACATGGAAAGAACTGCCTGTATTCTTCCTACCTCTCATGCAAAAAGTCTATAGAAGCATTGGAAATATGAAATTGACTAAAGTGCTAGAATCTAAAAGATTATTTTACAGTCAAATAAGGAATTTTCAGTTACTCCAACATAAACAAATTACTTAAAGCCTTTTTTACACGGGCATTTCTTAATTTTTTCACAATTTTCTTTTTTTAATTTAGAATATGGTTAGAATCAATTTGCAGTTAGAATATAGGCTTCTAGTAAGCTGCATTGTATCATCTAGGACAAAGCATACTTGATCTATCTTATACATGTTTTGCATATAATTTTGGTATGTGATTTTTGTGTACCTCTTTTTCGGTATCTATAATGCCCTTGTAAATATAGCTTAAAGAGAATTTTGACAACAAAATTAACACAAAAATGTTGATGTATTAGTAAATCAGGAGTCACAGCAAGATTAGATGATTATGTTAAGTCATTTATTTATTTATTCATTCATTCTATTTATTTATTAATTCTTCTTTGTTAAAAAAAAAAAAAAAAAAAAAAAAAAAGAGGTCTGGGCCTTTTTCCATTCCGGTGTGCCATTACTTGAGCAGTACAGCCCTAATGCCTAAGTTATGCCTAAGCGGCTCAGCATTTTATAACCATCGGACTGCCCCTTTTGTTGTCACATTTATAAAAATAAAAAAAAGAACATTACAGTGCTTGTAAACAAGAAAATTCCAATATATCTGCAAACAAATAAAAACTATATTTAATTAACTTTGTTGTTCTACAGTAACTTCTGATTATGGCCATGTTTACATTTTGGGTGGAAAAACATTGTCAAGGGGTTGTCCAGGGAGCAGAAAAGGTATTACCTCTTCACTCCACTTCTACCCTTGGCACATCTTGGCCGGTGTCCATTCGCAATCATATCCTGGAGGTGAAACCACACTCGCATGCGATGTACAAAAGCTGCACCATTTTGTCTGTGTAATGGTATACTTCCAAGATGTGCTGGGGACAGAAGTGAAGCACTGTACAGCAGATCCCTTTTCTGCTCCACTTTGAACACCATTATTAGTAGATGATATTGTAGTGAAGGAACTGTGGGAAACTGTAAATTAAAATGAAAGTTACTCCACATTTAAAATCTGTAAGTATGTAATGTACTAGTAGTAACTTTAATAAACTAAGGATTATGTATAGTATTAAGTATTATTTCATTACAGTGGGCACCATACAGTTGCCAAATCCTTAAAACCACCACCAGTTGAATAGTCCTTTTATAGGCCAACATAGATAACTTACATGCTTTCATGACAGGACTTTACACAGTCCTCACTCTACATGCTTGGAATTATGGCATCAGGCTTTACCCATTTTCAACATTGTGAAGAAAAGTGCATTCTGTGCAAGAAAAATCTTTATAGAACAGTCACCGAACCATCAAGTCTTAGTTTTCCTACTGCCTAGACCTTACAATGGCATCATTTTATCCAGATATAAAGGTAATTCCAAATATCAATATCTTTCTATTTTCAAATAAACTATTTCAAGTTAACTTTAAATGTGGTTTATTAAAGTCAATTTTAAAATTATTATTATGCAAATGAAGTAGCTTGGTGCACGTGAGGGTTCCCCAGTCTGAGTGCATTATGACATCTGGCCTGGATCTTCACTATAAATGCCTCCACCGCAGTGCTGATCCTCCTACCATGTTAAAGGGGTACTACCATGGAAAACTTTTTTTTTTTTTATTATCAACTGGTGCCAGAAAGTTTAACAGATTTGTAAATGACTTCTATTAAAAAATCTTAATCTTTCCAGTACTTTGTGGGTCTGTATACTACAGAGGAAATGGTTTTATTTTTGGAACACAGAACTCTCTGCTGACATCTTGACCAAAGTGCTCTCTGCTGACATCTCTGTCCATTTTAGGTACTGTCCAGAGCAGCATATGTTTTCTATGGGGATTTTCTCCTACTCTGGACAGTTCTTAAAATGGACAGAGATGTCAGCAGAAAGCACTGTGCTATGATGTCAGCAGAGAGCTCTGTGTTCCAAAAAGAAAACCATTTCCTCTGTAGTATTCAGCAGCTAATAAGTACTGGAAGGATTAAACATTTTTAATTGAAGTAATTTACAAATCTGTTTAACTTTCTGGCACCAGTTGATTTAAAAAACAAAGTTTTCCACGGGAGTACCCCTTTAAATCTTGCAAACAGAGAGATCTCCCTTTATATTGCCTGTGGCCACAGCTGCGCAATCATTGCTGACAGAAGACAAGAAATAAAAATGTCTCTGCTTGCAAGAGATTTCACAGGGGAGGAGGGCATTTATGTGAAGTTCCAAGCTGGATTTCACAATGCATTCAGGGCTTGGGAATGTACCGCTTGCACCAAGCCACTTAATTTGCATAATAAGAAAACCAGGAATAATGGAGCAACAGAGCCACACATCAGCAAACAGTAAGTACCATTATCATTAGTGTCCTATACTAACTGGTTAGTGCAGGTGATGCTGATGACAAATTCCCTTTAGGTTGCGTTCCCACCTGGTGTATACGCAGCGTATTTCACGCTGCGCAAAATTTACAGCAGCAGCAGGAAATACCCTGCGTATTCCTCGCTCACTATACATACAGGGCTTTCCGGCGGCAGCCCTATGTGTGCAGTTAGTTTTGGTGGCGGAGCCGCGCATCACACCGGCACACGGTCCCGTCTCCAAAACTCACTGCACGCATAGGGCTATCGCCGGAAAGCCCTGTATGCTGCTGCTGTAAATTTTGCAGAGCGTGAAATACGCTGCGTATACGCCAGGTGGGAATGCACCCTTAAGGTACTTCGGTGGAATTTTTTTTTTTTTTTTTTAAATCAACTGGTGCCAGAAAGTTAAAAAGATTTGTAAATTACTTCTATTAAAAAAATCTTAATTCTTCCAGTACTTATTAGCTGCTGAATACTACAGAGGAAATTATTTTCTTTTTGGAACACAGTGCTCTCTGCTGACATCACGAGCACAGTGCTCTCAGCTGACATCTCTGTCCATTTTAGAAACTGTCCAGAGCAGCATGTGTTTTCTATGGGGATTTTCTCCTACTCTGGACAGTTCTAAAAATGGACAGAGATGTCAGCAGAGAGCTCTGTGTTAAAAAAAAAGAAAAATAATTTCCTCTGTAGTATTCAGCAGCTAATAAGTACTGGAAGGATTAAGATTTTTAATATAAGCAATTTACAAATCTATTTAACTTTCTGGCACCAGTTGATTTAAAAAAATAAAAAATAAAAAAGTTCCACCAGTGTACCCCTTAACCCATTGGGGATAGAGGCTTTTCCAGTTTTTGCACTTTCGGTTTTTCCTCCTTACCTTTTAAAAATCATAACCCTTTCAATTTTGCAGCTAAAAATCCATATGATGGCTTCTTTTTTGCGCCACCAATTCTATCAGTCATTTTACCCAAAAATCTACGGCGAAACGGAAAAAAAAATATAATTGTGACAAAATTGAAGAAAAAATGCAATTTTGTAATTTTTGGGGGCTTCCGTTTCTACGCAGTGCATTTTTCGGTAAAAAATGACACCTTATCATTATTCTGTAGGTCCATACAATTAAAATGATACCCTACTTATATAGGTTTAATTTTGTCGTACTTCTGGAAAAAATCATAACTACATGCAGGAAATGTATACATTTAAAATGGTCATCTTCTGACCCCTATACATTTTTTATTTTTCTGCCTATGGGGTGGTATGAGGGCTAATTTTTTTGCACCGTGATCTGAAGTTTTTAGTGGTACCATTTATGTATTGATCAGACTTTTTGATCACTTTTTATAAATTTTTTCATGATATAAAAAGTGACCAAAAATACACTATTTTGGACTTTGGAATTTTTTTGTGCATACGTCATTGACCGTGCAATTAAATTAATGATATATTTTTATAATTCGGACATTTCCGCATGCAGCGATACCACATATGTTTATTTTTGTTTACACAGTTTTTATTTTATTTTTTTTAAATGGGAAAAGGGGGGTGATTAAAATTTTTATTAGGAAAGGGGTTAAATGATCTTTATTCACTTTTTTTTGCAGTGTTATAGCTCCCATAGGGGACTATAACATTGCACACACTGATCTTTTACATTGATCAATGGTTTCTCATAGGAAACTATTGATCAATGATTCTGCCCCTTGACTGCTCATGCCTGGATCTCAGGCACTGAGCAGTCATTCGGCGATCGGACAGCATGGAGGCAGGTAGGGACCCTCCAGCTGTTCGGGATGTCGTTAACCCGCAGTGCTTTACTTTCACTTTAGACGCAGTGTTCAACTTTGAACACCGCGTCTAAAGGGTTAATAGTCCGCGGCACCGAGATCAATGCCGGGCGCTATTAGCCACGGGTTCCGGCCATTGTTAGAGGCCGGGCCCGACCCGCTATGATGCGTTATATACAGGGAGCGGACTGAGGACGTATGGGTACGCCCTCCGTCCCCAAGGAGTTAAGGAATCAGCCCATTTGGGCCTTAAGGACGCAGACAATTTTATTTTTACGTTTTAGTTTTTTCCTCCTCTCCTTCAAAAAATCATTACTCTTTTGTACTTTCATCCACAGACTAGTATGAGGGCTTGTTTTTTTGCACGACCAGTTGTCCGTTGTAATGCCATCACTTGCTTTACCATAAAAATGTATGGTGCAACCAAAAAAATACTATTTGTGTGGGGAAATTAAAAAGAAAACCGCAAATTTTGGAAGGTTTGTTTACACACCGTACAATTTACGGTAAAAATGACATATGTTCTTTATTGTTTGAGTCAATATGATTAAAATGATACCCATGATAACATACTTTTCTATTACTGTTGCGCTTAAAAAAATCGCAAACTGTTTAACCAAATTAGTACGTTTAAAATCCCCCTATTCTGAGGACCTATAACTTTTTCATTTTTACGTATAAGGCGGTATGAGGGCTCATTTTTTGTGTCGTGATCTGTACTTTTTATTGATACCATATTTGCTTATATAAAACTTTTAATAAATTTTTTATAAATTTTTTTGGGAATAAAATGTTATAAAAAGCAGCTATTTTCGACTTTTTTTAAATGTTCATACTGTTAATCGTACGGTATCATTAACATTTTATTTTAATAGTTGGGATATTTATGCACGTGGCGATACCAAATATGTATATAAAATATCTTTTTTTTTTTTTTTTTACACTTTTTGGAGGTGAAATAGGGAAAATGGGACAATTGAAATTTTTTATTGGGGGAGGGTTTTTTTCAGAATATTTTTTTTTTTTTACACTTTAATAGTCCCCATAGGGGTCTATTTATAGCAATTATTCGATTGCTAATGCTGTTCAGTAGGACATAGCACTGATCAGTATTATCGGTCGCTCGATCGCAGACCAGAGCAGAAGACCCGTGGAAGGCAGCGGAGGCAGGTGAGGGGACCTCCGGCTGCCATGCTGGATGATCGTATCACCGCGGCAGCGCTGCGGGCGATCCGATCATCCATTTTAGTGTCCGCAATGCTGCAGATGCCATGATCTGTATTGATCACGGCATCTGAAGGGTTAATGGCGGACATCCGCACGATCGCGGATATCCGCCATTACCGTTGGGTCCCTAGCTGCTATCAGCAGCCGGGACCTGCCGCACATGACACGAGCATCGCTCCAGTGCTCGCGGTTATGCATAGGACGTTAATGTACGTCCTGGTGCGGTAAGTACCAGCTCACCAAGATGTAAATTTACGTCCTGTGTCGTTAAGGGGAAAATGTGTTGGGCGCTTTATTTCTTTTTATTACAAGTTTGAATTGGTTATACTGTTCAGTCACTGATAGCTGGGTGCTTTAAGTGTATCCCAGTTTGAGATTTAGGACTTTAGCATAGCACCTTTGCATTTTCACGTGACATATTGAATAAAGTTTTGAAGCACACAATTTAGAGATAGAGTAGGCACCTAGAGACAGTAAATCATGGTCACAAACTTTCTATTTTCTGTGTACAGTATTTTTTTAATGTGTGTTGTCTAACTTCAATAAAGGTCTGTTTTTTCATTTGGTCTTTGTTTTATATGCATGGTTTGTTACTTTGAAAGGTTTACTGTGGTTTTCGGTGGTAACAGAGAAACATTAATTAGGTCTAAGGTAGTGTAGAGGCATGGGGTGTTTTTAAGCCCTTATGGACCCGGGGTTTTTCCGTTTTTGCATTTTCATTTTTACCTCCTTACCTTTAAAAAATCATAACTTTCAATTTTGCACCTAAAAATCCATATTATGGCTCATTTTTTGCGCCACCAATTCTACTTTGTAATGACATCAGTCATTTTACCCAAAAATCTACAGCGAAACGGGAAAAAAAATCATTGTGAGACAAAATAAAAAAACGCCATTTTGTAACTCTTGGGGGCTTCCATTTCTTCACAGTACATTTTTCGGTAAAAATGACACCTTATCTTTATTCTAAAGGTCCATACGGTTAAAATGGTACCCTACTTATGTAGGTTGGATTTTGTCGTACTTCTGGAAAAAAACATAACTACATGCAGGAAAATTAATACGTTTACGTGTATGGGACGGTGTGAGGGCTCATTTTTTGCGCTGTGATCTGAAGTTTTTTGCGATACCATTTTTGTATTGATCGGACTTATTGATCGCTTTTTATTCATTTTTACATGATATAAAAGGTGACCAAAAATACACTATTTTGGACTTTGGAATTTTTTTGCACGTACGCCATTGTCCGTGCGGCTTAATTAACAATATATTTTTATAATTCAGAAATTTACGCACGCGGGGATACCACATGTTTATTTTATTTTATTTTTTTTTGTATTCAAAAATTTTTTATTGAACAAATATGGGAGAACAAACAGCATCCACCACAAGTAGGGTGGTAATAAATCTCCAACTACAGCACTCGCAGAGTTGACAATCACTGGCGAGATCATATAACAA
This sequence comes from Hyla sarda, assembly GCF_029499605.1. Taxonomy (NCBI): domain Eukaryota; kingdom Metazoa; phylum Chordata; class Amphibia; order Anura; family Hylidae; genus Hyla; species Hyla sarda. The sequence goes on along the minus strand of NC_079189.1, from coordinate 372,801,854 downwards.
TGGTAATGAAAGAAATCTTATACAGTCTACTGCATTAGTATAGGTGCGGAACTATCAGGAGAAGTTACACAACGGGACAAAAAAGACAGGATTCAATCCCATAAACCAGCAAATGATTATGAAGGAACCCATTAAGAACTAAAACAAAAAAAAATACAAAAACCCAGGGGTTAAACTGAAACAGGAGGTACACATAGAAGGTAAGGGTAAAACGAGGAGGGAAGGAGGAGGAAGGAAATATAATATAAAAAAAAAAAAAAACAAGGAGGAGGGGGGGGGGGACTATAGGGAGGGGGGAGGAGTGGGGAGAAGAAAAAGCGGTAAAGAGGACGGAGGGTAAAGAAGAGGAGAGGCTCAGCAAAGCCAATAGGCGGGGGGAGTAGGATTAAGAAAAAGAAATATAAAAAAATAATAATAATTTAAGAAAAGAAAAAAGGGGGGTAACAGGAAAGAGATTCGAGCAGCAGGGAGTACACATGTTTATTTTTATTTATACAGTTTTTTTTTTTAAATGGGAAAAGGGGGGGTGATTCAAACTTTTATTAGTGAAGGGGTTAAATGATCTTTATTCACTTTTTTTTCGCAATGTTATAGCTTCCATAGGGACCTATAACACTCCACACACTGATCTTTTACATTGTTCAATGCTTTCTCATAGGAAAGCATTGATCAATGATTCTGCCGCTTGAGTGCTCATGCCTGGATCTCAGGCACTGAGCATTCATTCGGCGATCGGACACCAGGGGGCAAGGTAGGAGATCCTCCTCGTGTCCTGCAGCTGTTCGGGATTATGCTGCGGCGGTCCCGAACAGCTCCCTGAGCTAACCGGCATGGTTTTACTTTCACTTTACACGCGTCGTTAATCTAAAGGATTAATTGTGCGCGGCACATAGAGGCCGGGCCCGACCAGCTATGACACGGGGCCACGGCGTGGCCCCGTGTTATAGATCAGGAGCGGACTCATGACGTAACATTACATCATGGGTCCTTAACAGGTTAAACAGGTGGCCCAGGATGCACTGAAAATAACACTATATTAGTATACTTACCTGGCCCGGTCCTCCACTGCTGACAGTTTAGCAAGCACTGCTCTTTACTGCCCCTCTTCTCTTCACTGCTTCTGCTCATATTCCTGCTCAGCAACCAATCTCTCTGTTGTTAATTGTCATTAGCTGCTGAGTGGGAATTTCCTGTCTGGACCATTTACAGATATTTACATTTTAAATCTATTCAGAGCAAGGTCTTGTCACCAGTGGGGTACCTCAGGGAATGGAAGGAGGTCTGCTGTGCTGTGGGAGAGAATCCTGGAAGGGATGGCTGAGTATTTAAACTAGGTGAGTGGGGGGAGGATAATAAAGCAAAGAAAGCAGACAGTGGGATGGATAGGTTAGAGAGGGGTCAGGACATAATGGTGGGTGGAGAGGAGTCCTGTGGGGGAGGTTAAGAGCAGTGGATAAGGAGATGCATGCGTTACAAACCAGCTGTAAAAATAAATGTAGCCCGAAAAATTGTAATCCCAATAATTCAAAAAATTCCATTAGCCCCATTAACTCAAAAAATACCGTTAGCCCCAATAACTTAAATAGTACAATTAGCCCTTATAACTCAAATAATAACATTAACCCCAATAACTCTGAAAATCCCATTAGTGAGACTATATGTGTAAAACTTAATGGAAATGTAAAGTGTATGTTCACAAATGCCAGAAGCCTGGCAAATAAAATGGGGGAGCTTGAGGCCTTGATACTGGAGGAACATATTGATATAGTTGGGGTCACTGAGACATGGCTGGACTCCTCGCATGACTGGGCCGTTAATCTGCAGGGGTTTACATTGTTTCGCAAGGATAGAATGAACAGAAAAGGTGGTGGAGTCTGTCTGTATGTTAGAAGTGGTATGAAAGTCAGTGTGAACAATGCCATAGTGTGTGATGATTCTGAGGATGTGGAATCACTGTGGGTAGAATTACAAAAGGAGGGAAATACTGAAAAAATAATATTTGGTGTAATCTACAGACCCCCTAATATCACTGAAGAGATAGAAGGTCGGCTGTATAAACAAATAGAGAGGGCCACCCGGGCAGGTACAGTGGTAATAATGGGAGATTTTAACTATCCAGATATAGATTGGGTCCGAGGGCTGGCTAAAACTACAAAGGGGAGAAAATTCCTAAATTTATTGCAGGATAATTTTATGGGCCAGTTTGTGGAGGACCCAACAAGAAGTGATGCCTTGTTGGATCTGATCATTTCCAACAACGCAGAGCTGATTGGTAATGTAACTGTGCGGGAAAACCTTGGTAATAGCGACCACAATATAGTTACTTTTGACTTAAAATGTAGAAAACAAAGACAGGCGGAGAAGGCAAAAACATATAACTTTAAAAAGGCAAATTTCCCTGGGCTGAGGGCTGCACTACAGGACATAGACTGGGGGGAGGTGTTCTCAAATACTGATACAGAAGGTAAATGGGACATCTTTAAATCAACTCTAAATAACTATACAGCTAAATATATACCACAGGGGAACAAATATAAACGATTAAAACTAAATTCTACATGGCTGACAAATGAGGTTAAAAGAGCAATAAACAACAAAAAAAATAGCCTTCAAAAAATTCTAATCTGATGGGTCAGCTATAACATTTAAACAGTACAAGGAGCTTAATAAAATCTGTAAAAATGTAATAAAAACAGCAAAAATTCAAAATGAGAGACAGGTGGCCAAAGAAAGCAAAACTAATCCTAAATATTTTTTTAGATATATAAATACAAAAAAAACAAGGACAGAGCATGTAGGACCCCTTAATAATGATAATGGGGAGGTTGTCTCGGGGGCGATCAAGAGAAGGCGGAGCTACTGAATGGGTTCTTTAGTTCTGTATACACCATGGAAAAAGGAGCTGACATTGGCCAGGTCAGTGCTGGTAACACATCATATAATGTATTGAACTGGCTTAATGTAGAGATGGTACATGGTAAGTTAAGTAAAGTAAATGTAAGCAAATCTCCAGGGCCGGATGGACTACACCCAAGAGTTCTTAGAGAGGTAAGTTCAGTAATATCTGTACCCTTGTTCATGATATTTAGAGATTCTCTGGTGTCTGGTATTGTGCCAAGGGACTGGCGCAAGGCGAATGTGGTACCAATCTTCAAGAAGGGCTCTAGGTCTTCGCCAGGCAATTATAGACCGGTAAGTCTAACGTGCATTGTGGGTAAATTGTTTGAAGGACTTATAAGGGATTACATACAGGAATACATAAGGGATAATAGTATTATAAGTGATAGCCAGCATGGGTTTACTAAGGTTAGAAGTTGTCAAACCAATCTAATTTGCTTTCATGAAGAGGTGAGTAGAAGCCTTGACAGAGGAATGGCTGTGGATATAGTGTTTCTGGATTTTGCCAAAGCATTTGATACTGTCCCTCACAGACGTCTGACAGGTAAGTTAAGGTCCTTGGGCTTGGAAACTTTAGTTTGTAACTGGATTGAACATGGATTTAGAGGATGGTATTAACAGCTCTGTTTCTATCTTTGCAGATGACACCAAGCTTTGTAGCACGGTACAGTCTATAGAGGATGTGCATAAGTTACAAGATGACTTGGATAGACTAAGTGTCTGGGCATCCACTTGGCAAATGAGGTTCAATGTGGATAAATGTAAAGTTATGCATCTGGGTACTAATAACCTGCATGCGTCGTATGTCTTAGGAGGGATTAAACTGGCAAAGTCACTGGTAGAGAAGGATCTGGGTGTACTTGTAGATCACAGACTACAGAATAGCATGCAATGTCAGGCTGCTGCTTCCAAAGCCTGCAGGATATTGTCATGTATCAAAAGAGGCATGGACTCAAGGGACAGGGACATAATACTCCCCCTTTATAAAGCATTGGTACGGCCTCACCTGGAATATGCTGTTCAGTTTTGGTCGCCTGTTCATAAAAGGGACACTGCGGAGTTGGAAAGGGTGCAGAGACGCGCGACTAAACTAATATGGGGCATGGAACATCTTAGCTATGAGGAGCGATTAAAGGAGTTACAATTGTTTAGTCTTGAGAAGAGACGTTTAAGGGGGGATATGATAAACGTATATAAGTATATAAATGGCCCATACAAAAAATATGGAGAAAAACTGTTCCAGGTTAACCCCCCCCAAAGGACGAGGGGGCACTCCCTCCGTCTAGAGAAGAAAAGGTTTAGTCTAAAGGGGCGACACGCCTTCTTTACCGTGAGGACTGTGAATTTATGGAACGGTCTACCTCAGGAACTAGTCACAGCAGGAACAATTAACAGCTTTAAAACAGGGTTAGATACATTCCTGGAACAAAATAACATTAATGCTTATGCAGAATTATAAAACTACATCCCTTTCCCTTATCCCCTTACACCCTTCCCTTCAATTCCCTGGTTGGACTTGATGGACGTATGTCTTTTTTCAACCATACTAACTATGTAACTATACTGGGACCAATATTGTTTAATATCTTCATTAGTAATATTACAGAAAGTCTCGATGGTAAGGTATGTCTTTTTGCTGATGACACATAAATATGTAACAGGGTTGATGTTCCTGGAGGGATCCGCCAAATGGAAAAGGATTTAGGCAAACTAGAAGAATGGTCAGAACTCTGGCAACTGAAATTTAATGTGGATAAGTGCAAAATAATTCACCTGGGGCATAAAACCCCTCAGGCAGAATATAGAATATTTGACACAGTCCTGACCTCAGTATCTGAGGAAAGGGATTCAGGAGTAATTATTTCAGAAGACTTAAAGGTAGGAAGACAATGTAATAGAGCAGCAGGAAACACTAGCCGAATGCTTGGATGTATAGGCAGAGGTATAAGCAGTAGAAAGAGAGAAGTGTTCATGCCGCTGTACAGAGCACTGGTGAGCCCTCACTTGGAGTATTTTGCGCAGTACTGGACGCCGTATCTCCGGAAGGATATAGATACTCTAGAGAGGGTTCAGAGAAGAGCTACTAAACTAGTACATGGATTGCAGGATAAAACTTACCGGTTAAAGGACCTTAACATGTATAGCTTGGAAGAAAGAAGAGACAGAGGGGATATGATAGAAACTTTTAAATACATAAAGGGAATAAACACGGTAAAGGAGGAGAGCATATTTAAAAGAAGAAAAACTACCACAAGAGGACATAGTTTTAAATTAGAGGGGCAAAGGTTTAAAAGTAATATCAGGAAGTATTACTTTACTGAGAGAGTAGTGGATGCACTTCTTCCTGCAGAAGTGGTCGCTGCAAATACAGTGAAGGAGTTTAAACATGCATGGGATAAGCATAATGCTATCCTTCATATAAGATAGGGCCAGGGACTATTCATAGTATTCAGATTATTGGGCAGACTAGATGGGCCAAATGGTTCTCATCTGCCGACACATTCTATGTATCTATGTTTCTATTATCTATACATGGAAAATTAAGGGGTACTCCGGAGGAAAACTATTTTTTTTTTTTTTAATCAACTGGTGGCAGAAAGTTAAACAGATTTGTAAACTACTTCTATTAAAAATCCTCAATCCTTCCAGTACTTATTAGCTGTATACTACAGAGGAAATTATTTTCTTTGGGATTTCTTTTCTGTCACGACCACAATGCTCTCTGCTGACACCTTTGTCCATTTTAGGAACTGTCCAGAGCAGCATATGTTGTTATGGGGATTTTCTGGACAGTTCTTGACATGGACAGAGGTGTCAGCAGAGAGCACTGTGGTTGTGACAGAAAAGAAATCCAACAAGAAAATAATTTCCTCTGTAGTATACAGCTAATAAGTACTGGAAGGATTAAACCAGTGGAAAACATTTTTTTAAATCAACCAGTGCCAGAAAGTTAAACAGATTTGTAAAAGACTTCTATTAAAAAATCTTGACCCTTCCAGTACGTTTTAGCAGCTGTATGCTACAGAGGAAATTCTTTTATTTTTGGATTAATTTTTTGTCTTGTCCACAGTGCTCTCTGCTAACACCTGATGCCCGTATCAGGAATTGTCCAGTACAGTAGAAAATCCCCATATCAAACCCATGCGGCTCTGGACAGTTCCTGACACGGACAGAGGTGTCAGCAGAGAGCACTGTGGACAAGACAAAAAAGAAATAAAAAAAAAGAAAAGGGTAAAGATTTTTTAATAGAAGTAATTTACAAATCTGTAACTTTCTGGCATCAGTTGATTTAAAATAAATAAATAAAAGTTTTCCTCCGGAGTACCCCTTTAAGAGCTGTGCATTGCTTGACTGCTGTGAAGATATATTAAAGGGGGACTCAGCCCCTAGAAATCTTATCCCCTATCCAAAGTGTGCTATGTAAATCAATCCCCAGCGAAGTGCCAGCCTAATTAGTCCAGTGCACATTCATCAGCACTATGTAACTGCATAGCAGAAAGGAGCAGGTGCTGTCCTGTGATCCAGACAAGTAAGGAAGTACATGTGAGAGTACTACTATAGATGGCTATTGATAAGAAAAGCAGGGGTCATTGATGCACTGGATTTGCAGTGCAGAAAGAAATGGGTTACCCTAAGCCATGACATTCTGCTGCTGCTGACAAGCCAGCAGAATAAAATGAGTGTGCAATGTGTAAATACAGGAGTAGGAAAAAAAGTATTTACACAAAGGGTAGCTGTCCAGATCTTTATGGGTGCTCAGAGATAGGTAGGTTAGCCTGGATGTACCTTCTTTTATTGCATGGACCTCATGTAGGAGGCAGACATGCTTTAAAAATTGCAGGTAACAGCCCAGGCTCTCTCCTGTCCATAGCACAATATAAGCCCTTCCCCATGGAGGTACCTAGTGGCCAAGACTTTACTGCTTTTTTGTGGGGCAAGGAGCCTTTTAGTAAAGAGGTGATTTACTAATATGTAAGAAATCATAAAGGCCATAAACTTATTTGAAATGAAAGTGACCATTTATGGCATCAGAAAACCAAACCAATAATTTTTTAAAGGAGTACTGCAGTCTTAGACATTTATCCCCTTTCCGCAGGACCCCCCGCGATCTACCCTACGGGGACCTGGCATTGCCGCGGCTAATGCGTGTGTCATCGACCTAATTTTTATAATAAATCTAGGTGATAGAGGCATAAAAATTTGATGTACATGGTCACGATTAGGTACTGAGTAACATATTTTTTTTTTTGTGGGATCTGACAGGTACGCTTTAAGATCTATCAACAGGACATACTCTGTGGAAGGTCAGAAGTATATTTCGCTTGCCCAGCGCTTACTATAAAAAAAAAGTATTCCGATACTTAAATTGTTTTAGATATTACTGGGCAGGAAAAAAAAGACATACTCATGAACCTCGCTCCCTCGTTTCCCGTCACAATTTCTGTCTCTCTGTCCTTTTTAAATCAGTTCTTTTTACAAGTAGAATAAAAAACGATGAGTGGAGAGCCAGAAGGTGTCACAGGGGGAGCCCCAAGGTAAGTATGAGCTTTTTATTATTTTCATATGGGGCTCAGCAATATATAAACAAGTATAAGTATCTGGAATACCCCTTTAATAAGTGTAGCAGGCAACAGGATGGCCATGAATGATCAGCAAATGTATATGTATTTGTTTTGGTTTTATTGGTTATGATTATTCACTATTTTGAGCCTTAATTTGAGCCATAAGCAGCTGAAAAAATTACCAAAAGCAAAATACTGTTTTAAAACTCAAATAAATAAAAAAAAAGGCTCAAAAAACAGTATGTTAACATTATAACCAATACACAAAACTTAATTTAACAGAAACACAAATGTAACACTACAACAATATTTGGACCGAAATGTAATACTAACTACAAAGACATGAATGATGGAAGGGAGACAAGTAACAAGAAAAAGATGTCTCGTGTAGGTTATGACATATTTTTTTTTTTCGTCTTTAAAAAAAAAAAAAAAAAAAAAAAATAAGAATTGTACAAAGCACCTATGCCAGAAGACAATAATAAGATCAAATAGTTTAAAATAAAAGTATTTATTTAAAAGCAAACAAAAAAGCCTTTATAAAGTAAAGCCAAAAACAAACAGAAATTAACTAAACACATGCATTGGTGGTGTAACCACAATGTCTGTAACATAAATGAACACAACAATGATATATGAAATGTAAAAAAGAATATACTATGAAATGTAAAAAAAAAGTAACAAGACATATCATTTAACAACTGAAGCATGTATTATTATAGGTCTGTGGTTAAGAGCATTAAAGGAAATCTGTCATCAGAATCACCCGCACTAAACCTGTTACACAGGCTTGTAGTGCAGGTGATCCTGATTAAAACGCTTCTTACCTCATTAAAAACTGTGCAGCGATATCTTAATTTTTAGTTATATGGTATTCCCAGGCTTGGGGCTCAGTGGGAGGTCCGCAGTATCAGCACGGACTTGCTTAAGTCATTTTCGCCGGGCGGAGCGGCCATGAATATTCATGGCTGCCTCATCGCAGTCTTCCTCCTGGTGTAGGTCACGTGGGTAGCACCGCACGCCGTACACCGGAAGCGGCATTCTCCTGCATATCTATCTATGCAGGAGAACGCCGCTTCCGGGTGTACTGCGCGTGGCGCATGCGCAGCATTTACCACGTGACCTACACCAGGAGGAAGACTGCGATGAGGCAGCCATGAATATTCATGAGCCGGGCTGCTGTTCTGCCCGGCAAAAATGACATAAGCGAGTCTGTGCTGATGCTGCGGACCTCCCACTGAGCCCCAAGCCTGGGAATACCATATAACTAAAAATGAAGATATCGCTGCACAGTTTTTAATGAGGTAAGAAGCGTGTTAATCAGGATCACCTGCACTACAAGCCTGTGTAACAGGTTTAGTGCGGGTGATTCTGATGACAGATTTCCTTTAAAGTGTCCCCATCACTTGTTTACTCTTCTGTTAATCATTTTTTATGCACATGGGTATTTATTATATCTTAATTGTTTATTTGTATTGCCTACAATGTGTAACTTTGAGTAGCAGCTTTGAGTAGTAGCCCCTTCCCATGTTGTGGTTTGCTCATTCATGAGCTTTTTAATTGCTTTTAGATGTCTATGTTGTCTCATTTAATTCTATATGTATGTCTGTGTATACAATAAAGATTTTTGCATATTCAATATTTTTTCATTGGGTGTGCACTTAATGCAATGATCTCTTTTTTTTTCTTTTTGTGCTGTATTGAAAGGGCCACTGTGACAACAGTATAGAATGGGCTGACAAAAACGCTGGCATTTGTCGAGGCCTGGTGTACATTACATTACTTAACCTGTACTGATCCTCAATTAAATCCTGTATTATACTCCAGAGATGCACTCACTATTCTCCATATTTATATCACATATGTAACAGAGACTTATCCAGTTATAAAATAAAGAAAAAGGTTTTAGTAGTTTTTTATGGCAACATTTACTGTTAGAAGCTCCCACCATTTATTTAATTGACCCCTGTCTTAAAATATGCACATTTGTAGTATAGACTAGCCCACTCCTTAATCAACCATTCTGCATGGCACCTGAGATTACTGCCAAGGAAGTCATACAGCATCACATTTCTTGGCATAATCACAATACACTGTTGAGTACACACCTATTAACATGACAATCTCATCTGTGAATATGCCCTTAGTTATAGAACTCTTTTACTAAAACAAGAAGCCATGCCTCAAGATGAAGGCAACCAACTGAAGAGAGGATGGCTTTACAGTGTTAAGAAAATGAAAACAATAAAACGGAAATATATGTGTAAAGTCAGTAAGTAAGGATTTTTTATCATAGAAATAGCCTGAAATGTGTTCATTTTTAACTTTTTCTAGAAATATTTCAAAAAAGTTAAATAGCTTTGGTCTGTCCACTTTAAATACACTATTTGGAACAAAAATAATAACATTTCTTTATGATTAAAAAACGTATAAAGGTGTTACGGATATGAATACAAATATTGTCAGGAAATAAGCAGAATAGAGAGAACAGATAATTCCCTTCGTTTATTCTAACATAGTGCTTTCCAAGTGTTGGGTTATAAAAGTTTGGTTATAAATACCCAAGTGTTTTGATAGCATATACTGAATGCAAGTTTTATAGAGCCAGTTGAGGAACAGGCACTAAGAGCTTTAAACTTAGGCACAGTAACCAATATTACCCAATGCATGTAATGTATCTCTGCATCTTCTCTTAAGAATTTCGGTTGCCCTCTACATGGGAAGGCATAGCTATAGTGTAGGGTCAGTCCTTACCGTGGTGGGATGGTACACAGTATATGATTAAATGGTATACTAAACACCTCAATTTATTTCATAGCAGTATTGCAAATGAAAAATGATTTACATTATACATATATCTTGCAATGTTTGCATTTGCATGTCAGCCATGGCAGTTTGCACCTGTATGTTTATAACAGTTCTTTGGATGTGCTGACCAATGTTATTTATTTTGAGTTGCCATCACCTGCAGCATTTGGCTCCCAGTGCCTTCCCTCAGTCTATATGGTCGTATAACCCCATCTTCATGAAGAAATCGTGGAGGGCGCAGGCTCTCTACCTCATCAGCAGTGTCAGTAGCTCTGCAAAGAAAAGGCATTCACAGCATAAGCAAACCACTTTACCATTTCAGGGGCATTCAATTTAAATTTTTAGCTGTACACCACTAGTATACGTTAGAATACCATTACAAGGGTATCTTTGCATATCCGCAGAGTAGCCATAGGCTTTAATAGACCAAATGTAGGTTTTGTTTTCCAAGCTTATAAACTGAAAATCTTCAGTAAACATTGGTTAAGTATTTTATTACAGCTAAAGAATAATTAACTCCTGGTATTTTGTATCTTATCACAATGCAATCTTTCCTTTTCCATTCCTTCACTGCCATATTGGTGTAAAAGAACTTGACAAAAACTCTCTGTATGAGTTTAAAAATGCCAGGCCAGGGCAGAAGATAGCATCTAATATATGGCCTGTGACAAAATGATAGAAAGGTATGCCCAAACTATGAATTATACATAAACCAGGATTACATCTTTACAGACCCTACAATTGCTGAACAATAAATTCTTTCTCCCTTTACAGGACATAGGAATATAAGTGTAGGGTATATACATAAAATACAATACAATGAAAATAACATCACTTAATAAAAATGTAATCTACAGTAATGAAACCAAATGATATAAAATATAGGACTGTAAACAACAGATTACCTCTTAATGCCCTGAAATGTGTTGCTGGCCATGTCTATGATGCCTCCTGTTGGCCTGGTTACAGCACCCACTAAACCTTTACCAATTCCTTTAAAAAATCCAGCTGCCCCTTCCTTCTGAGCACCTAACAAACACATTGAGTGAAATGTTAGAAACATTGGAAAACATAATCACATAACATTGTTATCTAAACAGATTTATTTACTGTACCTTTAATTGGTTTTGTGACAATCCCAGTTATTCCACTGACAAAGCCCTGAGGAGAAAAAATAAAATGTTGTATGCTCACCACTGTGACACCACAGAAACACACACACACACACACATATATATATATTTTTATTTTTCCCCCCAAAGGTTTCAAAGGTTTTATATACCAAAACAACACTTGTTACCTGGGGGAAGGGGGCTGAATATAAATAACACTAAACCATTTAAATACAGTTATGTCTAAAACTTTTATGTCTAAAAGAAATTATGTTATGTCTAAAAGAAATTATTTTCTCCCAGGAAAGTGTTCACAGGTGGACATTATTCCACGTTTGTATTGTGTTCACAAAGTGTATTTGAGGCTCATAAATACACGTGTATTTAAAATCAAAATTATCCTTAACCCCTTCCCGCAGAGTGGCTTATAAATAAGCCGCAATGTGCAGGCAGTTCGCGCATCACGGCTTATATATATATGACACGCAGTTAACCCGGCGATGCGCAGCATCGCACGGGTTAACTGGCAGAAGTGCCGCTGTTTCCAGCAGGGGACAACTTCTGCAACACCCCCCCAGGACCATCTGTCGATGGTTCTGGTCAGCAATCACTGTGACCTGGGGTGAAAGTTCAGATCCCCCGCACTGCCCGCCCCTGGAAGTCGGGCAGAACGGGGGAAGATGGCTGCGGGGGCTCGCAGGGACCTGCGGCATAGGGGGAGAACATGCGGGGACCGGCGGCCTTACCTGGAGCAGCAGCGGGACCAGCCACGTGGTGGAAGATCTTCACTGCTGCTTCTAGGAGTCTTAAAACTACATATCCCAGCATGCCCAGCCAGCCTTTGGCTGTCTGGGCATGCTGGGAGTTGTAGTTTTGAAACATCTGGAGGGCCCCAGTTTGGAGACCATTGTATAATGGTATCCAATCTGTGCTCTTCCAGCTGTTGCCAAACTACAACTCCCAGCATGCACTGACTGTCCAGGCATGCTGGGAGTTGTAGTTCAGCAACATCTGGCCCTTCAGATGTTGCTGAACTACAACTCCCAGCATGCCTGGACAGTCAGTGCATGTTGAGAGTTGTAGTTTTGTTACAGCTGGTCTCCAAACTACAATGGTCTCCAAACTGGGGCCCTCCAGATGTTGCAAAACTACAACTCCCTTCAGCTGTCTGGGCACGCTGGGAGTTGTAGTTTTGCAACAACTGGAGACATACTGGTTGGGAAACATTGTCTGTTTCTAACTCAGTGTTTCCTAACCTGTGTGCCTCCAGCTGTTGCAAATCTATAACTCGCAGCATGCACTAACAGACCATGCATGCTGGGAGTTGTGGTTTTGCAACAGCTGGTGCCCCCCCCTGTGAATGTACGGGGTACATTCACAGGGGTGAGGGTTTTGCAGTGGGTTTCTCGCTGCAAGTTTGAGATGCAGCAGATTTTGCACTGGGAAACTCGCTGTAATCCCCCGCCCGTGTAACTTTACCCTAAAAACACTACACTACCACAAAATAAAATAAAAAGTTAAAAACACTACATATACACATACCCCTACACAGTACCCCCCCAATAAGAACGTCCGGTACGCCACTGTTTCCAAAGCGGAGCTTCCAGCTGTTGCAAAACAGCAACTCCCAGTATTGCCGGACAGCCATTGACTGTCCACGCATGCTGGGAGTTTAGCAACAGCTGGAGGCACCCTGTTTGGGAAACACTGGCGTAGAATAGCCCTATGTCCACTCCTATGCAAATCCCTAATTTAGGCCTCAAATGCGCATGGCGCTCTCTCACTTTGGAGCCCTGTCGTATTTCAAGTCAACAGTTTAGGGCCACATATGGGGTATCGCCGTACTCGGGAGAAATTGCGTTACAAGGTTTGGGGGGCTATTTCTCCTTTAACCCTTTATGAAAAGGAAATGTTGGGGTCTACACCAGAATGTTAGTGTAAAAAAATTAAATTTTTTACAGTAACATGCTGGTGTTGCCCCATACTTTACATTTTCACAAGAGGTAAAAGGGACAAAAGCCCACCAAAATTTGCAACGCAATTTCTCCTGAGTACAGAGATACCCCATATGTGGGCACAAAGTGCTCAGGGGGCGCACAACAAGGCCCAGAAGGGAGAGTGCACCACGTACATTTGAGGTGATTTGCACAGGGGTGGCTGATTGTTACAGCGGTTTTGATAAACGCAAAAAAAAAACCCACGTGACCCCATTTCGGAAACTACACCCCTCACCCCAGAATTTACCCCCCACAGGTGTCTGACAGATCTTTGGAACTGTGGTCCATGAAAATGAAAAATTTTGTACAGCCCACTGTTCCATAGATCTGTCAGACACCAGTGGGGGGGAGGGGGGGTAAATGTTCACTGTACCCCTCATTACATTCTGCGAGAGGTCTAGTTTCCAAAATGGTATGCCATGTGGGTTTTTTTTGTTTTTTTTTTTGCTGTCCTGGCACCATAGGGGCTTCCTAAATGCGACATGCCCCCCGAGCAAAATTTGCTCTCAAAAAGCCCAATATGACTCCTCTTCTGAGTATTGTAGTTCGCCCGTAGTGCACTTCAGGTCAACTTATGGGGTACCTCCATACTCAGAAGAGATGGGATTACAAATTTTGGGGGGTATTTTCTGCTATTAACCCTTGCACAAATGTGAAATTTGGGGGGGAAACACATTTTAGTGAAATTTTTTTTTTTTACATATGCAAAAGTCGTGAAACCCCTGTGGGGTATTAAGGCTCACTTAATTCCTTATTACGTTCCTCAAGGGGTCTAGTTTCCAAAATAGTATGCCATGTGTTTTTTTTTTTTTGCTGTCCTGGCACCATAGGGGCTTCCTAAATGCGACATGCCCCCCCGAGCAAAATTTGCTCTCAAAAAGCCAAATATGACTCCTCTTCTGAGCATTGTAGTTTGCCCGTAGTGCATTTCAGGTCAACTTATGGGGTACCTCCATACTCAGAAGAGATGGGGTTACAAATTGTGGGGGGTATTTTCTGCTATTAACCCTTGCAAAAATTTGAAATTTGGGGGGGAAACATACATTTTAGTGAAAAATTTTTTTTCACATATGCAAAAGTCTCACTTAATTCCTTGTTACGTTCCTCAAGGGGTCTAGTTTCCAAAATGGTATGCCATGTGTTTTTTTTTTTTTGCTGTTCTGGCACCATAGGGGCTTCCTAAATGCAACATGCCCCCCAAAAACCATTTCAGAAAAACTCACTCTCCAAAATCCCCTTGTCCATCCTTCGCTTCTGAGCCCTCTACTGCGCCGGCTGAACAATTTACATAGACATATGAGGTATGTCCTTACTAGAGAGAAATTGGGCTACAAATATAAGTATATTTTTTTTCCTTTCACCACTTGTAAAAATGCAAAAATTGGGACTACAAGAACATGCGACTGTAAAAAATGAAGATTGTGAATTTTCTCCTTCACTTTGCTGCTATTCCTGTGAAAGACCTAAAGGGTTCAAACGCTGACTGAATGTCATTTTGAATACTTTGGAGGATGCAGTTTTTATAAATGGGGTCATTTGTGGGGTATTTCTAATATGAAGACCCTTCAAATCCACTTCAAACCTGAACTGGTCCCTGAAAAATTGTGAGTTTGAAAATTTTGTGAAAAATTGGAAAATTGCTGCTGAACTTTGAAGCCCTCTGATGTCTTCCAAAAGTAAAAACTCATCAATTTTATGATGCAAACATAAAGTAGACATATTGTATATGTGAATAAAAATTTTTATTTGTAATATACATTTTCCTTACAAGCAGAAAGCTTCAAAGTTCGAAAAATGAACATTTTTCAAATTTTTCATAAAATTTTGGGATTTTTCACCAAGAAAGGATGCAAGTTACCACAAAAATTTTCCACCATGTTAAAGTAGAATATGTCACAAAAAAAAAACAATCTCGTAATCAGAATGATAAATAAAAGCATCCCAGAGTTATTAATGTTTAAAGTGACAGTGGTCAGATGTGCAAAAAACGCTCTGGTCCTTAAGGCCAAAATGAGCTTGGTCCTTAAGGGGTTAAAGAGTACCTGTGACCAAATAAAACTTTTAATATAGTGTTCCTTGTGTAATTAGCAGACACTTTCCCATTCACTTGCTTTTAAAATTATCAACATAAATATGTTTAAAATGTAATATAAAAAGCAGCCACTAGGTGGCTCTGTTCTGTTCCCAGCCACAATTAATACAGTGAGTTCGGTCTCCTCCTGACCTGGCAGGAGACCAAACTCAGGTGTTTCTCTGCACTGAGCTTGATTGTCAGAACAGACAGAAAGTGGAAGCTCCCCAGATTCTCACAGAAAGCCACACAGACTGACAGCTGAAGGAGAGCCTCACTGAAATCTGCACAGACTGAAACATGCATAGAGCTTGAGGTCTTCTATTCATCACAATGCTGAAGTTGTCCCCCAGCAGGCTTCAGTGAGATCATGCCTGCTGGGAAACACCCACTTTCTCCTGCTGGGAAATTGCACTATGTGAGCAAGAAGAATGGTAAGATACAGAGCATTATACAGAGCATTTTTAAAGCTCTGAAATTGTTTTTAAGGGTGGGAGGGGTGTTAGGAGTAGTTAGGGAACATAGCTTGAGGTAGCTGAGAACAGTTTATTTGGTGACCGGTACTTTTAAAATTTTCAAGCATGTTTTTAATTGCTTTTTGTAGCATTTAAAGCTATTTTTTGTCACATTTTAGGGGAGCTTTACACAAGTTTTAAGCAAGTTATGTCTTTGATAGTAATGTTCAAGTATTTTTGCGTGTAAATTGTGCTGCATTTTCCTACTGAATGCAATGTAAATAAATAGGAAAAGAAACTACAGACATAAAAAAAAAACTGTATTTTAAGGCAAACAATGGCCATTTATCACCTCAAAAAATTGTGTGAACACAATGTAAAAGGTGAAGGTTTCAGAGATGGGACCTGCAGATATGAGGCAATGTACTGTGAAGCCCATTTACAGAGAAGTCCATCTTAGACATTATCAGTCATCTCCAGGCACTGCTGCCTTGTAGTAAGTGATCATGTGAGCTCAAGGCATGATCAAATCTAAAATATTATTTTTTTATTAATAAAAACCTATTGTATAAATGCCAGAAATATTGGCATACAAAAATTCTTACTGGTATCCTTTCATTGTTTTGGGAACAGTACTGTTTGATCTACTATACACACTGCCCACACTCACATTATTGGCAGAAGATGAAGCTGGAAGCAATTTTAATAATGACAAATGATAAGATCTCTTCTGATAAGCTGAAGTGAATGTGTCACCTAGATTTTTTTTTTTTTTTTTTAACTGACTAGAACCAGATACTAAAATACATCCTTTTTTTCTAATCTGTTTCTGTGTGGTTTTTAAATTTTATTTTAGTACATTATTATTGGGGCAGCCATCTTGTCTGAACTGGCTCATTACCTTCTTTGTGTGATCCTGTATATAACCCCCTTGTATATCGAATAAAGGGAAGAAATATGATCAGTGCATACGACTGTGTGCAACGTGTCCTGCTTCTCTGAGCGCTCGATAAACTTATCAATTAATGTGGATCATAGAGGGGAGGACATTCCTCCACATAGCATGTCCTGTGACCTGTGTAGACATTATACTACAGGGAGGGTGAGACAAAGCTGCTATAGTCTCATCTATATACTAGATTTACTTTTTTTGCTGTTATTCTGTCCAGATCCCTTTCCACTTCTTATCACAGACAAAACAGGAAGTCTTAGCTTAGTTTTAGGCCTAGAAGCCAGACTGAAAAAAACTGGAAGATTTCATGATTATTTTATAATATAGATTATAAATTATGAAAAATACTTTAGAAAAAAAATAAGACATAAAAACTTGATTAAAACAATAGGCCATTTTCCGATGACAAATCTCCCCTCCTTCAACAAAAGCCATCCACTTAGTGACATAACTATATTACTGAACCATTATTGGGTTAAAAGGGGAAAGAAAAATACAGAGAGGAGAGTTGTGCTTGAGGCCATGTTCACACACCATTTTGTGGCTAGTTTAAAGGGCACCACAACAATAGTCCCTCGGAAAAACAGAGACAATAATACAGCTAGAAAAGTGGACAAATGTCAAAACACGTTAAGTAGTAGAATACAACAATCCTAGGTTATGTTGCAGATTTCCAAATATGCCTTACAGATACAAGGCCTTTTCCTCCACGTGTAAGACCTTCCCTGATTCCACTTGGCTGCTTGTTCATGGCTTCTCTCCGCTTTTGCTGATATTCTTCATCCATGGTGATAGCTGCTACACCTTTAGCCATAGCACTTGTGATCCGGGATGCTGCTCCAGCTAAACCACCTTAGAAAAATAAATGGTGATCTTATGTTTTATGTTATAGAGGAAAGACAGAAGCTTTATCTTAATATAAAGATATAAAGAGCTTAGAGAGACAACAGCATACAGACCTCCAGTACTAACATTGTTGCAAAATATATTGTGCTTCGTGGTCAGTTACCTGGATGCACATTTTGGTAAACACAACTGGTACCTACTAAAGTAAAACCTGCTTGAAAAGGCCACCCAAAATTGCAGTGAAAAGTCATTTTTGGGCGTGAACATATAAAAAAATTGGCACCATAGAATGTGTGGTGGAGTAAAAATTGGTCACATCTATTCTGGTCTGGACAAAGGGGTTGTCTTCTCAAAGAGGTCTTTGGGAGAGCTTTCAAAGTAAAAACATTTAAATATATACCAGAACATTTTAACTGACAATTAGTGACAAATGGGATAGAGATGTAAGAACTTTTACAGACGACCAGTAAGTTGAGGTATTGGAGCCTATTTCTTCCATGTGACAGTTTGAAGCTCATAGTACACAAATTTAAATTAAATTAAATTGAGAGACCGTGCTTCAATAATATGAAATTTACTAAAATATGTTTAAAATATATTAATAATATATCCTCCCACAGGGTCCTTGTGGAAGGAATAACAATATAAAAGTATTTAGCACATCTAAAATATAAAATACACACTACTGCATATATAAGGAGTAGTCATTAATTTCAATGATTAGTTGCACAATCTGGCATTCGATAATTCGATAATCTGGAATGTGGGTTTGATGGACTTAAGTTCTGTTCACTTAGATACCAAAACAGTCAGCCCAATGTCTGAGATGCATTCAAGTCTATGATGTTACAGAACTTTCCACCTAAAAAGTTGATTTGTTTTGTGCTTACCGTAAAATCTCTTTCTTGGAGGATCCATTGAAGGACACAGAACCGTGGGTATATGCTCTTGCCACAAGGAAGAGCTGACACTAGGCATACAAAGAAAAAGTTGTCTCCTCCTGGCACGATAAACCCTGCCTACTGACCCTGAGCTAATCAGTTTAGTCCCAAAGCAGTAGGAGGTAACCGACAGATAAAGAAACCAGCAGGAGTCCAAGGGAACCAGACAAAAAAAGGAACCGAACCACCCCTTGGACAAAAACCACAGTAGGCACCTCAGGACGCTCCTAACTGTAAGTACTATTTTACACCCATGAGAACAACATTGTCACGTCCTGATCTTGTTCAGCATACTGAACAAGTATTTTTAGAACATATATTTTTTCTTTTCTATCCCTATACCTGTGGACTCTCTTTCACCCTGAATTTTTTTGCCCTAATCTCTATGTGGACATTACAACCTGATGAACAGATGTATTGATTTTTATATACGCTTGGATGTCTACATGTATATACCTGTGTATATCCTTTTAGGGACATCATAATTATTATTATATATACTAGGCATATGGACTATTCTTTTCCTGCCCCACCGGTTCCCACATGATTAGACACCAGACTCCTAATGGACCGAGGAGAAGTATGTGTGTTGTCTTGGTCCACACCACACCCGTTGCCCCAGTCTTTTATATTCCAAGTAAATGTTTTTTCCAGAGGGGTGTGGTATGCATGGCTGCCTGAGAGGACGTGTGAGCGCTGAGCTCCTGCCATCCTGAATCCCCATCCTTTAAATATCTCTGCCATCCTGCTTTTTTGGGACTCCAGCCCCTGCAGTGCCCCCATTGAGCGGATTGGAGAAGTTTGGGGAGCACATTCAGGCCTGTGGTGTGCTAGGCCGTGGGGCCTGGGATCCTCCGTCCTGCCTGGTTCCCCCTCTCCTGGGGGGGGGGACTGAAGATATCCCTACCTGTTCCGAGGATTCCCCGCGGCGGTTCTTGGTGTCCGGTCCCGGTGGAAGTAGCTGGTGGGGTCGGGGCTCTGGCCCGCAGCGATCTCCGGACTTCATCCTGTGAGGCCCTCCTTGGCTTCCGGTACGGCTCCTGACTGGCGGTGACGGGGATCCTGTGCTGAGGAGTGAAGGCGGCTGGCCCTATCTCTCTTGCGGTCTCCGGTGAAGTGAGCGGTGGGGGAGAGACTTCCTAGCCCCTGTGTTGCTACATCTGCTGGGGGCCTGCTGATATACTGTGGGGACTGCTGCTGCTACCTCACTGGACTGTCGCTGTGAGTTGGGGGAGCCCCCCCCCCGGCCTCTCTGTCATAATCACATTGGTGACACCTGTTAAGTGGTTGGGGGTGCTGCTTGGCCCCCTTCCTTGTTGCTGGACTGCTACCCCTGCTCCTGTATCTGCAGTGCTCCCCCCCCCCCGCTGGTGGCATTGCCCGGTTACTGACCTGCAGCTAAGTTGGTGGCCTATCCGGTGGAGACAGCTCTGTGGCACCTGCTATGTCCTATTGTGTGCTCTTACTATTACATTGACCGAATTTTGCCATGGGTCGGAGAAATAAAGAGGGAGCAGGTCCCTCACAGCAGGGAACCGGTGGATCTTCCTCATCTGGGAATAAGTTGACGCTGCAGCAAGAGGTGGCGGCAAAGTTGGAGAAATTTGCACTGAGACGACAATCCCGATTCACCTGCCCGCAAGGAGGCCCCTCTTTCTATGGTGGATATGGGGACCCCCATGGACCCTCTGGAGGACTATGATACTTTTCTGCAGGCCTCTGTTGCGGGATCACATGTGTCTTTGCCTGGTACCCCTCCTGACTTGTCTGGTGCGCTGGCTGTTGCCCCGGCTATACTGGTCGCTGAACCTACTCTGGCTGCAGTTTTTGCGGAAATACAAAGATGTAATTCTACCCTCTCCCAGTTGACTGCTCAGGTGGGCACTGTGCAGTCTGCCATCTCTTTAATGCGACACGATTTGCAAAAAGTGACGGAGCTCACCTCTGCTGTGGAGGGGCGTGTAAGTGATGTGGAAGACACTGTGGCTCCTTTAGTTCGGGACTCTACTAGACATAGTCAGGACATAGCCATGCTCAAAGCTAAAACAGATGATCTGGAAAATCGTCTGCGGAGAAATAATGTGCGGATAATTGGACTGCCTGAAAAGTGTGACGGTCGGTTTCCTATGGAGTACATGGAAAGCTGGCTTAAGAAGGTGTTTGGTGCTGATAATCTGACCCCTCTCTTTGCATTTCCTCCTGTTGGTCTGCCCAGAACTATGCTAGTAAAGCTTCTACATTACAGTGACAGGGACCTGGTACTTAAACTGGCTATAGAAAAACAGCCGGTCACCGTGGACAACCATGTCATTTCATTCTTTCCAGATTTTTCAGCGGAGGTGCAGAAGAAACGCGCCTCCTTCATGAATGTTAAAAAGAGACTGCGCTCCCTGGATCTACAATATTCTATGCTATACCCTGCAAGGCTGAGGGTGGTTGCTTTGGGGTCCACTCACTTCTTTGAAGGAGTGGATGCTGTGGTCCGGTGGCTGGACACACATGAAGCCCAATGCGTGGAAGGGCCCGGAGAGGGTCACCGGAGCCTGCTCCGGACTGAACTTATACTGTTCTAGCTGACATGGACCTGGTGTAGAATGCTGATATTGGTTGCTCTTTCCCACTTTTATCTTTTATTTTTTTCCTTTTTACTTCATACTGCCTAGTCATAATTATTTTCTTCTTGTGGGGGCGTTAGGTGGGGCTGTATTGACATGGGTCCAAAAGTGATATGTTACCTGATGTCTATTTGCAGGAGTGCTTTAGTTGCATGTTCATGTTTGGTTGGCTGTTTGACTGTTTGCGATGTGCACTCACCTTGGTCCAAGTATCCTGGTATATTTACTGGTTGTGTCTGCAGTGTGATAGTGGCCGGTGTGCATGTTTGTGCTCCTGGATGCCGTGAGCCGCGGCGCTTGGTGTGGCTGTGTAGGTTTGCTGTTATCTGTCTGTTCGTTTGGTTTTCCGTCTCTCCTTCCGCTGCTGCTTGCTCTATCAGAATGCTCCCTGTGAGTGTACGCCTGTGCCCCATGAATGTGTTTATTACTTTTAGGACAGTTATTGACCCCTGGATGTATGATGGCGGCCTTTAATTTTATAGGATGGAATTTTAGGGGGTTGGGTGATGTGTCCAAACGCTATGCTGTTTTTAATGTGGTGAGACATTTTCAGCCAGCTGTATTGTTTCTTACTGAGACTCATTTGACGGGTGACACCACTGCGGTTCTTCATAGGGCCTGGGTGGGTCACTCGTTCCATTCTACGTTCTCTTCTCATGCTAGAGGGGTCAGTATATTGATCCATAAATCTATTCCGTTCAGTTTTCTCTCCTCTAGCATTGACCCGGAGGGTAGATTTGTTTGCCTGCTGGCGGAGATGTCTCGCCGTATGGTTATACGTGTGGGTGTGTACATCCCTCCCCCTTATAGCAGTGGCATCATGCATCGTGTTCTCTCAGTAATTTCGGGTTTCCCAGTGGCCCCTGTCCTTATCTGTGGCAACTTTAACCAGGTCCTAGATGCCTCTGTGGATAGGTTCTGGGGATCACAGCCCCCCCCCCCCCCTCCCTCCCTCTAGGCCGACTGGACTTGCTAACCTACTGTCTGAAGTTGACCTATTTGACTTGTGGCGCTGTCGCAGTCCTTCTGCTCTGCAGTTCTCTTGTTATACTGCTACGCATGGGACCCTTTCTAGAATTGACTTGGTGATTGGACACGGGGATATGGCTAGGATGGTTAGACATATAGAGTATTTGGCTAGAGGACTCTCGGATCATTCCCCCATCAGGCTCATGCTTGACTTTACTGATGGTGCTGGAGGGGTGCGCCCCATGTGGAGACTGAACCTGTTCTTGTTACAGGTATTGACTACTGCGGAAATTATTTCTGCTGAACTTCGGGACTTTCTTGCCTTGAATGTGGGTTCGGCTTCGGTTTCTGCAGTGTGGGACTCCCTAAAGGCTTATGTACGGGGTTTATTCATACGTGACATTAGTATACATAAATCATTCACTAGGGAAAGGAGCGAGAAGTTGAGACTGGCGGTGGTTGGCGCTGAGAATGTGTATGTCTCGGCCCCATCCCCGGGGACTGAGGATGTCTGGTTGAGGACCCAGGGTGACTATAAAACGTACTTGGAAGAGACAGCTGAAAATAAGCGTTTTTTTTTTGTTAAGCAACGATATTTTGAATGTGGTGAAAGTACTGGTAAACTGTTGGCCTCCATTGCCAGGGCACAGCAGGGGGTATCGTTTATTACTTGCCTAAGAGACGAGCGAGGATATGAGGTCACTGATGAGGAGGGAATTATGGGAGTGCTGTTGGCCTTCTATAGGGATGCATACTCCTCTAGGGCCTCCTGCACTGGGCGGGCGTTGGAAGAGTATGTACGGGGGGCTCGGTTGCCATCCCTTGCTCTGGAGCAGAGGGACGAGCTGGACTCGCCCATCTCTCTGGAGGAACTGGAGCAAGCCTTAAAAGATGCTAATAATGAGAAGGCTCCGGGTCCTGATGGCCTCCCGAGTGAGGTCTATAAAAAAATTTCCGGTATTTTACTGCCGCGGCTGTTGCGGGTAGTCGAGTCAGCGGTTTTAGAGGGTTCCTTGCCTTGCTCCATGATGGAAGCAATAGTTGTACTTATCCCGAAACCTGGGAAGGACCCCCTATGTGCAGGCTCCTACAGACCCATATCCCTTTTATGTGCTGATGTGAAGCTGCTGGCTCGGGTGCTTGCTAACAGATTGGCAGGGGTTGTACTCTCTCTGATCCATGAGGATCAGACTGGATTTATGCCCAGTAAGTCTACAGTGGATAATATCAGGAGGGTGAATCTGAATCTGCAGATGTCTCAGGATGGTACGGGGGCCCGCTTGGTCTTTTCATTGGATGCTGCCAAAGCATTTGATAGCGTCGAATGGAATTACTTATGGAGTGTGATGAGGGCCATGGGATTCGGGGAGAGATTCCTCGCCTACATTAAGCTTCTCTACCAGAGTCCGGTTGCCCGCCTCAGAGTTAATGGTAAACTTTCACCACCATTTGCCCTGCAGAGAGGTACAAGACAGGGTTGCCCCTTGTCGCCCCTACTTTTCGCTATAGCTATTGAACCTCTGGCTTGCCTTTTACGGCGGTCGCCGGATATTTCAGGGTTTCGGTATGGCACTATTGAAGAAAGAGTGGCCCCGTATGCCGATGACATGTTATTGTTTATGGGAGATACGGTACACTCGCTGGCCCCAGTTATGTCCATTATTACAGAATTTGGGTCCTTTTCGGGATTGCTTATTAATTGGGACAAGTCAGTCCTGATGCCTCTTGTTCCTCTGCCAGATATTCCTCAAATTGCTCTTTCAAAGATACAAGTAGTCTCTAGCTTTAAGTACTTAGGGATTTCCATTACTCCCTGTATACATGACATTGTCCCTCGAAATCTGATCCCCCTTCTAGATAGGAGCTCTCATAAAGTGTCGGTGTGGTGCAAGCTCCCGATCTCGGTGGTGGGCCGTACTAATCTAGCCAAAATGGTCCTTATGCCTCAACTGTTGTACATACTGCAGAAATCTCCGGTTTGGATTGCAGTGGCCCACTTTCAAAAGATTCAACAACTTTTCAGACATTAGTTTGGGGGGGGGGGGGGGGGGGAAGAGACTGCCAGGATTAATCAGGGGGAGGACTTGCTCTACCAAATCCGTGGTTATACTATACTGCATCACAGTTGCATCAGGTGAGAGGGTGGGCTGCATTATCTACATTGGGCCATACAGGTCGACTGTTTATGATTAAGCACGGAGGCAGAATACCACTGCACATCTTGGAGATTGGGGCCCTAACCAGACCACCGGACTCCTCTCCTACGACTCGTTTATTGTGTAAGCTTTGGGGCCACGCAAAAAAACTGGTAGGTATTACCGGTTTTCTTACCTTCACTCCGCTGTGGCATAACCCTGGCTTGCCTTTTTTTAATTCTTACGCTGATGCTGAGTTCTGGGAGAGGAGGGGACTCTGTGAACTGGGTCAATTGGCTGATCAGGGGGTAATTCGGTCCTTTGAGGACTTACAGGAGGAGTTTGCCCTACCACGTTCCTCCTATCGTTATTTGCAGATCCTCCATGCCTATGAGACACAGAATCAGATGGGCCTGTTAACTATACAGTCCAATGGGGTCTTGGAATCTATTGTACGGAAGCAAGACTCAGCTGGAGTGATTTCCTGGTTGTATGGGGAGTTGCTTTCATTTTATCACGAGGGCTTCCCTCTGATGGTTAGGTCCAAATGGCAGAGGGATCTTGGGGTTCTGACTGAGGAGGAGTGGAGTACTGTATTGGTACTCTGTCGGTATCTGAATCTCTCCGGTTGTCTCAACTGTTCTTTATACATAGGGTATATAAAACTCCACTTTTCCTCCATAAGATAGGGGTAAGGTCTGACTCTGCTTGCCCGAGGTGTGGCGAGTTGGAGGCACACCTTGTACATATGATGTGGTCGTGTCCTTGTTTGACTGCATATTGGACTGGGGTGTTGCAGCTCATTCGATCGGTGTATGGTGTGACTATACCTAGGAATCCCAGGGAATGTTTGCTTGGACTGATAGGCTGCAGTCGGGAGCCTTCTGTGGTGGAGCTGGGGATTCTGAGAATTTTATATCAGGCCAGGAAGCTAATAGAGCAATTTTGGATCAGATCCTCTCCTCCGGGGGTGGCTGATCTCATAACACGAGTAACACATGTGGTTAGGTTGGAAAAAGGAATTTATGTCAAGCGCAAAGTGGAACGGAAATTTGAAGGTATCTGGGGTCCCTGGGTACGGAAATTTGACCCCCCCCCCCCCCTGTGAGTGCCACTTAAATGGAGGCATCCCTCTGGTGTGTAGTTGTGTCTTGAATGGACGACTTGTGTGCTATTGATGAGGTGACTTGTGGCTATGCTTGCCCTCCTGATGTGTGTGGAGCTTGGAGTTTGTATGTCCTGCTGTGAACCGGTTGATGATGTGATTATGCCTGGGTCTGGGGGAATGGGTTCTCCTTTTCACCTGTCTTTTTATCATGGAATTGGGGGAGCCAGATTATGCTGTTTTTCTACTATGGGCTGCAGAGCTTGTGTGGAGGTGGGATGAGACGGATTTGTTTTCTGTGGGGGGTGGGGAGTTGTTGGGGATTGCATGTTGATGTTTTATTATGTCTTAAAACAAAACCTTAATAAAAATTATCTGATTTAAAAAAAAAAAAAACAATGTATTTTCCAATGTTTTATATTAAACTATTTAAATTTTCATCATGGTTGACATGTATATTTATATTTATTTTACCATCATTTTAGTAATTGTTTGTGGACCTGATGAAGGCGCATGTGAGCGCCGAAACACGTTGTCAGAAAAACATTTCAATAAATGGTCCTGTGCAACCGTGGCGTCTTGAGTCCATCCTTTGTTAGCAGGAGAGCTCTCCAAATTCCCCACTTTTATCTACCTATTATTCCTTCATTATTCCGTACCCTAGAGGACACGGATAGGAGAGATAGAGCTGCATACTGCATCCACTGATCTCCACCAATACTTCCCAACAGTGTTGGGCCTGCACTGTCGCAACCTCCCAGCAGGTCAGTACAGCACATTAGGTGAGGTGGTGGGTCTTTTTTTTTAATTGACGACATTTTAATAAAGAGAGTGCCCCGTTTTTTTGTTGTTCTTCCGTTTTCTATCGCGATAGTAAACTGGGGTGGCAGAGGACACTGGGAGAGCAGATCGGGCAGAAGTGGAAGACGCAACGGTACGTGGCGACCAGCCGAATTACATTGGCGTACCACGCGCGTCTGGGTCAATCTAGAGCCACCAGAATGGCAGGAACGCCCTCCGCCTAGAGTTTCTGAAGAACCCTGGGCAGGAGAAGAGGAAAGAGGTAAGCGGGACGGAAGGACGACCACAGAATGACCAGAACATCCACTGCCAGAGCAAGAGCGGGGAACCCTCCTGTTGTGGCGAGACGCGGAGAGATCCACGTCCGGGGTTCCCCAGAGATCGCACATCTGTGCAAACACATCCGGATGGAGAAACCACTCCCCAAGATCCGCCGAAGAGAGGCTGAGAAAGTTCGCTTCACAATTCTCCCCACTCACAATGTGGGTCGCTGAGAGAGCGGGAACACGAGCCTCGGCCCAGATCAGAATCCGAGAGACATCCTCCATCGCCGTGCAACATCGCGTGCTGCCTTGGCAATTGATGTATGCAACAGCTGTTGCATTGTCCGACTGAACACGGACTGGCTGATCCTAAAGGAGGATCTCCCAGTGGAGGAGGCAAAGAAAGATGGCCCGGTGCTCGAGCAGATTAATGGGAAGGCAAGATTCTGGAGGAGACCAGTGACCCTGGACTGTCAGGTCCTGAAACACACCTCCCCAGCCCTGGAGATCGGTCGTGACAATCTGCCAGTGGAGGGGAAGGAAGGACCTTCCTTGAAGAAGGAGGGGAGAATGGAGCCACCAAAGAAGGCAACACCGAACAGCAGGGGGCAAAAGTATCCTCCAATCCAGGGATAATGGAGACTTGTCCAACCTGGCCAATATGGCCAGCTGGAGGGGGCAGTAATAAAACTGGGCGAAGGGAACCGCCTCCATGGCAGCCACCCTCCGGCCCAGAACCCCCATGCAGAAACATATTGGAATCAGGGAGAGGCGTTGTAGGCGACAGACGCCCTGCTGCAGAGAGCGCCGTTTGTCCAATGGAAGATGAACACAGGCTGCTGCCGTGTCAAAAAGGAGACCCAAAAATAGACTGGGAGGGGGGACAGGTGAGACTTCTCTCAGTTGATCACCCAGCTGAAAGAGGACAGAGTCTGTAGCGTGAGATGAAGGCTCTCCAGGTTTTAGGACCGGGACGGGGCTTTGATCAAAAGGTCGTCCAGGTAGGGGAGAACTGAGATCCCACGGCTCCGAAGAATGGCAATCACTGCTGCCATGACCTTGGTGAAGACCCTGGGAGCCGTAGCTAAGCCAAAAGGGAGAGCCACAAATTGAAAGTGACCCTCCGGGACAGCGAAGCTCAGAAATTGCTGATGGGCCGGGAAAATAGGGATGTGGAGATAGGCATCCTGGATGTCCACCGATGAAAGAAACTCCCCCTGGTCCATGGAGGCCACCACGGATCAGAGAGACTCCATTCGAAAGTGACGGAGTGGCAATTGGCGGTTGAGGAACCTGAGGTCTAGAATGGGGCAGACAGAGCCCTCCTTCTTGGCAACGAAGAAGAGGTTCAAGTAGAACCCTAAAAAACGCTCCCCTGGCGGAACTGGCACTATCACTCCCTGAGATAGGAGTGTACTTAAAGAGACCTGAAAGGCCACTGCCAAAGAAGGGGAACGAAGAGAGCGGGATCGGAAGAAGCGATCCCTGGGGATGCAAGCAATTTCTATCAGATAACAATCCAAAATGACGTCTTGTACCCAAGAGTCCTGAACCTGAGCCAGCCAAATGTCTTGGGAAAACGACCTCCCACCCGAGAAGAAGATGCGGGTGGGGGCGCCCCTTCAGGAAGAGGAAGGCTTACAGGTACTAGACTTGGCAGTGAAACTTCCGGAGCAGTTGTCCGACTTCCAGGAAGGACGTGCCTTAAAAGAAGGGGCTTTCCGATATTGGGAGTGCGCCTGTCTGGGAGGGCGTCCCGATGCAAATGGCTGAAAGGGACGAAAGGAAGTCACCTTCCGCCATACTTACCTGATGACGTCTTCAACCAGCTTTTTAGTCACCTGGATTGTGTCAGGCTGAGACAGCAGGACGAGCAGGGAAGATAGGGGGACCTGGACCCAAGGTGCAACCCCAGGTGCTGGCCATTGGTGGGAAGGGGTTAACGGTGCATACTCTATGCCCTGTGCCCCTTAGCTGCATATGGGGGAACAGGTAGTGCCATGCTCCTAAACCCCCACCTTAAAACAAAAAACTAAAAAGGATTTAAAAAATAAATAAAACAGGCCCTAACTATAAAACAAAAAAAGATCAGGCCTGGAAAGCTCCAGACCTTTGTCTGCCTCCTTTGACACTAAGCTAAAACTGATTAGCTCAGGGTCAGTAGGCGGTAGCATATACCCATGTGTCCCCCAATGGTACCGACTGAGAAATAATGGTATATTTACCTGCCAAACTGCAATCTTATATGTTCAACAATCACCCCATCACTGGAGAGATAAGAGGAGTTGTGCTGTGAGTGCCGGCAAGAGCTCACAGTGAGCAGGTCAGCGGAGGCTGTGACTGGAGCGCTAGCAGGAGCTGCGGAGGCTGGTCCAAAGGCTCGGGACCCGATGTAAGCAGCACGATGTTTGAACTTGAGGGCTTGAAGCTAATTTAACCAGAGACCTCATGTCAGTAGTGTGTGACGTCAGGGGCACAATCTCAGTAGGCAGGACAGGTGGAAAATGATAGTGGAACCGGCATCCGCTAATTGGAATAGGAACACCGGGCTGATATCCCACAGGTTGGTAAATACTCCAAATAGCAGTAGTGCGTCTTCTATAGTATTTCTAGCCACATTTCAGGGTACTTATAGCAAATGTTTCTGACACCTCCTTCAGTAGTTGTGCTTAAAAACTATTGAAGAAGGGGTCAGAAACATTTGGAAAATAGACTTGAAAGCATCACAGACTTTGGGCTGACTGTTTTGAAAAGGACTTTAGCCTGGCAAACCCATAATCCAGATTATCGAATGCCGGATTGTGCAACTAACTTATATATGCAGTAGTGTGTATGTTATATTTTACATGTGCTAAATACTTTTATATTGTTATTCCTTCCACAAGAGCCCTGTGAGAGGATATATTATTAATATATTTTAAACATATTTTAATAAATTTCATATGCTATTGAAACACAGTCTCTCAATTTAATTTAATTTTGTCATGTACCAGTAATTTGGGTAATTTGTTTGTGTACTATTAGGCTTCTTTGGACACCTAGGGTATAGGTGTATACCCAAATAATCTTAGTCAGAATATAATTGTGAGCTGCACTCCAATTTCAATACAGTTAGAAGCTCATAGGATAACTACCCCCACAGTTTTTACAAAAGACAGGTCTCAGCAGAAATTAATTTGGAACGGTGTACTGCAGCTTATACATAGGTGTTATGAGATTCACATTCCAGCAGAGCCAAAAGCCTGTTTGTTTGGTGACTTGGGGATGGCATATCTCCAGGTGGAATCTTGTTCTTTGAATGCTGTACCAAGGCAAGGAAGTTAATTGCTAGAAAATTGATCCAAACAACACCTCCTACTTAATATGCATTCAACTGTAGAATGACTATTTTCATTAAATTAGAAAAAGAACTATGCACAAAGCGTAAAGCCAAATTTGAGAAAATGTGGGGTTCTTGTATAGACAATGGTCACCCCTCACACTTTTTCCTGAAAAGAAAAATTTGATGGGTTTCTGCTTTTTTTTTAGGAAGACTATTCACTAATTGAGTTGAAACGGTGTAGTTACATTCTGGTTCTACATTATTGTTGAAAATGTTCCCAGGAATGTACTATGCATGTTTTCTATTAGGATGAGATCTTTGGAGAGTTCACAGTTGTACAATGTATTTGTTTTGTGTTTCTTAAACCTGTGTTATTTGTCTCTATGGACTGGCGTTGGGGGCTGGTTGTTGGTTGGTTTTGTTGAATTTGTATTTTGCTAAATCAATTATAGTAATCAAAATAGAATAAAAGAAGAACAAGATAAATAAGGATAGTGCTTTTTCTGTAGACACATCAACAATCCACATAACAATCTTGATGAAAATATAATCTTAGGTTTGACACTGAAAGAACATTTAGTAACATATCCTTATTATAACATTTTGTGGCAATTCGTGCATTTATAGTTAGTTCATTTTTGTACTTTGTATTGTGATAATACTTTTAAAAAAACGCAATAAAAATGCAAAAAAATTAAAGAAAAAACTAAAAGAAACAAAACTTTTGCAAAAGCTAAAAAGCTAAAATATTAAGGCATGGCCTAAAAAATGTAAGTTTCCTGTCAGGTGGTGTAAAGCATGTACAAAGTTTTGTCACTGGCAGTGATGCATTGTTGCTTCATCAGTTATATTCCACATGAGAAGAAGCAAGTCAATGATTTTTGTATATTACAGTGGCTTTACAGTCCCAAAACGTCAATCCCTCAGAGCATCTTTCAAGTATTTTAGGTAAAATATTTCTGTACCAATAAACTATAAATACTGTATGGGAGCCTTATTACTCCTGATCACTGAAATTCAGTAGTATTGACTTTTTTTTACTTACCAACTGCTCCTCCAACAAGAGCCTTGACACCCAGTGCCATTCCCTCAACAAACTCCTCTGGTCCTTGGATTGCACCCTGAGAAAGTAAGACAGAACATGTAACAATTAGAACAACTAAAGCTAAAAAGATTGAATTTCATTAATTAATTTTAGCACAGAATCAAAAAATTGTTAAACGCTAGTTACATTAACCCCTTAAGGACCAAGCCCATTTTGTCCTTAAGAACAAGGCCAATTTTATTTTTGCATTTTTGTTTTTTCCTCCTTGCCTTCTAAAAATCATAACTTTTATATTTTCATACACAGACCCATATGAGGGCTTGTTTTTTGCGTGACCAATTTTACTTTGTAACGACATCACTTATTTTACCTTAAAATGTACGGCGCAACCAAAAAATTATTATTTATGTGGGGAAATTTAAAAAAAGAAAAACGCAATTTAGCAAATTTTGGAAGGTTTTGTTTTCACGCTGTACACCATGGTAAAAATGACATGTTTACTTTATTCTGTGGGTGAATATGATTAAAATGATACCCATGTTATATGCCTTTTTATAATTTTACCATGTTAAAAAAAAATCTCAAACTATTTTAACAAAATTAGTATGTTTGAAATTGCCCTATTTTGACCACCTATAACTTTCTAATTTTTCCGCATACGGGGTGGTATGAGGGCTCATTTGTTGCAATGTGATCTATAGTTTCTAACGCTATTTATTTGCTTACCGTATATACTCGAGTATAAGCCGCCCTCCACTCCACCCGCAGTGGTCTTCAACCTGCGGACCTCCAGAGGTTTCAAAACTACAACTCCCAGCAAGCCCGGGCAGCCATCGGCTGTCCGGGCTTGCTGGGAGTTGTAGTTTTGAAACCTCCAGAGGTCCGCAGGTTGAAGACCACTGCGGCCTTCGACATCATCCAGCCCCCTCTCACCCCCTTTAGTTCTGTACAGTACTCGCCTCCGCTCGGCGCTGGTCCGATGCTGCAGGACTGTCATCCGGTGGGATAGTGGTTCCGGGCTGCTATCTTCACCGGGGAGGCCTCTTCTAAGCGCTTCGGGCCCGGCCCCAGAATAGTCACGTTGCCTTGACGACGACGCAGAGGTACGTTCATTGCGAACGTACTTCTGCGTCATCGTCCAGGCAACGCCTCTATTCAAGGCCCGCAGCGCGGAGAAGAGGCGCCCCCAGTGAAGATAGCAGCCCGGAACCACTATCCCACCGGACGACCGCCTCACCGGACAGCCCTGCAGCACTGGACCAGCGCCGAGCGGAGGCGAGTACTGTACAGAACTAATGGGGGTGAGAGGGGGCTGGATGATGTCGAAGGCCGCAGTGGTCTTCAACCTGCGGAACTCCGGAGGTTTCAAAACTACAACTCCCAGCAAGCCCGGACAGCCAATGGCTGCCCAGGCTTGCTGGGAGTTGTAGTTTTGAAACCTCTGGAGGTCCACAGGTTGAAAACCACTGAGGGCGGATGATGACAAGAGGATGATGAAGGGGGGGTGTGGGATGATGAAGGGGGGTGGGGATGATGACAAGGGGATGAGGAAGGGGGGGATGTGGGATGATTACAAGGGGATGATGAAGGGGGGGTGTGGGATGATGACAAGGGGATGATGAAGGGGGGTGGGGATGATGACAAGGGGATGATGAAGGGGAGTGTGGGATGATTACAAGGGGATGATGAAGGGGGGTGGGGATGATGACAAGGGGATGATGAAGGGGGTGTGTGGGATGATGACAGGTGATGATGATGAGGGTCTGGATGATGACAGGCGGTGATGATGATGAGGATGTTAATGACGGGGGTCTGGATGATGACAGGGGGGGATGATGTATTTCCCACCCTAGGCTTATACTCGAGTCAATAACTTTTCCTGGGATTTTGGGTTGAAATTAGGGGCCTCGGCTTATACTCGGGTCGGCTTGTACTCGAGTATATACGGTATATATTTTACTTTTGAATAAACTTTTTATAAATTTTTTTTTTTATAAAATGTGACAAAAAAGCAGCAATTTTGTACTGTTTTATTTTTTTATGTTTACGCCGTGCACCATATATTTTGATAGATCGGACATTTACGCATGCGGCAATACCAAATATGTTATTCCTTAATTTTTATGCTATTCCATAAAAATGGGAAAAAGGCGTGTGAATTTTTTTTAACTTTTTTTTAATTTTTAAATTTTTTTTACACTTTTTATGTCCACATAGGGGACTATTTATTGCATTCATTGATTGCATATACTGAACAGTGCTATGCATAGGGCGTAGCACTGATCAGTGCTATTGGCGATCTTCTGCTTTGGTCTGCTCGATCAACCAGAGCAGAAGCCCCCTGGAGACGGACGGAGGCAGGTGAGGGGACCTCTGTCCGACATTATAGATGATTAGATCCCTTCATTACGTACGTAAGTCATGTACATTATGTACATCATGGTGCGTTAAGTCCCACTGCACCATGATGTACATTTACGTCCAATGTCGTTAAGGGGTTAAAGCAACGCTATGAGATAAAAATAAAAAAAAGATTTTTTTTTTTTAAGTGAATGGAGCAGAGTTGCAATACCACACACAGCCTATTATACAAGAGTGGGGCTGTTTCTGAAAATATATCAAAGCAGAAATAAAGAGGACATGTGACCTCCTCAAATATTTTTCAGTGAATATGTAAAATGGGCATATCATGCTGCAGTGATTTACATAAGGGATGAGCTGGCACTGGCTAAGTGAGTCTCAGGCAGTAGGATGTAAATCCTGCAAGTGCAGGGAATTAAGGTGGCAATAGTACCTGCATAATCCTTTTCTCTTTCGATTCCCTATATTGTTTCAACTTCCAGAGACAAGCGAAGAGGCAGCCACCCAGTGTGTTTTGCTGTGGAGAGCAAGTGAGCGCAACCCCAGATCCCAGCTCAAAGCCCTGTGCTGAGAATGGTTTGTAGCGTAAGGGTTGCAGGTCCTGTCAGTGTGGAGCCCATGGTGTGTAAATTCCAGTGTACTGCTCCAGCTCTACACACTGACAGGACCAGCAGCCTTTACACTACAAATCATTCCCAGCACGGGACAGTAGGCTGGGATCTAGATCGGCACTCTCTCACTCTCCACAGGCGAGCACACATGGCGGCTGCCTCCTCTCTAGGGAGTTGAAAAAACATGAGGGATTGGAAGAGAAAATGATTCTGCAGGTACTATAAACCTCACCATTCTCTACACTTTATGGATAGTATGAGATGAGAGGTTACCTGAGACTCACACAGACTCTAACACAACCCCTATGTACGGTAAATCCCAGCTCCTCACTGAAGCATGCATATTCATAAAATAAGAGCACACTGGACTCAGAGCAACCTCAGCTTTAGAGGTATTAAAAATCATCATATTTGGAGAGGCCACAGGTCCTCCTCTAACAGGAAATAAGGGAGGTGAATAAAAAGCATACAAAATGTATTACTTTTAATTTGGATTAGCTGTGCTCTTTTTTTTTTTTTTTTAAAGAGTATGTTATTCTTTATTTTTACTAATGAAGATACTGAAACATTTTTTTGGTGCCCTAAAGTTAAGGGCTGTGCGGAGGGGGAAGGGGCACTGTGCCCATTCTGGAAGCTTGTAAAAATAAAAAAAACTAACGAGGTACAAATGAAAGCAGAAACCAATCTGGAGCAACCACACCCTTGTCCTCCTCCTACTGATATTAAGGTAAAATTGAATAGCTTAGTCCCAGAGATAGAGTATAGCCTGGTGGGAGGGGCTGACATCTTTTTTTTCTTTTTCTTAGTGTCAACCTCCTAGTGGGAGCAGCATATATTCATTGTACCCGTGTCCCCCAATTAGACACCCAAGAAACATATTTCTTTATCTAAACATGACTATTGGAGCAGCCAGAGATTCTACTCTCATTTGTGAACAGGAGATCAGAGATCGCCTGCAATTTCAATGCTGCTTAAGATATATATTGTGCCCTATGTAACACTCCAGAAGTGTACAGTTATTTGCTGCAGAGTTATAAAATTACCCTGACTCACATTCCACTCCTTCTGCTGTTTGAGAATCTCCTGTGTAGCCTATGACTTTTCACAAGGATACAGATTAAAGCTAACAAAGTTAGGGGATGGAATTTCTATGTTATGGTTTATTGCTTGCTGATCTTAAGTACAGAGTGGATAGACTCTGCCCAATCTGCATCTGGCAAGCCAGAGACATCATGGCAAATGTAGGTTGCATTAAGGATTAAATAGGGAAGAAATCAAGGTGGCAGACAAACACATAAATGGCCCATCAACTTCAGTAGGCATACACAAGAATATTTAATTGCTACTCAACAAAAGAAATTGCAGGAGCGCTTCTTTAACCTTACAGTTCCAGAGCATCTTTTTAGGCAAGTTTACAATGACTTTTATATAATCTAATACTTAAAACAGTGCATTGCTTTACCTGGTAAGGTTCATAAAAGAATGCTTCCACCCCTTCCGACAGATCACGAAATAAGCCAAAAGGATTCCCCAACACATCAAGTCCAAGCACAAGAACATACATTTGTTTTATAGCCTACGGAGGAAAAGAACAAAAAATTATACATTGTTTGAAATAATCACATATATCACTGTGTTTACATAAAATTTGTGAACTGTCTGGCGTTTCCTTTGGAATGAACCCCATGTATACATTAAATCACCAAATGTGCTTATGTGCCCTTATTCGTTTAATCATCTGGTATGAGTTGGCATACTTTCTTTATCCTTTTCTTTGCAATATAATACAGCAAAGGAAGCTATGATTTTCTATACAGATGAAAAATGTATATTAAATTATGTATATATATTGTATGTAACAGCATTCTAAGGTATAGCTCAGGAACATAGTTATCATAAACATGGTAAAGTTCAAATAACTTATATACAGGGTGGGCCATTTCTATGGATACACCTTAATAAAATGAGAATGGTTGGTGATATTAACTTTCTGTTTGTGGCACATTAGTATATGTGAGGGGGGAAACTTTTCAAGATGGGTGGTGACAATGGCGGACATTTTGAAGTCGGCCATTTTGAATCCAACTTTTGTTTTTCCAATAGGAAGAGGGTCATGTGACACATCAAACTTATTGGGAATTTCACAAGAAAAACAATGATGTGCTTGGTTTTAACGTAACTTTATTCTTTCGTGAGTTATTTACAAGTTTCTGACCACTTATAAAATGTGTTCAATGTGCTGCTCATTGTGTTGGATTGTCAATGCAACCCTCTTCTCCCAGTCTTCACACACTGATAGCAACACCGCAGGAGAAATGCTAGCACAGGCTTCCAGTATCTGTAGTTTTAGGTGCTGCAGAATGGGCAAAAAAAAAATTGGAACAGGACCCTCAGTTTACGCAGAAGATTTCTTTCAGTGCTGAGGCAAACTTTTAGGTGAATGGTGAACTTAACAAACAAAACCACCACTATTGGTCTGACACTAACTCACATTGGATAGATCCCTCCAAGACTGTTGGAACACAAAAATTTATGGTATTGTGTGGTATATGGGGTACAAAGATAGTGGTGTCATTCTTCCTCAATGGAAACCTCAAGACCACTGAATATGCGAAATTGCTACATGATGATGCGTTTCCCTCTTTATGCACTGAAGCTGGCACGTTCCCTGAATTTTTCCAGCAAGATGGTGCACCACCACATTATGGGTGTCATGTCCGAGAATTCCTAGATGAACAGTTTCCTGGAAAAAGGATTGGTCGTCGTGGGCCAGTTTCATGGCCCCCAAGGTCTCCCTATCTGACCCCCATTAGACTTTTATCTTTGGGGTCACCTGAAGGTAATTGTCTATGCTGTGAAGATACGAGATGTGCATCACCTGAAACTATGGATACTGGAAGCCTGTGCTAGCATTTCTCCTGCAGTGTTGCTATCAGTGTGTGAAGACTGGGAGAAGAGGGTTGCATTGACAATCCAACACAATGGGCAGCACATTGAACACATTTTATAAGTGGTCAGAAACTTGTAAATAACTCATGAAAGAATAAAGTTACATTAAAACCAAGCACATCATTGTTTTTCTTGTGGAATTCCCAATAAGTTTGATGAAAAGTTTCTCCCCCTCACATATACTAATGTGCCACAAACAGGAAGTTAATATCACCAACCATTCCCATTTTATTAAGGTGTATCCATATAAATAGCCCACCCTGTACATAAGGAAGTCATTAAAATTCAGAG
The DNA here is from genome assembly GCF_029499605.1 of Hyla sarda. Lineage (NCBI taxonomy): Eukaryota > Metazoa > Chordata > Amphibia > Anura > Hylidae > Hyla > Hyla sarda. The sequence goes on along the minus strand of NC_079189.1, from coordinate 372,764,745 downwards.
AGAGAGCAACAGACTTTAATGTTAAAAAACAATATGACAAAAGTACAGAAAATAGTGTTGTTATGGCTACTAAAAGAGAAAAAAAAAGTGTGTGGGACAGAAAGTATTCTCTACTGCTGGGAGAAGCGTGTCAATGTACGTTAGGGGTGTAAAATATAACATTTTGCTTATTAGTTATTTTCTCACTTGTCTTGAGTAATGTCTGATGACTTCCCACTGCAGTTCCTGTCTAGAATAAACTTGATTTTGAATCTCAAAAAATGCCAACCTGCAAATGAATACAAAAAAATACAATAATTTCAAGGACATGCAAATCTTCTAACATATTCAAACGAAGAAAGATAGTACTTACTTGAACACAACATCCTGCACATCTGTAAGGGTGGCACCAATACTCTTTAGCAGAAGATTTAAAGACTGAACAGGTATAAGCTCTTTATCTCGAAGTTCTTTATTTCCATCATCTCCACTAGTGCTCAGAGAAAAACTTAAATGAAGCTACAAAAAAAGTAGAAGATGGCAATATAATATTGTTTTTTTATTGCTTAAACCTAAAGCTTGGGCCAGAATGCCTAACGTGTAATTCCTCATGCACTAGGAATTGTTCCAACTGATACATTTGCACCTTCTATATCTACACCTCTGCTGTAAAACACTTAAAGAGGTAGTCCGGGGAACTGAACTCATCAGACACTTAATCCCTATCCACAAGACTGCTAAGGGCCCCCATGATCTTCTATTCGGGGCTCGTTCTACTTACACTTTCTCAAACTCCGACCCAAAGGTCTGCTAGAACAATCACTTATCCCCTATCCACACGAGTCTGATCAGTTCAGTGTCTGATAAGTTCCCCTGGAGTACCCCTTTAAAATAAAAATAAGACTTTAAAGAAGAAGGTTCAAGTACATTTTCTTTTACCTTAATAGGTGATATGTGAAAATGTTCATAAAGGCTGAGCTGAGAAGCACTGATTGAAGACACAGTGCTTAATTCTGCTTGAAGAGATTCTATGTCCTTTTTGAAAAGCTCCACCTACAACAAAATGAAACTTATAAAGACCAATAGTAATCTGACTGAAAAAACAAAAAAAACTAATCTTGGCTATTACTACAATGGGATATTTAAAAAGCCCGTCATTTAAATGTGCTTCCCATTTCACCAATATCTGAAAAAAAGTATAACGTGTAAAGTGAAAGCAGCAAAGGCTGAGTCACAGACACATTTATAGGCATTCATGAACACAATTGTACTTTATCAGCATCAACTACATTTAACTTCTTTAAAGAAAATATTCCATATCCGTAAAGCACACTAAACAGAAAGCACACTAATCCGTAAGCAGACTAAACAGAACAACAGATCAAAAGAATAATAAAGACTATTCACATTTTTTTTTTTTAAAGGGAATGTATTAGATAGATTATTTTTTTCTTATCAGACCCAGATACTGTACATATATTTTTTTCTACTTTCTGACTAAAATGTATTTATTTAATTTTTTTTGTACAATACTATGGGGAAGCCATCTTGCATGAGCTGTTTTAACCGCATTTAGATTTAAAGGGAATGTATTACGTAGATTTTTTTTACTTATCAGACCCAGATACTGTACATGTTTTTTTTTTCTACTTTCTGACTAAAATTTTTTTACTAAATTTTTTTTGAACAATACTATGGGGAAGCCCTCTTGCATGAGCTGTTTTAACAGCATTTAGAATATACTTTACAGCATAGGCAACAAGAGATAGAACCTATTCCATGCACATAAATTGGAAACATTACTGGACATTATCTGTGATTTTTTTCAGAAGTCATTTTACAGGTAGGGGGGTTACTGATCTGTGAACATCAGCTATTGTGTGTATCTTAGCTATATACTGGTGTCTCCTTTTACTGTACTCCTTCCTGTCTGTGAGAAGAAGGATGCTGCTTGGAAATAATCTGCACAGAACTGAAAGCCTCAGATTAGTTTTAGGCCTAGTGGCCAGAATGGAAACTGCAAGATTTCAGGATTATTTAGATATATAGTAAAATAGAAAATTAGAAAAAAAAAAAAAAAAAATTTCTGATGCCACATCCCCAAGGGACAGCTAGGAGTTAAAGAGTTGAGACAGTCACAGCAACTCTAGTTGGAAACTACATTTATATTACAGGAGGTTTTTTTTTTTGTGAAATGTAAAAATGTAGTACATGCCTCATTCTGCATTAAGATAATAAAAGCCAGCATACCTCCACCGCACGGAAAAAAAAATAAAAATAACAGGACAAGAAAGATCTGACAGGTGTAGCGCCGGGGAGGTATTTTTGACGGCTTTCACTTTTTTAATACAGGGCATGGCTAATAATACATTTTTACATTTCCATGAAAATTCGGTTCAAGTTTCAAGTTTGAAGCAAAAAAGTATACAATCAAATCCACTGATGCAAATAGGTGGCTTATATTCTTCTGCTTATTTGACAATTTTACTATATGTAGGAAATGCAGATGACTTACAGCTTGATCTTTAGGCACTTCACCACTCTGTGCAAAGAGGTCAACAAGGGCATACAAAAATCCAAGATCTACCCGCAAATCCATTTCTTGTATCAAAACCTTGAAATATCTGTTCAAAAAACCATCAACATACAGTGTGAAAAAAAATCCACATAATTAAGACTACTACACAGTAAGGTAGAAATAATAATTGAACTATTCACCTAAGCATGTACCTCCTGTCTTATTTTTACTGCTTCTGCATTAGGATAATAGTTTCTCCACTGTATTCATAAGGGGAGCGATTCTTCTGCCTATCACTGATAGGCTGTTGGGGATACATGCAGTCACAGGGGCTTGTCAGTTTGTTTGCTGATGCCTGTTTGGCTACTAGGAGTGTGGACCTGTAGCTAATATGCCATATATAAGAGTAGATACATACTACTCTTACATATGGCAGCAGATTAAGTTGATATTTCCATATCCATAATAACACATCAGACAAATTAGTAAATTCATTTGTTGTGAAAACATTTAGGACTTTACCTTGCATGAAATAATTGTAAAATATGTAGATTTTAGTTTTGCAACAAGTGCAGGTTAATTCTTAGTTGTAAACATTTTTCATCACTATATGATATCTTGAATAGTTACCAATATTCGCATTTCAACTTACTTTATGCGTGATATTTCAGAATGTCCAGCTGTTCTCATCACAATACTCACATCAGTGAAAGGTTTGGGTTCTGTGAAAACATTTACATTTTCACTTGGTTATGTCCAAAACATTGTAAAATAAAGAAATAGCTGCATGGCTAAAATAAGCTCCCCACCACCATTACAGTTAGCTTATATCACATAATTATGATATTCCGATTTTTTGTACTCACCGTAAAATCTCTTTCTCGTTGCCTTTATTAGGGACACAGACCATGGGTATATGCTCTCCTATTAGGAGGCTGACTCGAAGGAAAAAAAAAAGTCGGATATACCCACCGACTAGCACGGAGCTAAGCAGTTGTGTCACAAAGCAGTAGGAAAAGCCAACAAAGGAGATACGTCCGAAGGACAAAAATTCCAAAGGAAACCTACACACAATTAACTTGACAAGGCAACTATAAATGGGAGGGAGCTTTGTCCCCCAATGAAGGCTACAAGAAACAGATTTTACAGTGAGTACAAAAAAAAAAACCTTTTCTCAATCGCTTCATTCGGGGACACAGACCATGGGACGTCCAAAAGCAGTCTCTGGGGTGTGAAAAACAACCGCCAGAGAAAGGGAGGTCAGTCCGGAGACTAAACCACATCTGTCTGCAAGAGAATGCAGACATGACCCCGGACCCTGAAAGAAACAAAGTAACTAACCGCTCGAAAGCCCCCACAGACAACGTGGAGTGGGCCAGGACCCGAAAAGAAGGAACCTTCCTCTTGCAGAGACTGGACTCTCGAAAAAGAAGAAACAACCTCTCGAGAAAAGACAGAATAAGACGCAGGACCACCGTGGCCTGGAAAAAATACAAAAGGGAGAGCGACAAGAGGACCCCAGTTCAGAGATTCTTCTGATCCAGAGATCATGACTAGGAACGCCAACTTTCAAGAGGGAAATGTCTCGAAGAGGCTCAGCTTGAGGACTTAGGCTGAAGATTGGAGTGCACCTGGAAGGAACAGCTAGGCATGCATAGCAAGAAGGCTAGAAAATGGGGGGGGGGGGAAACCAGAAACCTCTGGAAAAGAAAAAGATGAAAATCGTCCTTAGAGATCCAAAGCAAAACATGTTTTTATGCCAAAGCATAAAGACCACATGGCCGGAAAAGACCACAAAAAAAAGGAGAGAGGGCCATAGCCCTAACTCCACCCAAAGGAAGCCTGGCAGGTACGGAATTATCTAGAGGAGGAAGAAGGCTACGGCACAAAGCATACTGTTGACTTCCCGCACTAAGAAGCCCAGTGTAAGTGAGGACCCTGAAAGAGCAGGTCCTCATAGTCTGGAAAAGCGGGAGAATGTTTGCGACGAGGAGGACCGCAATTGGGCAGTCTACCAGCATGACTGAAACGCCCTTGGTAATGAGGTCCACACGGCCTCAGAAAATGCAGGACCACCGTGCAGAGGTAGTAGTGCGGATCAGAGAAACCGCCTTCTGTGGGGAACGTAGATGGTCGGGACAGGAGTCTCACTCAGGCCAGAGACTTCAAAACTTCTGTAATGGCAGATCGTAACTGAGGCATACCACAGCCGCCTGGAAGGTTGGCCAATGCAAGAATACCGAGGGACAGAGTCTGGGGTGACCTGTCCTAGTCTGGGGTGACCAGAGAAGAGAGTGACATACACAAGGGGAGAGCCAATGAGGCAATGGAGAGACAAAGAAAGTGTAAAAGGCACCACAACCATGGAGGCCACCACACTGCCCAACACTTGCAGACACAAGTGAAGCATGGATGAACAAGGCTGACCGAAGCCTGGGATCCCCGTGGTCAGAACAGACCCGTTGGCTATGGAAGGAACACTACAGAAGGACAAGGGACTGAGAGGAGGACAGAGTGGACCCATCTGAGTTTACAATCCGACCAAAACAACAAGGCAAATGAATGGAAGACATGCTGCAACCAGGGCTAACACGGAAACTCAGGAAGCCATTGGAAGCCCGAACAGGAGTGCCACAAAGAGGAAGACCCCAAAGACACTCCAGACCGCTGGAGAGGCATCAAACCGAGAGCACACTTAACATATATGGGAAGGGAATAATGTGACAGTTGGAAACCAAAACAGAAACTGCACAATGTCAGCTAGGACACCTCCTATGCAACTGCATCCCCTATGGGAGAGAGTAGCATGATGGCCATACCAGAAACCAAAGACGGAATGCCGGTACACCACCTGAGAGAGGGGGGAAAGGCAGGTATTGCCCCAGGAAGCGCCAACATTTCCCTGTGGAAGGTTTAAATGGATATCCCATGAAAAAAAAAATTTCCATATCAACTGGCTCCATAAAGTTAAACATATTAGTAAATTACTTCTATTACAAAATCTTAATCCTACCAGTACTTATCAGCTGCTGAAGTTGAGTTGTTCTTTTGTTTGACAACAGTGCTCTCTGGGAACTGTCCAGAGTAGCAGCAAATCCCCATAGCAAACCTCTCCAGCTCTGGACAGTTCTCCAGCTCTGGACAGTGGTGTCGGCAAAGAGCACTTTTGTCAGACAAAAGAACATCTCCACTTCAGCAGCTGGTAAGTACTGGTAGGATTCAGATTTTTTTTTAATTGAAGTAATTTACAAATCTGTTTAACTTTCTGGAGCCAGTTGATATGAAAAAAAAAAAAAGTTTTTTTCATGGAATACCCCTTTAACCTCTTCAGGACGTAGGGCGTATGCATACGCCCTGTATCCTGAGTCCTTAAGGACGCAGGGCATACAGGTACGCCCGTGAGAATTCCGATCATTCAGCAGGCATCCTGGCACTTCGCCAAGGGGGGTCCAGAGATCGGCGATCACTGGAAATTTTTGCCGATTCTGGTTCCCGTTGCCCGCCGGGCGGGGATCGGATCGGGATGCCTGCTGGAAGCATTCAGCAGGCATCCCGTCTCATTGCTGGAGGGGATGCTGAGATCCCCTCATATCGGCAATCGCCGCATTTCGCTGGTAAATACACACCGGCGGTCTGCGGCGCTTCTGGGTCATGTGGGTCACATGTGACCCCATGACCCGGATAAGGATGATGATCGGTGGTGTAACAGACACCACCAATCATCATCCATACAGTACTGGGGGGCGGCACTGTTGCCATCCCCCAGTACAGCAGTGATTGGGCGGCCATAGGGACCGCACCAATCACTGCAGTATGGGGAGGTGGGATCAGGAGCACGCTGCTCCATTCTGCCCACCCTTACTGTGAGATCTGGTGTGCAGGACAGAGCCCTGTGCTGCAATCTCCCCCCTCATATTAAAAAAAGTTTTAAAAAAGTACCCCCTTGACCCCTTGGCACAGAAAGCAGTAAGGGTAAGCTTTAGATTAGGTAGGGACAGTTAGGAGTTAAAAAAAAAGATATACATTTTTTTTTTTTCAGCGTCCTATCCGTAGGTGTCCGCGGGTCCGTAGCACCTTTAGCTGCGTGACCCCGGCCCTACTGGGTCGCTGCGGTCTGCCACCAGCGTATTTAATAATTTTTGGCGCAGACCTTTTTTTTTTGCTTAACGTGTGGCCAGACCCTCTTAGCTATAAAAGAGCGGTCCGCCACTGTTAGCTAAAGCCCACTCGTGCTGATCAGTCCCATAGTACTGATCAGCGCTTTTTCAGGTTATAGCAGCTTTTTTATTTTTTGCACCTATAGGCGGTCCGTGCCACCAGTAGAAAGCCTGTGCTGTGTGGACAGACCCTACCTCTGTGTGCGGCCTGCCCCACCGCTGTCAGTGATTTATCACAGATAAGCTTTTTTGGGGTTCAGGTGAGCGCATTTTGTCGGGGTTGAGCGTTATATTATTTTATTTTTTGGGTATTTTGTGTGGGGGTCTGTGTACGTGCCACCAGCCACTGTTCTGGGTTGAACGGACGGACCCCCCACTGACTTCTGTGCTCCCTGCCCCCAACAAGTGCTAATCGGTGCGCACACCACTTATTAGGTACACACTTTTTTTTGGCGCAGGGCTTTTTTTTTTGCGCCATTTAAATTTTTTTTATTTTCTTTTCCCTTTTTAGTTTATATTTTTTCTGTTAGGGCGGGTTTACTTAGGTTAGGGCGGGTTAGGGAGGTATTATCGCACCACACCACACCACACGCAGCACATACACAAATAAAGTTTTTTCCCCCCACATATATACACTTCACCCCCCATTAGAGAAGGGAAATGGCCTGCAGGGCGTTTTCAGCAGAGGAGGCATATGCCATACTTGTCTCTGACACTGAAAGCGCCTCAGAGGACAAGGAAGACCACACCTTCGTTATTTCCTCGTCCTCCTCATCATCTAGTTCTGATAATGAGCGACCAAGGCGGCAGAGACGCCGCCATGCGAGTCCGCAAACCTCCTCTGCTCTTGACCCTGTGCCCAATGCTAGTATGAGTCCCCCTGGCGCTCATACTAGTCAAGCCCCCCATCCAAGTTCACTGGTGCCTGGTACCGGAGAACTTGTCTGGAATGAGCCAGCCCGTGATTCCTGAGTTTGTTGGCGACTCAGGAATCAAGATTGACATCGTCGGGTTCACTGAAATGGACTACTTCAGGTTTTTTTTCAGCGACTACTTTGTCAATCTGATGGTTGAGCAGACGAATCTGTATGCCAAACAGTTTGTTGCCGCACACCCGGGCTCATTCTTGGCTAGGTCCAATTGCTGGTTCCCAGTCAATGCAGCTGAAATTAGGACATTTTGGGGCCTCGTGCTGCATATGGGCCTGGTCAAGGAACCCAGTGTAAGGCAATATTGGAGTGGGGACGTCCTTTACCAGACCCCGCTCTTCAATATAGCCATGGCTCGTCCCTGGTTCGAGGCCATTCGGAAATGTTTGCATTATGCTGATAATGCGGAATGTCCCCCCAGAACTGATCCCACGTATGACCGTCTGTATAAAATAAGGCCGGTCATCAATCACTTCGGGGCCAAATTTTGGGAGGCCTATGTCCCTGGAAGGGAGGTCGCTGTTGATGCGTCTCTCATCAGCTTTAAGGGGAGACTCAGCTTCCAGCAATACATCCCTACCAAGCGAGCGCGGTTGGGCGTGAAGATGTATACATTTTGCGAGAGTACCTCAGGGTCCACTTGCAAGTTTATGGTGTATGAGGGACGAGATTCCCGTATTGAACCCCCAGAATGTCCCCCCACTCTGGGTGTTAGCGGGAAAATAGTTTGAGGCCTTTTGCACCCATTGCTAGATAAAGGTTATCACCTTTACGTGGATAACTTTTATACTAGTATCCCTCTCTTCACATCCCTTGCTGCCAGATCCACGGTCGCTTGTGGGACAGTCTGGAAGAATCAAAGAGGTCTTCCTTCCTATCCTCTCCAAAGTCCTATCCCTCGGGGTGAGTCCCATGCCCTTACCCATGAAAACCTGTTGCTGGTCAGGTATAAGGACAAGAGGGATGTCCTTATGCTCACCACAATTAATGGGAATGGCAGCACCCCTGTCCCTGTGCAAGGTACCGTGGGACCGGTCCTCAAGCCAGATTGTATTCTGGACTACAATCGGTATATGGGGGGGGGGGGGAGGGGGGAGAGAGTTGATCTCTCTGATCAAGTCCTCAAGCCATATAATGCCATGCGGAAAACACGAGTATGGTACAAAAAAGTTGCAGTCTCCATGGTACAGGTTACCAGTACGCTGGCAACACAGGGACATACCTGCAATTTCAAGAGGAAGTTCTAAAGACCCTCATCTTTGGTGACCGCCAAAGAGCAGGTGAGAGCACCTCTGGAACTGTGGGTCCCAGAAAAAATGCAGAGTGTGTCGCAAGAGGGGGATTCGTAAGGACACCGCCGATCATCCGGGCCTCTGCATTAAGGATTGCTTCAGGGAGTATCACACTTCCATGGAGTTCTAAATTCTTTATCCTTTCACCAGGTTTTCATTCCCCAGAATTGGACTCCAATGTACCAGTCCAGAGTACATTGTCTTCTACCCCCCCCCCCCCCCCCCCCCAAAAAAAAAAAAAAATCCCAAAACCTCGTTCCCAATACCCATGATATCTTCCACCCCCCCCCCCCCCAAAAAAAAAAAATGGGTCATGGGACACAGAGTCAACAGCATTGGGAGTTTGCAGTTGCCCCAAATGCACAGCGCTCTATGCCCACCTGAGCGGGGTGCGCATTTGAAGTAACAGGTTAGTGACAGCCACACACATCCCATTCCCAGAATGATGATTCAGAGCATAGGGCTTGGGGCGGGCATAATTTTTACTTTTGGCTATACTCTGGGTCATCATTCTGGGAATTGGCATATCAGTATTAAAATTGCGATTTTCATTCCCCCCCAAACCCCCCCCCCCCCCACACAGTACACTTCATCCATTCCTGGAAAATAAATGAAGGGAATACCCGTCTGTTCCAAATGTCCACTTCACCCCTATACACCTTCCCTAGGGGTGTACTGTTTGTAATAGGCTCACATGTGGGTGTTCCTTTCTTGTATTTTCCTCTGAATGTATGTAACTGTTAGGTCTGTAAGAAACATCGGCCTCAAATGCGAAGAGTTCTCGCTCATGAGCTCTATCGTATTTCCAGGCGACAATTCAGAGTCACATGTTAGTTGTTCCCAGAAAGAAGCAGAGCATAGGTTGAAAATTGCAATTTTCAAAAGCTACCCTTCATTCATTCCTGGAAAATAAATTTAATAAACACCCGTGCGTTCAAAATGTCCTCTTTACCCCTATATCCATTCCTTTTTACCTTAAATGGGCACTGTCATGAAATAAAAAAATTGATGTGTTGTAGTACTTAAGTACTACAACATCTCTCTAATATACTTTAATTTAAAAAAGTGATTTTAACCCCTTAAGGACCCAGCCATTTTACACCTCAGGATCCGGCCATTTTTTGCAATTCTGACCACTGTCACTTTAAACATTAATAACTCTGGAATGCTTTTAGTTATCATTCTGATTCTGAGATTGTTTTTTCGTGACATATTCTACTTTAACATAGTGGTAAAATTTTGTGGTATCTTGCATCCTTTCTTGGTGAAAAATCCCCAAATTTTATGAAAAATTTGAAAATTTAGCATTTTTCTAACTTTGAAGCTCTCTGCTTGTAAGGAAAATGGATATTCCCCAAAAAATTTTTTTAATTCACATATACAATATGTCTGTTTTATGTTTGCATCATAAAATTTACGTGTTTTTACTTTTGGAAGACACCAAAGGGCTACAAAGTTCAACAGCAATTTTCCAATTTTTCACAAAATTTCCAAACTCACAATTTTTCATGGACCAGTTCAGGTTTGAAGTGGATTTGAAGGGTCTTCATATTAGAAATGCCCCACAAATGACCCCATTATAAAAACTGCACCCCCCAAAGTATTCAAAATGAAATTCAGTCCGTGTTTTAACCCTTTAGGTGTTTCACAGGAATAACAGCAAAGTGAAGGAGAAAATTCACAATCTCCATTTTTTACACTCGCATGTTCTTGTAGACCCAATTTTTGAATTTTTACAAGGGGAAAAAGGAGAAAATGTATACTTATATTTGTAGCCCAATTTCTCTCGAGTAAGCACATACCTCATATGTCTATGTTAAGTTTTCGGCGGGCGCAGTAGAGGGCTCAGAAGCGAAGGAGCGACAAGGGGATTTTGGAGAGTACGTTTTTTTTAAATGGTTTTTGGGGGGCATGTTGCATTTAGGAAGCCCCTATGGTGCCAGAACAGCAAAAATCCCCCACATGGCATACAATTTTGGAAACTAGACCCCTTGATGTACGCAACAAGGAATAAAGTGAGCCTTAATACCCCACAGGAGTTTCACGACTTTTGCATATGTAAAAAAATAAAAATAAAATTTCACTAAAATGTGTGTTTCCCCCCAAATTTCACATTTTTGCAAGGGTTAATAGCAGAAAATACCCCCCAAAATTTGTAACCACATCTCTTCTGAGTATGGAGGTACCCCATAAGTTGACCTGAAGTGCACTACGGGCGAACTACAATGCTCAGAAGAGAAGGAGTCATATTTGGCTTTTTGAGAGCAAATTTTGCTCGGGGGGCATGTCGCATTTAGGAAGCCCATATGGTGCCAGGACAGCAAAATAACCCCCACATGGCATACCATTTTGGAAACTAGACCCCTTGAGGAACGTAACAAGGCGTAAAGTGAGCATTTACCCCCCACTGGTGTCTGTCATATCTTTGGAACAGTGGGCTGTACAACATTTTTAATTTGCACAGCCCACTCTTCCGAATACCTGTCAGACACCTGTGGGGTGTAAATTCTCACTGCACCCCTCATTACATTCTGTGAGGGGTGTAGTTTCCGAAATGGGGTCACATGTGGGGTTTTGTTTTTTTTGCGTTTGTCAAAACCGCTGTAACAATCAGCCACCCCTGTGCAAATCACCTCAAATGTACATGGCGCACTCTCCCTTCTGGGCCTTGTTGTGCGCCCCCAGAGCACTTTGCGCCCACATATGTGGTATCTCCGTACTCGGGAGAAATTGCGTTACAAATTTTGGTGGGCTTTTTTCCCCTTTACCTCTTGTCAAAATGAAAAGTATAGGGCAACACCAGCATGTTAGTGTAAAAAGTTTATTTTTTTACACTAACATGCTGGTGTAGACCCCAACTTCACCTTTTCATAAGGGGTGAAAGGAGAAAAAGACCCCCAAGATTTGTTAGTCAATTTCTCCCGAGAACGGAGATACCCCATATGTGGCCCTAAACTGTTGCCTTGAAATACGACAGGGCTCCAAAGTGAGAGGCCTGAATTAGGGATTTGCATAGGGGTGGACATAGGGGTATTCTACGCCAGTGATTCCCAAACAGGGTGCCTCCAGCTGTTGCAAAACTCCCAGCATGCCTGGACAGTAAACGGCTGTCCGGCAATACTGGGAGTTGTTGTTTTGCAACAGCTGGAGGCTCCATTTTGGAAAGAGTGGCGTACCAGGTGTTTTTCATTTTTATTGGGGAGGGAGGGGGGCTGTGTAGGGGTATGTGTATATGTAGTGTTTTTTTCTTTTTATTTTATTTTGTGTAAGTGTAGTGTTTTTAGGGTACAGTCACATGGGCGGGGGATTACAGCGAGTTTGAGCTGCCGCGCAAAATATGCTGCATTGCAAACTTGCAGCCCGATACTCACTGTAAGCCCCCTGCCCATGTGAATGTACCCTGTACATTCACAGGGGGGGGGGACCTCCAGCTGTTGCAAAACTACTACTCCCAGCATGCCTGAGAATGTTTTGGAGTTGTGGTTTTGCAACAGCTGGAGGCACACGGGTTGGGAAACACTGAGTTAGGAAACAATGTTTCCCAACCAGTGTGCCTCCAGCTGTTGCAAAACCACAACTCCCAAACATTCTCAGGCATGCTGGGAGTAGTAGTTCGGCAACATCTTTTCTTTTTATTTTATTTTGTGTAAGTGTAGTGTTTTTAGGGTACAGTCACATGGGCGGGGGATTACAGCGAGTTTGAGCTGCCGCGCAAAATTTGCTGCATTGCAAACTTGCAGCCCGATACTCTCTGTAAGCCCCCTGCCCATGTGAATGTACCCTGTACATTCACAGGGGGGGGACCTCCAGCTGTTGCAAAACTACTACTCCCAGTATGCCTGAGAATGTTTTGGAGTTGTGGTTTTGCAACAGCTGGAGGCACACGGGTTGGGAAACACTGAGTTAGGAAACAATGTTTCCCAACCAGTGTGCCTCCAGCTGTTGCAAAACCACAACTCCCAAACATTCTCAGGCATGCTGGGAGTAGTAGTTCGGCAACATCTTTACAGCCAGATGTTGCCGAACTACAACTCCCAGCATGCTTGGAGTTGTAGTTTTGCAACATCTGGAGGACTACAGTTTGCAGACCACTAATACAGTGGTTCCCAATCTGTGCCCTTCCAGATGTTGCAAAACTACAACTCCCAGTATGCCAAAACTGTCCAGGCATGCTGGGAGTTGTAGTTCTGCAACATCTGAAGGGCCAGATGTTACAGCACTACAACTCCCAGCATGCCTGGACAGTAAGGACATGCTGAGGATGTGTAGTTTTGCAACATCTGGAAGGGCACAGTGGTCCAAAAACTGTGGACCTCCAGATGTTGCAAAACTGCAACTCCCAGCATGCCCAGACGCCAAGGGCTGTCTGGGCCTGCTGGGAGTTGTAGTTTACAGGGTCCTATTACAGCAATGCATGTCGCTTTACGCCGACGTGCATTGCTGTAAAGGGCCCGACCGCGGCTGCCGCCGCCATCTTCATCGTCTGGATCCGGGTCTTCAGGGACGAGGTAAGTACCGGGGCCGGTCCCCAGCACTCCCCCGTCCCCCGCCGCGTCCTCTGGTCTTCCTCCCGTCCTCTCCGGACTTCAAGGGGCCGGGCAGGACGGGAGGAAGTAACCGCCCCCCCTCCTGCGATTGGTCGGTTAACTAACCGACGGATCGCAGGGAATAGGAGGAGGTGGCAGGCTTGCCACCTCGCTCCTATTCTTTAGCATGGTCCTGGCTGTCTGTGACAGCCGGGATCATGCGAAATTACCGGGTGGTCGGGTCCCAGAGACCCGATCAGCCCGGTATCGCCGCAGATCGCAAGGGCGATTTCCCTTGCGATTTGCGGCGATCGCCGACATGGGGGGCCTACATGGCCCCCCTCGGCGTTTGCCCTGGATGCCTGCTGAAGGATTTCAGCAGGCACCCGGTTCCGATCTCTGCCCGGCAAGCGGCAGAGACCGGAAAACGCCAGGACGTACGGGGACGTCCTGGGTCCTTAAAGCCCAGGGTGCGGGGACATCCCCGTACGTCCTGGGTCCTTAAGAGGTTAAACCAGTTTAAAATCACTTTTAAATTCGGCCACTAGGGGTCGCCCTCCTAGTGGCCGAATGCATTCTGCAGTGACGTCACTACAGAATTTCGACTCATTGAAGACTGGCAACGAGTCGAAATTCAGTCACTGCGGTGTTCGCTCCCGCCTGTCAATCAGACAGGCGAGAGTGAGCACTTTGCAGGAAGTGGATGCGCGCAGGCTCCTGGGGACAAGGTAAAGTATTATGAAAGGGGGGTGGGGGGGGGGTGTTGAGCGTTCACCTATACAGTATGCCTCCAGTTTCCCCACTACAACTCCCAGCATGCCCTGACAGCCAATAGATGTCAGGGCAAGCTGGGAGTTGTAGTGGGGAAACAGCTGGAGGGACACTGAATAGGTGAACTAAGGGGGGTGGGGAGGGGGAGTAGGTTGAGCGGAGCGGCGGGGTTGCGGGCTGCGTGGCGGGGGTACTCTGGATGAACTAAGGGGGAGTCGGAGTGAGTTGAGCGGCGTGACGGGGCGTGGGGGGGGGGGGGGATAGCGGGCTGCTGTCACTGTTCTTTTGCCGGGGGGCTGCGGGCTGCTGTGACTGTTCTTCTGCCGGGGAGTGGGTTGCGGGTTGCTCGGCGGGGAGCGGTATGTGCGGCCATCACAGATACTGTTTTCACCTATACAGTGTGCCTCCAGTTGTTTCCCCACTACAATTCCCACCAATAGATGTCAGGGCAAGCTGGGAGTTGCAGTGGGGAAACAGCTGGAGGCGCCCTGTGTAAGTCAACTACGGGCGGAAGTGTTGGCCCCAGCAACCAAACCTTCTCAGGCATGCTGGGAGTAGTAGTTCGGCAACATCTTTTCTTTTTATTTTATTTTGTGTAAGTGTAGTGTTTTTAGGGTACAGTCACATGGGCGGGGGATTACAGCGAGTTTGAGCTGCCGCGCAAAATTTGCTGCATTGCAAACTTGCAGCCCGATACTCTCTGTAAGCCCCCTGCCCATGTGAATGTACCCTGTACATTCACAGGGGGGGGACCTCCAGCTGTTGCAAAACTACTACTCCCAGCATGCCTGAGAATGTTTTGGAGTTGTGGTTTTGCAACAGCTGGAGGCACACGGGTTGGGAAACACTGAGTTAGGAAACAATGTTTCCCAACCAGTGTGCCTCCAGCTGTTGCAAAACCACAACTCCCAAACATTCTCAGGCATGCTGGGAGTAGTAGTTCGGCAACATCTTTACAGCCAGATGTTGCCGAACTACAACTCCCAGCATGCTTGGAGTTGTAGTTTTGCAACATCTGGAGGACTACAGTTTGCAGACCACTAATACAGTGGTTCCCAATCTGTGCCCTTCCAGATGTTGCAAAACTACAACTCCCAGTATGCCAAAACTGTCCAGGCATGCTGGGAGTTGTAGTTCTGCAACATCTGAAGGGCCAGATGTTACAGCACTACAACTCCCAGCATGCCTGGACAGTAAGGACATGCTGAGGATGTGTAGTTTTGCAACATCTGGAAGGGCACAGTGGTCCAAAAACTGTGGACCTCCAGATGTTGCAAAACTGCAACTCCCAGCATGCCCAGACGCCAAGGGCTGTCTGGGCCTGCTGGGAGTTGTAGTTTACAGGGTCCTATTACAGCAATGCATGTCGCTTTACGTCGACGTGCATTGCTGTAAAGGGCCCGACCGCGGCTGAAGATATACTCACCTGTCGCCGCCGCCGCCATCTTCATCGTCTGGATCCGGGTCTTCAGGGACGAGGTAAGTACCGGGGCCGGTCCCCAGCACTCCCCCGTCCCCCGCCGCGTCCTCTGGTCTTCCTCCCGTCCTCTCCGGACTTCAAGGGGCCGGGCAGGACGGGAGGAAGTAACCGCCCCCCCTCCTGCGATTGGTCGGTTAACTAACCGACGGATCGCAGGGAATAGGAGGACGTCACTACAGAATTTCGACTCATTGAAGACTGGCAACGAGTCGAAATTCAGTCACTGCGGTGTTCGCTCCCGCCTGTCAATCAGACAGGCGAGAGTGAGCACTTTGCAGGAAGTGGATGCGCGCAGGCTCCTGGGGACAAGGTAAAGTATTATGAAGGGGGGGTGGGGGGGGGGGGGGTGTTGAGCGTTCACCTATACAGTATGCCTCCAGTTTCCACACTACAACTCCCAGCATGCCCTGACAGCCAATAGATGTCAGGGCAAGCTGGGAGTTGTAGTGGGGAAACAGCTGGAGGGACACTGAATAGGTGAACTAAGGGGGGTGGGGAGGGGGAGTAGGTTGAGCGGAGCGGCGGGGTTGCGGGCTGCGTGGCGGGGAGTGGGTACTCTGGGTGAACTAAGGGGGAGTCGGAGTGAGTTGAGCGGCGTGACGGTGCGTGGGGGGGGGGGGGGGGGGGTGGGATAGCGGGCTGCTGTCACTGTTCTTTTGCCGGGGGGCTGCGGGCTGCTGTGACTGTTCTTCTGCCGGGGAGTGGGTTGCGGGCTGCTCGGCGGGGAGCGGTATGTGCGGCCATCACAGATACTGTTTTCACCTATACAGTGTGCCTCCAGTTGTTTCCCCACTACAATTCCCAGCATGCCCTGACAGCCAATAGATGTCAGGGCAAGCTGGGAGTTGCAGTGGGGAAACAGCTGGAGGCGCCCTGTGTAAGTCAACTACGGGCGGAAGTGTTGACCCCAGCAGGCATCAGTGACGTGGTGCCTGCTGGGGAAGTCTGCCTGGTAGTGAGCACACTGCAAGGCCGACAAAAGGCATTTTTAATATGTAAAAAAAAAAAAATTAAAGGCAGGGAGGTATAAGATAGATGAGTAATAGGCAGGGACAGAAAATAAAAAGTGATGGTGGGAGCTACCCTTTAACAATTCAGTGATCAATTATATAATTAAAGCAAGTTACAAATGCTAAGGATATACAGACCTGAGTCCATGGTCACAGACTTTGGAGGTTTAACGGGATAAAATACGAATGGAAATATTGCCCCAGGAATTTGATTTTGTATCTGATAGAAAAGAAAAAAAATAACAGTATAAGAAAAATCCTTGCAACTTGTTCTAATTTTACAAAATCAAGCAGTTTCCCAGTATAGGTAATGATGATGATCCAACTTCAAAGAGCCCCACAATCCTCAGAATGAAGGTGCCACCGAGCTGGTTAAGAGCTGCACCTCTACTGACTTCTGCAGCACAAAGGTTCACATCAAGCAGGTAAATTCCTCATTGCATAGAATTGTGGTCCTGATGTGGATGCCATTTTATCAGAGAGGCCTGATCGGGAGGATGAGGAGGATTAACAATAAAATGAATATTTTCTTAACAGCTGCATGATTTCCATCCGGTAAAAAGGTTTGAGACAGGGTCATCTGCACTCTATTTGTATATTCAGGTTAGTGCAGGTGACTCTGCTGTCAGTTTCCCTTTAAAATTGGTTTTCTTTAGTTGTGACTAAAAATTCTCCAAAACCATATCCATAAATTATCTGGGAGCTGGAGTAAAACTCAGCAGTTTCGTAAAGAAAACCAACTGCTGTGTTTGGTTATGGGCCCTGCCAAAAAAAAGTCATTTTAACTTGTAAGTCCAACATTTCTGAATGAAGGCTTGATATTTCACACCAAGCCATTGGCAAAATAATTCCAAGGTTATTTTTCAGAAAAAAACAAAACAAAAAGTAGTAAGGAATATGTTCTTTTATAATGATAAATACTGGTAATATTTTTATACCATGGTATTCAAACCTTCATGAAAGACTTCATAAATCCTGGAATACAATTCAAATACTGAGAATACAATTTTTAAAGAAAAGAAATATGCCTTTCTGTCTCTGGGGGTGCACCCTTTAGGTGTTTCACAGGAATAGCAGCAAATTGAAGGAGAAAATTCAAAATCTTCATTTTTTACACTCGCATGTTCTTGTAGACCCAGGTAAAATGAGAGAAATCTTCCTAAAATGTGTAACCCAATTTCTCTCGAGTAAGGAAATACCTCATATGTATATGTCAAGAGTTCGGCGGGTGCACTAGAGGGCTCAGAAGGGAAGGAGCGATAGTGGGATTTTGGAGAG
The DNA here is from genome assembly GCF_029499605.1 of Hyla sarda. Lineage (NCBI taxonomy): Eukaryota > Metazoa > Chordata > Amphibia > Anura > Hylidae > Hyla > Hyla sarda. The sequence continues at coordinate 372,746,805 of NC_079189.1, read as the reverse complement.
TGAGTTTTTGGGGGGTATGTCACATTTAAGAAGCTCCTATGGTGCCAGAACAGCAAAAAAAAAATTTAAAAAAAACTACACCTCTCAAGGAAGGTAACAAGGGGTACAGTGAGCCTTAACATCCCACAGGTGTTTGACGACTTTTCGTTAAAGTTAGATGTGTAAATGATTTTTATTTATTTTTTCACTAAAATGCCGGTTTTCCCCCAAATTTTACATTTTTACAAGGGGTAATAGGAGAAAATGCCCCCCAAAATTTGTAACTCTATCTATTCTGAGTATGGAAATACCCCATGTGTGGACATCAAGTGTTCTGCTGGTGCACTACAATGCTCAGAAGTGAAGTGAGTCAAATTTGGCTTTTTGAAAGCAAATTGTGCTGAAATGTTTTTTTTTTTTTTTTGGGGGGGGGGGGGGGGGGGGGATGTCGTATTTAGGAAGCCCCTATATGGTGCCAGAACAGCAAAAAAGAACACATGGCATACTATTTTGGAAACTACACCCCTCAAGGAACGTAACAAGGGGTACAGTGAGCCTTAACACCTCACAGATGTTTGACGAATTTTGTTAAAGTTGGATGTGTAAATGAAAAAAAAAAATCACTAAAATGCTGGTTTTTCCCCAAATTTTACATTTTTACAAGGGGTAATATGAGAAAATTACCCCCAAAATTTGTAACCCCATTTCTTCTGAGTGTGGAAATATCCCATGTGTGGATGTCAAGTGCTCTGCTGCACCACTACAATGCTAAGAATAGAAGCTTTTGGGCTTTTGGAAAGAATATTTTTTGGAATGGAAGTCAGGGGCCAAGTGTTCTGCGGGTGAACTACAATGCTCAGAAGAGAAGGAGCGTCATTGGGCTTTTGAAGAGACAATTTGTCCGGAATTGAAGGTCACGTGTGTTTACAAAGCCCCCCGTGGTGCCAGAACAGTGGACCCCCCCCACATGTGACCCCATTTTGGAAACTAAACCCCTCACAGAATTGAATAAGGGGTGAAGTGAGTATTTACACCCCACTGGTGTTTGACAGATCTTTGGAACAGTGGGCTGTGCAAATGAAAAATAAAACTTTTCATTTTCATGGACCACTGTTCCAAAAATCTGTCAGACACGCCCCGTAAATGCTCACTGTACCCCTTATTACATTACATGAGGGGTGAAGTTTCCAAAATGGGGTCACATGTGGGGGGGTCCATTGTTCTGGGACCAAGGGGGGCTTTGTAAACACACGTGACCTTCATTACCGGACAAACTGTCTCTTCAAAAGCCCAATGACGCTCCTTCTCTTCTGAGCATTGTAGTTCACCCGCAGAACACTTTACATCCACATATGGGGTATGTTCTTACTCAGAAGAAATGGAGTTACAAATTTTGGGGGTCTGTTTTCCTATTTTCCCAAGTGAAAATGAAAAATGTAGGGTAACACCAGCATTTTAGTGAAAACATTTTTTTTTCTTCTTCATTTGTCCATCCAACTTTGAAGAATTTTCATTTAACACCTGTGGGGTGCTAAGGCTCACTATACCCCTTCTTATGTTCGGTGAGGGGTTTAGGTTCCAAAATGGGGTCACATGTGGGTATTTATTTTTTTGCGTTTATGTCAGAACCGCTGTAAAATCCGCCACCCCTGTGCAAATCACCAATTTAGGCCCAAATGTACATAGTGCACTCTCACCCCTGAGCCTTGTTGTGCGCCCGCAGAGCATTTTACGCCCACATATGGGGTATTTGCGTACTCAGGAGAAATTGCGTTACAAATTTTGGGGGTCTTTTTTTTCCTTTTACCGCTTGTGAAAATAAATAGTATGGAGCAACACCAGCATGTTAGTGTAAAATGTTTTATTTTTTAACACTAACAGGCTGGTGTAGCCTCCAACTTTTCCTTTTCATAAGGGGTAAAAGGAGAAAAAGTACAGAAATACCCCATATGTGGCCCTAAACTGTTGCCTTACAATACGACAGGACTCCGAAGTGAGAGAGCGCCATGCACATTTGAGGACTGGATTAGGGATTGCATAGGGGTGGACATAGGGGTATTCTACGCCAGTGATTCCAAAACAGGGTCCCTCCAGCTGTTGCTAATCTCCCAGCATGCCTGGACAGTCAATGGCTGTCCAGAAATGCTGGGAGTTGTTGTTTTGCAACAGCTGGAAGAAACACTGCCGTACAATACGTTTTTCATTTTTATTGGGGGGGGGGGGGGGGGGGAGGCAGTGTAAGGGGATGTGTATGTAGCATGTTACTCTTTATTTTGAGTTAGAGTAGTGTAGTGTTTTTAGGGTACATTCGCACTGGCGGAAAAATTTGCCGCAGCGCAAACTTCAAGCAGGAAACTTGCTGTAAACCCGCCCGTGTGAATGTATCCTGTACCTGCAAACCTCCAGCTATTTCAAAACTACAACTCCCAGCATGTACTGACAGACCGGGCATGCTGGGAGTTGTACTTTTGCAACAGCTGGAGGCACACTGGTTGGAAAACCTTCAGTTAGGTTCGGTTACCTAACTCAGTATTTTCCAACCATTGTGCCTCCAGCTGTTGCAAAACTACAACTCCCAGCATGTATTGATCTCCGAAGGGCATGCTGGGAGATGTAGTTATGCAACAGCTGGAGGTACGCAACTACAACTCCCAGCATGCCGAGACAGCCGTTTGCTGTTTGGGTATGCTGGGATTTGCAGTTTTGCAATGTCTGGAGGGCTACAGTTTAGAGACCACTGCACAGTGATCTCCAAACTGTGGCCCTCCAGATGTTTCAAAACTACAAATCCCAGCATGCCCAGACAGCACACTGCTGTGTGGGCATGCTAGCAGTTGTAGTTTTGCAAGATCTAGAGGGCCACAGTTTAGAGACCACTGCACAGTGATCTCCAAACTGTGACCCTCCAGCTGTTGCAAAACTACAAATCCCAGCATGCCCAAACAGCTGTCTGGGCATGCTGGGAGTTGCAGTTTTGTAACATCTGGATAGGCTGCATCACCACAGCCTATCGTCGCCTCCGCTGCCGCCGATGGGTAAGTGGACTTCGGCACCGATCGCCTTCGGTTTCCCCGTTCTGCCCTGCCTATTGTGGGTGGGCAGAATGGGGAAACCGATAGTTAACCCCCCCCCCCCCCCGCCCCGATCTGCTATTGGTAGTCACTTCTATACGACAAATAGCAGGCATAGGAGGGTGGCACCCCTGCCACCTCACTCCTATCCCTTCAGGGGGATCGTGGGTGTCTTGGACAACCCTGAACCCCTTATTTTCACCATTTTCACCATAGACCCGGAATTGCACAAATCTCCGGTGAATTCACCGGCGATCGCAGACATGGGGGGAGGGGGGGGGAGGGAGTCCGATGACCCCCCTGGGTATTTGCACGGGGTGCCTGCTGATCGATATCATCAGTCACCCTGGTCCCCACCGGGCACGCAGTGGGGAAAGGAAATCCCACGGACATACCGGTACGTCCTGGGTCCTTAAGACCCAGGGTCCCATGACATAGTGGTACGTCATGGGTCCTTAAGCGGTTAATTGACATTTATCTATCTGATTCCTATTAATGTTCTTCCCTATCACAGATAATGTTTGCCTGGTTGACATGTAAATTGGTTTTATTTTCCTACTATTAATAAAATGGTGAGACCAACATCCAGCATTAAAATGATTTATGAAACTACTCTACATTTTTAAAAATTGTGTCACACTGTCCTTCAGCTAATCACTGGCCGCTGCGATGTCCACGCCAGTCAGTAATTGGCAGTGTGACACTCCGGGTCCTGTAGTCACTTCGGGCCTGGGCAGCCCAGGACCAGAGAAGGACACTGGAGGCACTGCTGGAGCCCTGGAGGTAAGCAAAAGTTTGTTATTTATACACTGTTATGTGGGCCATCCCCGTTCCACTGGATAGCGCTCTGGAAGACGCCTTCTTAAATGTATTTAATTTTTTTTTTAATAATTCCTTATTTTGCAAATATTCAATCATAAGTATATCACAAAACCATCCCTAGGGGAACAAACAAGAAACTAAGAACAAGTCACGGCAATAGCCGATGGGGGGGGTGTTTGCTGGGGGAGTGTACCGAAAGGCACTCAAGTAAAAGAACATAGTGCAATTGTCATTGGCGAAGGAAAGCAGGGGAGAAGGAAATCAGAAAGAGAGGGAGAGGAAAAGGGTAGGGAGTCAAGAACAACACATAGTGGGCAGACAAACTAGGAACAGCAACAGAAAGGACTCCAAATAGGGGAAGGGGGGTCCCCAACAGCCTAAGAATGGCCTTCTTTAAAATGTTGTTTTCAGCAGAATTAAAAAAGATTTAATTTAATAATTTTAGCATAAATGAGCGTTTTATTTACCTGTATTCTGTAGACCTGTAGTCTGATAGATTTTTGGTGAGCAGAGGCAGAGTATTCAACCTTCAAAGCTGGCAGAAAGCTTCTTCTCACTGGTGCTGATGGTTGCACGATTTTCATGCCAGTCAATGTGGGTGTCAGGCACACCTATAACATTAATAAACAACAGGACCGAGTAGGTAACAGATTTATGTTGAAGAGAATTTAACTTTGTTGTAGATACTAGGAAATCCTGCTCAATCTATATTTTTAATCAATTTTCTCTAAATGATAGCGGTCACTCTTCAAATCATGTTTTAATTTATAAATATATATATATACACACACATGCATCTCTCAGCATCTCATGCAGACTTGTCCACGATGCTTGAGCAAGGCTGCATTGAGCAGCTGAAATTTTGCAAAGACATAAGAATAAACATATTTCTCAGTTGGCATAGAATGCGTGTGCTGCAGGGAAATCGCGTGGGGGTCCCAGCAGCAGGCCCCCTGCGATCAGACATCTTATCCCCTATCCTTTGGATAGGTGCTAAAATGTTTTTGCCCGGTATACCCATTTAAGAGAGCTGAGTGCCAAGAGCTGATCCAGACCGGATTGCAAGAAGGCTTGGAAAGGAAAAGATACCTGGAGAAACGGACTGAGCCTCGCAGCACCGAAAATAGGCCCGCCAAGAACAGTGGTAAATTCTAGCATTAGAAGGCTTATGAGCCTGAAGCATGGTGCGAATCACCCTGGTAGAAAACCCCCAAGCTCCCAAAAACGCGGTTTCAACCGCCACGCCATCAAATTCAGCGGCAGTGACAGTAAATTGGGGTGGCAGAGAGGACCCTGGGAGATCAGATTGGGGCGAACTGCAAGACGCAGAGGTAGGTCGGCGACCAGCCGAATTAAGTCGGTGTACCAAGCGAATCTGGGCCACCAGAATGGCGGGAACGCCCTCCGCCTTGAGTTTCCTCAGAACCCTGGGCAGGAGAGGGACAGGAGGAAAGAGGTAAGAGCCAGAGGGTGGCGGGACTTCTTGACAAAGCAAGGAACCTGTCTGTTGTGGCGAGACGCAAAGACATCCACGTCCGGGGTTCCCCAAAGATCACAGATCTGCACAAACACCTCCGGATGGAAGACTACTCCCCTGGATCTGCAGAGGAGAGCCTGAGAAAGTCCGCTTCCCAATTCTCCACTCCCGGAATGTGGATCGCAGAGATGGAGGGAACTCTAGTATCGGCCCAGAGGAGAATCTTGGAGACCTCCTCCATCGCTGAGCGACTGCGCGTGCCGCCCTGGTGATTGATGTACGCCACCGCCGTGGCGTTGTCCAACTGGACTTGAACAGGGCGACCCTGTAGGAGCAGTTCCCACTAAAGGAGACAAAGAAAAATGGCACGGAGCTCCAGAAGATTGATGGGGAGACGGGCCTCCAGAGAGGACCAGCGACCCTGGACCATCCGGACCCGAAATACACCTCCCCAGCCCAGGAGACTCGCCGTCCGGTCCCGAAACACACCTCCCCAGCCCGGGAGACTTGCATCGGTCATGATGACCTGCCAGTGGAAGGGAAGAAACGACCGCCCCTGGAGAAGGAGGGGAGAGTGCAGCCACCACAGGAGAGACTGACGAACTGAGGGGGGCAGAAGAAACCGGCGATCCAGAGTGGCCGGTGACTTGTCCCACCGGGCCAAGATGGCCATCTGGAGAGGGCAACACCGGAATTGGGCAAAAGGAACCACCTCCATGGCACCACCATCCGGCCTAGCACCTCCATGCAGAAGCAAATTGGGACTGGAAAGGAGCGCCGTAGAAAACGGACACCCTCCGATAGGGAGCGCCGCTTGTCCAGTGGAAGACGAACCCGGACAGCTGCTGTGTCGAAATGGAGACCCAGGAACATAAGAGACAGAGTGGGAGAAAGGTTGAACTTCTTCTGTTGATCACCCAGCCGAAGGTGGGCAGGGTCTGCTTGGTGAGATGAAGGCTCTCCAAGTTTTGGGACTGGGACGGAGCTTTGATGAAAAGATAGTCCAGGTAAAAAAGGACCGAAATTCCCCAGGCCCGGAGGATGGCAATCACCACCGCCATGACCTTGGTGAAAACCCTGGGAGCCATGGCCAGGCCAAAAGGAAGAGACACTAACTGGAAATGGCCGGCAGGGATGTCAAGGCAGAGAAACCGCTGATGGGGCTGAAAAATGGGGATGTGCAGATAAGCATCCCGGATATCCATGGAGGAAAGAAACTCCCCTTGATCACTGGATGCAACCACTGATCGGAGGGACTCTATGCGGAAATGTCGCAGGAGCAGGTGGAGGTTGAGCAGTTTGAGGTCCAGAATGGGACAGGCAGAGCCCCCTTTCTTGGGGACAGCAAAAAGATTGGAGTAGAACCCAAAAAACTCTCCATGGGAGGAACAGGAACAATCACTCCCTGAGCAAGGAGGATACGCAAGGCGACCTGAAAAGCTGCCGCCAAAGAAGGGGAACGATGAGGGTGGGATCAGAAGAAACGATCCCGGGGAAAAGAAGCAAACTCTATTCAGTAACCATCTGATACGACGTCCCGGACACAGGAGTCCTGAACCTGTGCTAGCCACACATCCAGGAAAAGGTAACAACGACCTCCCACTCAAGAAGAGGACACGGGTGGGGGCTTCCCTTCAGGAGGAGGGAGGCCTATGGTTACCGGGCTTGGCCGTGAAACTTCCAGAACAGTTGGCTGATTTCCAGGAAGGACGCGCCTTAAAGGAGGGAGCTTTGTGCGAATGCGAGGACGCCTGCTTGGAAGGACAACCCGAGGTAAAGGACCAAAAGGAAGATGACTTCCAGCAGGGTTCAGAGCAGCGAGGTTTGTTCTGCAGCAGCAGAGAGCTTTTACCTCCAGTTTCTTCGCATAGGATCTCGTCCTGGCGCTTCCCAAAGAGCAGAGTACCGGAGAAGGGCAACTCCATGAGAGATTTCTTCGAAGCGGTATTCGCATCCCACGCCTTTAGCCACACGGAGCGACAAATTGCCACCAAGTTACCAGAAGCAGAAGCCATACAGCGGGCGGACTCCAGTGCTGCCGAACAGAGGTAGTCCCCAGCCTGACACAGTTGACGTGCAAGGTCTGCTAAGCCCTCTGGAGGGGCACCTGACAAGATGCTTTGGCAAAGCTGGAAAGCCCAAACAGAAACATCCTTGAACACCCAGGCTGAAGCAAAAGTGGGGAGCAGATACAAACCTGTTGCTTTAAAGGCAAACTTAGCCAAGTTCTCGATCTTCTTATTCACCGGATCCTTAAATGCTAGAGGCAGAGTAGTAGATTTTGATAGAAACCGGAGTATCCATGGCAGGCGGCGTTGTCCACTTGGGAACCAGATCCTAAGAAAAGGCAAACTGGACTTGAACCTTCTTGTTCCCCTGGAATCGCTTGTCCGGATGCTTCCAAGCCGCGTCCAGCAAGGTGTCAGATTCAGCATGAGAACTGAAAACCTTGGGGGAGGGAGGAGGGGGGAGAAGGGGGAGGGAGGAGGGGGGAGAAGGGGGAGGGAGGAGGAGGGAGAAGGGGGAGGGAGCTGCCCCACAACCCCAACCATCCCAGAGACAGAGAGGAAGAGCCAGCATCCCTGCCCCAGAGCCTACTAAAGGATAGGGAAGTTCTCCAGGGGTCCCAGGTGACAGGCTCCCAGAAAAGAGGCAGGGAAAAAAGGAGAAAGGAAAGGGGGAACGCACTCATCCTAAACCGCCAATACTCACCTAAGATGTCTTCAGCGAGCTATTGTCACCTGAGTCATGTCAGGCTGAGACAGCGGGATGAGCAGGGAGGAAAGGGGACACCGACCAAAAGGTGCAACCCCAAGCGCTGCATACTCTATGCCCCGTGCCCCTTAGCAGCATATGGGGGAACAGGTAGCACCATGCTCCTGAACCCCCACCTAAAAAAGAGAAAAGGAAAAGGGAGAAAAAAAGCTAATACAGTCCCTAGCTAGAAAATAAAAAAAAGTTTAAAACACCAGGTCTGGAGAACTTCAGACCTGTGTCTGCCTCCTACTGACACTAAGCTAAAACTGATTAGCTCAGGGTTAGTAGGGGGGGTGGACTTTCTTTTTGTATGCCTAGTGTCAGCCTCCTAGTGGCATCAAGATATACCCACAGTCTCTGTGTCCCCCAATGGAGCCGACTGAAAAATATGTTTATTCTTATGTCTTTGCAAAGTTTCATTTGCTCAATGCAGCCTTGCTCAAGCATCGTGGACCAGTCTACATTGGGCAGCTGAAACGTTAAGGACATGTATATTAAAATGTAGTTTTTAGTTTTATTTGTAATGTAGCAATCTTTCATCCTGAACCTTTATCTACCATCTATCTTATTCAGTATAGTACATCTGAACAGTGTTCAAGTACCTGTGAATTAGCATCCAACTCAACAATTTTGTCATTGGTAGGAGAAGATTCACTGTATACTTTGTAGGCAACTTCTAGTGTTTCTGTCTGCTTTATACTCAGTGGCCTCCATCTTGTCTTCTTTTTTGTCTCCCAAACTACATCAGAGCTAAAAAAAATTAAAAATAAATAATTATATGTACTATTCAGAATTAAAGGCATAATAATATAGAATAAAATATTCAGGGTATAATTAACTGTCCTAAATGCCACATTCTGTTTAAAAGGGTTATCCAGGAATAGAAAACAGAGCTAATTTCTTTCAAATCAACAGTGAAGAGCAATATGAACAAGAAAGTAGGGGTCATATTTGGCTTTTTGAGAGCAAATTTTGCTCGGGGGGCATGTCGCATTTAGGAAGCCCATATGGTGCCAGGACAGCAAAAAAAAAAAAAAAAAAACACATGGCATACCATTTTGGAAACTAGACCCCTCACAGAATGTAATGAGGGGTACAGTGAGCATTTACCCCCTACTGGTGTCTGACAGATCTTTGGAACAGTGGGCTGTGCAAAATTTTTCATTTTCACGGACCACTGTTCCAAAGATCCGTCAGACACCTGTGGGGTGTAAATTCTCACTGCACCCCTTATTACATTCCGTGAGGGGTGTAGTTTCCAAAATGGTCACATGTGGGTGTGTTTTTTTTTTTTTTGCGTTTTTCAGAACCGCTGTAACAATCAGCCATCCCTGTGCAAATCACTTCAAATGTACATGGTGCACTCTCCCTTCTGAGCCTTGTAGTGTGCCCCCAGAGCACTTTGCGCCCACATATGGGGTATCTCCGTACTCAGGAGAAATTGCGTTACAAATTTTTGGGGGGCGTTTTTCCCTTTTACCTCTTGTGAAAACGAAAAGTATAGGGCAACACCAGCATGTTAGTGTAAAAATGTTTATTTTTTTACACTAACATGCTGGTGTAGACCCCAACTGTTCCTTTTCATAAGGGGTAAAAGGAGAAAAAGCCCCCCATAAAACAGTGTACGTGTGTATATGTAGTGTTTTACCCTTTATTTTATGTTAGTGTAGTATAGTGTTTTTAGGTTACATTCACACTGGATGCAGATTACACTGAGTCTCCCGCTAGGAGTTTGAACAGTGTAGTGTTTTTAGGTTACATTCACACTGGATGCAGATTACACTGAGTCTCCCGCTAGGAGTCTGAACAAAAAAATCTGCACCAGTTGCAGCTGCCACAAATTAAATTCCCTCATGGCCTTTCTGCCGAAAGGCCAAGAGGGAATTTCATTTGTGGCAGCTGCAACTGGTGCAGATTTTTTTGTTCAGATAAATATATTAATGTAGGAGGAGTAGATATTATCTGTAGGGACTTTATTTGTTGCAGGACGAAGAACGTTGTCTATTGTGTACGCTGCAGCTGCAATAGATTCTACATTGGGTGCACTACCCGTGCAATCAATGTATGATTTAAAGAGCATGCCAGTTCTATCAGGACAGGCAAAGGATCGCCTCGACTGATAGCGCACATGCGGGACTGTCATAATAGCGACATCACCGCAATGAGGTTTTTCGGCATTGAAAGAGTCTATCCTGCAGCTGTAGTGGACATCAAGAGGCTCGTCCTTCAAAAAGAAGGACGTTGGATTTTAAGGACCGATGCCCAAGACAGCCTTGGGTTAAACAACAGGCTGGATATGAGCGTGTTTATTTAATGTTTTGCTTAGCGGCATTGGTTTACATTTTATTGTGTCAGAATACCGGCTTTGTTTTTAACAGTTATGTTAACACCCCCTTCCGTCACGTGACCATAGAGGTGAATTTACCTGGGTCAGGTGTAGGAAGAGGTGTGGTCTGAGAAAGCGCCCATTTGTTGGCGTGAAAGCTTACCTGTACACCGGCGTTCCTGGCGTCCAGCTTGTTTTTGCCATCACCTGAATAAAGAAATATTTTGCACCGCAACTGAGACTGGATTTTCGTGAGTGCTCCCCCTACTTTCTTGTTCATATTGCTCTTCACTGTTGATTTGCTATGCTGTCCGCAAGGGGTTAGAGTACCGAAGATTGGTGACTGGTGCACCGCATGCGGTGAACCACTCTAGAGGGCTGTTCACACTTGCCCTCATTATCTGATGTGTCACTGTAGGTCTGCATGAGGTCTGCCAATCACTTTGTCTACATTCCGTAATTTCTTTAAAAAATAGCTGTCTGTCAAATTGGCTCAATTCACTTCAATGGAACTGAGCTTCAGAACCACACTCAACCTGGACATAGACGGGAGTGTTTCTTTGTAAGAAATTAGCTCTGTTTTTCTATTCCTGGATAACCTCTTTAATAATCTGGTACACCATAAAGCATACATTGAATTTTTCCTTGTATTTGGGTTGCTAATTTAAAGCTCTAAATATGTAAAAGAAAAGTAGTGTTTATTCTTTCATTATTTTTATTTTATGTCCCGGGGGTGGCCATACAGGAGACACATGCTTCTTTCCTGTAAACACAGTTCAACAGGATGTGTGTGTAGCGGTGGTTAAAAATTATTTATCGCAGTTTGTGATTTCAAGTTGTTAGCTTCTACCCACTGAACAAACTGACCTAAATACAGAAGATTTAAACTTGCCTGGTGATACCAATGTAGGAGACTTCTTGTTTTGAAAAATTATTTACTAAAGAAAATCCAAGGTTAGACAACGACACAGTGACCTCCTGCTCTGCAAGTTCTGCTTTTTCACTGTCATAGGTTACTTGGAAAACTTTTTCATCTTCAGTAAACATTACAATCCTTTGTAAACCTTCCAGGAAGGACACCAAATAGACAATGCTATTCTCCATTCTAAGGTATTCAACTCGATCCTAAAAGACACCATATATGACTTAAGTATTGACAGAAATAAAAATCATAGTCGGACATACAGAGCACAATTATATTTTTTTAATTCAAAAGGTTTTAACTGAATTATCTAGATGGAACTAGATGGAATCTAGATGGAACTAGTTGGAATCACTCTGCTACACAGAGTGCTGAAACCCCTATACTCTAGCAAAAAACCCAGCTGTAGGAACCCCATTGATCAGCAAGTGACATCATATTCTATGATAAAAATAAAACCTTTAATTTACCCATTTCCATTTACCCAAAATATGCCATGAAGTAGAGTATCCATATTGTTTTGGAGATTCCGTTTTAATTAAGGAATTAAATTAAGTTTCATATTTCATGTGTAAATACTGAAGATTGAACTAACCTCTATCTGAGTGACCGTGCCACTGCTTGCACCACATATCCAGTTTAATGCTCTTTCACTAGTTGGATCTTCCCATGCAAATAATGTTGCTTTTCCTGGAGGCAAAGTGTCTTTCTCCCCATTAACAGAACTGAAAAAGACACAAAAAGAAACTTTTACAACAGCTTTATTTTTTTTTTATTTCACCCACCACTTATATAGGGGGGGGGGGGGGGGGAATTAATAACTAGTACCAGCAACACTTAAATAGTACCTTTCATGATCTATGGAAGGAGGATACGTTTAAAGCTCCAGGGTAATGTCGTAACCCAAGACTTGCTCTGAGACTGTTGCAATCAAAGAATGTTTTTCCAAAAACTATGGGTCTATAGGACTTCCAGATATTCATCCTCTGATTTAGTTACTTTTAGAGCAACTCTTTGGTTATGAGATTGCCTGGGAGCTTTAAATGTATTCTACCGCCAAAGATTCTGATAGGTACCCTTTAAAAGGTAAAAGAATGCGTAAAATACTTGCACATGCTTAAGATCTATGGCAGCAGGATATGTTTAACCCCTTTGCTCAACAGCCTGTTTTGACCTTAACCCCTTAAGGACCACAGGGTTTTCCACTTACGTTTTTTCCTCCTCACCTTTTAAAAATCACAACCCTTCCAATTTTGCACCTAAAAATCCATTTGATGGCTTATTTTTTGCGCCATCTATTCTTTGCAGTGATGTCATTTTACCCAAAAAATCTACGGCGAAATGGAAAAAAAAATAATAATTGTGCGATGAAATTGAAGAAAAAATGCCATTTTGTAAATTTTGGGGGCTTCCGTTTCTACGTAGTACATTTTTCAGTAAAAATGACACCTTATCTTTATTCTTTAAGTCCATACGATTAAAATGATACCCTACTTATATAGGTTTGATTTTGTTGTACTTCTGGAAAAATTCATAACTACATGCAGGGAAATTTATACGTTTAAAATTGTAATCTTCTGACCCCTATAACTTTTTTATTTTACCACATACGGGGTGGTATGAGGGATAATTTTTTTGAGCCGTAATCTGGTTTTTAGCGGTACCATTTTTGTATTGATCAGCCTTTTTGATCGCTTTTTATTCATTTTTTCATGATATGTTATTGTTCTCCCTGACGAAGGAAGCCGTGCTTCTGAAACGCGTTGGAGGTATCTTGGATCTGATCTCGTACCGTAGTGACGTCACTAACCGGTCTTCGTTAAGCCGCGAACTGGGGTTATCACGGTAGAGAACGCTACCAGCCGGAGCGTACTCCCGTAATCTCCAATTGGATCTTCAGCAAAAAGGATATGCATTCTCCGCTACATCACAGAACATAGAAGAATAATCAAGGAAAATCAGCTTAAATAATCGCAAGTAAAACCTCTGATATATCTGCACTGTATTATCACTATCAAGTATAGTCACAGGTGTGCGCACGACCATAATATAGAAGTCCGTTCAATTTGCTCAGTCAGTGATGTCCCGTGCGTACAACCATAGAGACGCAGGAGGACCACAGGATCATCGCAGGAGGACGCGAGTTGGCCAGGGAATGGTAAGTGACTGGCGGCGCGTTATCTTCTTCAGTGTTCTGGTCACCGCTCCCCCGGTACTGGCATCTCCTGCTATGGTCCATAGGCCATAGCAGTAGATTGTGACCCCGGGCCGGAGGAGCGGTGACCGGATCACAGTGGGGGCAGTACAGACATACAGCCTCCAGCCATACACTGTATATGGCTGGAGGCTAAGGCTGTATGTCTGTGGGGAAGGGGGGGGGGGGAGCTGACAACCTAATGTGGGGGGAGCTGCCTACTATTATGGGGGGAGCTGCCTACTATTATGGGGGGGAGCTGCCTACTATTATGGGGGGGGAGCTGCCTACTATTATGGGGGGGGGGGGGAGCTGCCTACTATTATGGGGGGGGAGCTGCCTACTATTATGGGGGGGGAGCTGCCTACTATTATGGGGGGGGAGCTGCCTACTATTATGGGGGGAGCTGCCTACAAATGTTGGGCGAGCTGCCTACAAATGTTGGGCGAGCTGCCTACTATTGTGGGGAAACTGCCTACTATTGTGGGGAAACTGCCTACTATTGTGGGGAAACTGCCTACTATTGTGGGGAAACTGCCTACTATTGTGGGGAAACTGCCTACTATTGTGGGGGGAACTGCCTACTAATGTTGGGGAACTCCCGACCTAATGTTGAGGAGCTGGCAATCTAATGTGGTGGAACTGGCAACCTAATGTGGGGGAACTGGCAACCTAATGTGGGGGAACATGCTGCCTACCTAATGTGAAGGGGAACTATACTGCCTTCTTAATGTGGGGGGGGGGGAAATATACTGCCTACCTAATGTGGGGGAACATGCTGCCTACCTAATGTGGGTGGAACTATACTGCCTACCTAATGTGGGGGAACTATACTGCCTACCTAATGTGGGGGGAACTATATTGCCAACCTAATGTGGGGGAACATGCTGTCTACTAATGTGGGGGAACATGCTGCCTACCTAATGTGGGGGGAACTACAAGGTACTGTACATTGCAGTAGGAGGGGTAGTCTTATATGGCGAGTATATCCCAAACTCTACATTTTAACTTTAAAAGTTGGGGGTCGTCTTATACACCCAGTCGTCTTATACGCCGGCATATACGGTATATATCTAATTTTAATACCATTTACTCCAAAACCAGATATCTAACAATTCACTAATATATATATATATATATATATATATATATATATATATATATATATATATATACATTTTTGTTCAAATTAGAGCACAAAGAATAACCCTGCATAAAACAAACATACCATACCAATTGTCCGACTTCTTCCATCTCAGCCAGGTATGTGTAATCATTAATGTAAGCGCGTACTGTAACAGATTTGTAAATAACTTCTATTAAAAAAATCGTAATCCTTCCGGTACTTTTTAGGGGCTGTATACTAAAGGGAAATCCAAAAAAGAAATGCATTTCCTCTGATGTCATGACCACAGTGCTCTCTGATGACCTCTGCTCTCCATTTTAGGAACTGTCCAGAGCAGGAGAAAATCCCCATAACAAACATATGCTGCGCTGAACAGTTCCTAAAATGGACAGCAGAGGTCAGTAGAGAGCACTGTGGTCATGACATCAGAGGAAATGCATTTCTTTTTTGGATTTCTCTTTAGTTTACAGCCCCTAAAAAGTACTGGAAGGATTAAGATTTTTTAATAGAAGTGAATTACAAATCTGTTTAACTTTCTGGCACCAGTTGACTTAAAAAAAAAAAAAAAAAAAGTTTTCCACGGGAGTACCCTTTAATGACCAAGGGCTTTTTTTCAAATCTGACATGTCTCTTTATGTGGTAATAACTTTGGAATGCTTTTACTTATCAACGCAATTCTGAGATTGTTTTTTCGTGACATATTGTACATCATTTACGTGTAAAAAAAAAAAAGTGATAACATTTTTATAAATTGGCGATATTTGCAAGAAATTTGAAAAAAATAAAATTTTTGGCTACTTTCAACTGTTATATATCACATAAGTATCTAAAACTAAACTTTTTTTTATCAGATACATATTTAAATTTATTTACTTAAAAAAAAAAATTTGAATACGTTATAAGACTTCAATCTTTATTAACATTTTTTACAATTTTGCATCTTGTTTTTACGCATTAACCCACGTTTGTAAATGCTCATTATTGTTAAAATTATGAAAATCCCACCAAATGACCTTATTTTGAAAACTAGACCCCCTAAGGAATTCATCCAGGGGTGTCATGAGTATTTTGACCTCACGGTTTTTGGAGCAAACTTATGAAAAACTGGTAGAAAAAAATCATTTTTTTGCACAAATGCGTCACTTTAAAAGACATTTATTTTGTACTGTGCACATAAAAAGAAAATGCACCACAAAACTTATAACCCCATTTCTTCTGTGGTCAGAAACATCCCCTTTGTGGTCCTTACTCGAAATCTAGACACATGGCAGGGTCCAAAACGATAGGAGCCCCCAGAGGATTTCAGAGCATCAATTTTGCTTGGGAATGTTTCAGGCCCCATTGCACACTTGTCATAACAAATAAATTCCCCATAATGTACCCCATTTTGAACACTAGACCCCCTAAGGAATTCATCCAGGGGTGTCATGAGTAATTTGACCTCACAGTTTGTGGAGCAAACTTATGCAAAGAAGGTGGAGAAAAGGAAAAATTATTTTTTTCCTCCAATGTTTCACTTTAAAGTAATTTACTTTTTACTGTGCACATGAACATAACAAAATGAACCACACAATGTATAACCCCATTTCTTCTGTGATCAGAAATATTCCTGTTGTGGTCCTTACTCGAAGTCTGGACACATGGCAGGATCCAAAGTAATAGGAGCCCCCAGAGGATTTCAGAGCATCAATTTTGCTATTGTACACTTCTTGAGATAATATATGAAAGGATATATGAGCTACATTTTTTTTTTAGGAAAGTGCCTCCTTGAAGAAAATTTCACCCATTCAAGTATTGATCTAGGGATATAATGGGAATTTTTCCTTGTTTTATTTTACTCATCAAAGTATTGATTTAGGGATATAATGGGAATTTTTTTGGCTTTGAATGGAATGTGAGATGGTAAAATGGTGAAAAAGCGGATGTAAAAAAAACAACAAAAAAAACAACAGGGAGTATGAGAAATGAATAATTTTTTACAGTTTTTTCAAATCAGTGGATGTATGGTAAGTTCGAAAGCATTCGCCAATACAGAGGCCTGGTTTAGAGGGACACGTTTCACAAATATGGGTTGTGTCCTTTCGAATCCCTCTTGCATAGCAGACGCAACAAAGTTTTTGGGGTCTCCTTTTCTTTTCTGTGGGAGGTAATATGTCGGGGAAATGCTGTCCATGGACAATTGTTGAGACCCCCATTTGGGAAGAACTGGTTGCCTCTTCTTCCTGGTCCCCAAGTATGAGTGGTTTAATCACTGCTTCCTGGAATTCTAAGAAGGTCACTACATGACCAACATTTCTATAAAGGACAAAGGAATTATATAGCCCAACTTGGGTCAAGTACACGGACACCTTTTTATACCATGCCTCAGATTTTCTCAAGGCGCTGTAGGGCTACAAGACCTGATCGGAAAGGTCCACCCCTCCCATAGATTTATTATAATCCTGGATACACACAGGCTTGATGTTTTGCTCTGTGGTTCCGCTGATTGGGACTGGGGTTGACTGGTCACCATGGAGTGTTGTCAACACAAGGACCTCTCGTTTGTCCTTGTATTTGAGCAACATCAAAGTGTCTGAACAAACAGCCCTACTTTGTCCTCTGGGCACTTGTGTAGCAATAAAAGCTTTAGGTAGGTATTTTTGATTTTTTCTGATGGTGCCACATGCAACTGTACTTCAGGCAGCAAGGGACTTCAGAAATTGTCAATATACACATGGTAACCGTGTGTACCATGTAAGGGATGGATTAAATCCCATACTATCCTCCCACTTGTTTTAAGGACAGGGGGATAATCTGGGGCTGAATGTATATATATTTTCCTTCATAAACCCTAAACTTAAAAGTATAACCTGTTTCCCTTTCACAAAGTTTGTAGAACTTTATTCCATACCTAACCCTTATATTGGGAAGGTATTGCCTGAAACGTAGCCTGCCCTTATAATGGGCCAGAGATTCATCCACTGAAATGTGTTTTTGTGGTGTATAAACTTGACTAAATTTAGAATTGTAATGGGTAATTATAGGCCACATTTTAAATAGCCTATCAAAGGCAGGGTCACTTTGGGGTAGGCATTCATCATTATTATCATAATGCAGGAATCTCAATAAAATTTCAAATCGAGACCTAGACATAACAAGGGGGTAAAGAGGGGTATGGTATAGGAGGTCTGTATCCCAGTAGGACCTTGTGTTTTTTTTTTTTTTGGGGGGGGGGGGGGGGGAATTTAGTACAAGTCCCCAAAACGTGCACATTTCTGTGGCATCAGTAGGGGTCCATTCGTGGGGCTTAGCATAATATTTGCTGGGATTGCCTGCAATGAATTGCTTCGCATACAAAAAAATTTCAGCCACCATGAGGTTTATCAGGTCATCCGAGAAAACCAATTAAAAAAAATGAAAATCTGTTGTGTCTACATGGATGCCTGGGGTGGCTGTAAAATCGAGGATCTGGGGTATAAAATTATTAGTGGCGATTCATGTAGGGACATCTGAACTTGGCTGCTCTTGTGCACTAAGCCCAGGGAAACTTTCAGGTAATTCATCAGATGAGGATTCTGATGATACTAAATATTCCAGATCCATCTCATAGGCCTCTTCTGCGCTGTAGAAACGCTTAGTCATTTTTGGTGGACAGTTATGGCGGTACCACTAGGTGTCTCAACTCCCTACTGATGGCACCCTAGAAAAAGATCTGTGAGGCAGGTGAAATGTAAAAACTGACAAGTGTCAGTGAACGCTGGTATGTGACAACTGCAACCCCAACTGCAGGCGAAATGTAAAAACTGACAGATGTCACTAAACGCTGGTATGTGACAAATGCAACACCAATTTCGCCTTTAACTAATTGTTTTTTTCTTTTTATAACAAGAGCTTGAAAAACTTTCTATGGAGTGACCCTGCCTAACAGAGCACTCACCCTAACAAGGGTGACTACAACCTTTAGACTTTCCCTAGACGCTAACTAAAAATGTATTTTTTTTTTATACTCAAAAAACTGAGAAAAAAAACTGCAAAAATTACAGGTGTCAAATGCAGGCGGACAGCAATGAGGTACAGGGTGGTGATGACGGTACCCCGAGGTGTCTCAACTCCCTGCTGATGGCACCCTAGATAAAGATCTAGGAGGCAGGCAAAATGTAAAAAAAAAAATTACAAGTGTCACTAAACGCTGGTACGTGACAATTGCAACTCCAATTTTGCCTTTAACAAATTATAATTTTTTTTCTTTATATTTAAAAAAAAAAAATTTTATAACAAGAACTTGAAAAACTTTCTACGGATTGATCCTGCCTAACAGAGCACTAGCCCTAATAATGGCTAATCTAACCTTTAGACTTTCCTTAGACGCTAAGACGCTTAGACAACTGACAGGATGACAACTGGCAGGATGGGCACGGACCGTGAAGGGGTTAATGTATAATGTCACTGCGGGTGATCTGGCAGTGAAGGGGTTAACAGAGACTGACAGGATGATCAGTGATGATCAGTGACAGGCTGACAGGTGGCAGGATTATCTCTCTCTGCTCCTTCCTGCCTCACTGTCACTGTACTGAAGAGGTTAATGGGGGCTTTTTTGGAACATTTGGGGGCAATCTAATCAATTTCTCTGGCTCTTCTGCACTGGCTGCTTCTTCGATCGCTTCTCTCCTCACACTGAAGCGTCGGAGACAGCCAGCAGGAGGAGCCAGGCTTCCAGGGGCAGAAAACGCTTGCTATTGGTACGCTGTCAACCAATAGCAGCGATCCTGGATGGTGACGCACCTTGCCAGGCAGTGTGTCGCTGCCGGGATCGCGAAACTGTTGCAGTGCCTGGGGACACTGTGACAGTTTTCATTCATCAGGTACATGTACATGGTGTTGCGGGAAGTCATCCCAAATCACCATGTACATTAATTAACAGTGTGTATTTTACAGTTGAAAACTGGCCACTAGGGGTCTCCCTCCTAGTGGCCGGCTGCAGCCTGGAGTGACGTCACGCTTGAATTCGGACTGATGCTGGCCTGGCAATCAGTCGGAATTTATTGAGGCTGTGCTCGCTCCCTGCCTGTCAATCAGACAGGCGGGAGTGAGTGCTCAGAACAGAAGAAGCGCATTGGCTCCCCTGCTCCCTGGCCCCGCACGCCGGCACCGCCTCCCGGCATCCCGTCACTGCTGCCGGTGTGAGGTGAGATTTGTCCTGCAGTATGGTATGAGGGGGGAGCGGATTGCGTGGCGGGCGGGGTCCCGGGGGGGGATGAGTGAATTTTATTTGCACGGTTGCTGTGATCTGCGATACCTGGAACCAATGGTCTGGCAGATTCAAGGCCTCATAATAATGAGGCCTTGAATCTGCCAGACCATTGGTTCCAGGTATCGCAGATCACAGCAAATCACTGACATGTGACAGATGGGGGGGGGACGGACGAGGGGGGGGAGGAGGAGGTGGTGGCGCCGCGGAAGGATATTGTTTTCAACACAGGGTGCCTCCAGCTGTTTCACCACTACAACTCCCAGCATGCCCTGACAGCCAATAGATGTCAGGGCAAGCTGGGAGTTGTAGTGGTGAAACAGCTGGAGGCACCCTGTGTAGAAGAACTAAGGGCGGAAGTGTCGCCCCCCCCCCCCCCCCAGCAGGCATCAGTGATGTCGCGCCTGCTGGGGAAGTCTTCCTGGTAGTGAGCACACTACCAGGCAGACAAAATGCAATAAAACCAGCGACCTCCAAACCAGTGGAAAATAAGGCGCTGAGGGACCAGGTGATGGATAGAGCAATCAGTTTATTCCCAACATGCAACGCGTTTCGCGGAAGAGCGCTTCATCAGGCATATGGACAGGGGGAACCGGAAGCAGTATATATACCCACACTCCAAGTTAATAGGTTAACCCCTTGGTGTCAGAACAATCATTCACCAAGGGAGTCACAAGATACAAAACTCACAATGGGTATTAACCCCTGAAGTGCCTAAAGAACAACATCACAATAGTATATCAACAACAGACACACTAATGTGCAAACAGCGCATAAATATAATAGCACTCACTAAAAAGTGCATGATGCATAAGAATAAATACATGTAGACGTACAAAACAAGGGGATAATATAAAAGACAAATAGATATAAAAATACAAATATACAAAACTACAAAAAAAAAAAATACAAAAATAATAATAATAAAAAATAATAATCATACATAATAATTACAGTCAGCGAGTGTTTTCAATAGTTTTGTTAAGTCCATTAGGGAATAAAGTGCATAATTTAAATATCCAATAAGATTCTCGATTAATTAGTTTTTGTAATCTATTTTGAACGGTATTAGGAATCATTTCTAATATCATCAATTTCAAACTAGCTGTGTCCCTATTGTGAAGCCAAGTAAAGTAACGGGACACACTGTGCAGCATGAATCCATTTTTTATATTGGATCGATGCTTATTCATACGAGCCCGTACTGGCTGCACAGTGTGCCTGACATACTGAAGATGACAATCGCAAGTCAATAAATAAACTACAAAAGAACTCTCACAATTAAATGAACCCTTAATAAAAAACACATCATTAGTGATCGCTGATTTAAAAGAAACATCAGTGCACACCATCTCACAACAAAGACAATGCAACTTATTGCACTGCTGCATTCCACACTTGATAGCAGGTATAGGGGTAATAGTATCGTGTCTTAACCTGCTGGGGGCTAACAAATTGTGAAGGTTAGGCGATCTTCTAAATGTGACCCATGGGTGTTCCGGGACAATTTTGTTGAGAATCGGGTCATCACGAATAATAGGCCAGTGCCTACTTAAAATATCTTTGACATTCTTAGAGGCACAGTTAAAATTTGTTATAAAATTATATTTAAAATCATATTTAGAATTCTTGTCCCTAGAGCTAATATTCACACAACCCTGAGTGGAAACGAAATCGCTCTGTTTTAGATTTTTTACCTTATTGTAAGCATTATAAAGAAGGGGTACGGGGTAACCCTTACTAACAAAGCGTTGTTTTAAAGTGCGAGCTTGCATAATAAAATCAGAATCTAAAGTGCAGTTTTTACGAATACGCAAATATTGACCATAAGGTACGTTTTTTTAACCATTTCGGATAGTGTGCAGTGGAAAAATCTAAAAAAAACTGTTGACATCTACACTTTTAAAATATGTCTCAGTAAAAATCCCTCCATCACTGTCCCTCCTAATTAAAAGGTCTAAAAATTCAATATGAGTGTTAGAAAAATGGGGGGTAAATTTGGTTGGGGTCCCCTGAACAGGCAGATCAATTTGTTTGTTAGCTTAATCAAAATAATTGGGGCCTCAAATTTACCCCCCATTTTTCTAACACTCATATTTAATTTTTAGACCTTTTAATTAGGAGGGACAGTGATGGAGGGATTTTTACTGAGACATATTTTAAAAGTGTAGACGTCAACAGTTTTTTTTAGATTTTTCCACTGCACACTATCCGAAATGGTTAAAAAACGTACCTTATGGTCAATATTTGCGTATTCGTAAAAACTGCACTTTAGATTCTGATTTTATTATGCAAGCTCGCACTTTAAAACAACGCTTTGTTAGTAAGGGTTACCCCGTACCCCTTCTTTCTAATGCTTACAATAAGGTAAAAAATCTAAAACAGAGCGATTTAGTTTCCACTGTGTGAATATTAGCTCTAGGGACAAGAATTCTAAATATGATTTTAAATATAATTTTATAACAAATTTTAACTGTGCCTCTAAGAATGTCAGAGAGATTTTAAGTAGGCACTGGCCTATTATTCGTGATGACCCGATTCTCAACAAAATTGTCCCGGAACACCCATGGGTCACATTTAGAAGATCGCCTAACCTTCACAATTTGTTAGCCCCCAGCAGGTTAAGACACGATACTATTACCCCTATACCTGCTATCAAGTGTGGAATGCAGCAGTGCAATAAGTCGCGTTGTCTTTGTTGTGAGATGGTGTGCACTGATGTTTCTTTTAAATCAGCGATCACTAATGATGTGTTTTTTATTAAGGGTTCATTTAATTGTGAGAGTTCTTTTGTAGTTTATTTATTGACTTGCGATTGTCATCTTCAGTATGTCAGGCACACTGTGCAGCCAGTACGGGCTCGTATGAATAAGCATCGATCCAATATAAAAAATGGATTCATGCTGCACAGTGTGTCCCGTTACTTTACTTGGCTTCACACAGCTAGTTTGAAATTGATGATATTAGAAATGATTCCTAATTCCGTTCAAAATAGATTACAAAAACTAATTAATCGGGAATCTTATTGGATATTTAAATTATGCACTTTATTCCCTAATGGACTTAACAAAACTATTGAAAACACTCGCTGACTGTAATTATTATGTATGATTATTATTTTTTATTATTATTATTATTATTTTTGTATTATTTTTTTTTGTAGTTTTGTATTTTTGTATATTTGTATTTTTATATTATCCCCTTGTTTTGTACGTCCACATGTATTTATTCTTATGCATCATGCACTTTTTAGTGAGTGCTATTATATTTATGCGCTGTTTGCACATTAGTGTGTCTTTTATTGATATACTCTTGTGATGTTGTTCTTTAGGTACTTTAGGGGTTAATACCCATTGTGAGTTTTGTATCTTGTGACTCCCTTGGTGAATGATTGTTCTGACACCAAGGGGTTAACCTATTAAACGGGTACTCCGCCCCTAGACATCTTATCCCCTATCCAAAGGATAGGGGATAAGATGTCAGATCGCTGGGGTCCCTCTGCTGGGGACCCCGGGGATCGCTGCTGCAGCACCCCGCTATAATTACTGCGCAGAGCAAGTTCGCTCTGCACGTAATGACAGGCAATACAGGGGCCGGAGCATCGTTACGTCACGGCTCCGCCGCTCGTGACGTCACGGCCTGCCCCGTCAATACAAGTCTATGGGAGGGGGCATGGCGGTTGTCACGCCCCCTGCCCTAGACTTGCATTAAGGGGACGGGCCGTGATGTCATGAGGGGCGGAGCCATGACGTCACGCTGCTACGGCCCCTGTATCGCCCGTCATTACGCACAGAGCGAACTCGCTCTGTGCAGTAAAGATGGAGGGGTGCCGCAGCGGCGATCCCTGGGGATAGGGGATAAGATGCCAGGGGCGGAGTACCCCTTTAACTTGGAGTGTGTATATATACTGCTTCCTGTTCCCCCTGTCCATATGCCTGATGAAGCGCTCTTGTGCGAAACGCGTTGCATGTTGGGAATAAACTGATTGCTCTATCCATCGCCTGGTCCCTCAGCGCCTTATTTTCCACTGGTTTGGAGGTCGTTGGTTTTATTGCATTTTATTGTGGAGTGGCAGCAGAGGGATCCACATATATGCTCTTCTCCAAGTTGTGCTGGCCTTTGCACAACTTATATTGGTAAGCACATTTTTTACCATCAACATTTCTTTTATTATCATTTATTTGCACCATGGAGCGCTCCTCTTTGTCGTTTTTGTAGGCAGACAAAAAAGCATTTTTAATATAGTAAAAAAAAAAAAACTTAAGGCAGGGAGGGGGTTAGGGAGAGATGGACAATAGGCAGGGACAGAAAAAAAAAAAGGATGGTGGGAGCTACCCTTTAAAAGGTAAAAGCATGCGTAAAATACTTGCACATGCACAAGATACCTCTATTCTCATTATAGGACAAGTAAAGTAACACATAGGCCTCATTTACTAAGCATGTTGGGTTTTTACTAGTCTGAAATGTTGTTTTCCAACTTGCAGGATTACACTCTATTTACTATGGGGATTCACAGACTTCTAAGTCGGGAACATTTTCTGACCTACAACGCCCCCCCTTTGAGGCAGACCACGCCCCTTTTCCTGGCTTTCCACAATTCAATGTCGGATTTGTCGGATTTTCCTGCCCACACTGATGCAGACATGTCGCAGACAGTATGCGCCAAAATAATTTGGAATAACCAGACAAAAACTAGTCAGTTTTATCTTAGTAACTTAGTTTGTATAATCTGATTAGATTACAACTAGGTATAGATCACACATTACTTCCAATATCATATAGCATCATACACATTGTAGAAAACTTTTTAGAAAAAAGTTTTCACAAATTTCTGAGCAACTGCTTATTTTATAAGAAATTTGGCTTTTCCAGTGTTTTGTGCAAAAATGTAAGGGTTGTGCAAAAATTTGAGACTTTACACCAGTTTGCTAGTGTCATTGTAAGTGCTGTCTATAGCAACCAATCAGAGCATTTACCAGATCAATATGAAACATGAAAGCTGACCACTTGACAACTTGATAAACCTATTATGTTGTACATTGAGATACAAAAAATCACTCACCTTTGACAGAATTCAATGATTTCTGACTTTGTATCATTGATTACAAGAAAAGGTGCTGACCCTGCAAGGTAGTCTGAGAATGTGATAACAGTGGAGTAGTCTCTTGGGGTGACATCCACTAATATGCCGCCAAGCTATAACATGAGAAAACAACTTAGGTTTACATGCTGCATATGAACTAGTAGGGCACAAAGCATTAATTAGAGGGGTTCTTCTCTTTGGACAATCTCTACTTCTTAGATGGGTCCCCTTATAACAGGCTTATTACAAAGTATCCAGTGATCATGTGTTACCTGTACTATAACCTGGAATAAATGTTAGGTGTCACTACAGTGGAGACTGGGCATTACACAATGTCGAAGCAAATCAATATACAGTGATGAGGACCCCTCCTCTTTTAATTCAGATTTTTCTACTGGGGTATATGAAAACGAGTTTTCTAATGTGGTATGTAGTTCATAGTTTAAGAGTGTAAGAGTTACCTTATCATCAAGGCAAAGTAAAGTGCAGTTGTCTGGTTTATTAAAATAAATGTTCTTTGGAGGTTTTTGGGAGCCTTCAACGTGAACACTCAATTTATTATTGCTGTTTTTAGGCCAAAAAGGTACACACTGGAAAAAATAAAAGAGAAGAATGTGATAGGATTTATTTATAAAGAGCTATAAACTTCAAGGCAGTCATACAAGTCAAGGGGGGTGTTAATACAAAGGATGTGGAGGTACACATACACCAGAAAGAAAGTAAATAAACAGCATTAAAAACTTACAAAATAAAGAGACAGATTAAATATTAAATATAGAGATGAAAGAAACAATCACATGTACAGGATTTGCTGCATATTTGATGCATAATAAACTGCATTATAAACTGCTCCCCGCCGGCCCCGTAAGTAGTCCCCTGGGCGAGGAGCTTCTCCCACCTAGTCCCGTTCTTTGGCCGGCAGCGATGCCCCCTCCACTTGATTGATGGCCCGCATCATTGCTCTGCTCACTGAACAGAAGGAGCAGAGCAATGATGCGGCCCGTCAATGAAGTGGATGGGGCGTCGCTGCCGACAGAAGAACGGTACTAGGTGAGAAAACTGCCGGCAGAGAGCAGTTTACAAGTTCATATCCTCGCCATCCCCGCAGGCAGGCACGTCCCCTGGGGATGGGTGAGGAGAAAGATTTTACCCTATATAACGCTTTGCCAAGCAAGTAAAATCTGATGATTGGTTCCCTTTAAAGCTTCATATTTTATTCTGTGAATTCAGTGTAAACTAAATGACTGAACACCTGCATCAAATCTGCTTCAAATCTGCATCTTCAAATCCTGCACATCAAGTATGGGCAGGATTTTGTACGTGTGAATACACCCTTATGGTGTGAGTTTGCAATTGTTTTTCATTAGGGTATTTTGCTTTTTAACCACAGCATGGACCATTCAAAGTCTGTGTGTGAGCAGTACAAGACAGGATCTATTTCCAGAATTTACATTTAAACAGCATTTCCATTCAATTACATTAAACAGAGGTATTGAAAATGGGATCAACTGAAGCACAAACTATATTAGAAAGTTGCACATCTTCTCAATATACTATAATCAAGATTGTGGGTTGGTTAGCCCTCCTCTGTGCTCTCTCTTGTCTGATAGGACTCCTCTGTGCTCTCTCCTGTCTGATAGTACACCTCTGTGCTCCCTCCTGTCTGATACTACTCCTCTGTGCTCTCTCCTGTCTGATACTACTCCTCTGTGCTCTCTCCTGTCTGATACTACTCCTCTGTGCTCTCTCCTGTCTGATACTACTCCTCTGTGCTCTCTCCTGTCTGATACTACTCCTCTGCTGAGCTCTCTCCTGTCTGATACTACTCTTCTGAGCTCTCTCCTGTCTGATAGCACTCCTCTGTGCTCTCTCCTGTCTGATTATACTCCTCTGTGCTCTCTCCTGTCTGATACTACTCTGTGCTCTCTCCTGTCTGATAGTACTCCCCTGTGCTCTCTCCTGTCTGATAGTACTCCTCTGTGCTCCTCCCTGTCTGATACTACTCCTCTGTGCTCTCTCCTGTCTGATAGGCCAGGAGAGAGCACAGAGGAGTACTATCAGACAGGAGAGAGCACAGAGGAGTAGTATCAGACAGACAAGTGCTAGCCCACCCTCATTGGACTTTGTCCATTCCTGTGCTTCAGCTTGGACAAAGCCATGATTTTATAAGCCATAACTTCTATATTAAGGAAATAAAAACATTTTATGAAGTATATTAGAAAGGTTAATGTTTTGCCAAGATGTACACCATAAAAAGTTTTTGTATCTGACAGTGCTCATTTAAGGACCCACCCATTGTTATTGATAAAAATTATGTACTGATTATACTGAGAAAGTTGGAAATGCCTTTAAATGTCTTGCTATTTTTACTAAAATATTAAAGAAAAAGACAATTTATTGTAATTTAGTTAAAATAACACTCACCTGTCCAGAGCCAACTACAACTACTCTCTCAGTGCCCTCTTCAATGATATCCACCTTGTAAATGCTTCTATTGGTAATCATAAAAAATGGAGTAAACGTGACAATTCTGGTGAGATTGAAACTGCTGGCATATATGGAGACACCAACCTAAAATGAAAAATATAGCAAATTATGAATATGTACAGACACATGCCTGTGTGTTATGATAGTGTATGTAAAACCTGTATTTACCTGGTACTCCAGTTGTTTACTCTTGCACTTTACGGAGCCATGCGTACCAACTGTATCCATGGAAAAGGGATCAGATAATTCACTGTCAGTTATCATGAGCTGCACCTGTGAAGGCAGCATACAACACTTCATGAAATGGCTGTGACAAAACAAATTATGATGACAGTGGTGATAACTAATATAAATGATATTTTTATTGTAGATTTACTTATTTATAGCACATAATAAATTAAGTGATGAATGTCTCTTTCATTTCCTAAATGTTTTTTTGCACTTTCCTGGAGGAGCACCTTCTCTACCGGACCTTTATGCTTGGAGTAAGGGCATTCACTAAATGGAATACCTCACCACTTTCATTCACAATATTACCCACAGTTCTACACTATTGAACTCTAAGGTTAGGTTTTCACACATTTTTTTTCGTGTATTTTATTATTTTTTTTTTTTGTGGGGGGGGGGGGGGGGGAGAAACTCCAACTGCAGTTTTTGAGCCAAAGCAAGAAGTGGAAGGAGAGGAGAAGGAGAAGTCCTTCGTTTATATTCCCCATTCCTTTTGAGTACACTTCTGATGTTGGCTTAAAAACTGCAGTGGCAGTTTTCCAAACAACGCCAGAAAAAAACTTGTGTGGAAACCTTACCTAAAGAAGCTCTGCATGAATATTTTTTGCTTATATAGTACAACATGGGTTGTTGATATATATATATATATATATATATATATATATATATATTAATGTAGAGTCTTTTATGTATATCAATTTTAGTTAATGTGACATGTATGGGTCGTCTGCCAACTTAAAGGGGTATTCCAGGAAATAACTTTTTTTTTTTATATCTACTGGCTCCAGAAAGTAAAACAGATTTGTAAATGACTTCTATTAAAAAATCTTAGTCCTTCCAATCATTATCAGCTGCTGAAGTTGAGCTGTTGTTTTCTGTCGGGCAACAATTCTCTCTGCTGACATCTCTGCTTGTCTCGGGAACTGCACAGAGTAGAAGAGGTTTGCTATGGGCATTTGCTTCTAAACTGGGCGGTTCCCGAGACAGGTGTCATCAGAGAGCACTTAGACAGAAAAGAACAACTCAACTTCAGCAGCTCATAAGTACTGAAAGGATTAAGATTTTTTAATATTAGCAATTTACAAATCTGTTTAACTTTCTGGAGCCAGTTGATATATATATATATAAGATTTTTCCTGGATAACCCCTTTAATTCCTATTTCTCCTCTGATATGGCTATTTCCCATGATGCTTTGGCTTTGCAGAGAAAGAGGCAACAGTCTCATTACTGCACTGGATCTGAGTTCTAAGTGCAGTAGGTTAAAGAGCAGTGATATGGATCCCCTGTCTCCCTCATTCACACTACAGAATCTATCTATCTATCTATCTATCTATATATATATATATAAAACTCAACGTGTGTGTGTGTGTGTGTGTGTATGTATGTTCCACAAAAACTTCCAAACGGCTAAAGATATTAAAATCAAACTTGGCACACGTTACTTATATGTCAGCAATAAACATAGGATAGGTGATTTAACCCTTACTCACCCCCATTTGCCAGGGGTGGGGTTTGTGTTTAAAGTCCCATACAAGTCTATGGAAAATATATGTTACTGCATAACTTCCAAACGGCTGGAGATATTTCGATAATACTTGGTTACATGTTACTTATATGTCCACTTAAAATATATTATAGTTAATTTAACCCTTAACTACCCACATTTGTGAGGGTCGGGGTTTTTGTTTAAAGTCCCATGCAAATCAATGGGAACTGTATGTTCTCACATAACTTCTGTATGGCTGGAGATATTTCAATACCTGGTACACATATTACAGGTCGGGATATGAGGACGAGATGGGAGGTTGAGATAGGAGGTTGAGATAGGAGTTCAAGATAGGAGCACGGGATGGTCGGGATAGGAGGCCGGGATAGGAGGCCGGGATAGGAGGCCGGGATAGGAGGTCTAGATAGGAGGTCGGCATAGGAGGACGGGATAGGAGGACGGGATAGGAGGTTGAGATAGGAGGTCAAGATAGGAGGACAGGATGGACGGGATAGGAGGTGGAGATAGGAGGTGGAGATAGGAGGTGGAGATGGGAGGTCGGGATAGAAGGTTGGCATAGGAGGACAGGATAGGGGGTCGAGATAGGAGGACAGGATAGGAGGTCGAGATAGGAGGACGGGATAGGAGGTCGGGATAGGAGGACGGGATAGGAGGTCGGGATAGGAGGACGGGATAGGAGGTCGGGATAGGAGGTCGGGATAGGAGGTCGGGATAGGAGGTCGGGATAGGAGGTCGGGATAGGAGGTCGGGATAGGAGGTCGGGATAGGAGGTCGGGATATGGGGTTGGGATATGACAACAATATATGGGGATGGGATTTGAAGTCAAAAGCTTCCTCCTTTGTTGATTTTCCTCCCCAACAAGGATGAGGAAGGAAAAACCGGGCAACGCCGGGTACTCAGCTAGTATCATATAAGATTGCAGCTTTAGCCTGTCTCCTTGTGATAGGTTTCTCACTACCAGCTCTTACAAGCAGGATGCAGGAAGATTAGTGTAAATTTGCACACACTAGAGAAACCTTAACCAAAAAAAGACAAGCATCATAGGTCAGGGGGGTTTATAACTGTCGTATACCCAAAAGTGAGTAATTACCACAAAACCTTGTACTATTAAAATGTATGTTTTATTTTACAATCTTTTTTGTGTTTTTTTGTCTTCCTCAGGGGGTAATCTAATCTGTATAGTAGCTGCCTTATATACCCCCTGGCCTAATATTCTGTTTCCGGAGTGACAATGTGGCTTCCGCTCCAATATCTGCAATCGGCACACGTCCTGTGCCCATTCTGGGAATCCCGCCTCCCCCCCACGCCCACGGGCTACCAGCGTGCGCACAAGAGAGCCGACTGCTTACCATGTTCGTATTGAACTATCCTATATTCTGGGCTGGTTGTAATCCCACAAAAAGTGACCAGTGCAAATAAATAATAGTGATATCAATATACAAATACATGATCAGTGTCTATTGCAACTTTCCTTTGTTCATTACAGTTCAACACCCCAGATCAGGAGAAGGTTGAGTAACTGCATTGATGGTCTCAATAAAATGTGTTCTAAAAAGAGTGCCATTTCTTTATAGCACTTTTTCAGTGCCATCGTTAAACACCTCATAAATATTGCGCTATATATTATGCAAGCACTGTGTCACAAAAAAGAATGTCAATTGTACAATAATGTTACCTTGTTATTTTGGAAAAAGTTTTTTGGCTTAAAAGAGAAAAGGAGGGGTTTCTTGTGATCAGCAGGATGTTTTCGGTGAACATCATCAGCCTTATACTGCAGCATTCTCCCGGTCTTGTTCACCATCCAGTAGGGACAATGAATTGCTAGAATAGTTTGCCCAGTAGTGTAAGTGACATGGACAGCAATGCCCAGTTCTGAATTCTCCAGGTCTGAGATGCAATGAAATGTGACAAAATGAATATCTGGCTGCTTGCTTTGGATTGGATACTTGGCTTCCCAATTCATGTCAAGATAATTTAATAATTGCAATCTCAGTTTTGTTTCATCTACAACTGCATTGTGTATCTGGACTGAACAGCCATCTTCTATTGGAACTCGCTCATTTTCGGCACCCTGAAAAAATATTTTAAAAAAAAATGTATATACATATATAAACTATACAAAGTAATACAAAACAATCCAGAACCATTCATTAAAATAATTTTTTTGCAATATAAATATGGCCTCTAAATGTTAGGTGTTGTTTTACAATTACTCCTTTTTAAAGATTCGTACGAAGTTCCGTCTGAAAAAGGCAGTTACAAAATCCTATACGGCATGCACTATTTCTCACGTTACTATCTTCCGTCACAAAATAACGTCCGTTATTAATAATGGGCTATAACGGGTTAAAACCGCTATTAGAAAAATTCCATAGACTATAATGGGTTTTTCTAACGGCCGTATAGGATTTTGTAACTGCCGTTTTACAGCTGATTTTCAGACGGAACTTCGTACGGATCTTTAAAACAGAGTAATTTTGTAGTGTGAAAGGGGCCTAAAAAGCTATATTGGCACCATTTCATATAATTGTTTTTTTGTGCCAGGAACTTTCATTGCTCATGCAGAAGAGCTAGTAGCTATGAAGTTCTGCTGTGACTAGGTTGAGGTTGCGGTCACTAATGGGGAAGTCCTGTAGATGAGGGGTTGCTGTGACTATTACTGAAATAGATGTGGGACTTGCTTAGCTAATGGAGGTGTAGTTTGGGGTGACTACTGGGGAAGTAGAAGGGGACTGCTATAACTTCTGAGAAAGCCAATGGAGGAGGCTGCTGTGTCTACTAAGAGGTAGGTTGCCATTACTAGTTGCTTGCATCCCCATTCCTCTTCTCTTTTTAATTCAATTATAGCACATATTTCAATCACTGACACCTCATGTAAAAGAATGTATATCTAGTGTTACATGGTAACTTTAAAGAGGTTTCCCCGCCAAGGACACTCATCACCTATCCATTCAGCCCACATAAAATGGGGGAGATAACAGGAATTCTATTCTTCCCAGCCCCCATAAATAGGAAACTCATATTGTAGATAGGTAATGAGTGCCAAAGGTGGAAAAAGGTTTTTTTTTTTTGGACTCACGGTAATCTCTTTGTACCAGAAGTAGAAGTTAAAGAAATGAGTCAGATACCAAAAAAGGAAGGATATGGGTGGTTCTGGTGTACGCCAATGAATACTATGAGAAATGTCTTTTCTTTTTCTCGGTCATTTCATTGGGGGACAAAAAAGTCAATGGAACATCTTAGCTATGAGGAGCGATTAAAGGAGTTACAATTGTTTATTCTTGAGAAGAGACGTTTAAGGGGGGATATGATAAACGTATATAAGTATATTAATGGCCCATACAAAAAGTATGGAGAAAAACTGTTCCAGGTTAAACCCCCCCAAAGGACGAGGGGGCACTCCCTCCGTCTGGAGAAGAAAAAGTTTAGTCTCAAGAGGCGACACGCCTTCTTTACCATGAGAACTGTGAACTTATGGAACAGTCTACCTCAGGAACTGGTCACAGCAGGAAAAATTAACAGCTTTAAAACAGGATTAGATACATTCCTGGAACAAAATAACATTTATGCTTATGAAGAAATATAAAATCCCATCCCTTCCCCAATATCGCGCCACACCCCTACCCCTTAATTCCCTGGTTGAACTTGATGGACATATGTCTTTTTTCGACCGTACTAACTATGATATAAAATGTTCCATGGGGTGGGAAATATTTACTGCCAGACAAAATAGCCAAGTCAGGAAAGCAAGGCATTGCTGGCAACAGGACAACACAGACAGAATCAGCAAACATTAATAAAATGTTTGGACAAGAACAGGGATGAAGACCCACTAGTGAACTAGCCAGTGAAAGATCTGAGGGCGAACATGCTCTAGAGGCTCCTACAGATCCTTTCCCTGTGAACTAAATACTGCAGTGCAGGCAGAGCAGATCCAATAAGTTATGGTTGTCTAGAAGTCAGAAACAACTTGTAGAATCACCGTGCCCAACCCCAATGCAGCCTCCTTAGCTCTCCCACTTCCTCTGACACTATTTTTTTCCTTTTTCTTTCTTATGCCCAACCCTTCCCCCCCCCCCCCCCCCATGTCCTCGCTCTGTCGTCCTGTTGTCCGTGTTTGTTATGTCTGGTTGAGGTTTGTATTCCTCTGTTTTGTAGGAGCCCAATGAAGGGCCTTTTGGGATTGGCCCAGGAGATTTTTCACATATACACAATAACTGATAGTTTTAGTTTTTTTCTATTTCCTAGGTATTTTATTTGACTTACACATTGCCCTATTATGTATATTGTATTGTTTTACCTTTGTCTTGGAAAATCTTTAATAAAAAACTTACAGTTGAAAAGGAAAATAGGAGGGAATGACCCTCAGAAGTGTCGGGGGAAAAAAGAAGGACTCAAACTAAGGAGATGACCACCTCTAGCAAGGCAAATTACTAAGAGCTGAGATGCAAGGAGGCACCAATAGTGACTCTAGTGGAAAACTCCCAGGAGAGTCAAAAACCTGGTTGCATCCCATGAGCTGTACCAAAAGGCATAATTGCTTCTAGGAGTGCCTGCACTACTGGGAAAACAAGATTAAATATATTGAACGCAGGTGGCAGATGGCCCTGGAAGGAAAAGTATGGGTGATCTGGAAGATTCTAGGAGTGACCACAACAATGCTGACCCCACATGTGCAGATTCGATTAAGAGCGGACTCCGCCTTCTCAGCCCATAAAGTTGCTACTGCTCTAGTGGAATGAGCTGAAAAGTATGATGGGGGAGCCTTATTTTTACATTCTTAGGCCATAGCAATAGAACTCCTAGTCCATCTGGATGGCTTCAAGGCCACTTCTCCCTTATTTGGTCCCGCAAACAAGTGGATTGTTAATTTCCCTATTCTTCCTCCTAAGAAAGGACAGGATACTTTCTTTGATATGAGAGTTTTTATTTCTGAGATCATGGCTTTCTGTTTTATGGGGTTTGACACTATCCTAGAGGGAATGAAATCTATCTAGAGGAAATGAACCAAATTCCAGGAGGAGACTCATTTTATTTGTATTTAAATTCCAAGAACTGGAAGATATCTTCTCCCAAGCCCCTACAAATCTAAACAGATACAACTTTAGTTTAGAAAGCCACACCCTAAGGGAATAGGCCACACATGTAGCTGCAACATTATATCTAAGGGATAGTGCTGCTTCCCACATTTTCTTATTAGGGTGCGTTCACTACAGAATGAACGCTGAATCTCCACTCACGGATATTCAGCCAGGCAGCCACCGACGGTGATAGGACCCTGCGGCACTGCAATGTCAACATTGACGGCTATGTGGTGCTCGCGGAATTCCGCACAAAGAATGAACATGTTCATTCTCTGTGCGGAACAATTCCAGCGGTGGAATTTTCCGCCACTGAAATTGCTCAGTGTGAACGGGTCTCACGGAAACCCATTCACACTGATGTAAAAGTTCACCACGCGTAACACACCACGTGAAAGCACCTTAAAGTAGTCTGCCTGCCTTTTATGGACACTAAGCTAAAATTGATTAACTCAATGGCAGTGGGAAAACATTCTGTTCAGGAGGGGTCACCTTTTTTTCACTTTTTGGCAGAACCTCCACAGCAAGCGCGGGGGTTCTGTCCGGTATCTGTATGTTTTCTCTCCTTACTTGCTCAGCTGCTATTTCTTTATTGCACTGTTGTGTGTTTGTTTATTTATTAGCACAGCACATGTTACCTTTTTTCTTTCTTTTTTGAACATCACTGCCAGTTAGCACGCTGCACTTTGCCTTGGTATAAACTTTGTGATATATTTTTCATTTTTGCAGTAGGTGCTTCTTGTTTTTAGCACTTGCACTTTATCTTAGTTTTTTTGCAGCTTGGGCTACACTATTACCATACGTCCTTGCACATACCTACCTCTGCATATTGGATCTTATTATTTGTATATATACACATATAGATATTATTTTTATATATTATTTCATTTTTTTATATATACATTCTCATATATATTTTTTTATTTCATCTACCGGACCATACCCTCCCCTAATTTTCATTTTTATCCTGCTTTATGTATTAACTATTACATGCTGTAATTTGAGATACATTTTTTATCTATGTATTTACATTGAGTGTGTATGAATTTTCTATTCCCGTTTTATATGCATATTTAACTTTTTTTTTATAAATTTTATGTCTTTTTATTTAATAAAATCATACATACAATTTTATATACAGATTATTTGTATTTCATCCTTTAGGGTATAAGGGTTACGCTTTCTTTGGCGTATTGTAGGTTTATAGAACCTCCTAGTGGCAGCAGCCTATATACACGGTCTCCTGTGTCGTCCAATGAAACAACCAAGAAATCTCTTTACTTCAAATGGAGAGTTCTGTCTATTTCAACAGAATGCAAAAAAAAAAAAAAAAAAAAACTTAACACTCTTAAAATCAAAAGCCTTTACATACATGGAAAAACACATACCTCACGACAGCATGTTATCTGATAAGGAAGCAAATTCTGTACAACAACGCTTGGCCACAAATGGACAATGTAGGGAAGATCCCATTTCTCATCAGTACAAGCAAAGGATATTAGGGTATCCATCACGGGTACAATGTTTACAATGAAAGAATCTGAGTTATTTTCACG
The DNA here is from genome assembly GCF_029499605.1 of Hyla sarda. NCBI lineage: Eukaryota > Metazoa > Chordata > Amphibia > Anura > Hylidae > Hyla > Hyla sarda. The sequence continues at coordinate 372,710,960 of NC_079189.1, read as the reverse complement.
GGACTGACATTTTCTGCCCAACAGTGAACCTTCATTTTTTAAAAATTCTTCAAAGTCAATTCCCTCACATTTCTCATATTCTTCAGTGACTGGATTTAAGCACAGTGTGGACCTAAACGTGAGGAATAGTAAGTGTCATACACAGATAGCTTATTACTCTTATTTTACCCACACAGGTTTTATATTATTGCCTTTGTACATTCACCTTGTATTGTTTAATAAAACTTAACAATCCTATTTGCCATTAACTAAAATATAGTTAAAAACTATGCATATCTTGGGGTGCTTGTATAACCTCTAGATATCTGGCTTCCTTTTTTTTAGTACTGTTGCCTTGCAGCACTGGGGTTCAGGGTAGAAACCCTACATGGGGCAGCATCTGTATGGGTTTGTGTATGTTCTTCCTATGTTTACAAAATACCCTGCACACATCAAAAATATGCCAGTAAGTTCTATGACATTTGCTCAAGTTTATGGTTAGGTGTTGTCAAATAGGAATCAGTACTATAGTATATGTACTGTAGGTGCTATGTGATCATTAATAAAATGAATTCATTATTATTATTAATAATACTTTTAAGCATAAATAGTTTAGTTCATCATAGACTAATTATATGTATATAGTACAATACAACGTTCTTCTTGAACACAGTGTGGCACATTTGTCAGTGTTTTTACAATAGTATTCTGTAGTAAGTAAATGAAAAATGCTATTAGTCTCAGACAAAAATTGTCTGTTTTGCCCATAGCAACCAATCACAGATCAGCTTTAACTCAGAGCAATTTGAGAAATTAACCCCTTAAGGACCTAGCCCATTTTCCCCTTAAGGACCAGAGCATTTTTTGCACATCTGACCACTGTCAGTTTAAGCATTAATAACCCTGGGATGCTTTTACTTTTCATTTTTATTCCAAGACAGTTTTTTCATGACATATTCATATTTATGTTGGTGGTAAATTTTCATCGATACTTGCATCATTTCTTGGTGAAAAATTAAAAAATGTCATGAAAATTTTTTAAATGTTGATTTTTTTTTTTTACTTTGAAGCTCTCTGCTTATAAGGAAAATGGACATCCCAAATACATTATATATTGATTCACATATACAATATGTCTACTTTATGTTTGCATCATAAAGTTGACATGTTTTTACTTTTGAAAGACATCAGAGGGCTTCAACGTTCAGCAGCACTTTTTCCAATTTTTCACAAAATTTTCGAAATTAGAATTTTTCAGGGACCAGTTCAGTTTTGAAGTGGATTTGAAGGGCCTTCATATTAGAAATACTCCATAAATTACCCCTCAAACTAATCAAAATGACATTCAGTAAGTGTGTTAACACTTTAGATGTTTCACAGGAATAGCAGCAAAGTGAAGCAGAAAATTAAAAATCCTCATTTTTTACACTCACATGTTCTTGTAGACCCAGTTTGTGAAATTTTACAAGCGGTAAAAGGAGAGAAATCTCCCTAAAATGTGTAACCGAATTTCTCTCAAGTGAGGAAATACCTTATATGTGTATGTCAAGTGTTCTGCGGGTGCACTAGAGGGCTCAGAAGGGAAGGAGCGTCAATGGGATGTTGGAGAGTGAAGTTTTTCTGAAATGGTTTTTGGGGGGCATGTCACATTTAGGAAGCCCCTATGGTGCCTGAAAAGCAAAAAAAAAAAAAAATAAATAAACACATGGCATACTATTTTGGAAACTACTCCCCTCAAGGAACGTAACAAGGGGTACAGTGAGCCTTAACCCCACACAGGTATTTGACGACTTTTCGTTAATTTGGATGTGTAAATGAATTTTATTTTATTTTTTCACTAAAATGCTGTTTTTTCCCCAAATTTTACATTTTTACAAGGGATAGGAGAGAAGTAAAAGTAATAGGAGAAAATGCCTCCCAAAATGTGTAACCCCATCTATTTTGAGTACGAAATACCCCATGTGTGGACATCAAGTGCACTGCGGGTGCACTACAATGCTCAGAAGAGAAGGACTCACATTTGGCTTTTGGAAAGCAAATTTTTTGGGGGGCATGTGAAAAAAAAACATGGCATACTATTTTGGAAACTACACCCCTCAAGGAACGTAACAAGGGTATTTGGGAAACTACACCCCTCACAGGATGTAAAAATGGGTGCAGTGAGCATTTACACCCCATTGGCACTTGACAGACTTTTGGAACAGTGGGCTGTGCAAATGAAAAATGAAATTTTTCTTTTCATGGACCACTCTTCCAAAAATCTGTCAGACACCTGTGGGGCGTAAATGCTCACTGTACCCCTTATTACATTCTGTGAGGGGTGTCGTTTGCAAAATGGGGTCCCATGTGGGGGGTTCCGCTGTTCTGGCACCATGGGTGCTTTGTAAACGCACATGGCCTTCAATTCCAGCAAAATTCTCTCTCCAAAAGCCCAATGGCGCTCATTCTATTCTGAGCATTGTAGTGGCCAGCAGAGCACTTTACATCCACATATGGGGTATTTATATACTCAGAAGAAATGGGGTTACAAATTTCAGGGGGATTTTTTCCCCCCCTATTTTCCCTTGTAAAAATGAAAAATTTAGGATAACACCAGCATTCTAGTGAAAAAATAAAAATTTTTAATTTTCACATCAAACTTTAACGAAAATTCTTCAAACACCTGTGGGGTGTTAAGGCTCACTATACCTCTTGTTCCGTTCCGTGAGGGGTGTAGTATCCAAAATGTGGTCACGTGTTCGTGTTCTTTTGTGTTTATTTCAGAACCGCTGTAATGATCAGTCACCCCTGTGCAAATCACTTCATATGTACATGGCACTCTCACCCCTGAGACAAATTTTGTGGGTCTTTTTCCTTTTACCTCTTGTGGAAATGAAAAGTATAATGCAACACAAGCATGTTAGTGTAAAACATTAAATTATTACAGTAACATGCTGGAGTAGACCCCAACTTTACCCTTTCATAAGGGGTGAAAGGAAAAAGGAATCCTCTAAAATTTGTTAGCCAATTTCTCCTGAGTACGGAAATACCCCATATGTTACCCTAAACTGTTTTGAAATATGACAGGGCTCCGAAGTGAGAGAGCGCCATGCACATTTGAGGCCTTAATGAGGGATTTGCATAGGGGTGGACATAGGTGTATTCTACGCCAGTGATTCCCAAACAAGGTGCCCCCAACTGTTGCAAAACTCCCAGCATGCCTGGACAGTCAATGGCTGTCTGGCAATACTGGGAGTTGTTTTGCCACAGCTGGAGACTCCGTTTTGGAAACAATGCCGTACCAGACGTTTTCATTTTTATTGGAGGTGGGGGTGGTAGGGGACTGTGTAGGGGTATGTGTATATGTAGTGTTTTTTTACTTTCTATTATGTGTTAGTGTAGTGTAGTGTTTTTAGGATACAGTCACACAGTGAGTTTTCCGCTGGGAGTTTGAGCTGCAGCGGAAAATTTGCTGCATCTCAAACTTGCACTGTAAACCCCCGCCTGTGTGACTGTACCCTGTATATTCACATGGGGGGGCAAACCTCCGATTGTTGCAAAACTACAACTCCCAGCATGCCCTTTGGCTGTCTGTGCATGCTGAGGGTTGTAGTTATGCAACAACTGGAGGCACACTGGTTGCAAAACACAGAGTTTGTTACTTAATACAAGAAAGGAGAGAAGTGCTCCGGATGTGCCTAAAACGTAACTTTTACTCTTATTTGTTAAAATATTCAAATATATAAAAAGGTGTATGATTGATTAAATTGCTCATTGGCAAAGAGGTGCTTGCTATCCAGGAGTGGCTTGGCCCAGCCACACCTTGTGCAATGCAAAAAAACCTTAGCTATTACCACCAGTTTGTTACTTAACTCAGTGTCTCGCAACCAGTGCGCCTACAGCTGTTGCAAAACTACAACTCCCAGCATGTACTGTCTGTCAATGCATGCTGGGAGTTGTAGTTTGCAACAGCTGCAGGCACACTGGTTTGCGAAACACAGGTAACAAATTCTCAGTGTTTCGCAACCAATGTGCCTTCAGCTGTTGCAAAAACTACAACTCTTAGCATGCAGTGACAGCCAAAGCGCATGCTGGGACTTGTAGTTATGCAACAGCTGGAGAGATACTACTACAACTTCCAGCATGCCCTTTGGCTGTCTGTTCATGCTGGGGGTTGTAGTTATGCAACAGCTGGAGGCACACTGGTTGCAAAACACAGAGATTGTTACTTAACTCAGTGTTTAGCAACCAGTGTGCCTCCAGCTGTTACAAAACTAGAGCTCCCAGCATGTACAGTCTGTCAATGTATGCTGGGAGTTGTAGTTTTGCAACAGCTGGAGGCATACTGGTTGCAAAACACTGAGTTAGATAAACTCTGTGTTTCACAACAAGTGTGCCTTCAGCTGTTGCAAAACTACAACTCTCAGCATGCAGTGACAGCTTAAGGGCATGCTGAGCGTTGTAGTTGTGCAACAGCTGGAGGCATACTACTACAGCTCCCAGCATACATTTGGCTGTTTGTGCATGGTGGGAGTTATAGTTATGCAACAGCTGGAGGCACACTCCCAGCATGCCCAGACAGCCAAAGAGCATGCTGGGAATTGCAGTTGTGCCTCCAGCTGCTGCAAAACTGCAACTCCCAGCATGCCCTTTGGCTGTGCATGCTGGGAGTTGTTGTGGGGCAACAGCAGGAGGCAAACCGCGCTTACCTCCTGCTGTTAGATCCCTCCGCCGAAGACCGCCACCACACCGGACCCCGGGTAAGCCTCCCCACACCCCCCACCGCCGATCACCCCCTCCACCGCCGATGCCGCCCAGCAGGACGGGTGATTGGTCGGCTGGCCCGGTCGACTAATCACTCCGATCGTAAGGTGGCACCGGTCACTCCTGCTGGTAAAGGGTGATAGGTGACGTCTCGGATGCACCCATCACCCTTTTTTCCGGGTCACCGGAGACCCCATTGACCCTGAATCGCCGCTATTCGCCAACATGGGATTTGCACGGGGTGCCTGCTGAACGATTTCAGCAGGCATCCCAGTCCGGTCCCCGCCCGGTGCGTGGCGGGAATAGGAATTCCATCAGGCGTACAGGTACGCCCTGGGTCCTTAAATACCAGGGAGCCAGGGCGTACGCCCTAGGTCCTTAAGGGGTAAAAGTGGAATTTTGACTGGTTGCTATGAGCAAATAGGACAGTTTTTGTCTCATACAGATAAATCTGGGCCGATGTGTTTGGGTTGAAAGGCATGTTTATGAAGCCTCTTCACCCCTTTATGTACTATTAATGAAATATTTGCACAATGCACTGTGTGGAACCATATGGGCGGTGCACAGCTATTGAAAAGAAAAAAAAAAAAGGGTTTCAAGGTTGATCACTCCAACAAGTCTTGTTCCTACAATGCCATTTAAAGTATATATTTTGCCACAAATAGGAAACAAACTGTACCTGTAAGATGACAATGGGATGTTAAAGTCACTTTCTGGTTCAGCAGTCCCCAAACACGTGTCATCATGATAGATTGCAAATGCTACTGAAAAGTGATTTTTAATCTGAAAAACACCATAAGATGTTAAAACAGAATTAATAATGGTACAAAATAAGGGAAGGGCAAACCATAATGAGCAACAAGGAAACCTTTCTTGCATTTATGTGATGTTTAAAGGGTATGCAATTTCAAAGATCCTTTTTAACCATGAAGCACATGTCAAAATACCAATTTTTTGCATCCTTTGAAAGAAATGGGCCTTTTTTTTACCTTCCCTTGTTGACAGCTTGTTGTCTTGAGGCACATATGTGTTCTAAAAGCAGTTATCGTTAGGGCTGGTGATATCAGTCACTGTCTCTGCACATAGTAGGAAAGTGCTGGCAGGCTGGAAGATTGTAGGAGCCCTGGTGCTCACCTTATGTGTGTGTTTACATTACTACTGACAGCTGTCTCAGCCATGGAGATATCTAAACCTCTGTCCTTAGTCTTATTCTTACAATGTGAGCAGGACCTTGTTATCAAAAAGTCATCAACAGTGACCAAGATAAGAACTAGCAAGGGATTCAAGTGAAGAGTTTATGGGGGAGATTTATCAAAACCTGTGCAGAGGAAACTTTGACCAGTTGCCCATAGCAACCAATCAGATCCCTTCTTTAATTTTTCAGAGGCCTTTTCAAAAATAAAAAAAGCAATCCGATTGGTTGTTATGGGAAACTGGTCAACTTTTCCTCTACACGTTTTGATAAATTTCCCCCTATGTGTTCGTGAATGTGAGTATGTGAGTGTTTGTGTATGTATGTGATTGTGTGTATGACTGTGTGTATGCAACTTGCCTAAACTATGTGGGACTGCCCATACATCTCAGGACCAAACAAGGAAGCTGCACTGAGCCTGCCAAAGGACAGAGGAAGTAGGGAATAATTCTTTATATATATATATATATATATATATATATATATATATATATATATATATATAAATATATATGAAAAAAATAAAAAAGTACTGTTGTGGTGATATTTACTAAACTACTCACAATTACATTTTTGGGACATGACTACCATACATAACAATACTATACACACACACAAACACAACAGTCTACCATCAACCTACAGGCTGACCTATATATATATATATTAGGGGTGTGAATCGCCAATAATTTGGCGATTTGATTCGCGATACCAGGGTGACGATTCGATATATCGCGATATATCGCAATATTCCCTATTAAAAGTTTGGGAAAACTTATTCTACACATCAATACTACATTCACACAAAGATGTACTTTTTTAAATATACATTTATTTTTTCTTAAGAACAATGAGGACTTACAAAGTCAAACAAGTGTTTAAGCAACAAACTATTGTGCTTGCAGGATTTTTTTTTTTTTTTCATAACAAACCTAATACTTTTTAACAGCTTAGCTGAGTTTTGATACTAGATTTCACAAATAAATACAATTCTGTATAACATAAATAAAATACCAAGGCATGTGTCTTATCAATAAGGTTATTCCTTCCAGTATGCTTTTTACAAAAAAATAAAATATAGTGCAATCCTGCTTTAATGCATTTTCAGAGTTAACAAAAAGGCTACCAACTTGTACTGTTAAATGATTCTTTTAAGCTTTAAGGTGCAATATATAACAGTAGACAAACTCTACACTTAAAGGTGCAACAGCAAAATATCTGTTCAGTAACACAAAAGGCCAATGCCTGGAATAGCAGAGTATCCATAATCCTAGTCCTCACACATACTACTCTGCTATTCCAGGCGTTGGCCTTTGTTATACTTTGTGCAGACACAATGTCTCCTGCAGTGGAGAAAACTCATTGGCCCAGATTTATCAAACTGTGAGAGAAAAAGTGGAGAGATTTCCCCACAGCAACTAATCACAGCTCAGCTTTCACTTTACCAGAGCTGGTTAGCTGAGCTGTGATTGGTTGCTGGGGGAAAATTTCTCTATGTTTTCTGTCACACAGTTTTTGATAAATCTGGGCCATTATGCGCAATATTCTAATCCTATGTGAGGAGGATACTCTGCTATTCCAGGGCTTTTTTTATACTGCAAAGATGTTTAGCTGTTGCACTTTTAAGTGAAGAGTTTATTATAGCTGTCTTACTGTTATTAATAACAGTAGCACAACAATTATAAACTCTACACTTAAAAGTGTAACAGGCACAGCAAAACAGGTGCAGTATAAAACAAAGGCCAACGCCTGGAATAGTAGAGTATCCAACTCAAATAGGTAGAGTACACTACAAAGTTTTTTGTCTGCATCCCTGGTACAAGTGTTTCTGCAGAATATGTACATCTGTAGTAGACGTAGTAAGACAAGTTAGACAACTATTATAAACCCTACACTAAGTTAAAAGTGCAACGTCAGCAAAACATGTCTGCAGTATAACAAACGCCAATGCCTGGAATAGCTCCTATGACATGACTATGACTAAAAGGATGGAACATGTGAGCTACTGAGCTTATTTTTTCTTCATCTTAAGATTCTTGTTGAGGAACACAAGCTGATCTACATGCCCAGCTTTAAGGACACAAGGTCTCCTGCAGTGGAGAAAACTCGTTCTGCAGAGACACTTGTACCAGGGATGCAGAGGAAACACTTTGCTACTCTACCTATGTGAGGATACTCTGCAATGTGCTTCCTCCACCAGTCAAGAGGGTCATCATTGAGAGGCAAAGGTGTTTCATCTCTAAACATTCTAACTTCAGTTGCTGCAACATCATGTGAAGATTTTTGTGCTCGATTGTGTTAGTCAAAGGAAAAAGTTTGTCCAAGCAGCTCAGCCAATGCACATGATGCTCTGGGTTTCTTCATGGGTGGCTGGATGTTGGTTGCTGGTTGATTGTCTTCTTTGTCCTCCTCTTCTTCTTGCTGCTGAAAAACAAAAACAAGCGGTAATCAATCATAAGTAATTGAAACTTAAGATATAAATAAAATAATGTCAAACTCAATATTGCTTTGATGCTTTCACTTACCTACCATAGTAGAAGTAGTAGTTAGCTTTTGTATCTCAACCTCCACAGCTTCAGTCAGTCGTGCCTTATCAGCAGGGAGAAAGGGTAGATTATTGAACCGAGGGTCAACAGCTGATGCCATGTACAGGGTCTCCTTTTCATTTGCATATCTTTTTTTTAGATCTTGTGCTATTGCCTCCTTAATATCCTTGACTGTATCTGAATCATCAGGACTTCGTTCAGTGCCCATGACGAGCTTGGCATGAAGTGGTGCAATCAGTGACAGTGTTGGCATGCTCTCCTCTGACATCACTAATGTGGCATCTTTCATATGCTTCAGTGCTTTGAGGACCTCTTCTGCACGTGATGTCTTTCTCAGTCAATGTGAAGATGTCCTTTTCATTTTTCCTGACCTCATTGGAAAGAAGTGCTGCACATATTGCTGGTTGCTGTTCTAAAAACCTCTCAGTCATGTCATAGGAGCTATTCCAGCGTGTAACGACATCTGTAATCAGCCTGTGCTTTGGTAGCTGGAGTTGGTCCTGTTTGAGATTTAGCTGTGACTGGCTTTTGCACTGCGCCTAAAAAAGCCAGTGACACGCCTAATTCTTCCAAGCAGTCTGGCCACTGATGGTAGTTTAAGTGCTTTCTGTGAGGCTAGGTTTAGGCTGTGAGCAAAACACTGAATGTGGCTAACCTGTGCAAGTCTAGCAGCCACAGCTATATTGGCAGCATTATCTGTGACTACAACGGGATCTTTAGCAGTCAAGCCCCATTCATCAAGAGCACCACGGAGCAAACCTGCAATGTTTTCACCAGTGTGGCTGTCATATATGGCTCGCGTTTGCAGCACGTGTGAGACTAACTTCCACTCGCCTGTAATGTGATGAGCTGTTATGGTCACGTACGACTCGGTGCATCTGGAAGTCCAAGCATCACATGTCAAAGCCACTCTCCTGGCAGAACTCCGTTCCTCCAGCACAACCTTCTTTACATCTTGGGTAAGGCGATGTCTGTGATGTGTTGTCGGGAGGGTATGGCGTAGCGGGGCTCCATCTCATTCATCAAAATCTGAAAGCCCTCGTTCTCCACCACACTAAGAGGGCGCAGGTTTTTGCAAATGAAATAGAGCACAGATTGCTTTATTCTTGTTGCACGAATCGAGCCTGATGGAAACTTGGCAGTAATAGCTTGGTCAAGAGTCATCTGAGACGCGGGGGTAGTGGTACTAGCTGCTTGTTTTAAGTTTACCTCTATGTCGCCATGATGCCTGGCCATGTGGGCACGTATGTTTGTCGTATTCCCGCAGTATTTGATTCAGGCGTGACATATTTTGCACACAGCGTGGCTCTTGTCATACTCCTTACTCCCTGGTTTATTGTAGAATCCAAAATGAGTCCAAATGCCCGCCTTATAACTCCTCTGAGCATCCCGGATCTCTTTTTCATTGCCAGCCATGTTGATGCAGCGTTCACTCTGCAGCAGCTACCGCAAGACTACAGACTCGCAGCTGAGAAAGAACAAGATCCCACGAGAGTTGTCCTGTGAGTGCTTACGTTCTCCATCCTGTTTGTTCTGTAGTCTCGCGGTAGCAGCCTGCGAGTGGGACAGAGCTGATGATAACAGGTACACTGCCAACTAGTGGTCAGGAGTTTAAGTGTTATAAAAAAAATAAGACAGACAAATAGGACAGTGACACAGTGAGTGAAATACAGTAAATGTTAATTATAATAATTTATAAAAAAAAAATCCATTCTCAGAATTTTAAAATCGATTCAGTATCGCGGAACAAAAAATCGTGATAATCGCGCGAATCGCATTTTTCTTACATCCCTAATAAATATATATATATATATTTTTTTTTTTTAAGTTTTCATCCAGGACAGTGATACAGTAGAACGTATTCAGACAATAAAGATAGAATACAACCTGCCATCACCTAGAAATATATTCTTACACAAAAAGATCAATCATTTTTTATTTCTAACACAAAAGTATTTAACACTGAATAGATTTTACTGACTAACAAGGTACATGCTACCTTATTGGCTATAGATGAATTCTCCATGGATGAAGAAATAGAAATCTGGTGACTGAAATGCATCGTCAACAAAAAAACTTTGATACACAATTATACTGCCTTTCTCAATGTTAACTAGTAAGATGATCTGCACATACCTGTAATGGTGACCGTATTGTTATACATTTTGTCCCTTCCACAGAATCGACTTGACAAACAATGTATCGCTCAACACCAGAGTCAGAATGTCTTACACAGTGAAGGCTTCGGCCCACTTTGGTTAAAGGTATTTTGTCACTTGAGGAGTGATTCCAAGGAGCTGGTATGGAAGATAATAATGAATTTGGTAGATGCTTTTTCAACCCAAATGTTATTAATGTTTTCCACAAATCAATGGATTTCACTAACAGAAAATATTTATTTTATTGTGACAGACTCTTTATATCACTTGTTGCAGACCAGCGAATTATGCTATGCCAATAAATAAGTAAATTCTTCAGCAACAACAGTGGCGGGACCGTAGGAAGGTGAGTTAAAGCGGCGCTCGTGGGTCACATATTAGCCCCCCGATGTGGGGGACAGCGCAGCACTGGGATGATAAACCGGGGGGGGGATCACATATGATTAGTTGGGGATAATGTGCTGCGGCTGATAATTCATTCATTCGAGGGGGGCAACCGGTATTGCGGTATGGAAAAAATGCATATCGTGCAGGAAAAATGAACCGGTATGCCGCCCACCACTACTTGGTGGATGCTTTTTCAACCCAAATGTTAGTAATGATCTCCGGCGCTGCATCACTAGTCATCAGGTACGGGGCAAAGTTGGCTGTTATGCACTGAAGATGACTGGGATGCCGCAGCAAGATTGCGGGGGGGGGGGGGGGGTTCCGGCGGCGGGGCCCCCCACGATCAGGCATCTTATCCCCTATCCTTTCGTTAGGGGGTAAGATGTCTAGGGGCAGAGTACCCCTTTAAATAGGTTTTTGAACACCAACAACAACTTTGAAAACACTCTTTTATAAATAAAGCTGCAACATGCATTGGACACTTACTGAGCTGGATATAAAAGTGTTTGCTGCTAAGACTGGTCATGGCAGAAAACTGATCAATCTGGGTTTTGGTATAGACATAATCCATGCTAAGACTCTCCCCATCATCCAGTTGTAGGCTCTTTAAACTTGGATCAACATTTAAAGCAGTAAAAGAGTCACTTGGAGAGATAGAAATACGAAGGCCCAGAAAATTTTTTATGACAAATGGAGCTTGATCTTTTTTGAAGACATCTGATGTTTGACTGGCTGCTTCAGCAAAAGCCTGTAGCACAAAATATTCAATAAACCATTATTAAAATATACAGAAATACAGTTGTTTTTTTTAAGAACAATAAAATACAAAGTACTGATTATTCTTGCTTTAAAGGGGTTATCCCTGTGTTTCCCAAGCATTATGCCTCTAACTGTCCAGGCATGTCAGGAGTTGTAGTTTTGCAACAGGTACACTGGTTCGGAAACACTGCCTTATCCTGTGGCTTGGTATACTCTTCTAAAGTATACCCCTAATGGCATAGTCAATTTTTTGAAAACATTTTTCACCATTTTTCACATTGACATGTATTTCAAACATTGGAACAGGGCACAAATTCTCCCGGCCTGCATTTTGAGAAGGAGCTTCACTCACCCTAGCAGCTGTCTCCACCACGATACCCAGAGCTGTAAAATAGCATTATTTGATTAAGGGTGAAGGGGGACGAAGTGGAAATCTACATCTTATCTTAATAGTGATATGCAGCAGGAAGCGGGGAGAGCAGAAACCCGTTCCAGCATTTAGGAAATGTGCTGCACAATGGTAATTTGTCAAACTTTGATTAGATGTATGCTTTAAAGGCTTTGGACACCTGTAAAAGAACTTTTTTATTATTGGTTTGTACTTATTGTTGTGTAAAACATTATTAAAAATATTGCTAGTTTTCATCTACGTTACAGCATCGACAATGGGCTACCATCTAAAGTTTCTTGTTCCCCATCCACAATCTTAGCTGGTGTGTAACTCACTTAAACCTACTGCGATCTCTAACAAAAAGCGGCCAGGAAGCCAGTCTTATTCTTATCTTTTTCTTGGTAGCAACAAAACACTGTTTAGAACATTGCTTTATTTTGCATTAAGGAAACAAAATCAGTGAAAAGGTGTCCATAGCCTGTCATTAAGTGTGGCTAAACTGGCTAAACTGTCAGTATAAAAAACTTTTAAAAAGTTTTATTGGTGAGGGTTTGAAGGGGCTGTCTCATTTATAAAAAAAAAATAAAAAAAATAAATAAATACCCCCAGAATACCTGCATTAAAACAATACTAGGTATCAATCGATTATCAGTTTGGCCGATATTATCGGCCAATATTGTTGATTGTCTAAGTTATCGTATCGGCAATTAGCTTGCCGATAATGCCAGCGCTTTAAATCAATGAACTGCAGCGGCTTTTGCGGGCCCAGAGACCGCCGCCGCCCGATTCTACTGTCCTGGGGTCCTGAGTCCAACCACAGCCGCTGCCCGATTGCCTCCTCCTGCCTATCCTGTGGCCAGAGACCACCACCACCGCCCCATTGCCTCCCCCCATCCCCGGTTTTATAATTATCTGTTCCAGGGGTCCGCGCTACTTCTGGCTCCGGTGGCGTCCTGAGCTGTCACTGTGCGCTGAGCCACTGACTGTTACGTCGTGTTGAGGATGTCACTTGTCATTGCGCAGCGCAATGGGGGAGGCAATGGGGCAGCGGCGGCTGTGGTCTCTGGCCAGAGGACATGCAGGGTGAGGCAATCGGGCAGCGGCGGTGGTTGGACTCAGGACCCCAGGACAGGGCGGAGGCGGTGTCTGGCCCTGCAAAAGCCGCTGCAGTTCATTGATTTAAAGCACCCGCTTCTGCAGGGCCAGAAACAAGTCATCAGGGTATACCCGCACACACACGCACCCTCATTTTACCAAGGATATTTGGGGGGGGGGGGGGATTAAAATGCACGGAATATCAGTATAAGTTATCGGCTATCGGCCTGAAAGTTCACAGGTTATCGGTATCAGCTCTAAAAAAAAAAAATCAATATCGGTCGATCCCTAAACAATACACCTTTACTTACCTACCACTGTTCCCCTGGTGCCGCTGGAATTGCTGTCCCATCCTATGGTCCCGTTCTTCTTCCTGCTTTTGGGGGCCAACATGTAACACTGCCAAATAGCTAATCGCCGTACACCGCAATAACACCAAGGCAACAGGAATAAGCTTGGCCCAGGGCTCAATAAATGACGCTGCCACTTAGCCTATTTCCAACCAAGACAGGATATTGCTGCAGCCTGTTATTAGCTAAGCGGCGATAGTACGTGTTGACTCCCAGAAGTAGGAAGAACGGCGAACCCAGTGCCACCAGGGGACCAGCAAATGGTAAGTAAAGGTTTATTGTTTTAATGCCGGTATTCTGGGGAGTATTTCTTTAAAAAATAAATAAATAAAAATAAAAGGATTAAGAGCTCTGCTGCTCACTTCCCTCCCAGCTCTGAGTCTATGTAAAAAGTCTATGTAAAAGGTACAGTCAGACCTACATTATGAATCTAACCTTGTTTTTTTTATGACAGATCCACATTGATTGTTTAGATTTATCATAACATATGATTTATGATCGTAAAAACAAAATAAACATAGTATCCATTCTTTGAATTCCATACCATAATCTGATATGTAGCCAGACAAGACAACAACATTTGAGAAAAAACATGTCTAATGCTGGCAATATAGATATGGTATTATTGGTCATATATACAGATGGATTTTTACTTCCAACCTTTTGTTTCCAGTAAGAAAGAAAACTTTGCTGCCTTACTGCCCCTCTTTCCTTTTAGGGATAAATAAACAAACCAGTTTCAACTCCACTAAACAGGCTTATTAAAAAGGAGTCTGGTCTGATATATATAGGTGGCAAGCTTAATACTGTAAGGTAAAAATGTTTTGTTTTTTAATTGAATTTCTTACCTGTCCTAGGTTAGTCAATGTTAGCAACCCACATTTAGACAATGTGATGTTTAGCTGGTCTTTAGAAAAAATGTTTACTGCTGTGACGTAGTCTGGTATCTTGTAGCTCTCCTCTTCACCATCAGTCTCAAAAACTTGTTTTCTTAATTTCTTTTTCATCTAGAATAAACATTGTTATCAAAGGTAAATCAAAAATCAGTATGCTGCTGAAATTTCAGTCATTTGCAAGAGTGTGCAGAATAGGTGTCAGTACTGATGGAGCTCAGAAGGAGGTCAGGCTTAGTGGACATCTGCGTTAATGGTCCGTTGCATAATCATTTTGCAGGAGTTGACCTGCAGTAATTTTTTCTCCCCTTAACAAAAAACTTATTGACATGTCATTTGGCTATATAGCTAAGCCTTCCTCAGCGCTCAATCCGTCACCTGGGCTGCATAGACTATAATGGAGAACATCTCATGCTATAGGCGCCAAGCCAGGAACTAAAGCATGCTCGTGCACACTTCATCTGCCTGTATTTAGTGATCAGTGGGGGGCTCAAGCACTGAGAGCCTGACTGATCAAAACTTTTGACATGTCTGCCTGAAATGTCCCTTTTTTTCCCAAGACAGTAATGCTTTAACCCCTTAAGGACCAGGCCCATTTTGACCTTAAGGACCAGGCCAATTTTATTTTTGCATTTTCGTTTTTTCTCCTCACCTTCTAAAAATCAACTCTTATTTTTTCATACACAGACCCATATGAGGGCTTGTTTTTTGCATCACAAATTTTACTTTGTAATGACATCCCTCATTTTACCTTTTCTATAATTGAAAATTATCTCAATTATAAAAAAAATCTCAAACTATTTTAACAAAATTTGAATGTTTGAAATTGCCCTATTTTGAACACCTATAACTTTCCCATCTGAAGTGGCAAAGTTTGGAGACCACTATATGGTGGTCTTCCAAACTGTAGCCCTCTAGATGTTGCAAAACTACAATTCCCAGCATGCCCAGACAGTCAGTGCATGCTAAAAGTTGTAGTTTGCAACATCTGGGAGGACCACACTTTGGAGACCACTACACAGTGGTCTCCAAACTGTGGCCCTCCAGATGTTGCAAAACTACCATTTCCAGCATGCCTGAACAGTCTGTGTATGCTTGGAGTTGTGGTTTTGCAACACCTGGAGGGCTACAATTTAGAGACTACTACTTAGTGGTCTCCAAACTGTTCTTCCTAAGTTGTTGCATAACTACAACTCCTAGCATGCCTTTCGCTGTCAGTGCATGTTGGGAATTGTAGTTTTGCAACAGCTGGAGGCACACTGGTTGGGGAACACTGAGCTAGAGTCTGTTTCCTAACTCAGTGATGCCAACTAGTGTGCCTCCAGTTGTTGTAAAACTACAACTCCCAGAATGCTCTGACAGATCGTACATGCTGGGAGTTGTAGTTTTGCAACAGCACAAGGCACACAGGTTAAAATCATTGAGCTAAAGTCTGTTTCCTAAATCAGTGGTTCCCCACCACTGCGCCTACAGCTGTTGCAAAACTACAACTCCCAGCACGTACGGTCTGTCAGTGCATGCTGGGAGATGTAGTTTTGCAACATCTGAACGTTTGGGTGGATATTTTCTCCTTTTACCCCTTATGAAAAGGAAAAGTTAGGGGCTACACCAGAATGTTAATGTAAAAAAATGAAAAATTTTACACTAACATGCTAGTGTTGACCCATACTTTTCATTTTCACAAGAGGTAAAAGAAGAAAAAGACCCACAAAATTTGTAAAGCAATTTCTCCTGAGTACGGAAATACCCCATATGTGGGCGTAAAATGCTCTACGGGCGCACAAGTCTCAGGATAGAGAGCGCACTATGTACATTTGAGGCCTAAATTGGTGATTTATTGGTGGCTGAGTTACAGCAGTTCTGTTTTTTTTTTTTTATAACTGTTTATTTGTAAATTTTACAGTTTTACAAAAATTGAAAAAAGGAAAACAAAAAGGTAAAGAGACTTAATAAAAAATAATTAACCTTGTCAAGGTCATACAAATATAGCAAAGTTGCTGCATCATGATAACAATTAGTAGCATTGTTATTACTCAAAATTATGTACTTCTTACTATAACTTAAAGTTACAGCAGTTCTGACATGAATGCAAAAAAAAAAAAAACACCCACATAAGACCCCATTTTGGAAACTATACCCCTCAAGGATCGTAACAAGGGGAATAGTGAGCCTTAACACCCCCCACAGGTCTTTGATGAATTTTCATTAAATTTGGACGTGAAAATTTTAACACTTCAGGGAAGAATTTTCCCTGAAGTGTTACCCCAAATTTTTCATTTTCACAAGGGTTAAGAGGAAAAAAAGTCTCCCAAAATTTGTAACCCCATGAACATACCCCATATGTGGATGTAAAGTGCTCCGTTGGCGAACTACAGGGCTCAGAAAAGGAGCGCCATTGTGCTTTTGGAGAAAGAATTTGGCTGGAATTAAAGGCCATGTGCGTTTACTAAGCCCCTATGGTGCCAGACCAGTGGACCCCCCCCCCTCCCCTCCACGTGATCCCATTTTGGAAACTACACCCCTCACGGAATGCAACAAGGGGTACAGTGAGCATTTACACCCCACACGTGTATGACAGATTTTTTGAACATTTGTCCGTAAAAATTAAACGTTATTTTTCATTTGCACAGCCCACTGTGCCAAAGGTATGTCAAACGCTAGTGGGGTGTAAATGCTCACTGTACCCCTTATTAAATTCTGTGAGGTGTGTAGTTTCAAAAATGGGGTCATATGTGGGGGGGTCCACTGTTCTGGCACCATGGGAGGCTTTGTAAACGCACATGGCCCTTGACTTCCATTCCAACCAAATTCTCTCCCCAAAAGCCCAATGGCGCTCCATCTCTTCTAAGCATTGTAGTTCGCTCGAAGAGCACTTTACATCCACATATGAGGTATTTCCTTACTCGAGAGAAAATGAATTACACGTTTTTGGTGGCCTTTTTACCTTTTAACCCTTGTAAAAATGAAAAAAAAATGGGGCTACCATAACATGTTAGTGTAAAAAATTTAGATTTTCGCCTCCATTTTGCTGCTATTCCTGTGAAACACCTCATATTCACTTCAAAACTTAACTGGTCCTTGAAAAAGTCAGATTTTAAAATTTTTGTAAAAATTGCAAAATTGCTGCTATACTTTGAAGCCCTCTGATGTCTTCAAAATGTAAAAACATGTCAACTTTATGATCTGCAAACATAAAGTTAACATATTGTATATGTGAATCAATATTACATTTATTTGACATGTCCCTTTTCCTTACAAGCAAGGAGCTTCAAAGTTAGAAAAATGCAACATTTTCAAATTTTTCCTGAAATTTTTTAATTTTTTAAGAAATGATGCAAGTATCGACGAAAATTTGCCACTAACATAAATATGTCACGAAAAAACAATCTCGGAATCAAATTTATAAGTAAAAGCATCCCAGAGTTATTAAATGGGCACTCTCACGAAATAAAAAAATTGATATGTTGTAGTACTTAAGTACTACAACATATCTCTAATATACTTTAATTAAAAAAAAGTGATTTTAAAACAGTTTAACCCCTTAAGGACCAGGCCATTTTATACCTTAAGGACCGGAGCGTTTTTTGCAATTCTGACCACTGTCACTTTAAACATTAATAACTCTGGAATGCTTTTAGTTATCATTCTGATTCCGAGATTGTTTTTTCGTGACATATTCTACTTTAACTTAGTGGTAAAATTTAATGGTAACTTGCATCCTTTCTTGGTGAAAAATCCCCAAATTTGATGAAAAAAATGAAAATTTTGCATTTTTCTAACTTTGAAGCTCTCTGCTTGTAAGGAAAATGGATATTCAAAATATATTTTTTTGGGGTTCACATATACAATATGTCTACTTTATGTTTGCATCATAAAATTTATGAGTTTTTACTTTTGGAAGACACCAGAGGGCTTCAAAGTTCAGCAGCAATTTTGAAATTTTTCACAAAATTTTCAAACTCACTATTTTTCAGGGACCAGTTCAGTTTTGAAGTGGATTTGAAGGGTCTTCATACTAGAAATACCCCATAAATGACCCCATTATAAAAACTACACCCCCCAAAGTATTCAAAATGACATTCAGTAAGTGTATTAACCCTTTAGGTGTCACAGGAATAGCAGCAAAGTGAAGGAGAAAATTCAAAATCTTCATTTTTTACACTCGCATGTTCTTGTAGACCCAATTTTTGAATTTTTGAAAGGGGTAAAAAGGAGAAAATTTTTACTTGTATTTGAAACCCAATTTCTCTCGAGTAAGCACATACCTCATATGTCTATGTTAATTGTTCGGCGGGCGCAGTAGAGGGCTTAGAAGGGAAGGAGCGACAAATGGTTTTTGGGGGGCATGCCGCATTTAGGAAGCCCCTATGGTGCCAGGACAGCAAAAAAAAAAACACATGGCATACCATTTTGGAAACTAGACCCCTCAGGGAACGTAACAAGGGGTAAAGTGAACCTTAATACCCTACAGGTGATTCACGACTTTTGCATATGTAAAAAAAATATATATTTTTTTACCTAAAATGCTTGTTTTCCCAAAATGTTTACATTTTTAAAAAGGGTAATAGCGGAAAATACCCCCCAAAATTTGAAGCCCAATTTCTCCTGATTCAGAAAACACCCCATATGGGGGTGAAAAGTGCTCTGCTGGCGCACTACAGGTCTCAGAAGAGAAGGAGTAACATTTGGCTTTTTGAAAGCAAATTTTGCTCTGGGGGCATGCCGCATTTAGGAAGCCCCTATGGTGCCAGAACAGCAAAAAAAAAAAACACATGGCATACTATTTTGGAAACTAGACCCCTCGGGGAACGTAACAAGGGGTAATGTGAACCTTAATACCCACCCTACAGGTGTTTCACGACTTTTGCATATGTAAAAAAATATTTTTTTTTTTTTACCTAAAATGCTTGGTTTCCCAAAATTTTTCCAATTTTAAAAAGGGTAATAGCAGAAAATACCCCCCAAAATTTGAAGCCCAATTTCTCCCGATTCAGAAAACACCCCATATGGGGGTGAAAAGTGCTCTGCTGGCGCACTACAGGTCTCAGAAGAGAAGGAGTCACATTTGGTTTTTGAAAGTGAATTTTGCTCTGGGGGCATGCCGCATTTAGGAAGCCCCTATGGTGCCCGGACAGCAAAAAAAAAAAAAAACACATGGCATACCATTTTGGAAACTAGACCCCTCGGGGAACGTAACAAGGGGTGATTTGAACCTTAATACCCTACAGGTGTTTCACGACTTTTGCATATGTAAAAAACTATATATTTTTTTTTACCTAAAATGCTTGTTTTCCCAAAAATGTAAAATTTTTTAAAAGGGTAATAGCAGAAAATACCCTCCAAAATTTGTTAGGCAATTTCTCCCGAGTACGGCGATACCCCATATGTGACCCTAAACTGTTGCCTTGAAATACGACAGGGCTCCAAAGTGAGAGCGCCATGCGCATTTGAGGCCTAAATTAGGGACTTGCATAGGGGTGGACATAGGGGTATTCTACGCCAGTGATTCCCAAACAGGGTGCCTCCAGCTGTTGTAAAACTCCCAGCATGCCTAGACAGTCAACGGCTATCTGGCAATACTGGGAGTAGTTGTTTTGCAACAGCTGGAGGCTCCGTTTTGGAAACAGTGGCGTACCAGACGTTTTTCATTTTTATTGGGGAGGGGGGTTGTATAGGGGTATGTGTATATGTAGTGTTTTTTACTTTTTATTTTATTTTGTGTTAGTGTAGTGTAGTGTTTTTAGGGTACAGTCACACGGGCGGGGGTTCACAGTAGTTTCTCGCTGGCAGTTTGAGCTGCGGCAGAAAATTTGACGCAGCTCAAACTTGCAGCCGGATACTTACTGTAATACTCCGCCCATGTGAGTGTACCCTGTACGTTCACATTGGGGGGGGGGACATCCAGCTGTTGCAAAACTACAACTCCCAGCATGTACGGTCTATCAGTGCATGCTGGGAGTTGTAGTTTTGCAACCGCTGGAGGCTCTGTTTTGGAAACAGTGGCGTACCAGACGTTTTTCATTTTTATTGGGGAGGGGGGCTGTGTAGGGGTATGTGTATATGTAGTGTTTTTTACTTTTTATTTTATTGTGTGTTAGTGTAGTGTTTTTAGGGTACAGTCGCACGGGCGGGGGTTCACAGTAGTTTCTCGCTGGCAGTTTGAGCTGCGGCAGAAATTTTGCAGCACCTCAAACTTGCAGCCGGATACTTACTGTAATCCTCCGCCCATGTGAGTGTACCCTGTACATTCACATTGGGGGGGGGGGGGAACATCCAGCTGTTGCAAAACTACAACTCCCAGCATGTACGGTCTATCAGTGCATGCTGGGAGTTGTAGTTTTGCAACAGCTGGAGGCAAACTGGTTGTGAAACACCGAGTTTGGTAACAAACTCAGTGTTTTGCAACCAGTGTGCCTTCAGCTGTTGCAAAAGCTACAACCCCCAGCATGTACGGACAGCGGAAGGGCATGCTGGGTGTTGTAGTTATGCAACAGCTGGAGGCATACTACTTTGGCTGGGGATGCTGGGGATTGTAGTTATGCAACAGCTGGAGACACACTGGTTTGCTACTTAACTCAGTGTGCCTTCAGCTGTTGCAAAACTACAACTCTCAGCAGTCACCGACAGCCAACGGGCATGCTGGGAGTTGTAGTTATGCAACCATCAGATGCACCACTACAACTCCCAGCATGCACTTTAGCTGATTGTGCAAGCTGGGAGTTGTAGTTATACAACAGCTGAAGGTACACTTTTCCATAGAAAGAATGTGCCTCCAGCTGTTGCAAAACTACAAGTCCCAGCATGCCCATAAGGGAATGCTGGGAGTTGTGGTGGTCTGCCTCCTCCTGTTGCATAACTACAGCTCCCAGCATGCCCTTTTTGCATGCTGGGAGCTGTTGCTAAGCAACAGCAGGAGGCTGTCACTCACCTCCAACGATCCTCGCCACACAGGTCAGTCCCTCGTTGTCGCCGCCACCGCCGCTGCTCCTGGGGCCCCGATCCCAACATTAACGACGGGGATCGGGGTCCCCAGCACCCGGGGTGCACGTCCCGCACCCGTTCACGTCCTCCGGAAGAGGGGCGGAGCGGGTTGCGGGAGTGACACCCGCAGCAGGCGCCCTGATTGGTCGGCCGGTGATCCGGCCGACGAATCAGGGCGATCGTGAGGTGGCACCAGTGCCACCTCATCCCTGCAGGCTCTGGCTGTTCGGGGCCGTCTCTGACGGCCCCGATCAGCCAATAATTCCGGGTCACCGGGTCACTGGAGACCCGATTGACCCGGAATCCGCCGCAGATCGCTGGACTGAATTGTCCAGCGATCTGCGGCCATCGCCGACATGGGTGGTCATAATGACCCCACTGGGCGATATGCCCCGATGCCTGCTGAACGATTTCAGCAGGCATCGGGCACCGGCTCCGCTCCAGATGGTTGTGACGTTCTCATACGTCATGTGTCCTTAAGGACTCGGAAATGGAGACGTATGAGAACGTCATGTGTCCTTAAGGGGTTAAAATCACTTTAAAATTTGGCCACTAGGGGTCACCCTCCTAGTGGCCGAATACATTCGGCAATGACGTCACTACAGAATTTCAACTCATTGAAGCCTGGCAATGAGTCAGAATTCCCTCACTGCGGTGCTCGCTCCCGCCTGTCAATCAAACAGGTGGGAGCGAGCGCCGAGAACAGAAGAAGCGCGCATTGGGTAGCAGGTGTTCGTGTAGCGGCGTTCAGGGGAGGGGTAGCGGGGTTCAGGGGAGGGGTAGTGGAGTTCGGGTTGCGCCACGGCCATGTATTGTTTTTAACACAGGGTGCCTCCAGTTTTTCCCCACTACAACTCCCAGCATGCCCTGACAGCCAATAGATGTCAGGGCAAGCTGGGAGTTGTAGTGGTGAAACAGCTGGAGGCACCCTGTGTAGATGAACTAATGGCAGAAGTCAGCCCCAGCAGGCATCAGTGACGTGGTGCCTGCTGGTGAAGTCTGCCTGGTAGTGAGCACGCTACCAGGCAGACAAAACTGCATTTTTTATATAGTAAAAAAAAATAATTAGGCAGGGAGGAGGTTAGGGATAGATGGTAAATAGGCAGGGACAGAGAGGGATGGTGGGAGCTACCCTTTAATGCTTAACCCCTTAAGGACCACGCCATTTTACACCTTAGGACCAGAGTGTTTTTTGAACTTCTGACCACTGTCACTTTAAACATTAATAACTCTGGAATGCTTTAAGTTATCATTCTGATTCTGAGATTGTTTTTTCGTGACATATTCTACTTTAACATGGTGGAAAATTTTTGTGGTAACTTGCATCCTTTCTTAGTGAAAAATCCCCAAATTTGATGAAAAAATTTAAAATTTAGCATTTTTCTAACTTTGAAGCTCTCTGCTTGTAAGGAAAATGGATATTCCAAATAAATTTTTTTTATTCACATATACGAAGAGGGACATTTATCAATGTTTGCTTATGTATTCTTTTTTTTAGTAATTTTTCCCTTACTTTTTTTTTTGCTTATGTGTGACT
This sequence comes from Hyla sarda, assembly GCF_029499605.1. Lineage (NCBI taxonomy): Eukaryota > Metazoa > Chordata > Amphibia > Anura > Hylidae > Hyla > Hyla sarda. The sequence continues at coordinate 372,687,948 of NC_079189.1, read as the reverse complement.
TATTTATCAACTGGTTTCAGCCTATTAATTTTCACGTAAGCAATTTTTCCTTTTTTACTTTCGTAGTAGCTTTTTCTGCTCCATGTTTGAGCTGGAGTAAATTTAGTCAATTTTTAACCCCGACTTTTTTTTGCGCAGTTGCGAGTGTCGCAGTTAATAAATACCTGACTACCCCTAGTCCATTTTAAAATTATTACTACGTAGTAAATTTTTGGAAAACTTACTTTTCTCGCTTTCCAGTCAAAATGTCGCACGAAAAATCGCGTAGTCGCAGTTGCGACAATTATAGTAAAGAAAACCTGACTAAACCCATTGATAAAGTAGACATATTTATGGACATTTATGTTTGCATCATAAAATTGATGAGTTTTTACTTTTGGAAGACACCAGAGGGCTTCAAAGTTCAGCAGCAATTTTCCAATTTTTCACAAAATTTTCAAACTCACTATTTTTCAGGGACCAGTTCAGGTTTGAAGTGGATTTGAAGGGTCTTCATATTATAAATACCCCATAAATTACCCCATTATAAAAACTGCACACCCTAAAGTATTCAAAATTACATTCAGTAAGTGTTTTAACCCTATAGGTGTTTCACAGGAAAAGCAGCAAAGTGAAGGAGAAAATTCAAAATCTTCATTTTTTACACTGGCATATTCTTGTAGACCCAATTTTTGAATTTTTACAAGGGGTAAAAGGAGAAAATTTATACTTGTATTTGTAGCCCAATTTCTTTCGAGTCAGCACATACCTCAAATATCTATGTAAATTGTTCGGCGGGTGCAGTAGAGGCCTCAGAAGTGATGGAGCGACAAAGGGATTTTGGAGAGTACGTTTTTCTGAAATGGTTTTTGGGGGGCGTGATGCATTTAGGAAGCCCCTATGGTGCCAGAACAGCAAAAAAAAAAACAAAAAAAAAAACACATGGCATACCATTTTGGAAACTAGACCCCTTGAGGAACATAACAAGGAATTAAGTGAGCCTTAATACCCCACAGGTGTTTCACGACTTTTGCATATGTAAAAAATAAAAATAAAAAATCACTAAAATGTGTGTTTCCCCCCCCCAAATTTCACATTTTTGCAAGGTTTAATAGCAGAAAATACCCTACAAAATTTGTAACCCCGTCACTTCTGAGTATGGAGGTACCCCATAAGTTGACCTGAAGTGCACTATGGGCGAACTACAATGCTCAGAAGAGAAGGAGTCATATTGGGCTTTTTGAGAGCAAATTTTGGTCGGGGGGCATGTCGCATTTAGGAAGCCCCTATGGTGCCAGAACAGCAAAAAAAAAAAAAAACACATAGCATACCATTTTGGAAACTAGACCCCTTGAGGAACGTAACAAGGAATAAAGTGAGCTTTAATACCCCACAGGGGTTTCACAACTTTTGCAAGGGTTAATAGCAGAAAATACCCCCCAAAATTTGTAACCCCATTTCTTCTGAGTATGGAAATACCCCATGTGTGGACGTCAAGTGCCCTGCGGTCGAACTACAATGCTCAGAAGAGGAGGAACGTCATTGAGCTTTTGAAGAGTGAATTTGTTTGGAATGGTAGTCAGGGGCCATGTGCGTTTACAAAGCCCCCCGTGGTGCCAGAACAGTGGACCCCCCCCACATGTGACCCCATTTTGGAAACTACACCCCTCACAGAATTTAATAAGGGGTGCAGTGGGTATTTACACCCCACTGGCATTTGACAGATCTTTGGAAAAGTGGGATGAGCAAATGAAAAATTAAATTTTCACGGACCACTGTTCCAAAAATCTGTCAGACACCTGTGGGGCGTAAATGCTCACTGCACCCCTTATTACATTACGTGAGGGGTGTAGTTTCCAAAATGGGGTCACATGTTGGGGGGTCCATTGTTCTGGCACTATGGGGGCTTTGTAAACACACGTGGCCTTCAATTCCGGACACATTTTCTCTTCAAAATCCCAATGGCGCTCCTTCTGTTCTGAGCATTGTAGTTCGCCCGCAGAGCACTTTACATCCATATTTGGGGTATTTTCTTACTCAGAAGAAATGGGGTTACAAATTTTGGGGGCTTTTTTCCTATTTTCCCTTGTGAAAATGAAATATCTAGGGTAACACCAGCATTTTAGTGAACATTTTTTATTTTCATTTTCCCATCCAACTTTAACGAAAATTTGTCAAACACCTGTGGGGTGTTAATGCGCACTATACCCCTTGTTACATTCCGTGAGGGGTGTAGTTTCCAAAACGGGGTCACATGTCAGTATTTTTTTTTTTTCATTTACCTCTTGTTAAAATAATAAAAAGTAAAGGGCAACACCAGCATGTTAGTGTAAAAAAAATTTTTTTTTTACACTAACAGGCTGCTGTAGACCCCAACTTTTCCTTTTCATAAGGGGTAAAAGGAGAAAGAGCCTCCCAAAATTTGTAGTGTAATTTCTCCCGAGTACGGAGATATTCCATATGTGTCCCTAAACTGTTTCCTTGAAATACGACAGGGCTCCGAAGTGAGAGAGCGCATTTGAGGACTAAATTAGGGATTGCATAGGGGTGGACATAGGGGAATTCTACACCAGTGATTCCCAAACAGGGTGCCTCCAGCTGTTGCTAAACTCCCAGCATGCCTGGACAGTCAGTAGCTGGAGGCTCCGTTTTGGAAACACTGCCGTACAATACGTTTTTAAATTTTATTGGGAGGGGAAAGTGTAAGGGGGTGTATATGTTGTGTTTTACCCTTTATTATGTGTTAGTGTAGTGTAGTGTTTTTAGGGTACATTCGCACTGGCGGAGGTTTACAGTGAGTTCCCTGCTAGGAGTTTGCGCTGCGGCGAAAAATTTGCCGCAGCTCATACTTGAAGCAGAAAACTTACTGTAAGCCTGCCCGTGTGAATGTACCCTGTACTTTCACATGGGGGGGGGGGGGGCAAACCTCCAGCTGTTTCAAAACTGCAACTCCCCGCATGTACTGACAGACCGTGCATGCTGGGAGTTGTACTTTTGCAACAGCTGGAGGCACACTGGTTGGAAAACCTTCAGTTAGGTTCTGTTATCTAACTCAATATTTTCCAACCAGTGTGCCTCCAACTGTTGCAAAACTACAACTCCCAGCATGTGCTGATCACCGAAGGGCATGCTGGGAGATGTAGTTATGCAACAGCTGGAGGGATCGCAACTACAACTCCCAGCATGCTGGGATTTGCAGTTTTGCAACATCTGGAGAGCTACAGTATAGAGACCACTGCAAACTGTGGCCCTCCAGATGCTGCAAAACTACAAATCCCAGCTTGCCCAGACAGCAAACAGTTGTGTGGGCATGCTAGGAGTTGTAGTTTTGCAAGATCTGGAGGGCTATAGTTCAGAGACAACCATATAGTGGTCTCAAACTGTAGCCCTCCAACTGTTGCAAAACTACAACTCCCAGCATGCCCAAACAGCTGTCTGGGCATGCTGGGAGTTGTAGTTTTGCAACATCTGGAGTGCTACAGTATAGAGACCACTATATAGTGGTCTCGGACTGCAGCGACTGCAGCCCTCCAGATGTTGCTAGGCAACTTACCGGCTTCCGTCGGATCCAGGGAGCTTGCTGCACGACATCGCCGCCCACCGATCTCCGACGCCGATCGTCGCCCGCAGCCTCCGCAGATCGGTAAGTGGACTCCGGCGCCGGTCGTCTGTCGTTTCCCCGTTCTGCCCCGCCTATTGTGGGTGGGCAGAACGGGGAAAACGAAAGTTAACCCCCCCCCGATCTGCTATTGGTGGTCGCGTCTAGACGACCAATAGCAGTGATAGGAGGGGTGGCACTCCTGCCACCTCACTCTTATCTCTTCAGGGGGATTGTGGGTGTCTTAGACACCCGCGATCCCCCTTATATTCCGGGTCACCATAGACCCGTAATTACCCGGAATCGCGCAAAATCGCAAGTGTGAACTCACTTGCGATTTGCGGCGATCGTCGACATGTGGGGGTCCCGGGAACCCCCTCAACGTTTGCCTGGGACGCCTGCTGAATGATTTCAGCAGGCGTCCGGTTTCGCAACCCGCCCGGCGCGCGGCAGGATGCGAAATTCGCTGGGACGTATGAGTAAGTCCCTGGTCCTTAAGACCCAGGACGCAGGGACGTACTCATACGTCCGTGGTCCTTAAGGGGTTAAAGGGGTACTCCGGTGGAAACTTTTTTTTTTTTTCACCTGGTGCCAGAAAGTTAAACAGATTTGTAAATTACTTCTATTAAAAAATCTTAATCCTTCTAGTACTTATTAGTTGCGGAATACTACAGAGGAAATTATCTTCTTTTTGGAACACAGTGCTCTCTGCTGAATCACGAGCACAGTGCTCTCTGCTGACATCATTTTAGAAACTGTCCAGAGCAGCATATGTTTTCTATGGGGATTTTCTCCAACTCTGGACAGTTCTTAAAATGGACAGAGGTGTGGTCATGATGTCAGCAGAGAGCTCTGTGTTCCAAAAAGAAAATAATTTCCTCTGTAGTATTCAGCAGCTAATAAGTACTGAAAGGGTTAAGATTTTTTAATAGAAGTAATTTACAAATCTGTTTAACTTTCTGGCACCAGTTAAATATTAATAATATGATAACAAAAATAAAAATTCCATCGGAGTACCCCTTTAAAGTGATAGAGGTAAGATTTGAAAAAAATGCTCCCGTCCTTAGGGCCATAATGGGCTCCGTCCCCAAGGGGTTAATTATATTTTTTTACGCTTTTTGGGGGTAAAATTGGAAAAAAAGACGATTTACATTTTTATTGGAGGAAGGGATTTTTCAAAAAAAATGTTTACTTTTTATTTCCCCACACTTTTTATGTCCCTATAGGTGAATATTTATAGCAATCATTTGATTGCACTGATCAGTGTTATCCACGATCATCTTCTGCTCTGGTCTGCTCAATCTCAGACCGGAGCAGAAGACCCCGGGAGACGACCGGAGACAGGTGAGGGGACCTCCGCCGCCATGTTGGGTGATCGGATCCGATCATCTATTTTAAGTGCCACAATGCCGCGATCTGAATTGATCACGGCATCTGAGGGGTTAATGGCGGACAACAGTGCGATCGCTGATGTCCGCCATTATTGGCGGGTCCATGGCTGCTGACAGCAGCTGGGAATTGCCGTGCATGGTGCGAGCACAAGTCCAGTGCTCGCGGTCATGTACATGACATAAATGAACGTCATGGTGCGCTAAGTACCACCGCACCATGACGTACATTTACTTCCGATGTCGTTAAGGGGTTAAACTTATGGCAAGGCTACTTTTGCACTGTGAAAAAAATATATGAAAATATATATTAAAAAATGTAAAGGATTATTCAGCAAAGAATGGTGTGCTAACTGCAACCTTTATTAAATGATCGTAAAAACGTCATACAGGAATGTAATATGTTTTGAGCTGATAATACACTGCTCTTAAAAATAAAGGGAACACTCAAACAACCCAAAGTCAATCACCCTTCTGTGAAATCACACTGTTCACTCAGGAAGCAACACTGATTGACAATCAATTTCACATGCTGTTGTGCAAATGGAACAGACAATAGGTGGAAATTGTAGGCAATTAGCAAGACACCCCCAATAAAGGAGTGGTACTGACCACAGACCACTTCTCATGCCTCCTGGCTGACGTTTTGGTCACTTTTGAATGCTTGCGGTGCTTTCACTCTAATGGTAGCATGAGACGGAGTCTACAACCCACACAAGTGGCTCAGGTACTGTAGCTCATCCAGGATGGCACATCAATGCGAGCTCTGGCAAGAAGGCTTGCTTTGTCTGTCAGCGTAGTTGTCCAGAGCATGGAGGCACTACCAGGAGACAGGCCAGTACATCAGGAGACATGGAGGAGGCCGTAGGAGGGCAACAACCCAGCAGCAGGACCACTACCTCCTTTGTGCAAAAAGGAGCAGGAGGAGCACTGCCAGAGCCCTGCAAAATGACCTCCAGCAGGCCACAAATGTGCATGTGTCCACTCAAATGGCCAGAAACAGACTCCATGAGGGTGGTATGAGGACCAGCAGTCCACAGTTGAGGGTTGTGCTTACAGCCCAACACCGTGCAGGATGTGTGGCCTTTGCCAGAGAACAACAAGATTGGCAAATTCACCACTGGTGCCCTGTGCTCTTCACAGATGAAAGCAGGTTCAGATTGAGCATGTGACAGACGTGACAGAGCCTGGAGACGCCATGAAGAATGTTCTGCTGCCTGCAACATCCTCCAGAATGATTGGTTTGGCAGTGGGTCAGTAATTGTGTGAGGTGTCATTTCTTTGGGGGCCGCACAGCCCTCCATGTGCTTGCCAGAGGTAGCCTGACTGCCATTAGGTACCGAGATGAGATCCTTAGACCCCTTGTGAGACCATATGCTGGTGCTGATGGCCCTGGGTCCCTCCTAATGCAAGACAATGCTAGACCTCGTGTGGATGGAGTGTGTCAGCAGTTCCTGCAAGAGGAAGTCATTGATGGACTGGCCCACCCGTTCCCCAGACCTGAATCCGATTGAGCACATCTGGGACATCATGTCTCGCTCCATCCACCAACGCCACGTTGCACCACATACTGTCCAGGAGTTAACGGATGCTTTAGTTCAGGTCTGGGAGGACATCCCTCAGGAGACCATCTGCCACTTCATCAGGAGCATGCCCAGGCATTGTAGGGAGGTTATACGGGCACATGGATGCCACACACACACTACTGAGCCTAATTTTGACTTGTTTTAAAGGACATTACATCAAAGTTGGATAAGCCTGTAGTGTGGTTTTCACTTTGATTTTGAGTGTGACTCCATATCCAGACCTCCATGGGTTGATAAATTTGATTTCCATTGATAATTTTTGTGTGATTTTGTTGTCAGCACATTCAACTATGTAAAGACAAAAGTATTTCATATGATCATTTCATTCATTCAGATGTGTCATCTTAGTGTTACCTTTATTTTTTTGAGCAGTGTAGGATGAAGTGCACCTGCTGCACGAAACGGAGCTTTGTTGCCTATGTAACCCCCCTATGTCTGTTCCCTACCCACCATATATGTGAGTACAATAAAAAAGAAGATTAAGAAGACTGGTGAGTGCCGGCTATCATTTCATCTTTCATTTTGCTGGATAACACATACATAGCCTGGGATGTTGACAACAGGCGTTAAAGGAAACTCGGACACAAAGATATTCATTAAGGGGGCCTATGCCAGCTAGAAACTATCTGAAAAAGAGGAGACCCAACGTACGGGGGGGGGGGGGGGGGGGGAGGGGGAATGTACTTTAACCAAAAAAAATACTTAAAAATTGTAGTGGCAAAGATTCTCAAACAACAACAAAAAACGTGGTCTCAAATGGCTGGAGGTGCTCAACCCCAAATGCAGTTGTGCATATATACTGGGGGAGCAGATCCTGCCCTTGTAGTCCGTTGCTAGGGGCGATCCCCAGCATAAAAATGCATACAATGGAGGATGCCTGCAGTGGACTACAAGTGCCACAATAGAATCCTACACCAGATAAACGGTGTGGATGTGTAACAATTAGAATACAATACAGAAATGTGGGTGCACTACTGTGGTAGATGTATACAATGACATTGGCTAATCCCTCAACACTGATGTTAAAATTGAGACATTCGCCAGTGTATCCTTATATTAAGGACACACCAGAGCCCGCACACCAACGCCAAGGTTTCTCAGATGGCACGGGACCTAACGCTAACCTACCTGTGCGTAATAAGCAAAAACCAGGGGCCAGTGGGCAATTACAGCAGCACTAGGTCGACATGTAGCCTGCTCCCAGTTCCCTCCAGCGTGACTAAGCACACATACAATGGAAGGGGGGAGAGAGGCTACAAGCCCCACCCAAGTTGGCTGATATAGGTGCATGGCCTGTAATTGCCCACTGGCCCCTGGTTTTTGCTTATTACGCACAGGTAGGTTAGCGTTAGGTCCCGTGCCATCTGAGAAACCTTGGCGTTGGTGTGCGGGCTCTGGTGTGTCCTTAATATAAGGATACACTGGCGAATGTCTCAATTTTAACATCAGTGTTGAGGGATTAGCCAATGTCATTGTATACATCTACCACAGTAGTGCACCCACATTTCTGTATAGTGGCAAAGATTCTGCAGCAAAATCTGCAACACTTTTTTACTTCCCTATTAAAGTTAATGGGAAAAATCGGAAGCAAGTCCACAAAGGACCCCCCCCCCCCCACATATATTGACATAATATGAATTGAAAAACCACAACACAGGTCAATCTTATTGAAGATTTCTGTTTGGATGTTTCCTGCAGCATGACATTTTATTTTAATTTTTTTTATCTCATTTACAATGCTAGTACTGTAAAACGTTGCAGAAAGTTCACAGCATTCCCGTCCTGTGTGAAAGTAATCCAACTTTGTAACATAGTTTCCAAGGCTGCAAAGTTGATCCAGAAGATAATTTTCCTATCACCAGTGATGATGAATTTCTGAGCAGTTCTAGCACACGCTGGAACATTCAAATGTGCGGAATGTCCGCCACTGTTGTATTTCCTTTTTTTACATTTTGTTCCTTATTTGTGTTTTATATCTATTTAAAATAATTTAATATGAGAATGTGCAGAGACCTGTAATTTGTAAAAGTTACCTTAACTTCAAGACTCCAAGGTCGAAATGTATCACTTTTCTCTATTTCCAGAGGTTCTAGCAAAGGCTCCCATACACCAAATGTTTCATTGTAGTAATGAACCTGAAGAAACAGAAGCAGTTTAAAACTACTAGTTATTACTAAGCTATAAAATAGACAATACAGATGATGTATACATAAATATACATATCACATGTTTAGAGGTTTTCCATTATTACAAAAGCATGGCTGCTTTATCCTAAAGGTAATAATGTATTCGTCTACCTGCAATACTAGACACAAAACAGAGAGAGATAAGGAGATTTTTGTTTACTTACCGTAAAATCTCTTTCTCGGAGGATCCATTGGGGGACACAGACCGTGGGTGTATGCTGCTGTCTCTAGGAGGTGTGACACTATGGTAATAAAAAAAAGTCGGCTCCTCCCAGCAGGATATAACCGCCTTCAGACCCTGAGCTAATCAGTTTAAGTTCCAGAGCAATAGGAGGAGACCAACAGGTCAAAGAAAAACCCAAAACTGTCCGAGAACCAGAAGAAAAAACATAACTGAACACACCCTCGGACAGAGAACCAAAGGAAATTCCAAAAAGGGCGGGAGCTGTGTCCCCCAATGGATTCTCCGAGAAAGAGATTTTACGGTAAGTAAACAAAAATCTCCTTTTCTCTATCAGCTCCATTGGGGGACACAGACCGTGGGACGTACCAAAGCCGTCCCTTGGGTGGGCAGATAAGCAGTCAGGCAGACGGCCGATCCACTGCCGCCTGCAACACTTTACGACCCAGACTAGCATCAGCCAATGCGAAAGTATGAACTCGGTAAAACCTCGAGAAAGTGTGCAAAGATGACCAGGTAGCCGCCTTGCAAATCTGCGAGGCCGAGGCTCTATTCTGGAGAGCCCAGGATGCCCCAACAGAACGGGTAGAATGAGCCACAAGCCTGAAAAGGAGGAATCTTCCCCTTACAGCGATAGGCTTCCGAAATGGCGGACCGAATCCACCGAGAAATGGTGGCCTTGGAAGTAGGTTGTCCCTTGCGACGACCTTCCGTAAGGACGAAAAAGGAATCACACTGACGAAACGAAGAAGTGATGGAGATATAAGACCGAACAGCCCGAACTACATCCAGCTTGTGTAGTAAGCGCTCCTTAGGATGAGAAGGAGCAGGACAAAAAGACGGGAGGACAATGTCCTTATTGAAATGAAAGGCTGAAACCACCTTAGGCAAAAAAAAAAAGGATCTGGCCGGAAAACAACCTTGTCCTGGTGGATCACCAGAAACGGAGAACGGCAGGAAAGAGCTGCCAATTCAGACACCCTCCGGATGGAGGTGATAGCAACAAGAAACACCACTTTCCAAGAAAGGAGGCGGAGAGACACCTCTCTACGGGGCTCAAAGGGTGCACCCTGGAGGGCAGTCAGAACTAAATTCAAGTCCCAAGGAGGAGAGCGTGACCGATAAGGAGGAACAGCGTGCGCCACTCCTTGAAGGAAGTTCCGGACATGAGAATTAGAAGCCAGGGGCTGCTGGAAAAGAACAGCAAGGGTCGAAATCTGACTTTTAAGTGAACTGAGAAACAACCCCAGTACCAACCCCGACTGTAAAAAGGTGAGAAGACGGGGAACCGAGAAGGTTACCGGGGATAAGTCCTGAGCTTCACACCAAAGAAAATAAGACCGCCAAGTACGGTGGTAAATTCTTGCGGAGGAGGGCTTACGAGCCCTGAGCATGGTGTGAATGACTTGGGAAGAGAACCCGCGTGGCCTCAAAACCACGGTCTCAACCGCCACGACGTCAAATGCAGCAACTGTAAAATGGGGTGGCAAAGAGGACCCTGAGAGAGCAGGTCCGGACGGAGCGGAAGGCGCAGTGGAGCGTCGTCCAGGAGCCTGACTAAGTCGGCGTACCACGACCTTCGGGGCCAATCTGGAGCTGCCAGAATGGCGGGGACGTCCTTGGCTTTTAGCTTCCTCAGCACCCTGGGAAGAAGCGGAAGGGGAGGGAACAGATAGGATAGGGCAAACCCCGCCCAAGGAATCACTAGGGCGTCCACGGCCAGAGCCTGAGGGTCCCGGGACTTGGACACAAACGGAAGGATCTTCCGATTGTGCTGGGACGCAAAGAGGTCCACGTCCGGAATGCCCCAGAGGTCGCAGAGTTGCGCGAAGACCTCTGAATGTAGAGACCACTCGCGGGTCGGGTGAGGACCGACTGAAGAAGTCCGGTCGGGTGAGGACCGACTGAAGAAGTCCGCTTCCCAGTTGAGCACTCCCGGAATGTGAATCGCCGAAATGGCCGGAACCTTGCTTTCCTCCCAGGTGAGAATCTTGGTCATCTCGGCCATGGTTGCCGAGCTGCGAGTGCCGCCCTGTCAATTTATGTACGCCACGGCCGTGGCGTTGTCCGACTGGACTGAAGACGGGACTCCCAATGAAGAAGACAAAGAAGAATCACCCATAATTTCAATATGTTTATCGGAAGAAGGGTCTCTCGGGGAGACCAGAGTCCCTGAACCGTCCAATCCCTGAACACGCCGCCCCAGCACGACAGGCTAGCATCCGTTGTAACAACCTGCCAGTGAAGGGGAAGAAATGACCGCCCTTGGAGAAGAAGGGGGGAGCGGAGCCACCAGAGCAGAGACTGACGGACCCTGCAAGGGAGAACAATCTGACGATCGAGGGACAGAGGAGACCTGTTCCATCGAGAGAGAATCGCCAGTTGAAGGGGGCGGTAATGAAACTGGGCAAAGGGTACGGCCTCCATAGTTGCCACCATCCGACCCAGGAATTCCATACAAGTGCAGATGGGGACTAAGACCTTGGTCCGAAGGGAGCGGACCCCCGACCGAAGCGCCAGATGTTTGTCTGGCGGGAGACAAATTTGGGCAGAGGCAGTGTCGAATCGAAGTCCCAGGAAGGTTAGAGACTGGGTAGGACGGAGGACTGACTTGTCCCGGTTAACCATCCACCCGAAGCAATCCAGAGTGTGGAGAGTGATGTCCAGATTCTCCAGAGTCTGGGCTCTGCTTGGAGCCTTGATGAGGTCGTCAAGGTAGGGTATCAAGGTCGTCAAGGTAGATTCCCCTCGACCGTAACAGGCCCATCACTAGTGCAAGGATCTTTGTAAAGACCCGAGGAGCCGTGGCTAGACCAAAGGAGAGGGCTACGAATTGAAAGTGCCCCTCCGGAACCGCAAAGCGGAGGTACCGATGATGGCCTGGAAATATTGGCACATGGAGGTAGGCATCCTTAATGTCCACCGATGAAAGGAACTCCCCTTGTTCCAGGGACCCCACCACTGAACAGAGAGATTCCATTCGGAAGTGGCGGATAAGAAGGTGACGGTTGAGACGCTTGAGGTCTAGGATTGGTCGCACAGAACAGTCCTTTTTGGGGACCACAAAAAGATTAGAATAGAAACCCTGAAACCGTTCCCCTGGAGGAACGGGAACTATAACCCCCTGGAGAAGCAGAGACTGGAGAACCGCTCGAAAGTGCCTCGCCAGAGGAAGAGACCGGGGATCACGAAAAAAGCGATCCCTCGGAAGGGAGGCAAATTCGATTCGGTAACCGTTGGACACCACGTCCCTGACCCAAGAGTCCTGAATGTGTGAGGTCCAGATGTCTCGAAAAAGTAAGAGACGACCTCCCACCCGAGAAGAAACCGCGGGTGGGGCCTCGCTTCATGCAGAAGTGGGTTTGCGGTTGCCTGATTTGGGCGCAAAACGGCCGGACCGGTTGGAGTCTGACTTCAAAGATGGGCGTGCCCGGAACGAGGGAGCCTTCTTGTCCCGCGAGGGCACCTGCCCGGACCCTTTGCTGGAGCCAGAGGTCCGAAAGGACCGAAAGGAAAAAAACTTTCTTTGGGAAGTAGGGCGAGCCTTATTTTGAGGTAACAAGGAACTCTTACCTCCCGTCGCCTCAGAGATAATCTCATCAAGGCGTTTGCCAAAAAGACGGCCACCCGTAAAAGGAAGCTCAGTGAAAGACCTTTTGGAAGCGGCATCCGCATTCCAAGCTTTAAGCCACATAGAGCGGTGGAGAGCCGCTAGGTGACCCACAGCAAAGGCAGAACAACGGGCTGACTGCATGGAAGCTGAGCACAGGAAGTCCCCAGCTTTAGAGCATTGGAGAGCCAGAGCAGATAGATCCTCTGGGGGGGATCCCACTAAGATATCCTGATGGAGCTTTTGGAACCACTCCGACAGAGCCTTGAACACCCATGTCGAGGCGAAGATGGGAAGAAGAGAAGAGCCAGCTGCTTTAGAGGCAAACTTCGCTAAGGATTCTACCTTCTTGTCTGTGGAATCCTTGAAGGCAGCGGCATCTGCCAGAGGCAGTGTAGTCACCTTAGAGATCCGGGAGATTGGTGGATCCACTGAGGGAGGGGAGGACAAAGTCCTTGTCAAATGGATAACGTTCTTGAATCGTCTTCATTCCCGGGAACCTCTTGTCTGGATGTTTCCATACAGATTCCAGAATGTCATCAAAGTCAGCGTGAGAGCTGAACCTTTGAGGTGCTGGCTTAGCACGATGAAAGGATACTCCTGGATTGACATCCGAAGATCCTGGGTCCTCTAAGTGAAAGGTGTCTCTTATGGCTGTCACCAATGAGTTCACCGTTTTGCAATTGATTCCGAGCGGTCCTCTGAGTCAGATGCAGGCTTGGAAGCCTCGTCCACCAGGAGAATGTAAACGAGTAGAGGCAGCCCTGGAGGGGGGCGACCCTGACAGGGTACGCGGCTCTGGCGTGGCAGAGCGGCGACTCCAAGAACGTCCTCTGGGGGAACGACGTTTGTGCCCAGATGACAGGGGGGGCGGGACCCACGAAAGGAACGCTAACGTCTATCTGAAGACTCAATGGAAGAGTCAGACGAGGCACCCCTAGTACGCTTGTGAGAGCGTGAAGTATGTGGAGACGAGGAGCGGGCCCTCTCAGAGGCCCTGCGCAGGGAAGACCCCTTCAAGGCGGGCACCACTTCCTGGGAGGCCTCAGCCACCGAACGGGAGACTTGGGTCAAGTCAGCCATATACTGGGTCAGGGAAGAAACCCAGGCTGGTGGAGCGGCTGAACTCACCGGAACCGAAAGGGCATCAGGGGTACCAGGGGGTCTGGGGGAGCAGTGGAGTAGGCAGGGCAAGTGGGCTCGGTAGAGCCAGGCATTTTGGTACTACAGTGCTGACAGACAAAATAAGTCACTGACGTTCCAAGTTTCTGTTTAGAGGGAGGAACAGCTCTGGGTACGGACATTATGAGAAAAAAGACAGGAACTTTCTCACCCTAGTCTGTGTCCCCTGGCAGCTGCAGTGAGGAGAACGGCTCCGTGCAGCTAGTGTGAGAAACAGGCCAGCCAATAGTAGAGGGGGGCGTGTCTGCAGCAGAGGCACTAACTAATTGGCCCCCTTCTGACTGAAAATCGCGCCGCTGATTGGAGGCTAATGCGCGCCTCAGAAGAGCTCCGACAGCCCTGTGGGCGGAGCTAAAAACAGGCGGAGAAGGAGCTGTAATGGCGCCCGCTCATTGTCCCGAGCGCACATGTCAGTTGCATATGCGCTCAGGGGAACAGAGCAGGCGGCCAATACGCCGGCAGAGACTGCCGGAGAAAGCGAAAGTAAGCCGGCACTGAGAGCGCCTGGCCCGTACCAGCGCCGTGGCTGTCAGCCGCATATAAGGCGCTGCCGGAGAAGCGAAAGTAAGCCGGCGCAGAGAGCGCCCGGCCAGTACCAGCGCCGCGGCTGTCAGCCGCATTTAAGGCATTGCTCACAGTAACACACACACAGTGATAAACATAAAGTACATGCCCCTTCAGATGCCACTGCTCCCCCCGAATAAAAGTCAGAATAAAAGTCCATCCCCAGTAAGCCAGCCTCATAACCTGAAAAGGTGGGCCAAAAACCGGGGGTCTCCAGAGGTTGCCAGTCCGCACCTGAGGAAAAAAAGGGGGGAAGTACATACCTCAGTCAGAAGAACTTACCTAATGGAGTCTTCAGTGAAGTCTTTAGTCAGCATTAGTTACCTGCATCACGCCTGGCTGCTATGCGCGAGCGAGGCGAGCAGGGAAATAGGGGGACCCGGACCCATGAGGTACTAACCCAGGAGCTGACCGTTGGGAAGGGGGGGTGAATAGCGCATATACGCAATGTCTGTACGCCCTTACTCGCAATGGGGAAACAGGGAACCGGAGTCCCTGAGTCCCCACCTGAAAACAGAAAAGAAAAAGAAATAAAAAACTAACACGTCCCTATACTAGGAAAACAAAAAATCGGAAGACCTGGTCTGGAGAATTCCAGACCATGTCCACCTCCTTTAGACACTAAGCTTAAACTGATTAGCTCAGGGTCTGAAGGCGGGTATATCCTGCTGGGAGGAGCCAACTTTTTTTATTACCATAGTGTCACACCTACTAGAGACAACAGCATACACCCACAGTCTGTGTCCCTCAATGGAGCCGATAGAGAAATGGCTGTTTGTAGAAGAGAGAATGTTTTTTTAATTCTATACAACTAAGGCTGGGTTCACACTACAATTTAACTATATGGGAACCGCATACGGCTGGGGAGAGCGAAAACCGGGCGCTCCCGTATCCCAGCCGGACCTGGCCCATATCTAAATGATTTCAATGAGCCGACCGGAGTCCGACGGTGACTCCGGTTGGCTCATTTTTGCCTTGTATCTGGTTTTCTGACCCGACCTAAAACCGTGGTATGCCGCGGTTTTAGGTCCGGTCACAAAAACAGATACGGGGCCAAAATGAGCCGAACGGAGTCACAGTCTGACTCTGGTCGGCTAATTGAAATGAATTAGATACGATACGGTTCCTGTATAGTTAAATCGTAATGTGAACCCAGCCTAACTGAAAAAATGTGTGGCTATTATAATGGAAGAGTCAATTATATGCCATTTCCAATGGTCCTCAGAACCCATGTGCTGTTTCTTCAATACAGATACATAAAAGGCAAGGAAGTTATTGCTTCTTGTGTGAACTACTGGAACCTGTATTGGGGCTGCTTCTCACACAAGGAGTAGTAGCAGCCCAGTTTGAACAGTATGGGGGTGGGAATACACTTTTGCTATCCCAGAAAATAAGACTATTAGAAATGATGTTGAATACAGATCTGAGGATATGTACCTCTAGGTCAAGCTGGCAGTATAGGTTTATGAGGGTGCTCCAGTTCATAACATTCCCTTTGAAAGAGGACTTTGCTAAAAGGATTGGCAGTGTTCTGTGGCCAACACCAGCTTCTAGGGTTATGATAATTGAGTCTATGCTCAAGTCTAATTTTTCTCCTGTTAAGACCATCTGGTTAATTTCACTGTTTCTGCTTTCCTTCTCATTTTCTTCTTCAAGAAACCACAATTTCAAATCCTTTAAATCTTTCTTTTTCCATAGATCCGGCGGAACTGGACTTGTGACCTCACTTATTGCTTCATTTCTGGAAGTAGACAGTGCAGATGTGATTGTGATCACTGTGTTAATAATAACTGGAGAGACCTGTGAAAAACAGAGAAAAACAGCATTGCACACAAATCCTGGAATCTGGACAACTACAAAATGACATGTTATATATGAAATCCATCAGTAGTAAATCACCAGAAGTAAAATGTATTACAAGAGGGTCATTAGTGATGTGCGTGGTATTTATCCCTGAGGACGTCACTACATGACGGAGCGCATGGGGCTCCTTCCCTCCATTTTGGGTCTTATTTTGTGCACCTTATAATGTGTACTGTGTGGTACTGTGACCATTTAGCACTGTGTATTATCCTAATCACTCAGCACTGTAGTGTTTGAGAAACAGATTTTTTTTTTCATCCATATTTATCAGCTGAATGTGTAAAATCATTGAATGTATTTATTATTAGTAGTTACTGAGTATTAGTCTTTCATTTGCTTGAATGAGCCATAGCCCTATGTTTTTTTGCTGCATCTGGGAGGGTTTGATATAGCTTATAGCTATGTTGAAGTGTTGGTGTGTGTTTTTAATTGCGCTTTTTTGCTTTATATATGTACAATAAAATATGTATACATATTTTTAAGTATATTGGTGGTTGTGCATTTTTCTCTTTGCAGTCTTCTTTTCTTTTGAAATTTTTGTCAATACTGTCATTTGTGTACAACATTTTGTACAGAGGGCACTTAGCATGTTCTGACTGACTAAAAGGGGTACTCCGGTGCTTAGACATCTTATCCCCTATCCAAAGGATAGGGGATAAGATGCCTGATTGCGGGTGGTACCACCGCTGGGGACTCCCGTGATCTTGCATGCTGCACCCCGTTAAAATCAGCGTGTTCGCTCCAGGTCTGATTACTGTCCCCGTGTGATGTCACGCTGCGCCCCCTCAATGCAAGCTTATAGGCTTGCATTGAGGGGGCGGAGCGTGGCGTCACACAGGGGCGGAGCCGTGACGTCACAATGCTCCGGCCCCATGATCGACAGTAATCAGAGCCAGAGCAAACACACTCCGAGGTCTGATATTAACGGGGTGCGGCGTGCAAGACCACGGGGGTCCCCAGCGGTGGGACCCCCGCGATCAGGCATCTTATCCCCTATCCTTTGGATAGGGGATAAGATGTCTAAGCGACGGAGTACCCCTTTAAGTCTGCTCCAGTGCACTGGTAAATGTGCTTCAATGAGGCAGCACATATTTAAGTATGATCATTATATTTTTGTGCAATTTCTACTATAAATATTTGATACCTTTTCTCTGCTTTGGCTGATACTGGGGGTGGTGTTAGGGTTAGGTTCCATGCAGGAGATCTTTTTATGTAGTTCAGAAGAATATGTCTGTACAAGATCCCATCATGACAGTCCCTTTCATGTCCTATCAGGGCATATACGTATCACAGAGGTGCTCTAGTGATCAGAACCCCTGTCTACACACCAGAGCAAAAAGTCCCTGAAAAGCAGTGGCACCCCCTCTGGTGGACCTAAGTAATACATGTATTATATGGAGAATCATTCATTTAAATGGATGCCATGTAATATTACAGTGATCGCTGCAGAGAAAATGAGAAGCCAGTGATATCATCCAAGAAAACAGTTGTCAGCAAGGGGAATTTGGTTATGTTCATACATCGGAGTGTCCACACGGAAAATCTCTGTGCGGACATTCCAAAGACTGCGGGTGCCGGCATAAATTGCTGGCACTAAGACTGCGCCAGCTAATAGACGGCTATGCATCCTGTGCACAGGTTCATTCTTTCTGCAGACACAGAAATCGTAATTTTCGTGCCAAAAACATCTTGTGCTAAAATTTTGCTGTGTGCACAGCGCAGCAGAATCCCACTGAATACAATGGGACTCAGCTGCTGTGGAATCTCTGTGCAGAATTCCGCACAGAAATTCCGAGGTGTGAACATAGCCTCAGGATACAGACCTGTTGCAAGCAACACCTTAATCAAGTTATTAAGTTAAGTATTTTTAAAATTATATTACATTTTTGTTAACCAGCCACACTGAAGTAAATTTGTAATGTTGTAACCTAAAATATACAACAGAAAATGGTTTACCTTTAACATGAGGGATTTTATTGAGAGTTCTATATTCTGTGGACCACCATTAGACTGTACACTTTGGAAAAACACATCACATGGCTGTAAAATCTATAAAAATAAACATAAAGTTTCAGAATTATGTTGGAAGTCCTGTAAAACAAAATTCAGTTCTGTACCATCAAATACAATAAAAAGACATAAATAAATGTATATTAATGCCTTTACCCACATAACTTTGTAACCAAGGACTTTTATTGTAAATATGTTACAATTTAACACCTGTCCAGCTCAAAGATAACACATGCCAATGGTCACTACATTAATGTCACAAGGTAGAAACTCCTATATTCAAGTTTGTCCCAGGTAATTAATGAAGACAAAGAGCAATATAAGCAGTAAGAATGGAAAGATGCAATTCCAAATGCTTTGTGGAATTTAAAAAAAAGACTGCTTTACTGAATCACCTGTTGCATACAACAATTATGTCCTAATACTCATTTAATTATTCTGAAACTGATCAATATATATTTCATAGCAAACTAATTAGGTCACTTGGAGAAGAATATTATATGCTAATGGTCTGTTGCCCATATAAATCATGACAATTCCAACATAAAGCATTAATGTCTGGGGACAGAGCCCATTATAACCCTAAGGACGGGAGCATTTTTTGCGCATCTGACCACTGTCACTTTAAGCATTAATAACTCTGGAATGCTTTTACTTTTCTTTCTGATTCCGAGATTGTTTTTTCGTGACATATTCTACTTTATGTTAGTGGTAAAGTTTTTGTTGATACTTGCATCATTTCTTGGTGAAAAATTTCAAAATTTGATGAAAAAATTGACAATTTAGCATTTTTCTAACTTTGAAGCTCTCTGCTTGTAAGGAAAAAAGACATTCCAAATAAATTATATATTGATTCACATATACAATGGGGGATATTTATCAAAGTTGTCTATGTCCCGCATCAATATAGACCAAACTACAGAGGGTAAAGCTGGTCTATTGTGCGCCTAATTTATCAAAAGGCGCACGGCTCTTGATAAATTCTGTGCACAGACTTCGGGATCTATGCTTTAGACTGTATTTAAACCTACTCCAACATGGTCTGACATTTTGGCGTACATTCAGCCGATGCGACTTGTCGCTGAAAAGTCGCTTTTGATAAATTCAGCACCAATGCATTTTCCAATGCATTTCTGTCTAAAATAGACTAGAATGCATCATGTTCTAAAAATCCTCTAGAGCAATAGTCGCAAAAAAGTCACACATATTTAGACTGCGACTTTCTGTGCGACAACTTAAGCCAGGAAAAAACAGTCTAAATCCTTTGATAAATGTCCACCAATATGTCTACTTTATGTTTGCATCATAAAGTTAACATGTTTTTACTTTTGGAAGACATCAGAGGGCTTCAAAGTTCAGCAGCAATTTTCTAATTTTTCCCAAAATTTTCAAAATCTGAATTTTTCAGGGACCAGTTCACTTTTGAAGTGGATTTGAAGGGCCTTCATATTAGAAATACCCCATAAATGACCCCATTTTAAAAACTGCACCCCTCAAAGTATTCAAAATGACATTCAGAAAGTTTGTTAACCCTTTAGGAGATTCACAGGAATAACAGCCCACTGTTACAAAGATTTGTCAAACACCAGTGGGGTGTAAATGCTCACTGCACCCCTTGTTACGTTCCTTGAGGAAGTAGTTTCCCAAATAGTGTGCCATGTGGGGTGTTTTTTGCTGTTCTGGCACCATAGGGGCTACCTAAATGTGACATAACCCCCAAAAACCATTTCACCTAAATTTGCTTTCCAAAAGCCCAATGGCGATCCTTCCCTTCTGAGCAATGTAGTGCACCCGCAGATCACTTTACATCCACATACGAGGCATTTCCTTACTCGAGAGAAATGGGGTTTCAAATTTTGGGCACATTTTCACCTATCACTCCTTTTGATAATGAAAAATGTGGGATACCATCAGCATTTTTAGTAAAATAATTACAATTTTTCATTTTCCCGTCCAACTTCAACGCAAAGTCATCAAACACCTGTGGGGTGTTAAGGCTCACTGTACAACTTGCTATGTTCCTTGAGGGGTCTATTTTAACAAATAGGATACCATGTGGGGTGTTTTTCGCTGTTCTGGCACCATAGGGGCTTCCTAAATGAGACATGCCCAGCAAAAACCATTTCAGCAAAATTCGCTTTCCAAAAGCACACTGTCGCTCCTTCTCTTCCGAGCCCTCCTTAAGGTATTTCCTTAATCAAGAGAAATTGGGTTACACATTTTGGAGGACTTTTTCTCCTTTTACCCCTTGTAAAATAAAAAGTATGGGTCTACAAGAACACATTAGTGTAAAAAATGAAGATTTTGAATTTTCGCCTCCAATTTGCAGCTATTCCTATGAAACACTTAAAGGATTAACAAGCTTTCTGAATGTTATTTTGAATACGTTGAGGGGTACAGTTTTCATAACAGGGTCCATTATGGGGTATTTCTAACATAAAGACCCTCAATTTGACTTCAAAACTGAACTGGTCCCAGAAAAATTCAGATTTTGAAATTTACTTGAAAAATTGGAAAATTGCTGTTGAGCTTTGAAGCCCTCTAATGTCTTCAAAATGTAAAAAAATGTCAACTTTATGATGCAAACATAAAGTAGACATATTGTATATGTGAATCAATATATAATTTATTTGGTATGTCTATTTTCCTCATAAGCAGAGAGATTCAAAGTTATAAAAATTCAAAATTTTTTAATTTTTCATGAAATTTGGGGACTTTTCACAAAGAAATTATGCAAGTATCGACGAAAATTTACCACTTACATAAAGTAGAATATGTCACAAAAAAACAATCTCTGAATCAAATTCATAAATACAAGCATCCCAGAGTTACTAATGTTTAAAGTGACACTGGTCAGAATTGCAAAAAATGCTCTGGTCCTTCGTGTCAAAATGGGCTCGGTCCCCAAGGGGTTAATTATAGTTAAAACCATCCCCAAACTCTATCCATTTTGTGTAAATATGTTATTAAAAATGCTTCTATCAGCAGCTATCCCAGGATAATGGTAATATTACGTCAACTGCTGTTTCATATCAAAACCTACACTATGCCTACTCCATTAAGCGTCAAGGTTTTCACTAATGCTTAGTCTTGCTATCCCTGGCGTATTAAGCCAGATGTCTCTAAAATGGCAGAGAAGGAGCTTGTAATTACCCTTCTCCCCTGACATTAACTGAAGTGGACAAAGTTAAGCTATTGAAAAGAAACAGCAGGTGGTGATATACTAACATTCTTAAAATATCTGGTGATAGGTGCACTTTATAAATAAGTTTAAATGCAGAAAAAAAATAAACAACTGAAATTGAGTCTAGATTTAACCACTAACAATATTCTTTCTGACCAAGACCTTAGAGGCCTGCCCCCATGTAATACAGTGTATTTAAATGTGTTTTATAGCCAAAGTTTTATTACAAGGAGTAAAACATAGCCTCATGAAATATCAACAACTCCCAACTCTTCATTTCGATTAAACTGAACAATTTCTGCCACTAATACTGCTATCCATGCTCTTTTACCATCATTTGAGTGCATCAGGGCCTAAGAGCTACAAAATAGCTAAAAATTACGCCTGTGGCGTTTATACAAATGTGAGAAAAAAAACCTGTGCAAATTGGCATTCCAAATCTGACTACGTATAATGAATTATACAATCATCTTACTGTGGTGATCTTGCCATCTCTTTTGTCCGGCAGAAAAGGACAGGCCTTCACGTGCAAGTCTTTGACTGCTGCAGTCATGTGCTGCTGCTCCGGACTGTTTTTGATGGAGAGCTCACACTGTGTTGTAAGAACAAGTGCTGGGGCATCTGCCCTTGATAAATCAGCCACAAACACAAACTCTGGGTTCTTAACCACTACATTCATTTCCATTTTAGATACCGGTTGTGCAGGAGCTAGAGAAACAATACAGATTTAGTTACACTTTTTTACTTATTATAAATTGCATGTAGATATTAAAAAATGTATCACTCTACCTGCTTCTTTACTTGTAACTGATGCCTGTTTGCTGCTCCGAAGTGCAGCAGAACTTTGTTCATTGGCTTTAATAAAAATGTCGG
This sequence comes from Hyla sarda, assembly GCF_029499605.1. NCBI lineage: Eukaryota > Metazoa > Chordata > Amphibia > Anura > Hylidae > Hyla > Hyla sarda. Next base: position 372,665,744 of record NC_079189.1, on the reverse strand, counting down.
CCACAGTACACAAAAACTCTACACTAGTACACATATAGATGTCACGCACAGTTACATCCAGTAGAGTGCCTTCCCTGCCTTGCTTATAGCAGACATCTACCATGACATTCTTTTCTGATCCACGCTTCATCTCCAGCATTCTGAAAACAAAGGTATATTTCAGAGCAGGTTGGGATTACAATATTCAAAAGGTTACAGCTGCATACTGCGTGACACCCAGTTTTCCCAGTTTCCTGAAGACCTCCAATATGGCTGCTTTACCAGACAGATATTCACTTAAAGGGGTACTCCTGTGGAAAACTATTTTTTTCAACTGGTGCCAGAAAGTTAAACAGATTTGCAAATTAAAAAATAATGTGGATTGTGTGCAGCTCACAAAAAATAGGGGGCGAGGTTAACCGAGATGCTTTTTCACCCCAAAAAATAAAAAAAGGAAAAATATAAGTGTATAAAAAAGACTGTCCTCAGTCTCCCACCTGTTCAAATAGGTATGTGATGTGAACATTTATTATAAATATAACCAATCCACAAACCGCAGGGCCCTACGGATGTGTAATGGAATTACAGTAAAAAGGAGATTTTTGTTTACTTACCGTAAACTCTCTTTCTCGAAGGATCCATTGGGGGACACAGACCGTGGGTGTATGCTGCTGTCTCTAGGAGGTGTGACACTATGGTAATAAAAAAAAGTCCTCCCAGCAGGATATACCCGCCTTCAGGCCCTGAGGTAATCAGTTTAAGTTCCAGAGCAATAGGAGAGGACCAACAGGTCAAAGAAAACTCAAACTGTCCAAGAATCAGAAGAGAAAAACATAACTGAACACACCCTCGGACAGAGAACCAAAGGAAACCCCAAAAAAAGGGCGGGAGCTGTGTCCCCCAATGGATCCTTCGAGAAAGAGACTTTATGGTAAACAAAAATCTCCTTTTCTCTATCGGCTCCATTGGAGGACACAGACCATGGGATGTACCAAGGAGCAGGACAAAAAGACGGGAGAACAATGTCCTTATTGAGATGAAAGGCCGAAACCACCTTAGGCAAAAAGGAAGGATCTGGCCGGAAAACAACCTTGTCCTGGTGGATCACCAGAAACGGAGAACAGCAGGAGAGAGCTGCCAATTCAGACACCCTCCGGATGGAGGTGATAGCAACAAGAAACGCCCCTTTCCAATAAAGGAGGCGGAGAGACCCCTCTCTAAGGGGCTCAAAGGGTTTGCCCTGGAGGGCACTCAGAACCAGACTCAAGTCCCAAGGGGGAGAGGGTGACCGATAAGGAGGAACAGCATGCACCACTCCTTGAAGGAAGGTCCGGACATGAGAATAGAAGCCAGGGGCCACTGGAAAAGAATAGCAAGGGCCGAAACCTGACCTTTAAGGGAACTGAGAGACAACCCCAGTTCCAAACCCGACTGCAAAAAGGAGAGAAGACGGGGAACCGAGAAGGTTACCGGGGTTAAATCCTGAGCTTCACACCAACGAAAATAAGACCGCCAAGTACGGTGGCAAATTCTTGCGGAGGAGGGCTTACGAGCCCTGAGCATGGTAAGAATGACTTGTGAAGAGAACCCACGGGCCCTCAAAACCGCGGTCTCAACCGCCACGCCGTGAAATGCAGCGACTGTAAATTGTGGTGGCAAAGAGGACCCTGAGAGAGCAGGTCCGGACAGAGTGGAAGGCACAGTGGAGCGTCGTCCAGGAGCCTGACTATGTCGGCGTACCATGGCCTTCGGGGCCAATCTGGAGCTACCAGAATGGCGGGGACGCCCTCTGCTTTGAGCTTCCTCAGAACCCTGGGAAGGAGCGGAATGGGAGGGAACAGATAGGGTAGGGCAAACCCCACCCAAGGAATCACTAGGGCGCCCACGGCCAGAGCCTGAGGGTCCCGGACGTGCTTTCCGCCCAGATGAGAATCTTGGTCATCTCGGCCATGACTGCCGAGCTGCGAGTTGTCGATTTATGTACGCCACGGCCGTGGCATTGTCTGACTGGACGCGGACAGGGCGGGACTGAAACCGGGACTCCCAATTAAGAAGACAAAGAAGAATCACCCGTAATACCAATATGTTTATCGGAAGAAGGGTTTCTCGGGGAGACCAGAGTCCCTGAACCGTCCAATCCCTGAACACGCCGCCCCAGCCCGACAGGCTGGCATCTGTTGTAACTACCTGCCAGTGAAGGGGAAGAAATGACCGCCCTTGGAGAAGAAGGGGGAGCGGAGCCACCAGAGCAGAGACAGACGGACCCTGCGAGGTAGAACAATCTGATGATCGAGGGACAGAGGAGACCTGTCCCATCGAGAGAGAATCGCCAGTTGAAGGGGGCGGTAATGAAACTGGGCAAAGGTTACGGCCTCCATAGTTGCCACAATCCGACCAAGGACTTTCATACAAGTGCGGATGGGGACTGACCTGGGTCCGAAGGGAGCGGACTCAGACAGAAGTGCCAGACGTTTGTCCGGCGGGAGGCAAATTCGGGTAGAGGCCGCGTCGAAGCAAAGTCCCAAGAAGGTTATAGACTGGGTAGGACAGAGGACTGACTTGTCCCGGTTGACCATCCACCCGAAGCGATCCAGAGTGTGGAGAGTGACATCCACATTCTCCAGAGTCTGGGCTCTGGTTGGATCCTTGATGAGAAGGTCGTCCAGGTAGGGTATCACCGAGACTCCCCTCGAACATAACAGGCCCATCACTTGCGCAAGGATCTTGGTAAAGACCAGAGGAGCCGAGGCCAGACCAAAGGGGAGGGCTACGAATTGAAAATGCCCCTCCGGAACCGCAAAGCGGAGGTACTGATGATGGCCTGGAAATATTGGCACATGGAGGTGATGTCCACCAATGAAAAACTCCCCTTGTTCCAGGGACGCCACCACCGAACGGAGAGATTCCATTCGGAAGTTACGGATGAGAGGATGATGGTTGAGACGCTTGAGGTCTAGGATTGGTCGCACAGAACCATCCTTCTTGGAAACCACAAAAAGATTGGAATAGAAACACCAGAACAGGAACGATAACCCCCTGGAGAAGAAGAGACTGGAGAGCCTCTCGAAATTGCTTCGTCAGAAAAGGTGACCGGGGGGCCCGGGATCGAAAAAAGCGATCCCCGGGAAGGAAGGCGAATTTGATTCGGTAACCGTTGGACACCACGTCCCTGACCCAAGGACCAGATGTCTCGAAAAAGTAAGAGACGACCTCCCACCCGAGAAAAAGCCCCGGGTGGGGGCCTCACTTCATGCAGAAGTGGGTTTGCGGTTGCCTGATTTGGGCGCAAAACGGCCGGACCGGTTGGAGTCCGACTTCCAAGACGGGCGCGCCCGGAACGAGGGAGCCTTCTTGTCCCGCGAAGGCGCCTGCCCGGACCCTTTGCTGGAGCCAAAGGTTCGAAAGGAAGAGGACTTCCTTTGGGAAGTAGGGCGAGCCTTATTTTGAGGCAACAAGGAAATCTTACCTCCCGTCGCCTCAGAGATAATCTCATCAAGGCGCTTGCCAAAAGGACGGCCACCCGTAAAAGGAAGCACAGTGAGAGACCTTTTGGAAGCAGCATCCGCATTCCAAGCTTTAAGCCACATAGAGCGGTGGAGAGCCGCTAGGTGACCCACAGCAAAGGCAGAACAACGGGCTGACTGCATGGAAGCTGCGCACAGTAAGTCCCCAGATTTAGAGCATTGGAGAGCCAGGACAGATAGATCTTCTGGGGGGGGGGGGGGGGGGGGGGAATCCCGCTAAGATATCCTGATGGAGCTTTTGGCACCACTACTACAGGACCTTGCCCATGTCGAGGCAAAGATGGGAAGAAGAGAAGAGCCAGCTGCTTCAGAGGCAAACTTCGCTAAGGATTCTACCTTCTTGTCAGTGGAATCCTTGAAGGCAGCGGCATCTGCCAGTGGCAGTGTAGTCGCCTTAGAGATCCGGGAGATTGGTTGATCCACAGAGGGAGGGGAAACCACCTTAGTGACAAAGTCCTTGTCAAATGGATAACGTTCTTGAATCGTCTTGATTTCCGGGAACCTCTTGTCTGGATATTTCCATGCAGATTCCAGAATGTCATCAAAGTCAGCGTGAGAGCTGAACCTTTGAGGTGCTGGCTTAGCACGATGAAAGGATACTCCTGGAGTGACATCCGAAGATCCTGGGTCCTCTAAGTGAAAGATGTCTCTTATGGCTGTCACCAATGAGTTCACCGTTTCGAATCCAAGCGGTCCTCTGAGTCAGATGCCGGCTCGGAAGCCTCGTCCGCCAGTTCACCAGGAGAATGTGAACGAGTAGAGGCAGTCCTGGAGGGGGGCGACCCTGACCGGGTACGCGGCTCTGGCGTGGCAGAGCGGCAACTCCGAGAACGTCCTCCGGAGGAGCGACGTTTGTGCCCAGATGACGGGGTGGGGGGGGCGGGACCCACGAGGGGAATGCCCACATCTATCTGAAGACCCAATGGAAGAGTCAGACGAGGCACCCCTAGTACGCTTGTGAGAGCGTGAAGTATGTGGAGACGAGGAGCGGGCCCTCTCAGAGGCCCTGCGCAAGAAAGACCCCCACAAGGCGGACACCACTTCCCGGGGGGCCTCAGGCACCGAACGAGAGACTTGGGTCAAGTTAGCTATATACTGGGTCAGGGAAGAAACCCAGGCTGGTGTAGCGGCTGAATCCACCGGAACCGAAAGGGCATCAGGGGGTACCAGGGGGTCTGGGAGAGCAGTGGAGCAGGCAGGGCAAGTGGGCTCAGCAGAGCCAGGCATCATGGTATTACAGTGCTTACAGGCAAAATAAGACACTGACGTTCCAGGATTCTGTTTAGAGGGAGGAACAGCTCTGGGTACTGACATAATGAGAAAAAAAAGACAGGGACTTCTCATCCTAGTCTGTGACGCCAGGCAGCTGCAGTGAGGAGAACTCAGCTCCGTGCAGCTAGAGTGCCAGCCAATAGGGAGAGAGGGGCGTGCCTGAAGCAGAGGCACTAACTAATTGGCCCCTCCTAACTGAAATTCGCGCCCACGGCGCTGATTGGAGGCTATATCGCGCCTCTGAAGAGCTCCGACCGCCCTGTGGGCGGAGATATGGACTGCCGAGAAGAAGCTGTAATGGCGCCCGCTCCTTGTCCCGAGCGCACATGTCAGCCGCATATGCGCTTGGGGAATAGAGTGGGCAAGCCTGTACGCCAGCAGAGACTGCCGGAGAAAATGAAAGTAAGCCGGCGCTAAGAGCGCCCGGCCCGTACCAACGCCGAGGCTGTCAGACGCATATAAGGCGCTGCAAGAGAAGTGAAAATGAGCCGGTGCTGAAAGCATCCGGCCTGAACCAGCGCCGCGGCTGTCAGCCGCATATAAGGCGCTGTCAGGAAAGTGAGAGTAAGCCGGCGCTGAGAGAGCCCGGCCCGTACCAGCGCCGCGGCTGACAGCCGCATATAAGGCGCTGCAGACATAGTCGCAAGAAACACACACACATACAGTGAAGTGCCCAATAAATTACATGCCCCCTGAAATGCCACTGCTCCACATGCCCCCTGAAATGCCACTGCTCCCCAGAATAAAAGTCCAGCCCCTGTATAAGCCAGCCCCATAACCTGAAAGGTGGGCCAAAAACAGGGGGTCTCCAGAGGTTGCAAGTCCGTACCTAAGGAGAAAAGGGAGGAAAGTACTTACTTCAGGCAGAAAAACTTACCTAATGGAGTCTTCAGTGAAGTCTTCAGTCAGCTTTAGTTACCTGCATCATGCCTGGCTGCTATGCGCGAGCAAGGCGAGCAGGGAAATAGGGGGACCCGGAAGCATGAGGTACCAACCCAGACGCTGACCATTGGCGAGGGGGGGTGAACAGCGCATATACGCAATGTCTGTGCCACCTTACTCGCAATGGGGAAACAGGGAACCGGAGTCCCTGAGTCCCCACCTGAAAAAAGAAAAGAAAAAGGAATAAGAAACTAACACGTCCCTATACTAGGAAAACAAAAAAAATCAGAAGATCTGGTCTGGAGAATTCCAGACCATGTCCACCTCCTCAGACACTAAGCTTAAACTGATTACCTCAGGGTCTGAAGGCGGGTATATACTGCTGGGAGGAGCTGACTTTTTTTTATTACCATAATGTCACACCTCCTAGAGACAGCAGCATACACCCACGGTCTGTGTCCCCCCAATGGAGCCGATAGAGAAATGATTATTTGCTCAATAATAACTTTTGCCCATATGTAATCATAGAAATATTGAATTTAAACAGTACAAATGGTAAGCGATAATCTGCTAATAACAAGGAATAATGATCTCATCTGTAAAAATAAAATATATCCTAAACATATATCCTAAAAATATCCTGTGAAGAGTATCCTAAAAGAAAAAATAGCCTGCAAAAAAGAGAATTTCCACAAATGATATAAAATCCGTCCTATAGTAAAAAACAATAATGTGGCAAATCTCTGGATATTTTGTATCCGTTCCACAAATGGCTTGTAACAGTTCCACAGGCAATTTATATCCAAGGGTAAATTTATAACAGTTTTTCAATCCTGTAAGAGGCATATAATGTTTCTCCTGTGCCGCAATAATATTATACTGTATATTTTCTGGTACAATAAGGCATATAGTCGTCTCCGCTGTTAATCCTAAAAAGGAAGAAGTTCTCGGCACGGTGTGCCACTCACCATCCTTATGATTCGGGGTCCCGATGTCTGAAGGTTCAGTCCGTACGCTGGAGGCTGCAGAGGTAATGTGCCTCGATGCAGCCGCTGCTCACAGCACGTTCCTCGGTAATCAGTGGTGTGTGATGTCACGGGTCAGCTGATTTCAGTCAGCTGACCTCTGGAGCCGGTGTGAACCGTATACAGGCAAGTAGATAGGGACTCCAAGGGTGGTTTCAATGGTGTATATGATGCAAATTATGCAGATTAGCGGAGGTTTGTACATGGAATTAGAAAGTTATACTGGGACTTGTAGTCCGTGCCGCTAGATGGAGATAAAAAGTCCCTTGTTTCTGTCACAGCTATAGCAATGAATGTTCCATCAAAAAACGTCCAAATAATGTCCAGACAATGTCCAAACAATGATTTCATACAAATCGCAGATAAAACTCAGAGTATGAACAGGGCAATTATCCCAAAAAAACTTCAGATCTCAAAAATAAATAAATAAAAACCAAACGCGTTTCGGGGTGTCAAAAGGAATAAAATATTATAAATATTAAAATACCCCTTCCTCAGTGGTGTCTAAATCAGTCTGAAGCTCTGGCCTTTATATGTAGTCCCTATGATTAACACCTGATGTATCCCTAAAAGATCTACAAATACTGGGATGGACTTCATTCTCATGGAGACATGGATAGTTCCAGTGGTTGTTAGGAGCAACGGTTTTTGTATCAACTAGTAAAATTTTCATCAATGTTGCCATAATACTAAAACTAAAAGTAATAAGTGAGTAAGAGTATAATAATAATATAAATAAATGGAAAAATAAATGAAAATATAAATAAATAAAAATGATGAAACAATGATAATAGATGTAAGAATAAAAATAAAAGACAAATAAAAATAGAAATATATTAAAAATATATTATTCTTCTATGTGACTTGGATGCTGATCTAGAGGAGGAAGCAAGACAAACATTCTATACTGTGTTCATGTATATAATCACAGGGCGTGGGGACCGGTCAGAGGATAGCCCCGGGTGTTAGCAACTAGGCCAGCCTCTGCACGGAATCCGCGCCCTATAAGAAACCGAAGAGTTCCAAATTTGAATTAAGGCCCCTTGGTTCCAAACTTTCAAATTCAAATATCTTCTGACTCTCCGCCTTGGACATTCTCACCATGTGGCAACCACCTCGCCAATCTTGTTTGATTTGTTGGATTCCAACAGTGATCCCCAAATTTGGAGCCTTTGTGTAAATCACAGGGGGATTTGGGGGTAATGTACTACCAATACTTTTATCATTTTGTGCTAAATGCCAATTTTTTTTTTAATTTGTTCTACTGTTTTATGGTCAATGTTATAAGGTAAAACTATTTTCAGTTGTTGTTCCCATATCCATGTTTCTTTAGAATGATTTTCAAAAAAGGTCTTTCTGTCCAATTTATTTACCTCCCCCAAGGATTTATCCATCACTTGTATGGGATATTGTTTTTCTATGAATTGTAAAGTTAAATTCCTAGCTTCTTCTTGGAACTGTGTTTCCAGAGTACAATTTAGTTTTAAATGCCTACATTGACCCTTGGGGAAGTTTATCAGCCACCTAGGCAGATGGCAACTGTTAAATTGTATGTAGCTGTTCTTGGCAGTTGGTTTCACAAATGTTTTGCACTGTAATTTATTGGATGTAACATAAATTTCCAAATCTAAAAACTCGATTTTTTTCTCTATTTATCGTAGGTGCAAACTTTATATTATGATTATTCACATTTAGATCTTTTATAAACTCTTCCAGATCAGACTGAGCACCCCGCCAAACTAAAAAAAGTAATCTATGTATTTTTTTCAGAGCACCAGGTTTGCGCCAAGCTTGGGACTGATGGTATCTTGTTCCCATGCTGCCATAAAGAGGTTGGCATAGCTCGGGCAAACCTGGTGCCCATGGCTGTACCTGTCTGCTGTAAATAATAATGATCTTCAAAATAAAAATAATTATGTTTTTTTGGGGGGTGGCCAACAACACCGAGCACCACCACAAGAAAATTTAAATTCAAATCAGGGACACGTAACTCACCCGTTACAAGGTCACCCACAGGGTCACCAACGGAATCATTATCAGGATTCCCCAAATCAAACACATTTTTGTTGTTGTTTAAAAATTTATACTTGGAGGTGTGTAAACTCCATATGTTAATGCACCTTGAACATTTTCCAGGCAGCATTATGGTTGCACCTGTGAGGCCATGCACCTATATCAGCCAACTTGGGTTGGGCTTGTTGCCTCTCTCCCTCCTCCCATTGTATGTGTGCTCAGTCACGCTGGAGGTAACTGGGAGCAGGCTGCATGTCGGCCTAGTGCTGCTGTAATTGCCCACTGGCCCCTGGTCTTTGCTTTTCACGCACAGGTAGGTTAGCGTTAGGTCCCGTGCCACTTGAGAAACCTTGGCGTTGGTGTGCGGGTTCTGGTGTGTCCTTCATATAAGGATACACTGGCGAATGTCTCAATTCAATTTTAACATCAGTGTTGAGGGATGGCCAATGTCATTGTATACATCTACCACAGTAGTGCACCTAAATTTCTGTATTGTAGTATTCTAATTGTTACATATCCAACCGTTTATCTGGTGTAGGATTCTATTGTGGCACTTGTAGTCCACTGCAGGCATCCTCCATTGTATGCATTTTTATGCTGGGGACTACAAGGGCAGGATCTGCTCCCCCAGTATAAATGCACAACTGCATTTGGGGTTGAGCACCTACAGCCATTTGAGACCACGTTTTTTGTTGTTGTAAACAAAGACACGACCAGGAATATCATTCAAACCAATATTATCACCGCAGCTATCAACAGAATCGCACATATCACCACTCACCCCAGAGGTACCACAGGAATCAATTTTATTCACCACGTCAGAATTATCACAATCACAATCATTGGGACAACAGACACAGACAGAACACACACACGGGATGTATACAATTCACACAGGATTACACAACAAACCTCACCAATACGCAATTCTTCACCATTTCCACAATTGAAGATCAACCCAGACCTCCAGCAAATTCATCAGATAACCTCCAAAAAAAGAGGGTACGTAGGAGACACGGACAAAAGAGACAACCACCCACCACCACAGAAAATTGGAAAGATGCAACCACCTCAATAATAATAATTATTAGTAGTTATACACTCACTCAGGCACAGGAATCCGTTTTAAACAAGGGATTAAAATTTGCCCCAGATTGTACATTAAAAAAAATTGACATATATTGGTGTTGAGAAGTTTATTCGTAACTTATGTTTGAAAAAATATTTTTTAAAACATCCTCTAGAACGAAAAACATCTGACTCAGAATACATACATACTGAATGCCGACCTAAGTCCTGGTTATATCCTAAATCAGAAATGGGTTCAGATTTGGCATCTTTTAGAAAATCTGTAGAGAATGATTTGAGACAATTGAAAGGGAAAAATAGAAGAACCTATAATATTAGTCTAAGAGAAAAACAAGCCATTCAAGAACTTAAAACTAATCCAGAGATCACCATCAGTTCCGCGGATAAAGGCGGGGCGGTGGTGATTCAAAATTCTGAGGACTATACTAGAGAATGTCTGAGACAGTTGGGGGACCCCACAACATATAAAAAATTTGAAGCAGACCCCACATTGAAGTTTAATGAAGAACTGACAAATTTATGTAAAGAAGCTTTGGAAGTTGGAGTGATTAATGAAAAAGAATCCAGTTTCATACTGAACACCCTCGAACGTTTGCCCGTTTTCTATTGTTTGCTCAAAACCCACAAGGATTATTTTCACACACCCCCCCCCCCCGGTAGGCCTATAGTTTATAGTTTCCGGTATTGGGTCATTGACATCTAACTTATCACAATACTTAGACCGTTTTTTGCAGCCATTCCTCAAACAGATAGATCATTATCTAAAAGACACAACTCAGATAATTAATATTGTTGAAAAACTCACTTGGACATCAGAACATATACTCACAACTCTAGATGTAAGTTCATTAAATACCATCATAGACCACCAGTTGGGGATTCAAGCAGTTACCAGATTTCTGGAAAAGGGTAATATTAAACCAGAGCAAATCACATACATCACATCAGCGATTCACTTTATTCTTACCCATAATTTTTTTTATTTTGAAGATCATTATTATTTACAGCAGACAGGTACAGCCATGGGCACCAAGTTTGCGCCGAGCTATGCCAACCTCTTTATGGCAACATGGGAACAAGATACCATCAGTCCCAAGCTCGGCGCAAACCTGGTGCTCTGGAAAAGATACATAGATGACATTTTTTTAGTTTGGCGGGGTGCTCAGTCTGATCTGGAAGAGTTTATAAAAGATCTAAATGTGAATAATCATAATCTAAAGTTTACATCTACGATAAATAGAGAAAAAATCGAGTTTTTAGATTTGGAAATTTATGTTACATCCAATAAATTACAGTGCAAAACATTTGTGAAACCAACTGCCAAGAACAGCTACATACAATTTAACAGTTGCAATCTGCCTAGGTGGCTGATAAACATCCCCAAGGGTCAATGTAGGCATTTAAAACGAAATTGTACTCGGGAAACACCGTTCCAAGAAGAAGCTAGGAATTTAACTTTACAATTCATAGAAAAACAATATCCCATACAAGTGATAGAGAAATTCTTTGGGGAGGTAAATAAATTGGACAGAAAGACCTTTTTTTGAAAATCAATCATTCTAAAGAAACAGGGATATGGGAACAACAACCGAAAATAGTTTTACCTTATAACATTGACAATAAAACAGTAGAACAAATTTTAAAAAAACATTGGCATTTAGCACAAAATGATAAAAGTATTGGTAGTACATTACCCCCAAATCCCCCTGTGATTTACACAAAGGCCCCAAATTTGGGGATCCCTGTAGCTCCAACGGTGAAAAATCCGGGCAACCAAAAAACCTCTCAAACCTGGTTGACAACTAAGGGTTTTGTACGTTCTGGGAGTTGGCCAAATTGTCGTACCACACATGGTCCAAAAAAAACTGTAGAAGTTCGTTCTACGGTTAATTCATTTAGTTGGAAAATCCCAGAATTGATAACTTGTAATACTAAGGGAGTAATTTATGTGTTACAGTGTAATTGTAACAAACAGTACGTGGGACGAACAAAAAGATCCCTCAGAATTAGGATATCTGAACACATATACAATATTAGAAAAGGTTGTCTCAAGCATCCTTTGTCTAGTCATTTCTCAACATGTCATAATAGGGACCCTTCGGGGCTAGTGTTTACAGGAATCCAGCAAATCAAACAAGATTGGCGAGGTGGTTGCCACATGGTGAGAATGTCCAAGGCGGAGAGTCAGAAGATATTTGAATTTGAAAGTTTGGAACCGAGGGGCCTTAATTCAAATTTGGAACTCTTCGGTTTCTTATAGGGCGTGGATTCCGTGCAGAGGCTGGCCCCGTTGCTAACACCCGGGGCTATCCTCTGACCGTTCCCCACGCCCTATGATTATATAAATGAACACAGTATAGAATGTTTGTCCTGCTTTCTCCTCTAGATCAGCATCCAAGTCACATAGAAGAATATATTTTTAATATATTAATATATTTCTATTTTTATTTGTCTTTATTTGTCTTACGTCTATTATCATTGTTTCATCATTTTTAATTATTTATATTTTCATTTATTTTTCCATTTATTTATATCATTATTATACTTTATCTTACTCACTTATTACTTTTAGTATTATGGCAACATTGATGAAAATTTTACTAGTTGATATAAAAACCGTTGCTCCTAACAACCACTGGAACTATCCATGTCTCCATGAAAATGGAGTCCATCCCAGTATTTTTAGATCTTTTAGGGATACATCAGGTGTTAATCATAGGGACTATATATAAAGACCAGAGCTTCAGACTGATTTAGACACCACTGAGGAAGGGGTATTTTAATATTTATAATATTTTATTCCTTTTGACACCCCGAAACGCTTTTGGTTTTTGTTATTTATTTATTTTTTGAGATCTGAAGTTTTTTTTGGATTATTGCCCTGTTCATACTCTGCGTTTTATATTAAATAATTGTTTGGACATTGTCTGGACATTATTTGGACGTTTTTTGATGGAACATTCATTGCTATAGCTGTGACAGAAACAAGGGACTTTTTATCCCCATCTAGCGGCACGGACTACAAGTCCCAGTATAATTTTCTAATTCAGTGTACAAACCTCCGCTAATCTGCATCATTTGCATCATATACACCATTGAAACCACCCTTGGAGTGCCTATGTACTTGACTGAAATCAGCTGACCCATGACATCACACGCCACCGGGGATTACCGAAGAATGCGCTGTGAGCAGCAGCTGCATCGAGGCACGTTACCTCTGCAGCCTGGAGCGTATGGACTGAACCTTCAGACACCGGGACCCCGAATCATAAGGGTGGTGAGTGGCACACAGTGCCGAGAACGTCTTCCTTTTTAGGATTAACAGCGGAGACGACTATATGCCTTATTGTACCAGAAAATATACAGTATAATATTATTGCGGCACAGGAGAAACATTATATGCTTCTTACAGGATTGAAAAACTGTTATAAATTTACCCTTATATAAATTGCCTGTGGAACTGTTACAAGCCATTTGTGGAACTGATACAAAATATCCAGAGATTTGTCACATTATTGTTTTTTATTATAGGACGGATTTTATATCATTTGTGGAAATTCTCTTTTTTGCAGGCTATTTTTTCTTTTAGGATACTCTTCACAGGATATTTTTAGGATATATGTTTAGGATATATTTTATTTTTACAGATGAGATCAATCGCTTACCATTTGTACTGTTTAAATTCAATATTTGTATGATTACATATGGGCAGAAGTTATTAGTGAGCAAATAATCATTTTACTTTAATTACATTACACATCCGTAGGGCCCTGCGGTTTGTGGATTGGTTATATTCATAATAAATCTTTTACAATATTGTCTAGTGAATCCATTCCTCCATCACATACCTGTTTGAACAGGTGGGAGACTGAGGACTGAGTACTTTTTTTTAATAGATTTGCAAATTACTTTTATATAAAAATCTTAATCCTTCCTGTACTTATCAGTTGTTGTATGCTCCACAGGAAGTTATATAGTTCTTTCCAGTCTGACCAAAGTGCTCTCTACTGACTGATCACGACTCAGGACTGATCATGGAATCTATGAGGTTAATGCTGGAGAGATTGGCGTGATCCCGGTCTCGGCAGCTGACAGCCGGGACCTGCTGGCGATCTCCTGCAGCGCATTGAGCTAAGCAGGATATCGCCAGGACGTATGCATATGTTCAGTTGCGCTAACACGTTAGCAACTGGGACGTATGCAAACGTCCTAGGGAAGAAAGGGGTTACGATTTTTAAATAGAAATAATAATAACAAATCTGTTTAACTTTTTGCCACCAGTTGATTTAAAAATTTTATTTTGCCATCAGAGTACCCCTTTAAGAAGACTAGGCTAGCTGAGTGGCAGGCAGTAGAAAGGGCAGGGTTCTATTTACTCCCCTAGCTTTCCCAGTCTCCTGAAGAAATTATCTGTATGGGGAAGTAGCCACATTGAAGAAATGTTTATTTCCTGAAATGGCACCAATAAGTTAATTATTGAAAATGCCTCCAACGAAACGTAAAGTTAAAGCCCAAGTGCAATCAAAGTAAAAAAAAAAACATTAAAGAACAGCATTTTCCTCTCCCACAAGGTTTAGGTAGAAAGCAACATCGGGTACTCCGCTAGTTACATGTAAAATAACTGAATACCTATACATTACATGCTATAATTATAAAAGGCACCCAATTTAGGGTGGGTTCACACTACGATTTGAATGTATGGCTGCCGGATGCGGTTGTGGGGAGTGAAAACCGGGTGCTCCCGTATCCCAGCCGGACCCAGCCTGTATCTAATGCATTTCAACGAGACGACCGAAGTCAACCAGTGACTCCGGTCGGCACATTTTTGCCCCGTATCCAGTTTTCTGACCGGACGTAAAACCGTGGCATACCATACAACATATGTGGTACCTGTTACAAGAAACTTGCAAAATACATATGCTGCCAAAATGTAGACAGAGCTGATAATTTCAGATACACAAACAATGCAGTACCGTGGTGTTGCCTTCTGAACAGCTTGTCTTTTATCATCCAGAATACAGTTTGTAAGTTTTACAGCAGCACTCATGGACCCATCAGAGGACATCTTGATAGTTGTTGAAATCAGACCCAGCTTGAACTCTGCAAGTTTTAAACTAATATCTCTTACACTGATTGTTTTCTGTCAAAAGAGGAATAAACTAGTTATACAACTGTCGTAAGTGCAGATCAAGAAAGGCTACATTTAGGTTTCCCATTCCAATGGTTATTACCAGAGGGGAGCTTGGGCCGGAGCTATACAAGTTTAAAGTAAGCGAGTCAAACTGGAAATCCAACTTCAACGTGGTCTTCACTTTAATAGTTGTGTATGTCTCAACTACAGCTGCGGTCACCACTGTTGTGCCTAACAAAAAAAAAAATCAAGATTAAAATAAGGAGACTTTTTTTGTACTTCATTGGGGACACCTTACTGATGGGTCTTGCCAATAGGAGGCGTTGACACTAGGAAAAAAAAGTAATCTGCTCCCTGGCAGGATATACCCGCCCACTGGAAGTGAAGTAAGCAGTTTTGTCACAAAGCAGTAGGAGAAGCCAACAAAGAACATGTCCGAAAGACCCTAGAAAGAATCCCAGATAAAAAAAAAAAAACGGAAAAGATAAGCCTGACAAAAAATGAAGAAATGGGTGGGAACGGTGTCCCCCAATGAAGGCTACGAGAATGAGATTTACGGTACAAAAAAAATCTCCTTTTCTCTGTCGCTCTTCATTGGGGGATACCTTACTGATGGGACGTACCAAAGCAGTCCCCTAGGGTGGGAAAGACAACCACCAGGGAAAGGAAAACAGTCCAGAGACCGAAACCGCTCGACCGTAAGGCCCGCGGACAAGATCCCGGGCCAGAGACAACAGAGGCCAAGAAACTGAGCTCCCAGAAGAACCCCCGTCCATGGAAATGGACTAGGACGCCAAAAGGAAGAGACCATCCTATGTAGATACTCTAAACCTTCGGTCCAAATAGAGAAAAGAAAAGGGGACTAGGAAGCCAGATCGGACTAACCAGACAGAGGGCTAGTCCGGCACTAAGGAACACGGTCGGCCGCGTGGGACCGGAGATGCGCTGCCTGCAACTGTAGGTCTCCGGTCAGCCTATAAAGAACTCGGCCAGAACACTGTGTGCGCGCAATGAGGCCGCTGTCGGCCGCGTGGGACCGGAGACCCGCTGTTGCAGCTGTAGGTCTCCAGTCATTCTAATAAAGGATGCGGCCAGTACACTGCACCTGGCCGCAATAAGTAGTAAGTGGGTGTATTGCACCCCCACTGGGGAAGTGGACGGCTGCGTGGCACCAGAGCAGCAATGAGTCTCCGGCCGAATGAGAATGAGTGTGCCTGGCCGCAATACATGTGGACATGTTGGGCCCAAAGAGAGGGGAGGGCAGGCCCTCCGGACTACAGATGAGCAAGGGAGAAGGAGAAGGGAGGTTGTAGTACATACTCACCCATGGCTCCATCTTCTCATACTCACCCTGAAGTCTTCAGCCAGTATTAGGCCACGGTGCATCAAGCCGGGCTGCCCTAGCGAGGCGAGCAGAGGCAAGTGGGGGACCCAGACCCAGGGTACTACCGCCAGGCCATTGGCGATAAGGGGTTGACGGCCCATACTCTTATGCACTGTGACCCTTTGTAGCATGTGGTTGATCAGGTAGCGCCATGCTCTTGTTGCCCAACCTAGAAAAATGACCTAGGAAAAAGAATCTAACTGGACATACTTAACAAGAAAATAATAAAATAAATGAACAGGTCTGGGGAGCTCCAGACCTGTGTCTTGCCTCCTACTGACACTCGCTAAAACTGGTTACCTCACTTCCAGTGGGTGGGTATATTCTGCCAGGGAGGAGCTGACTTTTTTTCCTAGTGTCAGCGCCTCCTAGTGGAAAGAGAATATACCCATCAGTAAGGTGTCTCCCAATGAAGAGCGACAGAGAAATAGTCATTTAGACTTCTGAGTAGTGTCTCTTGAGTTTAGTATGCTATAATCCACACACTGCAATAGTCAGAGTATTCAGCTGTTTATAAACTAAAACATAGAAACTCTCCCATTATAAGTCTTGAAGGTTTTCATTTGAAGTTACCTGAGGTGATGTGAGATGGGCTATTAGTACCGCTGCTTGAAGTTTCACTTTTATTTTTCTCAGGATCAGACTTATCTGAGGTTTCTCCTAGGTTTTCATTCAATGTCCTGAGAATGATCGTCAAGTCCTCCTGCCCTAGAATAAGCTATAACAGAACACAGAACAATTGTCATAATTCTTATTGAAGTATGGTTTGTACATCAGTTAGGGCTCAATCACCATTTAGCTGTGTCATCACATGGATTATAAAGCATTTCACAGTGCCAAAACATATCATTACACTGCCTGCATAATATCTCACATTTAAGGTCCTCAAAAGTTAAAGGGGTATTCCAGGAAAAAACTTTTTTTTTTATATCAACTGGCTCCAGAAAGTTAAACAGATTTGTAAATTACTTCTATAAAACAAAATCTTAATCCTTTCAATAATTATCAGCTTCTGAAGTTGAGTTGTTGTTTTCTGTCTGAGTAGAAGAGGTTTGCTATGGGGATCTGCTTCTAAACTGGGCGGTCCCCAGAGACAGGTGTCATCAGAGAGCACTTAGACAGAAGAAGAACAACTCAACTTCATCAGCTCATAAGAACTGAAAGGATTAAGATTTTTTAATAGAAGTAATTTACAAATCTGTTAAACTTTCTGGAGCCAGTTGATATATAAAAGTTTTTTCCTGGATAACCCCTTTAAACACTCTTAGTAACTATTCTCCACTCTGGGGGCGATGAACAGAGAACCTACTCTATTATCCCCTTAAAGACAATGGACGTAAATGTACGTCCTGATGTGTTGGTACTTAATGCACCAGGATGAACATTTAGGTCCTGTACATGATGCGAGCATTATGCACGGAAGGTCCCGGCTGCTATCAGCAGCCAGGGACCTGCCAGTAATGGTGGACATCAGCGATTGCGATTATGTCTGCCATTAACCCCTTGGATGCCGTGATCAATACAGATCACAGCATCTGCGGCAATGTGGGTGTTTAAACGAATGATCAGATCGCTCGCGGGGATCCAATCATCCAATATGGCGGCTGGAGGTCCCCTCACCTGCCCTGCCCGTCATCCCGGCATCATCTTCTCTAGTCTAAAATCGAGCAGACCAGAGAAGAAAATCGCCGATAATACTGATCAGTGCTATGCCTTTGCTTAGTACTGTTCAGTATATGCAATCTAAAAATTGCTATAAATAGTCCCCTATGGGGGCTATAAAAGTGTAAAAAATAAAATAAAAATACTAAAAAATGAGTGAAAAGGCCCCTCGCAATAAAAATATAAATGGCTTCTTCATATAAAATATAAAGTGTCATTTTCTCTGTTTTGACACCAACAGCTACATGACACTGTTGGATCATGGCCTGGCGCTAACATATTCCCTTTAACAAAATGAAAAATTTTGACTTAATTTTGCTGCCATCGAAACCTACATTCATTGGCTTTAGATGTCCAATGATCTTAATATCTGGAATATCACTGTACCAGGCAGCTGACAAATTACGCTCAATTGTGATGTCCAGATTTAACGGTTGGAGCAGTTCTATCTCTGATCTCAAAGATCCATTTTCAAACAGGGTTCTGTGAAAGAATAAACAGAAAAGAATAAGGTGTCATTTTTATTGGCAAAACTATTTCATTTCAGCGTTACAGCTCTACAAAGAGCTTTACAAATATATTTGTGTATGAGTTTTTATTTAAACAATTTATACAGTTACATACTGAAGTGTAATATAAGGTACATACTGAAGTGTGATAGTTACAAAAGAAGAGTGGAAAAAAAAATATTATTTAGCTATAAACCTGTATAACTTGAGATCACTCAGCTTCACCATTATACAGTCAACCACAGGTGGTAGACTACTGCGGATTCTTGGTGTTACAATAGAAAAATTGTTCTTTATGTTGATGAGACCTAAATCTGCAACCAGTACATTTGTTGATGTAGAGGACTGAGGCACAATCACAACAGGGGCTTTAATGTTAATGTCCAAAGATAGTCGGAAACTGTGCTGGGCCAGCTCTTTCACACCACTGGCAGCCTTTTCTGCAGCATGTACTGTGGCTTCCGTTAACGCTTCCTTAGCTGTCTGGAAATTATTTATGAAAGCCTAAAAAAATTACAAAGAAATGGCTATTGCAAAACCACTGTACAATCACTTATGTAGAATAATTCAATATAAAAAGCAAATGACTTACCAGAAGAGCTGAAATAAATTTGTTGACAAAGATGACCTGTATGCATCCCACTGTCAGTGTGATCGTGCTATCCACTATGTTCATATCATTGTAAGCAGCTCCTTCAGTAGCACCAACATAAGAGACCATTTTAAAACTGAAGACTTCTTTTCCAGTAATGTAAACCGCCTAAGAAAGAAGAAAGGAACTATAGAGTGCTAAAACTATAAATAATCATACATATACACAGATCTTCTCGCAACAGTAAAACCACCTTCCTAATATTGTGTATGTCCCCCTTGTGGTGTCAAAACAGCTCTGACACATAAAACATAGACCTCACAAGTCTCAAGGTGTCCTTTTCTATCTGGCATGAACATGGTCAGCAGATCCTTTAAGCCCTTAATGACCCGGGGTTTTTCCGTTTTTTGCAGTTTCGTTTTTTCCTCCTTACCTTTAAAAAATCATAACTCTTTCAATTTTGCACCTAAAAACCCAAATGATGGCTTATTTTTTGCACCACATATTCTACTTTGTAATAACATCACTCATTTTACCCATAAATCTACGGTGAAACGGAAAAAAAATAATTGTGAGACAAAATTGAAAAAAAAAAAGCCATTTTGTAACTTTTAGGGGCTTCCGTTTCTACGCAGTACATTTTTCGGTAAAAATGACAATTTCCCTTTATTCTCTAGATCCATACGATTAAAATGATACCCTACTTATATAGGTTAGATTTTGTCGTACTTCTGTAAAAAATCATAACTACATGCAGGAAAATTTATACGTTTAAAACTGTCATCTTCTGACCCCTATAACTTTTTATTTTTCCGCATATGGGGCGGTAGGAGAGCTCATTTTTTGCCCCATGATCTGATGTTTTTTTGGTACCATTTTTGTATTGATTGGACTTTTTGATCGCTTTTTATTCATTTTTTCATGATATAAAAAGTGACCAAAAATACACTATTTTGGACTTTGGAATTTTTTTGCGCGTACGCCATTGACCGTGCGGTTTGAATAATGATATATTCTTATAATTCGGACATTTCTGCACACGGCGATACCACATGTTTATTTTTATTAACACAGTTTTTTTTTTTTAATGGGAAAAGGGGGGTGATTAAAACTTTTATTAGGGAAGGGGTTAAATGATTTTTTGCAGTGTTACAGCTCTCATAGGGGGCTATAACACTGCACTCACTGATCTTTTACATTGTTCAATGGTTTCTCATAGGAAACCATTGATCAATGATTCTGCCGCTTGACTGCTCATGCCTGGATCTCAGGCACTGAGCAGTCATTCGGCGATCGGACACCAGGAGGCAAGGTAGGAGACCCTCCTCGTGTCTTACAACTGTTCAGGATGCCGCGATTTCGCTGCGTCGATCACAAACAGCCCCATGAGCTAACCGGCAACGATTTACTTTCACTTTAGAGGCGGCGTTCAACTTTGAACGCCACGTCTAAAGGGTTAATAGCGTGCGGCACCGCGATCAGTGCCGCGCGCCATTAGCCACGGGTCCGACCCACTATGACGCCATGGCCACACGCAATTAAGACGGGAGCGGACTCAGGACATACCTGTACGTCCTGGGTCCTTAACAGATTAAAGGGGTACTCCCGTGGAAATTTTTTTTTTTTTTTTTTTTTTAAATCAACTGGTGCCAGAAAGTTAAACAGATTTGTAAATTTCTTCTATTAAAAAATCTTAATCCTTCCAATACATTTTAGGGGCTGTATACTACAGAGGAAATGCTTTTCTTTTTGGAATTCTCTGATGTCATGACCACAGTGCTCTCTGCTGACCTCTGCTGTCCATTTTAGGAACTCTCCAGAGCAGCATGTGTTTGCTATGGGGATTTTCTCCTGCTGTGGAGAGCAGGTCAGCAGAGAGCACTGTGGTCATGACATCAGAGAAATCCAAAAAGAAAATAATTTCTTCTGTAGCATATAGCCCCTAAAAAGAACTGGAAGGATTAAAAAATTTTTAATAGAAGTAATTTACAAATTTGTTTAACTTTCTGACACCAGTTGATAAAAAAAAAAAAAGTTTTCCATGGGAGTACCCCTTTAAGGCCTGTAATTTGCAAAGTGGAGCCTCTAAGGAACAGATTTCTTCAAGCACAGATGCTTGATCTAACAATTTAACACCTAGATCTTCCTTTCATGTCCCTCAAACCATTACGGAATCATTTATGCATTGAGTTAAAGGGGTACCCCACTGAAGAAAAAAATTTAACCAACTGGTGCCAGAAAGTTAAACAGATTTGTAAATTATTTCTATAAAAAAATCTTAATCCTTCCAGCACTTATCAGCTACAGTTATGATCCACAGGAAATTATTTACTTTTTGAATTTCCTTGCTGCATAACCACAGTGCTCTCTGCTACAATGCCCAAGCATTGTAGGTACTGACCACAGCAGAGGTTTTCTATGGGTATTTGCTCCTACTCTGGACAGTTCCTAAAATGGGCAGAGGTGTCAGCAGAGAGCACTGTGGTCAGGCAGAAAGGAAATAAAAAAAAAAAAAAAAAAAAAAAAAAAAGGACTTCCTGTGGATAATACAGCAGCTGATATGTACTGGAAGGATTAAGATTTTTAATAGAAGTAATTTACAAATCTGTTTAGCTTTCTGGCACCAGTTGATTTAAAAAAAAAAAAAAAAAAAAAAAGGGTTTTCCATTGGAGTACCCCTTTAACCTACTACTCTAGCCATCAAAATCGGGCCCTAATCAAAGTAATTCAAAATCTTACAATTGAAAGTAAACATACATCTTTGTAGAAGCTACTAACAAACAGCGCAATTTTGTACAATGAATTAACAGGTACATATATCTTACACACAAAGTAAAATAATAAAACAAAACAAACATTTGTGTAATAAATCAAGGCCACACAAATGCCAAATAATAACCCCACAGACAAATGAAGTATCAAAAAAAATATAATAAAGGGGTGTCGTTAAAAACTACAACTTTATTCAAAATAATCAGTAAAATGCACCAGATGAAAAAATTGTACAATTACCCAAAAAGAAGTGGACACAAGAAATCAGTCTCTCATGTCCCTTATCTACAGGGATATACAAAGAGGGAAAACATAAAAGACACTACTTTACTGTTTAGGTGATATTTAGAGATGAGCGAACTTACAGTAAATTTGATTCGTCACAAACTTCTCGGCTCGGCAGTTGATGACTTTTCCTGCATAAATTAGTTCAGCCTTCAGGTGCTCCGGTGGGCTGGAAAAGGTGGATACAGTCCTAGGAGACTCTTCCCTAGGAATTTATCCACCTTTTCCAGCCCACCGGAGCACCTGAAGGCTGAACTAATTTACGCAGGATAAGTCATCAACTGCCAAGCCGAGAAGTTCGTGACGAATCGAATTTACTGTAAGTTCGCTCATCTCTAGTGATATTACACAAACAGTATCACTGCAAGTAAACAGTACACATATAATCTGGAAAGCAAATTTATAATAGAGTGTACAAAATACACGCGTTTCCAAAGCGTTTCTGTCCGCATGCACACATTTCTCCAAACATGGGGACGTCTTCAGGGGGCGAACCACATTTAATGGCAAATTTTTGCCATACATAAAGATGTAGTGCCACCAATTCTTTAAAGACATTTACTTATAGGATGAGAATTTTTATGTATAAATATACACCATGCCCAAATGTGTCATGTAGCCAGGGAATCATCCAGTAAGGGTCCAGCAGTTGCATCCAGATATTATAACAGATCCCGCAGGCTGCATGATGACTCCAAGACACTGACGCTGAGTGGAGTGACCGACAAAGTCCTGCAGTGGCAGGATACCGGGTGCGTATCCACACGTTTAATGCAGCTCATGGTGAAGCCTGCGTCTTTGGAATATCCCTGTAGATTAGGGACCTGAGGGACTGATTTCTTGTCTCATCTTCTTTTTGGGTAATTGTACAATTTTTTTTATCTGGTGGCTTTTAAAGTAAAATAATACCCAGTTTAATCACCAAGCTAAAATTCTTCTCTGGCATAAGTAAATATATTGTTTTGCACAATCTAAATATATATATATTACTAGCTGAGTACCCGGCGTTGCCCGGTTTTTTCTTCCTAATCCTTGTTGGGGAGGAAAATAAACAAAAGAGGAAGATTTTGACTTCATATCCCGACCACCTATCCCGTCATCCTATCCCGTCATCCTATCCCGTCCTCCTATCTCGACCTCCTTTCCCGTCCTCATATCACAACCTTCTATCCCGTCCTCCTATCCCGTCCTCCTATCTCAACCCCCTATACTGTCCTCTTATCTCGACCTCCTATACCGTCCTCCTATCCCGGTCCTCCTATCCCGTCCTCCAATCTCGACCTCCTATCCCGTCCTCCTATCTCGACCTCCTATCCCGTCCTCCTATCTCGACCTTCTATCCCATCCTCCTATCTCGACCTCCTAACCCATCCTCCTATCTCAACCTCCCATCCCGTCCTCATATCCCGACCTGTAATATGTGTACCAGGTATTGAAATATCGCCATGCAGAAGTTATGTGAGAACATACATTTCCCATTGATTTGCATGTGACTTTAAACAAAAACCCTGACCCTCACAAATGAGGGTAGTTAAGGGTTAAATTAACTATCCTATATTTTAAGTGGACATATAAGTAACATGTGACCAAGTATTATCGAAATATCTCCAGCGGTTTGGAAGTTATGCAGTAACATATATTTTCCATAGATTTGTATAGGACTTTAAACATAAACCTCGCCCCTGGCAAATGGGGGGTGAGTAAGGGTTAAATCACCTATCCTATGTTTGTTGCTGACATATAAGTAACATGTGCCGTTTGGAAGTTTTTGTGGAACATACATACACACACGTTGAGTTATATATATATATATATATATATATATATATATATATATATACTAGCTGAGTACCCGGCGTTGCCCGGTTTTCCTTCCTAATCCTTTTGGGGGAGGAAAATAAACAAAGGAGGAAGCTTTTGACTTCATATGAAGTCCTCATATATTGTTGTCATATCCCGACCCCACATCCCGACCTCCTATCTCGACCTCCTGTCCCGACCTCCTATCCCCGTCCTCCTATCCCGACCTCCTATCCCGTCCTCCTATCCCGTCCTCCTATCCCGTCCTCCTATCTCGTCCTCCTATCCCGACCTCCTATCCCGACCTCCTATCCCGACCTTCTATCCCGACCTCCTATCCCGACCTCATATCTTGACCTCCCATCCCGACCTCCCATCCTGACTCGTAATATGTGTACCAGGTAATGAAATTGCTCCAGCCTAACGGAAATTAGATGGGAACATACACTTCCCATTGATTTGCATGGGACTTTAACCCCTTCAGGACGGAGCCCATTTTGGCCTTAAGGACCGGAGCGTTTTTTGCACATCTGACCACTGTCACTTTAAACATTAATAACTCTGGAATGCTTTTAGTTATCATTCTGATTCCGAGATTGTTTTTTCGTGACATATTCTACGTTAACATAGTGGTAAATTTTTATCGATACTTGCATCCTTTTTTGGTGAAAAATCCGTAAATTTGATGAAAAATTTGAAAATTTAGCATTTTTCTAACTTTGAAGCTTTCTGCTTGTAAGGAAAATGGATATTACGAATACATTTTTTTTTGGTTCACATATACAATATGTCTACTTTATATTTGCATCATAAAATTGATGAGTTTTTACTTTTGGAAGACACCAGAGGGCTTCAACGGTCAGCAGCAATTTTCCGATTTTTCACAAAATTTTCAAACTCAGTATTTTTCAGGGACCAGTTCAGGTTTGAAGTGGATTTTAAGGGTCTTCATATTAGAAATACCCCATAAATGACCCCATTATAAAAACTACACCCCCCAAAGTATTCAAAATGACATTCAGTCAGCGTTTTAACCCTTTAGGTGTTTCACACGAATAGCAGCAAAGTGAAGGAGAAAATTCACAATCTTCATTTTTTACACTCGCATGTTCTTGTAGACCCAATTTTTGAATTTTTACAAGGGGTAAAAGGACAAAATTTTTACTTGTATTTGTAGCCCAATTTCTCTCGAGTAAGCACATACCTCATATGTCTATGTAAAGTGTTCGGCGGGCGCAGTAGAGGGCTCAGAAGGGAAGGAGCGACAAGGGGATTTTGGAGAGTACGTTTTTCTGAAATGGTTTTTGGGGGGCATGTTACCTTTAGGAAGCCCTTATGGTGCCAGAACAGCAAAAAAACCCCACATGGCATACCATTTTGGAAACTAGACCCCTCGGGGAATGTAACATGGGATAAAGTGAACCTTAATACCCCACAGGTGTTTCACGACTTTTGCAAATGTAAAAAATAAATAAAAATTTTTGCCTAAAATGCTTGTTTTCCCAAAAAAAAATTATTTTTAAAAAGGGTAATAGCAGAAAATACCCCTAAAAATTTGAAGCCCAATTTCTCCCGATTCAGAAAACACCCCATATGGGGGTGAAAAGTGCTCTGCTGGCGCACTACAGGTCTCAGAAGAGAAGGAGTCACATTTGGCTTTTTGAACGCAAATTTTGCTCTGGGGGCATGCCGCATTTAGGAAGCCCCTATGGTGCCAGGATAGCAAAAAAAAACCACATGGCATACCATTTTGGAAACTAGACCCCTCGGGGAACGTAACAAGGGGTTAAGTGAACCTTTATACCCCACAGGTGTTTCACGACTTTTGCATATGTAAAAAAAATATTTTTTTTTTACCTAAAATGCTTGTTTTCCCAAAAATTTTACATTTTTAAAAAGGGTAAAAGCAGAAAATACCCCCCAAAATTTGTAACACAATTTCTCCCGAGTACGGCGATACCCCATATGTGACCCTAAACTGTTGCCTTGAAATACGACAGGGCTCCAAAGTGAGAGCGCCATGCGCATTTGAGGCCTAAATTAGGGATTGCATAGGGGTGGACATAGGGGTATTCTACGCCAGTGATTCCCAAACAGGGTGCCTCCAGCTGTTGCAAAACTCCCAGCATGCCTGGACAGTCAACGGCTGTCCGACAATACTGGGAGTTGTTTTGCAACAGCTGGAGGCTTCGTTCTGGAAACAGTGGTGTACCAGACGTTTTTCATTTTTATTGGGGAGGGGAGGGGGGCTGTGTAGGGGTATGTGTATATGTAGTGTTTTTTACTTTTTATTTTATTTTTTGTGTTAGTGTAGTGTAGTGTTTTTAGGGTACAGTCGCACGGGCGGGGGTTCACAGTAGTTTCTCGCTGGCAATTTGAGCTGCAGCAGAAAGTTTGCGGCAGCTCAAATTTGCAGCCGGATACTTACTGTAATCCTCCGCCCATGTGAGTGTACCCTGTACGGTCACATTGGGGGGGGACATCCAGCTGTTGCATAACTACAACTCCCAGCATGCCCGTTGGCTGTCGGTGACTGCTGAGAGTTGCAGTTTTGCAACAACTGTAGGCACACTGGTTATGTATCACGGAGTTTGTGACCTAACTCAGTGTTTCACAACCAGTGTGCCTCCAGCTGTTGCAAAACTACAACTCCCAGCATGTACGGTGCATGGTGTACGGTGACTGCTGAGAGTTGTAGTTTGCAACAGCTGGAGGCACACCGGTCGTGAAACACTGAGTTAGGTAAAAAAAACTCTGAGTTTCACAACCAGTGTGCCTTCAGCTGTTGCAAAACTACAACTCTCAGCAGTCACCGACAGCCAACGGGCATGCTGGGAGTTGTAGTTATGCAACCAGCAGATGCACCACTACAACTCCCAGCATGCACTTTAGCTGTTTGTGCAAGCTGGGAGTTGTAGTTATACAACAGCTGAAGGTACACTTTTCCATAGAAAGAATGTGCCTCCAGCTGTTGCAAAACCATAAGTCCCAGCATGCCCATAAGGGAATGCTGGGAGTTGTGGTGGTCTGCCTCCTGCTGTTGCATAACTACAGCTCCCAGCATGCCCTTTTTGCATGCTGGGAGCTGTTGCTAAGCAACAGCAGGAGGCTGTCACTCACCTCCAACGATCCAGACGCTGCAGGTCAGTCCCGCCGCCGCAGCTGCTCCTGGGGCCCCGATCCCAACAGGGGCGCCGGGGATCGGGGTCCCCAGCACCGGGGGTCGTCTTCCCGCACCCGCTCACGTCCTCCGGAAGAGGGGCGGAGCGGGTGCGGGAGTGACACCCGCAGCAGGCGCCCTGATTGGTCGGCCGGTAATCCGGCCGACGAATCAGGGCGATCGTGAGGTGGCACCAGTGCCACCTCACCCCTGCAGGCTCTGGCTGTTCGGGGCCGTCAGAGACGGCCCCGAACAGCCAGTAATTCCGGGTCACCGGGTCACCGGAGACCCGATTGACCCGGAATCGCCGCAGATCGCTGGACTGAATTGTCCAGCGATCTGCGGCGATCGCCGACATGGGGGGGCATAATGACCCCCCTGGGCGATATGCCGGGATGCCTGCTGAACGATTTCAGCAGGCATCCGGCTCCGGTCCCCAACCGGCTAGCGGTGGGGGCCGGAATTCCCACGGGCGTATGGATACGCCCTCGGTCCTTAAGGACTCGGGATTCAGGGCGTATCCATACGCCCTATGTCCTGAAGAGGTTAAAAAAAAAAAAAAAAAAACCTGACCCTCACAAATGGGGGTAGATAAAGGTTAAATTAACTATCCTATATTTTAAGTGGACATATAAGTAACGTGACCAAGTATTATTGAAATATCTCCAGCCGTTTGGAAGTTATGCAGTAACATATATTTCCCATTGACTTGCATGGGACTTTAAACATAAACCCCGCCCCTGGCAAATGGGGATGAGTAAGGGTTACATTACCTATCCTATGTTTGTTGTTGACATATAAGTAACATGTGTGCCAAGTTTCATGTTAATATCTTTAGCCGTTTGAAAGTTTTTGTGGAACATATATACATACATACATATATACATACACACGTTGAGTTATATATATCTATATATATAAATATACATATATATATATATATATATATATATATATATATATATATATATATATATATATATATATATACATACATACACACACACATTCATTCATGGCCGTAAAAATTGGCACCCCTCAAATTTTTCAAGAAAATTAGGTATTTCTCACAGGAAAGGATTGCAGTAACACATGTTTTGCTATACACATGTTTATTCCCTTTGTGTGTATTGGAACTAAACCAAAAAAGGGAGGAAAAAAAGCAAATTGGACATAATGTCGCACCAAACTCCAAAAATGGACTGGACAAAATTATTGGCACCTTTTCAAAATTGTGGAAAATTAAGATTGTTTCAAGCATCTGATGCTCCTTTAAACTCACCTGGGGCAAGTAATATGTGGGCAATATAAAAATCACACTTGAAAGCAGATAAAAAAAGGAGAGAAGTCCACTTAGTCTTTGCATTGTGTGTCTGTGTGTGCCACACTAAGCATGGACAACAGAAAGAGGAGAAGAGAACTGTCTGAGGACTTGAGAACCAAAATTGTGGAAAAATATCAACAATCTGAAGGTTACAAGTCCATCCCCAGAGATCTAGATTTGCTTTTGTCCACAGTGCGCAACATTATCAAGAAGTTTGCAACCCATGGCACTGTAGCTAATCTCCCTGGGCGTGGACGGAAGAGAAAAATTGATGAAAGGTGTCAACGCAGGATAGTCTGGATGGTGGATAAGCAGCCCCAAGTAAGTTCCAAAGATATTCAAGCTGTCCTGCAGGTTCAGGGAGCATCAGTGTCAGCGCGAACTATACATCGACATTTAAATGAAATGAAACGCCCACGACAAGGAAATAATTCTACCACTGTACAAATCAATAGTCAGACTTCACATAGAATACTCTGTACAGTACTGGGCCCAGTGTACAAGAAAGATATAGTGGAGCTGGAGAGGGTTCAAAGATGGGCAACCAGGGTAATACGGGGAATGGGAGGACTACAGTACCCAGAAAGATTATCAGAATTAGGGTTATTTAGTTTAGAAAAAAGAAGGCTTAGGGGAGACCTAATAACTATGTATAAACATATCAGGGGACAGTACAGAGATCTCTCCCATGATACATAAAAAAGCACCCAGAAATGGATGGCAACAAAGCGCTGGAGAGTTCTGAAGTGGCCAGCAATGAGTCCAGATCTAAATCCTATTGAACACCTGTGGAGAGATCTTAAAATTGCTGTTGGGAAAAGGCGCCCTTCCAATAAGAGAGACCTGGACCAGTTTGCAAAGGAAGAGTGGTCCAACATTCCGGCTGAGAGGTGTAAGAAGCTTATTGATGGTTTTAGGAAGCGACTGATTTCAGTTATGTTTTCCAAAGGGTGTGCAACTAAATATTAAGTTAAGGGTGCCAATAATTTTGTCCAGCCCATTTTTGGAGTTTGGAGTGACATTATGTCCAATTTGCTTTTTTACCTCCCTTTTATTTGTTTAGTTCCAATACACACAAAGGGAATAAACATGTGTATAGCAAAACACGTGTTACTGCAATCCTTTTCTGTGAGAAATATATGACACAATAAGGCATGGGAAGCAAAATGAAAAGAAAGAAGGAGGAAAGTCTTCTTCCTGCCTTCTATTTGATTCCCATATTCACAGGAAATGGTCGCTATCACAATCATTTAAACTCTCGCCTCATCCCAGAGTGACCAGACAGATTCA
This sequence comes from Hyla sarda, assembly GCF_029499605.1. Taxonomy (NCBI): domain Eukaryota; kingdom Metazoa; phylum Chordata; class Amphibia; order Anura; family Hylidae; genus Hyla; species Hyla sarda. Next base: position 372,636,051 of record NC_079189.1, on the reverse strand, counting down.
AACACATACACTGTTATTTAATAATGCTGTACGTTATTCCATATTTTTCTTGTCTTTGATGCATGAATAAAGTTCCAAGGAACTAAGGGCTCGTTCACACGGCCATCTGCCCCCATTAACAAATGCCTGTTATCAATCCGTTCAATAATTTTTCAAACGGGTTGCAAACGGCTGTAAAAGAATCCTATTAATGTCAATGGGATTTTTTTTACAGTCCTTTATCACCCGTTTGCTTACTGTTGTGTTTTTTTTTTTTTATGGGGGAAAAGAAGGTGCATGCAGTATTTTTTCTCACGTCAAAAATAACGGTATAGAGACGGATATTATAAATTTAACATTGAAGTCTATGACAAACGGATGAGCCTATAATGTCATCCGTTTGCACCCGGTTTATGAACTGTTTTTACTTCTGAGCATGAAGACTCCTGCAGTGATGAGGTACTACTACTACTCCCATCATGGAACAGACTTGTTTCCATGATGGCAGTAGTAGTTCCCCCAGCTGTGGGAGTCTGTCGGGGAAGCTACATTAGTGTTTGTACTACTACCCCCATCATGGAACAGAGTCTGTTCCATGTTGGGGGTATTTATACGAGCATATAGAAAGTGGTTTCTCTGAACGAAGGCACTTCTCCCAGTAGATGTGTGGTTAATATTTTATTGCAACCGAACTGGGATCTTAAATCGGGCTGATGATGCCTGATGAAGATCCCAGTTCGGGATAGAAACGTGTTGCAATATAATAAAAAAATTAACCACACATCTACTGGGAGAAGCACCTTCATTCAGAGGAACCACTTTCTACATGCTCATATCATTTCCCTACTGGATTGACTGACGTCACCCCCGGGAGATCCTCATGGCAGCCTTTCCGTATCTTTTCTCTCCAGATGCTACTGAAGGTGTTGTGCCCTGAGCGCAACATCTAGGGGTAAGGAACCTATAGTTTTTTACTCTATTTTAACCTCATAATGGTCCTCACTAGGGGCGCACCCATGTTGATTTTTCTTACTCCATTTATATGTTGGGGATAGTAATACAGGGGCTGAGGGATTGATCACACTGGGTATCACTTCTGAGACCCCATGCGAACTGAAGTTATTAAACAGGGGAGCAGGCGTACAGTGTACATAATGGTGTGCATGATAACCATATAATCATAATTCCCCCGACTTTTGTATAATGCTTTTATTCCCTCCATGTTTATATTGTATTATAAATAATCCCCCTGCTGCCCAGTCATCTTCTTGCACTATCACAGCGCACAGCTGGGATATGTCAGTCCATTCCCCGCTGCTCATCTCAGTACCTGACAAAGATGAGCAGCCAGGAATGGAGGGACCTGTCCCCCCTGTGCGCTGCTTCATTTAATCACCGCCGCCACTGCCGGTTCCCGACATTTCAGTCTACTCCCCACTGCTCATCCTCATACCCGACGTCCCTAAATTCCCAGCTGTTCATCTCTGTCAGGTGTGGAGATGAGGAGGAAATGTGTGTGATGTGATAGAGCTAGAAGATGACCGGGCAGCAGGGGAATCATTTATAATACAATATATACATGGGGGAATGAAAGGATTATACAAAAGTAGAGGGGAATATGATTATATGGTCATTTTGCACACTAGAGGTTTAAAAACCCCGCCGGGAGCCCTAAATGGCCCCTCGGTGGCGGCAATTCAGGGCTTCTGGCGGGGAATTTAAAAATGAAAGTAAAAGTATACTGTACATCGCAGGGGAGGGGAGCAGAGCATGCCGCCTGCTCCCCTGTTTAATAACTTCTGATCGCATGGGGTCTCAGAAGTGAGACCCAATGCGATCAATCCCTCAGCCCCTGTACTGCTACCTCCAACATGGAACAGACTATATTCCATGATGGGGGTAGTAGTACAAACACTAATGTACAACCCCAGCCGGTTCCATGATGGGAGTAGTAGTAGCCCCGGCTGTGGGAGTCTGTAGGCTGCTGACTTTTTATAAGGATGAAAAACGGATGAAAAATGGATGCAAAAGGATGCCACTAAAGGGCCGTTTAGGAGGCAGTGATGGAACAAAAAGCAGGACGGAAGACAACGGCCGTGTGAACCTAGCCTAAGTGGCATTTGCAGTTTCCTATTTATGGCAACTAAGAATCTAGCTGCAGTGAAAAATCTAGCTGCAGTAGAAAATTTGCAGCAATAATCTGAATATCTTACTTCCTTTTATAGACTGAAGATACAAAAAATAGATAGAAAAGTGGATTTAGTGACTCATCTTCCTTTCCCTTCTGTGCTAGTCGTCTACACTGGATACTGGTAAGAAATCCTAACAGTCCCCCACAAAGCTTTCCACAGTGCTGCACCTCCCCACATCTCCTTCCTTATCAACATCTACCATCCTACACGTGCTCTCTGCTGTTATTGATCTAAAATTAACATCTTTATTAACTGAACCTCTCACTCCAAGACTTAGCCTGTGCCTCACCATTTCTCTGGAATACTATACCCTGAACCCTCAGACTTATACACAAGATTCAAAGTTTTGATTGTGCCATCTAGGCCTATAGCATTCCCTAATTGGTCTCCACTATTATCCCTCTGGCCAACTTCCACTATCATTCAGCAGATTCTCCCAACCCCCTACGCACTTTAGACATTCAGATATTGGTTGGTGACTTGTTCACCCACCTTATTATTTAATCTACCCCATTTATAAAACATGGTTGGACCATTGTATCAATAAAGCATTTTTGCCTTTTGTCTCGAGCACTCTCTATTTCTGTTTAAATATTTAGTGTGCAATACTGTAATGTCTTTATTTGTACCCGCAAAACTGTAAAGTTCTGTGGAATCTGTTGGTGCTATTTAACTAAATATTAACAAGCCCTGTTAAATCCTCTATAACATAGGTGGAGATTTATCAAAACCTGTCCAGAGGAAAAGTTGCTGAGTTGCCCATAGCAACCAATCAAATTGCTGCTTTTATTTTTCAGAGGCTTTTTCAAAAATGAAAGAAGCGATCTGATTGGTTGCTATGAGCAACTCAGCAACTTACCTCTAAACAGGTTTTTGATAAATCTCCCCCAATATGCACCCAGATAGAAAATCCTCTCACAGGCTACTTTGGGGTAATGTAACTTTTGGTGGAAGATCCCTGACTGCTAGACATGCCCAGCCTGGCTAGACCAGATTTTCCCAATCAGTGTGCATCCAGCTGTTGCAAAACTACAACTCTCAGCATGCTTGGACCAGGCTGGTGCTGACCCAACTGGATACTAAAGCCGCCTATCAACTGTATAGTTTCCCCAATAAACGTACACTTTTGCGCTAATATTGTAATGACTTGCACATCTTGTCAAAACATTCCCACATGTAAAATTTTATTCAATTCCAACAACTCCTTCTTGATGCATAATTTTTTTTTTTTTGTCCGTAAGCGCTTAACCTGTCAGTTCTTTTAATGTTATGGCTGGTCATGTGATAATGTATAAAAAAAAAAAGAGATTACTAAATTCTACCACACACACACCTTTTTATATTTGGCATCACAACCAGAATCAAGGATAACAATATTTTTCAATTTTGCCAGCACTTCTGTTGATGTTTTCTTCATTACCACCTGTGAATCCAGTCCTACAATAAAAAATAAAAATAAAATTTTTTATAAGAAGCTTAATAGGAAATGTGCACCATTTAATTTTTTTTATTTTTTTTTTTATAGGCAACTATCAGGTTTTGAAAGAATCAGAAGCATTGCAAATTGTATGAAAAATAGTAAACTTCGCATGATGTGTATATAGCTAAAAAATGTAGAAACTGCTAGTCACCTGAAGAGAAACATATATCAAAGGGGAAAAAAAAAAAAAAAAAAAAATGGAAAAATCCAACCTGTTTGATCCTGTTTATTCAGCCAAAAGACAGTCAAGATATCCCCACAGGCATTTGTTGAGTAAACCTGTCAGACTCTCTGGAATCAGAGAGCCGAGAAACATCCCCATGTCTATGGCCAGCTTGAAGCGCTATTTCCATCTCCCACATTTGTCTTATATACTAAAACTTAAACAGTGCATAGTGCAGAATGATGGCTTAGGCTATGTTCACAGTATGTTTTCCTCGTACATTCAGGAAATACATATACTGCAGTGTACAGACAGCAAGCCCACTATTTAATTGGAGCAAATGTACCTAACTAGTAACTACAGTATATTCGGTCCAATTCCCAGTCACTAGTTAAAGGAAATCTGTTATCAGTGTCACCTGCACTAACCTGTCGGTACAGACAGGTAGTGCAGGCAACACTGATGACAATGGTACTTATCTTGTCCTGTTCCGACCTGTTGTTCTCCACCAACCCTCCTCGGTATCTTCTGCTCTGGGCCCGACATGGAGCATGGCGGAGTTTAGCGACGTCACCGCTGCTGTTCTCTGCTGGGTCCAGCTGATCGCAAACAGCAGTGGTGACGTCACTAAGCTCCTCCCATGCTCCAAGTTGGGCCCAGAACTGGAGATACCGAAGAGGATTGCCAGAGAAAGACAGCAAGGAACGGGACAAGGTAAGTACCTTTTTGTCATCAGTGTCACCTGCACTACCTGTCTGTACCAACAGGTTAGTGCAGGTAACACTGATGACAGATTTCCTTTAAAAACATTTGGTCTATAGAAGTCAATGGGCCCACTGCCGTACGCCACAATATATGTCTGCATACTTATTTTGGTTGCAATGTATATTCTGAAAGTACAGCAAAGCTTTAACCACCATCTCTGTGTTTTTTTCTTCTTCTTATGTTGTACTAATTTCCTGGATGTTTTCACTAGGAGGGCTAAGTACTAAGCTTGCAATGCTGGCATACAATATTACTAACAGCATCAGGAATGGCAAACATTGTGAATTTGCCCTGCAGTGAGATGGGTGTATTAGCTGCATGTCAATGGAGAGTCAGGTGTTACATTATGTGTTATAAAATGTTAATCAGCCTGGGCACAGCAATTGTTAGGTATCTGGGATGTCACATTATCATCAGCACATAGAAGTGTTTTGATTGGACATTAAACCTACAGTGCCTTTAGTGGAGCTAGATGTGTGACCTAAGCATAGGATACACTGGATATCTCATCTACCCTGAAAATATCAACATCTTTTATACACATTCTGTATGCATTTCTTTGCTTAGAACGTGTTCAATGGTGTAAACATTTAGCATTCAAGAAACATTAAACATGTAAGTCATCCACTTTATTTTAAAGGAATGGTCTCTAAAGAAAGATCTTAGGAACCAGCAATGTATAGACAAGATGAGCTTAGATTAACATGTGCTGACTCCAGCCTCATGTAGTAGCATATTGGTTTTATCTTGGCTTGTAGGTGGTTTATTCATGGAGTGAGCTGTGTACAGTAAGTAGGAACAACTCCATCTTGTCATATGCTCTACAGCAAATGTCAAACTTTGTCAACAATGTCAACGAACTAATAAAATGTGTTAACTAAGTGTTAAGCCACAAAAGTCAGAGAAAAGTTCATTTGCATGGCTTTTTATGTTATGTTATTTTTTATCATGAACAGTTATCTTCAGCATTACATACATCAGTGTCCTAGTTGGGATAAAATTTATTTTTCACTTCACCTTCAATACTTATTTCTGAAATGTTACACTTCTGTTCTCGTATGAAGACACGAAGACATGACAGCTCTGCACATACATGTAAGCCTATGACATCCTCGTATTTTGATTTCTTCAGTGCTGAAATAGATACAAATAATATAGTATAAAAACATAGTACTGTAATACAATAAAATAAATAACATTTGGCTTAAATTTCAACTATAATATTCTACATTCTCAAAAACAGCACTTAAATGGGATTCCTTAAAGGAGAACTCTGGAACAGGAAAATTATCGTCCATACTGCCGGCAGTAAAAAAATAAATATGTACATACCTTCCTTCGCTCACCGGCCGCAGTGAAGTCCCGACTCGGCCGGCGATAGGCTGAGCGGCAGTGTGAGAACGCTTCAAGACACACAATTATTCACTACATCGGCACCTGCTGCCGGGGCCGAAAACTTCACACTGCTGCTCAGCCTATCACCGGCCGAGTCGGGACTTCACTGCGGCTGGTGATTGGCTGAGTGCAGTATGACTCGCCAACCACCTGCAACCAGGAGAGGGATCGCGGCAGAGGCCGGAGTCTGTTACCGGAGGCATCGGGGGAGCGTAGGAAGGTATGTACCCGTTTATTTTTTTCTGCCGGCAGTATGGATGATAATTTTCCTATTCCAGAGTTCTCCTTTAAGTGTCTCACCTTAGTTCCTTTAAAGGGCATTGTTTCTTAAAGCCACCACTGTGCATATCCTGCATTAGGCCATAAGGACATTACAGAGAAACATCCTGACCTGCAACCCTTCTCTTTTAGCCAGAATGGAGATCTGCTCCCATTCTGGATAGCTATTCATCTGAATGGCCAATATCTACCATATTTACTGGGGTATAACAAGCACTGGCCTATAACAGCACCCTTATTTTTCCAAGGAAATTTGGGAAAAAAAGTTTTTTTACCCAAATATCCTTGTTAAATGAGAGTGCGTGTAAGTGTGTGTATACCCCGATAATTGTTTCTGGCCCTGCAGAAGCCGCTGCAGTTTAATGATTTAAAGTGGGCGCTTCAAGAACGTCACTCGTCAGTGCACAGCGACAGCGCAGGATGCCGCCGGAGCCTGCAGGAGCACGCCGACAGGTAAATATGAAAGCCAGGGATGGGACCCGGGCGGCGGGGGGACCCCTGGCTCAGCAAAAGCCGCTGCAGTTATATGATTTCAAGCTGCCGCGGAGTCGCTGGTCATGCAACTGCTCACGTGACCAGCGACTTCACATCACTAGGAAGTGGAGTCACAGACGATGAATATGCAAATTTAGCCAACGGGCCCGCCTCCAGCACGCAATTCAGAGAATATAGCAGCATATCTTCAGTGGAACATACCTCCAGACCTAAGGTACGTATTTTAGTCAGTGACCCCTCATCGGACTCCTGTTCAGCCACACTATAACCCAGTGTATTGTGTTTAGTGTGGGTGAACAGGCTGACTGTTTTCCTTTAAGCCCGTAACTGTTTGGGTATGTCTTAAGGATCTACTTTGCTTTAGCTTGTAGCTGAGTCTTACGTCTATCCATACTACTTGTTACATGAACTCTTTCAGTGCCCAGACATTTTAATGTATGTGGGTTTCTTTGATGCTCATCAATGACATGCCAGACTTTAGAGAATAAACTTGTTTCTTGAACTGTACACTTAGCAGGCATGTAGTGCTTCCTGAAGGAAGAAAATTCTAGCACCAAGAACAATCCCCACACTTGTGGTTTCATGTACGTGTAGCTCTGCTAATTTTGCTTCTTTATCTAAAGTTTTCTACGTATCAGTGTATCGTTCAAATTGATATATCTTCTAAATGTGACTGAAGGTTTTTCAATTCCTATGTGTGAAAAAGCAGGATCCTTTTGTATGAAAAACTAGTGCTTATGGGTGGTTTTCCTAACCGCATCTGTGATAGGGCTATAATAGAATAAATAAATAAAGCAACCCATTGTTCTCCTCATCCTCTTAACGATACCTTTCTTCTGTAACAGCTCATTGTGATTATGAAAATGGCTTTTGTAATTTCCTGACCTAAAAGGGCCATTTGATAGCCTGTTAATCTGCTGCCGAGCAACTCCACTGTCTACTGCAAAAACTCTTCTCAATTGTTGTTAATCCTTCACAGGCACAAAGACTGTCCATAAGAACAGCAAGCTTTACATGTCTAGGGTGGTGACCAAGGGGGAGATTTATTAAAACCTGTGTAGAGGAAGAGTGGTGCAGTTGCCGATGGCAACCAGATTGCTTCTTTTATTTTTTACAGGCCTTTTTAAAAAAAAAGAAAGAAGAAATCTGATTGGTCGATATGGGCAACTGCACCACTCTTCCTCTACACAGGTTATGATAAATCTCCCCCCAAGTGTCCATTTTTATGCTCACTACAACATCCAAACATGCAAGCTTATCTGCACTGATTTTAGATGTAAAGCTAAGATTCATAATATTGTATTTGTTCAAGCAGCACAATAAACACATCATTGACAAATCTAAGATCACATCTAATGTACTACAATAATTGATTAGACTACAAGAATTTAAAATTTTACTCAAACATAGCCACAAACAAATTAGCTAATGTACATGCGACTGGTGTTTCCATAGCAACACCATTTTTCTTGGCATACTAGTCATCACTAAATTGAAAGTCAATATAAGGTGCATCATTTGTGTGTACATCCGATTTTTCTAATAGCTCACATATGCATTCTACACCTAAACTCTGAGGTATGTTGGCATAAAAGCTCTCTATATACACTGAGGCTACATAGCAATCATATTGCCATGCTGTATAAGTGCCAGTGGGAACTCTTTTGTATCCTCGACTACAGAGGGAACATTAGAAAACAACAGCCTAAGGCTCGGTCCACACTACGTTTTGTCCCATACGGGAGTGCATACGGCAGGGGGGAGCTAAAACCTTGCGCTCCCGTATGTTACCGTATGCGCTCCCGTATGTCATTCATTTCAATGAGCCGACCGGAGTGAAACGTTCGGTCCGGTCGGCTCATTTTTGCGCCGTATGCGCTTTTACAACCGGACCTAAAACCGTGGTTGACCACAGTTTTAGGTCCGGTTGTAAAAGCGCATACGGCGCAAAAATGAGCCGACCGGACCGAACGTTTCACTCCGGTCGGCTCATTGAAATGAATGACATACGGGAGCGCATACGGTGACATACGGGAGCGCGAGCTTTTAGCTCCCCCCTGCCGTATGCGCTCCCGTATGGGACAAAACGTAGTGTGGACCGAGCCTTAACTAGCCTACACACTTAGAGGTTATGTTATGGATCTCAACCTGTAGACAATAGGAGGAAGTTGGGGTGGGAATCCCAAGTCTTCAGCACAAAGTAACAACTAGGATTCTTTTGATGCAAAGGAAAGAGTATTTCTGCCATTTTTGTTGATAATGTCCCTCTTACATAGGTATGGAAAAATGTTTGGAGGCGCGACAAGGGGGGGCGGGGGTTAGAGTAAAAAAGAAGATTTTTCACCTCCTTTGCCCCATTTACTTAAGCCTAAGGGACCTATATATAGGGATATCTATCTTCTTTCTAGCGCTCTTTATGTTGGAATTTTTTTTTTCTGGTTTAGTTTTTTCAAAAGACTTCGATCTCTCTCAAAATCCCAAACATATAAAAATCTATCCCCTAGAAAACAGACAGGAAAGTATAATTTATGTTCATTGGTGCTCAAACTCCTAGAAAAGCACAATCTCACAATGATAATTTAAAAGTTTGTTACACCGATGTAGCCATGACTGTTAAAGCTGTTTAGCAGAACAGCTGTGCTTCTTTAGATTGTGCCTTCCTGGCCGCGTAAGAGCAGATATAAACGCCTTCAACATAAACTATACAGGAAGGGGCTGTCACGTGAAACAGATGCAACCATCATGGATACACTGTTGTCCACGGCCGTAGTTGTTTGATGTATGTAATGTTGAGTGAGACCCATTTCCTCCTTTTGGATATCCATTATAGGACTGTGAATTGGACATTTACCTATATTAGTGGTTGCTGCCATTAGATACACTTGTCTGAATGGTGGGAGTGCTGACAGCTGTGGCTTATTTGGCATCAATAGAAATAATCCTTTATTGGGCACTTAAAATATACATCTTTCATAGTATAAAGAATCATCAAAAATACATATTTGGCATGGTTGACTTAACCAAGGATTTTCTTTACTTGGTTGCAGTTAGATATTCATGTCCCAAGTCATTACTTACTTATTTTCTTTTTTGGACCATCTCTTTTTTCTTCTTCCCCCTCTTCATCTAAATTTGGCACAAGCGGTTCAGGTTCCTTGTTTTCAGACTGAGGCATGAGATTGGTCACAAAGCTCATAGTACTTAAAAGAGCCTCAGTGTGGAGACAGACATCCAGTGATGAGAAGTTCACCTAGTAAAAAAAAAAAATAATAATCCCCCATAACATTTGACATAAATGCCATGAGCAAATTCCTTAAAGGGGTACTCCGGCGCTAAACATCTTATCCCCTATCAAAAGGTCACACCCGCTCCCATAGACTTGCATTGAGGGGGCAGGGCGTGATGTCACAAAAAAGTATTTTAGGATCTCCTTTTAATCTTCTCCTTTTCCTTACAAATTTTTTTTTTTTGTATATCTTTCTCACTTTTTTATGTGTCCTAGTAGATCAGCCATGTCTGCTCTCCTCTTCCTTATTGTAAAATGTCTGACTGTAAAGCTGGTTACACATATTAAATAAAAGGGGCATACAGGTATCAGAAAATTGTATTTAAATAAAACTAACACCTCAAGAAATATAATTTACTAATGTAGTGTGTATTCAGCATGTTTTTGCTTGAAATACTACTAAAAGGAAGTTATGTAGACATTTTATTTTCAATGTGGTGTTGCCTCAGCAGCTCCCCTTCCTCCTTTTCTCCCGAGACAACAATTTTGCGTATGTGTAAGCGGCTGAAGGAAGTGGATCCGCTGGACCTGTGTGGACAATGACTGAACCGTATCAGGGAGAGTCTAAGGTGCCGCTGGTTTTCACCAGAGCCTGCAGCAAAGCGGGATCGTCTTGCTGCGGCAGGCGACACCCAGGTCACTACCCCTGACACGATTCGTCCACACAGGCTGCCTAGGTGAAACTTGGCGCTGAAGTACAAAAGAATAGTCATTGGTAGCAGAAGTTCAAGGGCAGGCAACAAAGAAGAGAGGCCAGGTCACCAGCAGGAGGTCTGAAAAACTAATAGGCAACACACAGAGGAACGCTTTCACTAGGCACAAGGCACAAAGATCCGGCAGGGAAGTGGGGGGGGGGGGGGGGGGCGAGTGCGCTGGCAGAGAGGAGGACAGAGCGGGGCTCACAAGGGAGCGCACCCCGCAATGCGAGGAACAGGGGCCCCGGAGAAAGAAGAGGGGCAGAAGGTGAGCAGCAGTACAGGGTTTGCATACGGCCAAGTCCCGTAATGGAAACCGCAGCACTGCCAGGAGCAGAGGACAACATAGGAGAGCGCTCCCAGCCAGAGTGACTGCCCAGAGAGAGAGCCCTGACAATATGTACAGGTTTATTAATGAAAACAAAATCAAACATTTCAATTATATTGCATAATGTATAATCTTTTTTTATTACTTTTTATTGTGCAAAATTAGTAAACTTTAGAATAGAAAATAAAGTTGAATTTAGTGCATTATTTATTTTGCAAAGTGAATGGCTTAAAAGTTATAACAAAAATAAGTCCAGACCTCTGATGTAGCTCGTTTGAGCAAAATATGTCAGGAGGGCTAGTGACTATTCTTATTTAAAAGTTCCTTGCTGTCAGGGTGTGTAAATAACGTTACTGCAAAACTGCAGCCTGTGGTTATTTCATACTGACTTTTCCAGCTTAGTGTGACCCTTACTAGTATGGTGGTAAAGTACAATTTAACTCCTTAAATTGGCACTGTCAGATCCAAAAACTTTGTATATGTTGTTACTGAAGAAAATTAAAGATGTTTTGTAATATGGTTGTTTAAAATTTTTTGAATATTTAATAAAGAAAACAGCTCCTGAAAATCCCACCACTAGGGGTCCCCATACCTACTGGGACACTAACCAGTCCTGCAGCAGCATTAGCTTGTCCGTGAGTCATGGACAAGAGATGGCTCATGGACAAGGCTGCATGAGCAGACACACCAATCACCTCCCACCACCACAAGGGAGGATTTCTAACACTGTGAAGTAATGAAAAGAGGTATTTTTATAATAAATATAGGTGATAGAGGCATACAAATTAGATGTGCATGGTCAGGATTAGGTACTGAGTAACAAATTAATGACAGGTATGCTTTAACACATATACAGTGGTTGTTATCATATTGAGGCATAAGACACCATGGCAATATTAGTCATTTTAACTCACATTCATCACCTTTTTATTAATAAAAATAATAATAATATAAAAACAATTCAAAGCACTCCCAGTTTTTATGGACAAATCACTAAGCCATCAAAGCAGATGACAGCTGGTTTACAGAAACATAACTTTTATGACATATCGTTTCAACCACTGATCCCAATATAGAGGTAACTGTACACATGTATCCTCTTACTAAAGTAATTGGAGACCAGTACAAGCAGGTAGTTCCACATATATTCACTTTTACAGTGTGTCGTCTGACATACATGTTTTACAGTTTTTGTTTTTCCAAAAATAAGCAAAAAAAAACTAAACACTGTAAAAATATTTTTTGTTCCACTGACCATTGAATGTATAAGATATCACACATAATATCTATAGCTAAATATACCTTGATTGACTGTTCAATATTCTTGTAAGAAGTTTTGAATTCTGGTCCATTTACATCGGCCTAAATACACAAAATATAAAAATATCAGTAAAATTGGAAAATAAAAGTAAATCTGCAAATAAGTGTAACATAATGGAAAGCAGGTAGCATCATTTATTTATTTTTCTCCCAGACCTTTATGTATTCAATAATTAAAAGATCATCTGTTGTATTATCCAACGTTGTAATAAGATGAACAGGTTTCTCTTCATCATCTTAAATAGAAATAAATGACAGAAATGTTATCTATTTTTTTTTTTCTTTTATCAGAGACTTTCAAAGTCAATTATCAGTAAGGCTTTTACCTGTATACTGGGGACACTTTAAAGAGATCTCTCTTAGAAATGCATTTGCTGACATATCAAATGTTCGGACATTTAGTTCCGTGCCCAGCCCCAAAATCTCCATTTGCAAGACAGCCAACTCAAGATCTTCAGACAGGCTACAAAGCTGCAAAACCACCTGTTAGACATTAAGAAGGAATGCATAACCTGTAGTAAAGTTAACCCAGGTAAAGAAACCTCAGTATCTCATAAAGAGGAACAACTATAAATGTAAATGTGTGTGAAAAACACTGTGGCACGATAAACAATGCACTATGGCATGTCAGGCACACATTTCTTCAAAATCCAACGAGTCCCCTCTCCTTTGTCAACATGAACATGAATGCTTCCACGCATGCATGCTTTTGGGGAGCCAGGTAAGAAGGCTGTTGTTCAAATGTCAGCTATTTATATATACACAGCACATGCAGCAGGCAACACAAATTTAGGCACAACCAACATGGCTACTAAATTCAACTGCACAGCACAAGCCAGTGCTATTGCATTTTTGGCAGATTTAAAGGGGTACTCCACTGGAAACCATTTTTTTTAATGAACTGGTGGCTGAAAGTTAAACAGATTTGTTATTAACTTCCATTTAAAAATCTTAATCTTTCCAGTACTTATCAGCTGCTGCATGAGCCACAGGAAGTTCTTTTATTTTTGAATTTCCTTTCTGTCTGACCCCACTGCTCTCTGCTGACACCTCTGTCCATATCAGGAACTGTCCCGAGAAGGAGCAAATCCCCATAGCAAACCTATCCTGCTCATGACAGTTCCTAAAATAAACAGAGGTGTCAGCAAAGATCACTGTGTCAGACAGAAGGGAAATTCAAAAACAAAAGAACTTCCTGTGGAGCATATATCAGCTGATAAGTACTGGAAGTAACTTTCTGGCAACAACTGATTTAAAAAAAAAACATAAAAATTTCCAGGGGAGTACCCCTTTAAGCACAACTAACATGACTACTAAATAAGTTTAATTTTAAGTTTTTATACATGCATGACCGGTCCTCTGGTATTCCCAACAATCACCTCAGGTACATTATTAAGCAACTTTCAGAGTATATGTATATAATAGACTTTTTTTTTTGTGGGATGTAGAAATCCTATAACACATTTGATGGAGTAAATACTAAATGCAAACATTATACATTTCAGTAGTTTTTTTTTTTTGTTTGTTTGTTTTTAAATAAGCGCAATGAACAGGTTTTTAATTTGTACTCATTGTTGCTGTATTTTCTAAAAGGGAGATATGGAATCTTCTTGGTTACTATGAACACCTCCTGTGCCATTTTCTTGAACAAGTTTTTATCAACCTTCCCAGCATTCTCACTTTTTTTTATTTTTTTTTTATTTTTATTTAAAGACTTACAACTGGTATTTCAAATCTCATCTGAAACTCTGTCATGTTTTTCAGGGTTTCTTGTTTTGCCAGCCTCTTCCTTCTCATGCTGCTACTCCTAGTTAGTGAGCCATTAGAGGTTTCAAAGAAAGGCATGTCTTCTACAGGACTAGTGGGCGCATCATAGAATTCATCACATTCTGATTCTAAATCTGAAAATGTAAATAAAGGAAAAATAAAAATTAAGAAACTTATTAAAGATCAAAACACTACACACTGTGCACAGCATGTTCAACTAGTACAACTTCTATAAACAGTTTTGGTATGTAATGTATGTGTTAATATTACCCAAATCATTTTAGATAAAGAAATATAAACCACGATTACTGTGGTAGATTATAAAATTCACCAAAAATATATACATTTAAACAACATTTCTGTATCACACTGATATGCTGACACAATCAGTCATTTAAAACTCCATTAAATAAAAGCATTACAATTTCAAATACTGTAAAACTAAATGTAATTTAACCCCTTAAGGACAAAGCCCATTTTGGCCTTAAGGACCAGGCATTTCTTTGTTTTTGCACTTTAGTTTTTTCCTCCTCCCCTTGTAAAAACCACAACACTTTAATTTTGCACCTAAAGACCCAAATAGCTGCTATGCAATCAACTATACACAGAACACTCCGTGAAGAGGAGATTGTGCTCCCCTTTAGCTCTAAAGCACATTCTCAGAAGTAGAGGCATCGCTGAGGACATTATAGAGCAGTATTGAGCAGTGTAGCTGTAAATCAATGGGTTGGAGTTTAGGTAGGGGGGGAGGGGTGATAAAACACTCACTACAAGCTGCAGTTATGTCTCGCACTGCTTCTGTCTTACTTCAGCAGCTCATTTCCCATTTTGCCCCCTCTCCATAGATTTTCATACATTCAGAGTAGTACTGATATTTTACTGAGCTTATAGTCCATCTTCAGAACAGATTTTATAGTGAATTGATAATAAAAAGATCGATGAAACTAGGCAGGAGAGGAAGTAGCTCATAAAAAATAAGAAGCATATATTTTTTTCTATTATTTTACAGTGTTTTATATTTCATATCAACCTAAAATCTTCTGTGGGACATATCAGCTTAATCTATAAAACCTACATATGTCACCCAAAGAATGTACACAAAATATAATGAATCAATTTTATTTGTACACAATTCCTCAAAAAGTACCAGAATGGAACATAAACCCTATCCCATTAAAAACATAAACCTCAAAGAAACCACAGGGAAATCACAAGACAAGATCATAAGATGTAATATTGGGCAATAGACTACTACCAGACTAAAGCATTAATTTCTGTGAGAAAGAAGTAAATCATATACATAACATACAAGCTGAGCTCAAATTAAATTATATTACCTGTAGCAGGCATGTTACCAGCGGCCATTTTGGGACCCCATACAACCTCAACGAATGTTGTTTTGTGGGCAAACCCACTTCATCAGGAGGTCATCCTGACGAAGTGTGTTTGCCCACAAAAAGGATTTTTTTTTTGTACTCACCGTAAAATCTCTTTCTCGTAGCCTTCATTGGGGAACACAGGAGACCATTGGTATTACGCTGCTATCCACTAGGAGACTGACACTAGGCAAAAAAAGAAGTCGGCTCCTCCCAGCAGGATATACCCACCCACAGACACACAACTAATCAGTTGTGACACAAAGCAGTAGGAGAAGCCAAAAACAACAAAGGTAACAACAGGCAACAAACAACATGACCAGGAAGTGTAAATGGGTGGGTGCTATGTTCCCCAATGAAGGCTAAGAGAAAGAGATTTTACGGTGATTTAAAAAAAAAATCTCCTTTTCTCGGTCGCCTCATTGGGGAAGACAGGAGACCATGGGACGTCCCAAAACAGTCCCTGGTGTGGGAAAAAACAACAGAGAAGTAAGGGTCAGACCAGAGACTGAGCCCTATCCCTTCCCAGAAGAAAGTTGGTGAGGCCCAGAGGAAACCGGAATTCAACCACCCAGAAGCCCTCACAAAACATGAAGGGGAGCTAGGACCCAAAAGTGAGACTGGGGTCCGAGAGCTGACCAAAAACAGCAAGAAACAGATGTCCCAGAGGCCTGCCGGACCAAACCCGTCCTGGAAGGAAGGAGGAAAACAACCCCGAAGACAAGACAGAAGACACAGGACCACTTAGGCCTGGCCCAAATTGGGAAGAGAACATGCCGGAGAGACTCAAGGAAGAGTCCTGTCAGAAGACCAGTTGCAACTGAAGGACAGAGGCTGAGGAGGGAGAACGACAAGCAAAAGGCAGCTGAGCACAGCTAGCAAAAAGACAAGACTCAGAAGGTGGAAACCACAGTCGCCAGAAGGGGACAAAGAAAGAAAAAACTCATGCCTGGGTCTGAGAGCACAAGGAAAATGGATGGAAGGCGGCTAGGGCAAGGAGCACCCGTTAACCACCCGAACTGAGAGGCCAGACAAACACCCACAGCCCCAAGGCCACCCGCGAAAAACCGGATGGAAGAGAGAATTCAAAGAGTATGCTGCATAGTCAAGAAGGCGGAAAAGGTCAAGCGACTAAGTGAACTACGTCTGGCAAAAGAGCCCAAATCGACCAAACTGGGCAACCCGGATGACCGGCCAGTCCACTACCCTGAGGCCTTGGGTCCCTGTCACTCCAGAGGGAGAATGAGAAATGCAAGCAGGTCAGCAGGGAAGAACAGAACCATCCGGAACACCGGAACAGCCGCCCAGAGAAAGAGAGGATCCCAAATCCAGTAAGAAACGGAGGGACCCAGAAGTCCCAAACTAGGAGAGGAGGTCAACCTCAAAACACTACGGCTTACGAGCACCTAGACTTGGGCAAGGCATGGCGTAACGAACAGAGACCGCCTTCCATAGAGAAGGACGGAGATGAGAGGTGCCGGAACTCCACCAAGGCCAGAGACCAGAGTCACTGGAATGGTAGAAACTTCAGTAAAACCACCCCGGAAATCGAGGCATGGAAAGGCCACCTGGAAGAGAGAGCCCAAGGCAAGGAGGACCTGAAAAGGCCAAATACCAAGGGAGAGGGTTCTGAAGGAATCTGGGTCCTCCATGGAAAGAGCGAAATACTCTAGGGAAGAATAGTGGCCAAGAGAAAAAGGAACAACTTTCCCTGAGATCACCCCGCCGCCCAGCACTCACATACACAAGAGACTAGGGGATAGAAAAGGCTGATCAAGTAAGGGGATCCCAAAGGCCAGAACAGACTGGATGACCGAGTAACATCCCAGAACAAGAAGTCACAGAGAGGAAGACAGAGGGGACCCAGCGAGAAGTCAACCCAGCCGAAGCGACAAGGCAAGGTAACAGAAGACACCACCAGGGCGCAAGAGGGTGCCAGGCAAGCATGGCACAATTGACACACTCCAAAAAGGATGGATGACCTGCCACAGCCGAGACTGTCGTGGAACCCTGTGGGGCCAAGGGCAGCCTGAACAGAAGGACCACAAGGAGGAAGACCTTGAGACACTCCAAGCAGAAGGATCGCTAGAGAGTAATAGTAGAGATCAACAGAGAGCATGCTCATCTAGAAGGAAGCCCAAGGACTGCTAGGACAGCTCCCAAGGAAGACCTACCCTGACAGGGAAAGAGGTCAGCACAAGGGGCTGGAGAAGCAAAGGCATGGACCAGGCCAGAATCGACAGTACTCCACCCAGAGGAAGAGGGGGAGAAAACAGGAACCGTCTTAACAGGACCAACAAGTACCCAAGAGGGTCAAGTGAAAGCTAGGACGGCAACAGCCGCAACTAAGCCAAATGCCACAGAACTCCGTCACAAAGGAGAAGAATGAAAGAAGGTAACCCTCTGATACTGGGAGGCCGAAGGAGAATGGCTGCAAAAGCAAGAACTGTACAAGGGCAACACAACCACTTGAAGGGAAAACATAAGGGCTTAAATTCCGATAGACACCTCACTAAGCTACCCCAAGGCCGGTAGCGGAAGAGGTCAATGAGATGGCTGAATCAGCCACAGGAGGACTGGCAGTACTTCACCTAAAACAGGAGAAATGCAAGACTGCCCGTAAACAAGGGGACAAGGTAACAAACTCCGCCCCAACTCCAGAGGGGCAAGCCAAGATGGTATGAGTAATGATAGGCATTCCATAGTAGGCAATAGTAGGGTGTAGCCAGATCACTAATACACTCTGTCCCTGGAAGGAAGAATGAGACTGATAAATTAGCCGAAGCAGAATGCTGACTACACACGCCATAGCGCCTCCCCTGGGGTGGGGAATGAAAACGCTGGACGAGCCAGAATCTGGACCAAGCAAACCCAGACAGGAATGCACCTCAGCGACAGCAGAGACACTAACAACAACTCTCCCATGGAAGGGGGTAAGAAACTACAGTACTGGCCATAGCAGGCTCCCTGCCACCAACCCCTCATATAGGGGGGGGGGGGGGAAGAGTGCTGTGTAGGCTACCACAGGTAACATGCGAACCACTGTCACTAGAAGTCCAGTGATACCCCACCGCTGGAGGGGAAAGGTGAATGCCAGTACCATCGAACGCCCTAGGAATGCACAGGGTCACCCACTGGACCACTTGTACTAGAAGCCAACACTACTTCAAACCTCTAGGACCCTACCCGTTAGCAAATGCCAGAAGGTTCAGTGCCCCGTAGGGACACCAGTGTTGGTTGGCACAAAATGGGACAATGCCCAAGGGCATATGGCACAATACTTGGAGCAAACATCAAACATTCAAACCTGTGGGATGCGCTGAACCTGCAGAAACTGCCCTATCAGTCACGCGTATAAGGTGACGGAAGCAGGGTTAGGAATCGGCCCCTGTCCTCCAAAATCCATCTAATATAAGGTCCCTGGATATGGGACGTATCAGATAAGAAATTAAGAACAGATACTACACTTGATCCTACGCAAAAAGCCTGAGAAGCGAGCTTAGGAGAGTACTCTGCCCTACAGATAGGGGCACAGAGAAAGCCACAGAATACAGTAAGACTGCAGTACCAACTTTTGGCTACCAGAGGAGGGCCAAGCACAAACAGATGGAAACCGAAGAGCTGGGTGTGAAACAGCCACCAGAGGGTGCAGAGAGTCCGGGAAAATTGAAGTGATTTTTAAAAAAATTTTTTTACTTTCACTTTGCAGAGCAGCTTGCTGGCGCAGAACACTGCCACCAGGAGATGCCGGAGACTGCTTAACAAAGTAAGAAGGAGGCAGGGGCTAAGAAGAGTGGGGAAAAAGACAGCGACCGGGCCGGGGCTATATGAAGAGGCCGGTCCCGCCGTCACCCGGCCACAAGAACGGAGGTGCCGGCCGCACGATCATGCGGCTGATTCAAGGACTGGTAGTTTGACATGGCCGGCTCCTCTCCCGCTGGGGAGTCGTCCTGCCGAGCAAGACAGCTGCCCCCCGAAAGCCTAGCATCGGGGCAGCAGTAGAGGGTCTCCGGTCAGAAGGTAGAAGAATGTGGCCAGGACATCTGCGGCAAGAGGGCTGGTTACGCACCCTGGGGAAGTGGTCGGCTGCTTGGGACCGGAAACCCGCTGCCCCAGAAAACTCACCCTTGGGCAGCAAAGGGAATAAAACATGGCCACGTCACTGAGCCTGGCCGGAAAACATGTGCGGCAAGGGGGGGACATTAAGTGGGGGGAACCCATTAATCCTGTAACTGGCGGAGGGGATACAGTTGTTCAGCCCACCGTGTTGTCCACTCCAGCAAGGCGTCGGAGGCCATAAGGGGTCCAGCCCAGCACAGCCACGTGTAATGGCGGCTGAGGAGCTGGGTACTACAGAACAAGGGGGACCCCTGATGAACATAAGGAAGGGAGAGGAGGGGGATATAGTACATACTTCCCCAGGGCTCCATCTTCTCATACTCACCCTGTAGTCTACAGTCAGCTAAAGACTGTGCTGAATTGCACTAATCTGCGGTATCGAGGCGGGCAGGGGCAAGTTGCATGTGGGCGATCAGGTAGCACCATGCTTCTGTCGCCCCAACCTAGAAAATAACAAAAAGGAAAAAAAATGCTAACTATACATCCCTAGCTAGAAAATAATAAAAGACCAGGTCTGGAGAGAGCTCCAGACCTGTGTCTTCCTCCTACTGACACTAAGCTAAAGCTGATTAGCTCTGTGCCTGTGTGCGGATATATCCTGCTGGGAGGAGCCGATTTCTTTTTTTGCCTAGTGTCAGCCTCCTAGTGTTCCCCAATGAGGTGACCGAGAAACAACGTTTGCCTGCACTATTGATGTGTGCAGTGTGTTGAAGTGTGTTGCCTATATAAACAGATGTTCGGAGACATGTAATATATCATTGTGCTATTTTGAAGTGTATT
The DNA here is from genome assembly GCF_029499605.1 of Hyla sarda. Lineage (NCBI taxonomy): Eukaryota > Metazoa > Chordata > Amphibia > Anura > Hylidae > Hyla > Hyla sarda. Next base: position 372,615,632 of record NC_079189.1, on the reverse strand, counting down.
GGTAAGTAATTTAGAACATATTTTAACCATAAGTAGATAACTATTTAGATCTTTACCAGATTCAATGATTGATTGCAGAGCCACTAAATCAGGATGCTTTGCAATAAGCTGAGGTGTTGTTATGGGAGGAGACTTTTGGCTCTGTAAGGTTAAGAGGATGAAAGAAAATACAGAAATTAATACTACAGGACTAAGAAGGCTGCTTCCTAACAATAAAGCTAGTTGGTATAAATAACCAAAATTTACAAATTACAAACATTTAAACTGTCGATTTTTACTCAAACTTTACATAGGTGGCTATTCATTTGAATGGCTGGTTTGCAATGCTACGGCTGATTTCTACCTAGTCTACTACAGATTAGAATATTCCCTGTCTCCTGGTGTTCCCACATGCTTTTTACAGTAATACTTTTATGGGATGCTAAAAATTAAGGCCTTTACATAAAATTAGCATAATTGATTAAATAAAAACAAAAATACTAACAGGAACTTTCCTAAGAGAAGATGATGGGGGAGGAGAAGACTCTGGTTTAGGAATACTGTCAAGCAGCTCCAGTACACCTTTTAGCTTCTCATCAGAAATCTTTACAGAAAGTATAGGCAGCTCTCCAAACAATTTAAATCTGAAAAGAGAATTGAATAAAAAAAAAAAAAAAAAAGGAAACATGAGAAAATGCTTTAATAGCATTGTTAAAGTTGTAGTCCAGCAAAATAAATGTATTCCTTATTCACAGGATTCATGTCCCACTCAGTCAATCACCAAGCCGAGACAGGACTACATCTCAGCCAGTGATTGGCTGACCAAGCCATCACTGATAATCATTATTTACCATTATCTGTATGGTCACTATTATTTCAAACAGCTTTTCTCTATGTGATAAGTCCAAGTAATTTGTAACATATTTGCAAATAATGTCATTTACTAAAATGGCTCCTTACCCTAGAAAAAATCCAATACCCTAGAAAAATTGCAAACTGCTTGTTAACAATTAGAGGCTGTTTTTGTCTAGCAAAGAGGAGAAAAAAACAGAACACAGAAAGTGGGTGTGTGGCTTTCCCAGCCCAGGAGGAAGCCTGGGCTGGGAATATGCAATCTGGGCCTGCCTGTCTACTCCACATTGTGTCTGAAAAGTAAATTAAGGTCTCCCTCTTATCTCAGACCACCCATAAAGTTCTTGGCAGCTATAATCTGTGTAAATACTTTTATTCTTTCTATGTGCACAGTGCTGCCTACTGAAAGTAATCTTCCTTTAGCTTATGATACTCATCAGCAGCAGTTTACTCCTTATACGAGGGCTGCTTTTGTGATGTATTCCCTTCTTTGCTGTAATTCTGTTAGTTTAAAGCCAGTGCATTATTACCCACTTCTAACCCCACATATGCAATCTATGATAATATACTGTAAGTCATCCACCAACACAGTGCCAGTCTGTTAAGTCCTGTGCACTTTTCTATGGCACAGCAGAGAGGATTAGGTGCTCTCCTGTGATTGGTTTAGCGAAGCAAGGTAAAGGTACTGCTGGCAAACAGCTTAGCTATGGCCCCAGCCCCTGAAATGAAAAGCATGAGAAATAGCTGTGCACCAAACCATGCTGGTTTTCGAAATACTTTTGAAACTACAGGTACGTTTTAAGACTTACAAGGATGGAGAGGGTACTATCTGTTTTGTTTCTCCATAATCATTAACAAGCATCATAATCATTAAAACTTGCTGTGCATATTAGTGCTTTGTAAAAAAAAAAAAAAAAAATGTTCTAAATAAAAACAGTATTGAAATTAATGTATTTGCTAGAAAGACACAAGATCAAGTGGGCCACAGTAGATCCTTCAGAAAGTTTTTAAAGTTATACTGTAATACTAAAATGAAAAATGGATGATTACAGTACTACAATACTTATTGTTATAAAACAATTATATTCATAATATTTTATATTTAGTTTTTTATAGGCATTTGAAGCTAAAGGTCATACTATTAAGGCTGCTTTCACACTATGAGCATTCATCCGTTATCAAACATCCGTTTCCTGTGTAAAAACGGATGTATAATAACGGATGAAATAAAGGGTGCTAACGGCTGAATAAATATTCATCCGTTAAGACCAGTTAAAACATCCCTCATGTATGGCCGTAACACCTCTGCCTACAGACTCCCACAGCCGGGACTACTACTACTCCCATCATGGAACAGACTTCTATCCATGATGGGAGTAGTAATTCCCTGGCTGCGGGAGTCTGCAGACAGCTGGGGAGGCTACATTAGTGTTTGTACTACTCCCCCCCCCCCATCATGGAACAGAGTCTGTTCTACGATGGGGGATGTAGTACAGGGGCTGAGGGATTGATCGCACCAGGTCTCACTTCTGAGACCCGATGCAATAAGAGGTTATTAAACAGGGGAGCGGGAGGCATGCTGCGCTCCCCTGCAATGTATTTACTTTAATTTTAAAATTCCCAGTGGGGAGCCCAGAATGGCCGGTGCTGAGCAGACATTCAGGGCTCCCGGGGGGGTTTTCACATAGAAGCGATGCGGTGGGAAAAAAAAAAATAGAATCGCTTGGGGGGGGGTCTATATCTGGCCCCCACAGCGCTTCTATTTTTCTTGCCCCCCGCAGCACTTTTATATATATTCCCCTCCGCAGCACAGTTATATATGTTACCACCGCAGCGCATATATATGTTCCTCCTCGCAGCGCTATAATAAGCCCCCGGCAGCGCTATGAATGAAAAGTATTCTACAGCAGCGCATGTGGCATTTGATTAAAGAAATGCTGTGGGGGCCAGACATTTGGATATATATCTGACCCCTGCAGTGCATCTATATACAGATGCCGCTGCAGCACTATGAATCACAAGTATTCTACAGCAGCGCATCGCGTCGGCCAGATGCGCTGCTGTAGAACACTTTTCACTCATAGCGCTACTGGGAGCTTATTATAGCGATGTGAGGAGGAACATATATATGCGCTGCCTGGGGCTTATAGTAGTTCTGCGAGGAGGAATATATATATATATATATGCGCTGCCGGGGGCTTATGATAGCGCTGCGAGGAGGAACATATATATGCGCTGCGGTGATAACATATATAACTGCGCTGCGGAGGGGAACATATATATGCGCTGTGGTGATAACATATATAACTGCATTGCTGAGGGTGCTGCGGAGGGGAACATACATTAACCCCTTAAGGACTCAGCCCATTTTGGCCTTAAGGACTCAGACAATTTAATTTTTACGTTTTCATTTTTTCCTCCTCGCCTTCTAAAAATCATAACTCTTTTATATTTTCATCCACAGACTAGTATGAGGGCTTGTTTTTTGCGCGACCAGTTGTCCTTTGTAATGACATAACTCATTATATCATAAAATGTATGGCGCAACCAAAAAACACTATTTTTGTGGGGAAATTAAAACGAAAAACGCAATTTTGCTAATTTTGGAAGGTTTTGCTTTCACGCCGTACAATTTATGGTAAAAGTGACATGTGTTCTTTATTCTGAGGGTCAATACGATTAAAATGATACCCATTATTATATACTTTTATATTATTGTTACGCTTAAAAAAAATCACAAACTTTTTAACCAAATTAGTACGTTTATAATCCCTTTATTTTGATGACCTCTAACTTTTTTATTTTTCCGTATAAGTGGCGGTATGGGGGCTCATTTTTTGCGCCATGATCTGTACTTTTTTTTGATACCACATTTGCATATAAAAAACTTTTAATAAATTTTTTATAATTTTTTTTTTAATAAAATGTATTAAAAAAAGTAGGAATTTTGGACTTTTTTTATTTTTTTTTCGTTCACGCCGTTCACCGTACGGGATCATTAACATTTTATTTTAATAGTTCGGACATTTACGCACGCGGCGATACCAAATATGTCTATAAAAATGTTTTTTACGCTTTTTGGGGGTAAAATAGGAAAAAACGGACGTTTTACTTTTTTATTGGGGGAGGGGATTTTTCACTTTTTTTTTACTTTTACTTTTACATTTTTTTACATTTTTTTTTACACTTGAATAGTCCCCATAGGGGACTATTCATAGCAATACCATGATTGCTAATACTGATCTGTTCTATGTATAGGACATAGAACAGATCAGTATTATCGGTCATCTCCTGCTCTGGTCTGCTCGATCACAGACCAGAGCAGGAGACGCCGGGAGCCGGACAGAGGAAGGAGAGGGGACCTCCGTGCGGCGTTATGAATGATCGGATCCCCGCAGCAGAGCTGCGGGCGATCCGATCGTTCATTTAAATCGCGAACCGCCGCAGATGCCGGGATCTGTATTGATCCCGGCACCTGAGGGGTTAATGGCGGACGCCCGCGAGATCGCGGGCGTCGGCCATTGCCGGCGGGTCCCTGGCTGCGATTAGCAGCCGGGATCAGCCGCGCATGACACGGGCATCGCTCCGATGCCCGCGGTTATGCTTAGGACGTAAATGTACGTCCTGGTGCGTTAAGTACCACCTCACCAGGACGTACATTTACGTCCTGCGTCCATAAGGGGTTAAAGCGCTGCGGGGTGCAAGATATATAGAAGCGCTGTGGGGGCCAGATATATACCCCCCCAGCGATTCTATATATCTTTCCCCACCGCAGCGCTTCTATTTAAAAACCCCGCAGAGAGCCCTGAATGGCTCCTCAGTACCGGCCATTCAGGGTTACCGGCGGGGAATTTAAAAATGAAAGTACAGTAAATACATCATACATCACAGGGGAGCGCAGCATGCCGCCAGCTCCCCTGTTTAATAACTTCTGATCGCATCGGGTCTCAGAAGTGAAACCCGATGCGATTAACCCCTCATTTTCTGTACTACAACCCCCATCATGGAACAGAGTCTGTTCCATGATGGAGGTTGTAGTACAAATACTGATTTAGCCTCCCCAGCCACCGGCAGACTCCCGTAGCTGGGGAATTACTACTCCCATCATGGAAACAAGTCTGTTCCATGATGGGAGTAGTAGTAGTCCCTCAGCACTGCAGGAGTCTGCTGATGTCACCTCTTCTGAGCATGCTTAGAAGTAATATTGGATATTATAAACCAGGTGCAAAGAGATGACATAAAGGCTTATCCGTTTGCCATAGACTTCAATGTTAAAAATAATGGCCGTTAATTTACCCGTTTCTTGTGATGGAAGAAAAATTTGTGCATGTGCCGTTTTTTCTTCCGTCACAATTAACGTCAGTTATTCATGACGGGCCATAGCGGGTCATAACGGATAATCAAAAAATCCCATAGACTTGAATGGGATTTTGTAACGGACGTTTAACATCCATTTTTAAAGCTTTTCTAAAGGACATTTATAACGGATGAATTTTATAGTGTGAAAGCAGCCTAACATTTATCACATCTAGAATTATGTTATAAATGTGAACAGATATGAATCTGTATGCTTACTTGGGCATCCTGGCATCAGTCACTACCATGGCACGGCTGAAATCCACCCTAAGATCCATTGGCTCTAGGATATGCTGAGCAGAATGCTTTTGTGTACGAGCCTCCTTCCAATTTTCATCTACACAAAGCAAAGTATATGAAACAGAAGAACAAAGTACAATATACTGTATATAGCATTTTACCAATAAAGCTAATTTTTATCCACAAAATTGGGATATCAGCCTTCATCTTTGGAGAAGCGCCGAAACAGAGGCCCAAGATTTTTTTTTCTCTCCATTGCATATAGAGTACAATATAAGCGGAGGACACAGACAATTTTCATTTTTGTGTTTTTGTTGTTTCCTCTACTTTTAAAAGCCATATTTTTTTTTTACTTTTCCTAACACAGACCCATATAGGAATTTCATTTTGCCATAAAATGTATGGCGAAACCCAAAAATTATTATTTGTGGCGGGAAATCGAAAAAGAAACAGCAATTTTGCAACTTTTGTGTGTGTATGTGTGTGTGTGGGGGGATGTCATTTTTATGCAGTACATTTAAAGGGGTACTCCGGTGGAAAACTTTTGTTTTCTAAATCAACTGGTGCCAGAAAGTTTAACAGATTTGTAAATAACTTCTATTAAAAAATCTTAATCCTTCCAGTACTTATTAGCTTCTGAATATTACAAAGGAGATGCTTTTCTTTTTGGATTTATTTTCTATCTGTCCACAGTGCTCTCTGCTGACACCTTTTTCCATGTCAGGTACTGTCCAGAGGAGGAGAAAATCCCCATAGCAAACATATGCTGCTCTGGACAGTTCCGAAAATAGGTGACAGCAGAGAGCACTGTAGACAGACAGAAAAGAAATCCAAAAAGAAAATAATTTCCTCTGTAGTATACAGCAGCTAATAAGTACTGTAAGGATTAAGATTTTTTAATAGCAGTAATTTACAACTTTTTGGAAGGATTAAGATTTTTTAATAGCAGTAATTTACAACTTTTTGGCACCAGTTGATAAAAAAAAAAAAATGTTTTCCACCGGAGTACCCCTTTAACATTAAAACTTACACATTATCTTTATTCTGTGGGTCCATATTATTAAAACCATGCCCATGTTTACATGCTTTACTGTTATTGTGCTGCTTTAAAAAAAAAAAAAAAGTCAAACTTTTAAAAACTTCCCTATTGTGACCTCTACAACTTTCTTATTTTCTGTATAAGGGCTAATTTTTTTACTGTGAGCTGTGGTTTGTTTTATTTACCACAATGCATATGTGATTTTTTGCTTTAAAAAAAAAAAAAAAATTCTAGGATTTGATGTGACCAAAAATTAGCAATTTTGAACTAATTTTTAACATTGACCCAATTCTTCATACTGGATCATAAATATTATATTTTAATAGTATGGACATTTCTATATGATATTTTTTCCCCCCTTCAAATGGGAAAAGGGGAAATTGGCATTTCTCTTTGTAGGAGAGGCTTTTTTTTATTATATACTTTACATTTCCTTAATCTCCAATCACTCAATTGCCATTACTCTTCAGTGATATACATTGGCTCCTGTCACTCCTGTCACCATCCACAATCGCACTGCGTCTGGTCCAATGAGTGTTATTAAGCCCTGCAACAGCTTAAGATGCATTATCAGTATTGATCATGGCATCTAAAGGGTTAATGCCAAGCATCAGCATGATGAGTGATGTCTGCTATTAGCAGTGGGTCCCTAGCTGCTAATAGCAGTTGAGGTTTGCCATCTATGTTGATCACTGTATGAAAACAAAGCACCAAAAGAATATTACTCACAATGTCTGCTATATAGCAGCTGAATGCTGCTAAGTTGTACATCAAAACTTTCATAGGCTCTTGACATAATGTCTTCAATGCTGTTCTGTCCTACTTTCAACTGAGGCAGGTTAGAGCGGCTTTTACTGGTCATCTAAAAGATAAAAAATAAAAACATTAAAGCATTTTGCCAGTTATTTTATGCTTTTTACAAAGATGTGCATCAGTGATCTATTAAAACACCATTCTTTTTCACATTACAGATCTTACCATATTTTTATAGCTGTTCTTTTTAGCGCAGGGCTTTATGACCACACATATGAACTGAAGCACAAGGGCAACTGCAATATAATGTGACTCTTTCAATGTTTCTGTAGCAGTGCCTACTAGCTCTGTACTTATTCACCAACATGCAGTAAGACCCAGGGTGTAATGGACAGATGAGAGGTGTAGGGTCTTCTAGATGCTGGAACATTATATGGAATTCATTTCAAGACTCTAGGACAGTGATGGCGAACCAACTTTCTTTCCCTCAAAATGCCAGCACAGCAATTAAATCAGAATACTGAGGTTTAAGTTTAGAAAAAACAACTCATACAGTTGCCCTAACTGACATCTTTTGTTTTAAAAGTAGTAATAGATGACCCCCCCTCCCCCGAGTAGGCAGGTAGCACCCCCAGCCCAGACTAAGCCCCCCCCCCCAGTAGGCAGGTAGTACCCCCAGATTAACCCCCCCTCCCCCCAGTAGGCAGGTAGTACCCCCAGATTATACCCCCCCAGTATGCAGGTAGTACCCCTGGATTAGACCCCCCCTAGTAAACAGGTAGTACCCCCAGATTAACCCCCCCCCCCAGTAGGCAGGTAGGAGCCCCAAATTAACCCCCCCAATAGGCAGGTAGTTCCCCCAGATTAGACCCCCCCCAGTAGGTAGTACCCCCAGATTAGACCCCCCCCAGTAGGTAGTACCCCCAGATTAGACCCCCCCAGTAGGTAGTACCCCCAGATTAGACCCCCCCCAGTAGGTAGTACCCCCAGATTAGACCCCCCGCCAGTAGGTAGTACCCCCAGATTAGACAACCCCCCCACCCCCAGCTGGTACTTTTGTAGTTTCCAGGGATTCAGGGCAGCACCTTCCCCCGGATAAGAGCCAGCACAGCTTTGCGCGTCGGCCGGCCGCCTCGTAATGATGCTCGGTCACGTCTCACTCTCAGAATACATAGGGCCGGCGTAAGAGCGTGACGTGAGTGAGCTTCATTACGCGGCAGCCGGCGGACGTGCTTTACTGTGCTGGTTCTTATTTGGGGACGGAGCAATTACAGGTGAGCCAGCCCGTGTTACTGTACAGGGCAGGAGACCCTGGATGAGTGGCTCCTGGAGCGGGCTGCCCCCCCTTGGTTTGCCACTGTGGCCGCGTGCCCACAGAGGTGGCTCGGCATGCCACCTGTGGCACCCGTGCCATAGGTTCGCCATCACTGCTCTAGGAACTCTTGTCTCAGGTACTCACTCTAATGGCAGTACTGTGCCTGCTTGCATCTTACCAATACTGTGACATTTCCAATGAATTAAATTAGCCCTTGGGGCTTGTATTTTGCGTCACCAATTGTACTTTGTAATTACATCGCTTATTTTACCATAAAATGTACGGCGCAAACAAATATTTGTTATGTGGGAAAATTGAAAAGAAAACCGCAATTTAGCAAATTTTGGAAGGTTTTGTTTTCACACTGTACACTTTCTGGTAAAAATGACATGTTTTCTTTATTCTGTGGGTAAATACGATTAAAATGATACCCATGTTATATGCTTTTCTATAATTGTACCGCTTAAAAAAAAAACCTCAAACCATTTTAACAAAATTAGTATGTTTGAAATTGCCCTATTTTGACCACCTATAACTTTCTAATTTTTCCTTGTATGGGGGCGATATGAGGGCTCATTTTTGGCACCATGATCTGTAGTTTTTATCAGTACCACTTTTGTTTAGGTATTACTTTTTATAATTTTTTTATAAATTTTTTTTGGAATAAAATGTGACAAAAAAGCTGTAATTTTGGACCTTTTTTATTTATTTATTTATTTTTAACGTTTATGCCGTTCACCGTACGGGATAATTAACAATATATTTTAATAGTTCAGACTTTTACACACGCAGCGATTCCAAATATGTGTATTATTTTTTTAAGCTTTTTTGGGGTAAAATGGGAAAAACTGACATTTTACTTTGTATTGGAGGAGGGGATTTTTCACATTTTTTAACTTTTTTATTTTACATTTTTTTCACTTTTTAATTTATTTATTTTTTTACACTTTTTATGTCCCCAAAGGGGACTATTCATAGCAAGGGGGGACTTGGATAACACTGGCATCGCACTTCACGAGAATGTAAGATCTGTTTATTCGCTGATGTCTTGCTTACCCTTTCTTAACTTATATCGGGTCCTTCATGAATATGGAGTGGTCTCTGGCTATAAGGTTAATTTATCAAAATCTGAAGCACTCCCTCTCAACCTTCCCTTGCCTCTTTCTTCCCTTTTGTGTGCTGACTACTCTTTTAAATGGTTTCCTTCTGCTATTAATTACCTGGGTATCTTTATCACTCCTTGCTATTCCTCTCTTTACTCTACCAACTTTCTCCCTCTCTTTCGTGAGCTTAGCGCTCTCCCAGAGAAGTGGCGGTCACAGTATTTCTCCTTTTTCTTCCGTATAGCAGCGGTGAAAATGACGATCGTCCCAAAATTGCTCTGTTTTTTTAAAAACGCTACCGATCCATGTTCCGCTTTCTATCCTGCGTTCTTTTCAATCGGCTACTTTTTGTTTTATATGGGTCGGGAAATGGCACCGCCTCCCGATGTCGGTTATGATGGCCAGCTGATCAATCGGGGGCTTGGTGGTTCCTGACTTAACTAAATATTATTGGGCTGCACTTTTACGTCACCTGGCGGCGTGGTCCTCCTACCATGCTTATAGTCGCTGGATGGAACTAGAGAAATTGTGGTTTTCCCCATACATCCCAATACTCTTCTATGGTGTATCCCTCCTCCTGAACTGCCCTTGTTGGGTCCCATGCCCTTCTCTAGGTATGTGTGGAAATACTGCTGTAGGAAGTTTAGACTGTTCTCTCCTTTCTCGCCTATGCAGTCTTTCCTCTACCGTCCTGACTTCCCCTCAGGTCTATCTTCGGGTATGGTGAAGGAGTGGGGCTCTCATGGGCTATTATGTTGGGCTGATGTGGTGGATGTCCTCTCTCGTACTCTCCTGTCCTTTGACTTGTTGGTCTCTCACATGGGGCTCCCTTTGTCTGAGCGGTTCCATTACTCATAACTCAGGCATTACATGACCTCTTCGCTGCACTCAGTGGATGTCTCCCGACCCACTGGTTTTGAAAGGTTATGCCCTAATGGACCTCAGGCGTGGCGACTTCTCTGCGATATTTACTCTCTTCTTCTTCTTCATCCCCCTGATACTGACCCTCCTCTACATCGCTACATGTGTCAGTGGGCAAGCTATTTGGAAACGGGCATCTAAGGCTTCTATTTGAACCATATACAAGGAAATGCAATATAAGATGTTGATGGGGTGGTACCTTACTCCGGAAGTGCTAAATTAGCTTAATCCTACTACCCCCCCCCCCCAGCCCCCCCTATTTGGGAACAGGCATCTAAGGCTTCTATCTGCATCGCATACAACGAGATGCAATATAAGATGTTGATGGTGTGGTACCATACTCCGGAGCTGCTGAATAAGCCAAATCTTACTATGCCCCCCCTGGTTTACCGGAGACGGCATCCCGGAGCAGCGGCGGCCGGAAAGTGCGCGTGGAGAAGGCTCCAGTGAAGATCGCGGTAAGTGATCTTCTCTGTGGCCTTCTGAAAGCTGCAAAACTACAACTCCCAGCATGCCCAGACAGCCAAAGGCTGTCTGGGCATGCTGGGAGTTTTAGTTTTGAAACATTTGGAGGTTCAGTTTGGAGACCACTGTAGTGGTCTCTAAACTGTGGTCCTCCAGATGTTGAAAAACTACAACTTTCAGCATGCACTGACTGTCTGGGCATGTTGGGAGTTGTAGTTTTGCAACATCTGAAGTGGCACAGTTTGGAGACCACTATACGGTGGTCTCCAAACTGAAGCCCTCCAGATGTTGCAAAAGTACAATTCCCAATATGGCCAGACAGTCAGGGATGCTGGGCATGTAGTCCGGCAATATCTGGACCTTCATATGTTGCAGAACTACAACTCCCAGCATGCCTGGACAGTCTGGGCCTGCTTGGAGTTGTAGTTTTGCAACATCTGGAGGGCTACAGTTTAGAAACCACTTAGCGGTCTCCAAACTGTTCTTCCCCAGTTGCTGCATAACTACAACTCCTAGCATGCCTAGACTGTCCAGGCATGCTGGGAGTTTTAGTTCTGCAACATCTGAAGGGCCAGATATTGCAGAACTACACGCCCAGCATCCCTGACTGTCTGGCCATGCTGGGATTTGTACTTTTGCAACAGCTATAGGCACACTGGTTGGGAAACGTTTCCTAACTCAGTGTTTCCAACCCATGTGTCTCCAGCTGTTGCAAAACTACAACTCCCAGAATGCACTGACAGACCGTACATGCTGAGAGTTGTAGCTTTGCAACAGCTGGAGGCACACTGGTTGGAATCACTGAGCTAGAGTCTGTTTTCTAATTCAGTGGTTCCCCACCAGTGTGCCTCCAGCTGTTGCAAAACTACAACTCCCAGAATGCACTGACAGACCGTACATGCTGGGAGTTCTAGCTTTGCAAAAGCTGGAGGCACACTGGTTGGCATCACTGAGCTAGAGTGTGTTTTCTAATTCAGTGGTTCCCCACCAGTGTGCCTACAGCTGTTGTAAGACTACAACTCCCAGCATGTACGGTCTGTCAGTGCATTCTGGGCTTTGTCATTTTGCCACAGCTGAAGGTTTGGGGTGTCCCCACATGTGACTGTACAGGATTCATTCACACGGGCGAGTTTACAGTGAGTTTCCTTCTACAAGTTTGAGCAGTTCAAACTCCCAGCGGAAAACTTACTGTGAACCCCCGCCTGTGTGAATGTACCCTAAAAACACTACATTACAAATAATAAAAAGTAAAACAGTACATATAGACCCCCTTACACGTCCCCCCAAATAAAAATTTCAAAAAATTCTCATACGGCAGTGTTTCCTAAACGGAGCCTCCAGCTGTTGCAAAACCATAACTCCCAGTATTGCCGGACAGCCATAGACTGTCCTGGCAGGCTGGGAGTCTTGCAACAGCTGGATGCACCCTGTTTGGGAAACACTGCTGTAGGGTTTTGGTGGAGACAAGTCCCATCCTTGTAACCGGGTGTGCCCCTATTGCAAATTGCTTATTTAGGCCTCAAAAGCGTATGGCGCTCTCTCAATTCAGAGCCCTGTCGTATTTCAAGTCAATAGTTTAGGGCCACATATGGGGTATTTCCGTACTCGGGAGAAATTACGTTACAAATTTTGGGGGGGGATTTTTCTCCTTTTACTCCTTATGAAAAGGTAAAGTTGGGGGCTACACCAGCCTGTTAGTGTAAAAAAACATTTACATTTTTACACTAACATGCTGGTGTTGCCCCATACTTTTCATTTACATAAGAGGTAAAAGGAGAAAAAGACCCCCACATGTGTACGTAAAATGCTCTGTGGACGAACTACATGGCTCAGGAGTGAGAGAGCGCACCATGTACATTTGAGGCCTAAATTGGTGATTTGCACAGGGGTGGCTCATCGTTACAGCGGTTCTGACATGAACGCAGAAAAAAAAACACCCACATGTGACCCCATTTTGGAAACTACACCCCTCATGGAATGTAACAAGGGGTATAATGAGCCTTAACAACCCACAGGTCTTTGACAAACTTTTGTTAAAGTTGGAAATGAAAATAAAAAATGTGTTTTTTTCCCCCTGAAATGCTGGTGTTACCCCAAATTTTCACAAGGGGTAATAGGAAAAAGCCCCCCAAAATTTGTAACCCCATTTCTTCTGAGTATAAAAATAACCCATATGTGGATGTAAAGTGCTCTGCAGGCGAACTACAATGCTCAGAAGAGAAGGAGTGCCATTGGGCTTTTTGAGAGAGAATTAGGCTGGAACAGAAGGCTGTGCGTGTTTACAAACCCCAATGGTGCCAGAACAGTGGACCCCCTCCACATGTAACCCCATTTTGGAAACTACACCCCTCACGGAATGTAACAAGGGGTGCAGTGAGCATTTACGCCCCTCAGGTGTCTGACAGATTTTTCGAGCAGTCGTCCGTAAAAATGAAAAATGTAATTTTTCATTTTCACAGCCCACTGTTCCAAAGATCTGTCAAATGCCAGTGGGGTGTAAATGCTCACTGCACCCCTTATTAAATTCTGTGAGGGGTGTAGTTTCCAAAATAGTATGCTATGTGTTGTTTTTTTTTTTTTTTTTACTGTTCTGGCATCATGGGGGCTTCCAAAATGTGACATGCCCCCAAAAACCATTTCAGCAAAATTCACTCTCCAAAATCCCATTGTTGCTCCTTCCCTTCAGAGCCCTCTAGTGCACCCGCAGATCACGTTACATCCACATATGAGGTATTTCCTTACTCGAGAGAAATGGGGTTACAAATTTTGTTGGGCATTTTCTCCTATTACTCCTTGTGAAAATGAAAAGTTTGGGGTAACACCAGCATTTTAGTGTTAAAAATCTAATTTTTCATTTCCACGTCCCACTTTAACGAAAGTTCATCAATCACCAGTGGGGTGTTAAGGCTCACTGGACCCCTTGTTACGTGCCTTGAGGGGTGTAGTTTCCAAAATAGTATGCCATGTGTGTTTTTTTTTCCCTGTTCTGGCACCATAGGGGCTTCCTAAAGGCGACATGCCCCCCAAAAACCATTTCAGCAAAATGTGCTTTCCAAAAGCCAAATGTGACTCCTTCTCTTCTGAGCATTGTAGTTCGCCCACAGAGCATTTTAGATCCTAACATGGGGTAGTTCCATACTCAGAAGGGACAGGGTTACAAATTTGGGGGGGGGGGGGGGGGGCATTTTCTCCCATTACCCTTTGTAAAATGGTAAATTTGGGGGGAAAAACTGCACTTTAGTGAAATTTTTTTTTTTTTATATTTACACATCTGACTTTAACAAAAAGGCTCACTGGACCCCTTGTTACGTCCCTTCAGGGGCAAAATAGTATGCCATGTGTTTTGTTTTTTTTGCTGTTCTGGCACCATAGGGGCTTCCTAAATGTGACATGACCCCCAAATTCATTTCAGAAAAACTCACTCTCCAAAATCCCATTGTTGCTCCTTCCCTTCTGAGCCCTCTACTGCGCCCACCGAACACTTGACATACACATATGAGGTATTTCCTTACTCAAGAGAAATTGGGTTACAAATTTTGGAGGGCTTTTTCTCCTATTACCCCTTGTAACAATTCAAAAACTGGGTCTACAAGAACATGCGAGTGTAAAAAATGAAGATTTAGAATTTTCTCCTTCACTTTGCCGCTATTCCTGTGAAACACTTAAAGGGTTAACAAACTTTCTGAATGTCATTATGAATACTTTGAGGGGTGCAGTTTTTATAATGGGGTCATTTATGGGGTATTTCTAATATGAAGACCCTTCAAATCCACTTCAAAACTGAACTGGTCCCTGAAAAATTCCGATTTAGAAAATTTTGTGAAAAATTGGAAAATTGATGCTGAACTTTGAAGCCCTCTGATGTTTTCCAAAAGTAAACACATGTCAACTTTATGATGAAAATATAAAGTAGACATATTGTATTTGTGAAGCAATATTTAACTTATTTGGAATGTCTGTTTTCCTTACAAGCAGAGAGCTTCAAAGTTACAAAAATGCCAAATATTCAATTTTTTTCATCAAATTTTGGAATTCTTCACCAAGAAATTATGCAAGTATTGACAAAAATTTACCACTAACATAAAGTAGAATATGTCACGAAAAAACAATCTTGGAATCAGAATGAAAAGTAAAAGCATCCCAGAGTTATTAATTCTTAAAGTGACAGTGGTCAGAATTGCAAAAATTCTCCCGCCCTTAGGGTTATAATGGGCTCGGTCCCCAAAGGGTTAATATCATTTGCCGACTGATTTTGGGTCACTGACCTCATATGTTATCATTTGCAACTCATTCTCTTTCATTTTTTGTTGTCTCTTGTTTATTATATTAAAATCTTCAATAAAAATTACAGGTAAAAAAAATAAAATAAAAAAATAAAAAGATTACTATATGTATGCATAATAAGTGAGCAACATCCAAAATGCCAGATAAGAGTCGCAATTTCTGGACCAATCTTACAAGACTTAACCACCAATACAGAGTAAGGAGTACCAGGACAAATAGTCACCTCCCCCCTATAAAATGTAACTTTTACTCAAATATTGTTAAAAACTGAATATACATAACACAAATGAAAAAAATGGCCCACCTTAGTGATATACAATATATAACATACACAAGGAAATGGTATGGCCCAATAATGACCTAATAAGGAGGGGAATAAGGATACAGGTGTGTACCTATCTTCTGCAATATTCTATGATTTTGCATACTGATCTAAAGGGAAAGTCCACTGGAACATGTTGCATCTAATTTATTAAGAGGCACAATTTCTGTCATAATTAGAGTAAACTCTCCAGGTTCCATCCTGCTAAGTCCAGCCGACTTTTGAAAATGTGTAAAATGGGAAAAAAGTAAAAAATGTTGGTACAATATTAGTGGGTTTTTTGCCAAGCCTTACGAGCCTCGTTAAATTTCCTCCCTATGTGTGGTGGTATCTAGCCTGGGGTAGGGTCACACACAGTTCATCCAAAGCGTATTTGACGCTGCGGATGCGCTGCCGTAAGTCACAGAGTGACAGCAGAGTGAGCTCCCTGCGGATGCGCTGTGTTTTACCCTACCCTAATGGTGAAAAACCATATAGAAACTGGGTGGTGCTAAATTTTACAGCAGTAAATCAAACTGATTGTAAATATATTTGTATTCTATGACTAAGCTTCTTTGACAAACATCTTAATATAATATTTTGCTCCTTCATAATACATGTTATATCATCCCCGTAAAACATATTGCTCAGTTTTTGGTGTGATGTGGCAGTCGATGCAGTCAAATTTTTCTTCCACAAGTGAAAAATTGGCCACCTTAGTGGTATACAATATATAACATACACAAGGAAATGGTAAGGCCCAATAGTGACCTATAAAGGAGGGGAATAAGGATACAGGTGAGTACCTATCTTCTAAATGACCCTACCTAGAAATGTCCTAACTCTTACTACCCATAAGTGTGGAAAGGGAAGGGATAAACTATAAAGACTACCCCAGTGGTAAGCAATATTCACGTGGCAGCCTTATGTACAAAAATTATCATGCTCCATGCTCCAACGCGTTTCTCCCTAGTGTTGACAATGGGTTCACCAGGGGTGGAGGAGAAATAGAAGCACATAAATAATACAACCTTAAACAAGATATGAAAAGATAATATGTATAGTGGACCAAAAGAGTTAAAAGAACACTGTAATGTATCTCAGCATAGTGGATGGAAAAGAGTGGTCACCGTCACATAAATCGTCACTAAGACTATCAATTTGTCTCAGTCTAGAATAAAGATGTCACGTTTCAAGGAGATAAGTTAAAGAAAGGAACACCAAAAAATAGTAGTAGATGTAAACAGGGTCCGTAATAAATGTAACACAAAGTTACAGCTGTCAACATGTCAGAAGGTCACAAATGACACAGTTGTTAGTTGTTAATAACATAAAATGGATCACTGGACACCAAATATTTAGTACCATAGAAACATAGAATGTGTCGGCAGATAAGAACCATTTGTCCCATCTAGTTTTCCCAATAATCTGAATACTATGAATAGTCCCTGGCCCTATCTTATATGAAGGATAGCCTTATGCTTATCACATGCATGTTTAAACTCCTTCACTGTATTTGCAGCGACCACTTCTGCAGGAAGGCTATTCCATGCATCCACTACTCTCTCAGTAAAGTAATACTTCCTGATATTATTTTTAAACCTTTGCCCCTCTAATTTAAAATGATGTCCTCTTGTGGTAGTTTTTCTTCTTTTAAATATACTCTCCTCTATCATGTTGATTCCCTTTATGTATTTAAAAGTCTCTATCATATCCCCTCTGTCTCTTCTTTCTTCCAAGCTATACATATTAAGGTCCTTTAACCGGTAAGTTTTATCCTGCAATCCATGTACTAGTTTAGTAGCTCTTCCTTGTACTCTCTCTAGAGTATCTATATCCTTCTTGAGATATGGCCTCCAGTACTGCGCACAATACTCCAATTGAGCTCTCACCAGTGTTCTGTACAGCGGCATGAGCACTTCTCTCTTTCTACTGCTTATACCTCTCCCTATACATCCAAGCATTCGGCTAGTGTTTCTTGCTGCTCTATTACATTGTCTTCCTACCTTTAAGTCTTCTGAAATAATTACTCCTAAATCCCTTTCCTCAGATACTGAGGCCAGGGCTGTGTCAAATAATGTATATACTGCCTTAGGGTTTTTACACCCCAGGTGAATTATTTTGCACTTATCCACATTAAATTTCAGTTGCCAGAGTTCGGACCATACTTCTAGTTTGCCTAAATCCTTTTCCATTTGGCGGATCCCTCCAGGAACATCAACCCTGTTACATATCTTTGTGTCATCAGCAAAAAGACATACCTTACCATTGAGACCTTCTGTAATATCGCTAATAAAGATATTAAACAATATTGGTCCCAGTACAGATCCCTGAGGTATCCCACTGTTGACAAGACCTTGCTCTGAATATTCTCCATTGACTACAACCCTCTGTTGTCTGTTACTCAGCCACTGCCTAATCCACTCAACAATATTGGAGTCCAAGCTCAATGACTGTAGTTTATTGATAAGTCTTCTCCATCACATATCACATTACAGTTGACAGGCATGAGTATATGTATATCTAGACATTTATAGATTTTACCATTATCCGATCCATAATGGATCGGATAATGGTAAAATCTATAATTGTCTAAAACTAAAAAGGCAGTTTATCTTGCATCATGCCCCTGTCCCCTAAGGTATGTAGGGAAAACTACTAGAGAATTAAGGCGATGCATTCTTGAGCATCTGGGAGACATTAAGCAATGCAGGGATAAGCCTTTCCATAAATATATGCATCAACATCACCCAGAGAATCCCCAAGCCTTAAAATTCCAAGTAATTGAGGTCTTGAAGAATGACGCCTTTGTTCTAGACTGAGACAAATTGATAGTCTTAGTGACCACTCTTTTCCACCATGTTGAGATATATGACAGTGTTCTTTTAATTCTTTTGGTCCACTATACATATTATCTTTTCATATCTTGTTCAAGGTTGTATTATTTATGTGCTTCTATTTCTCCTCCACCCCTTATGAACCCATTGTCAACACTAGGGAGAAACGCGTTGGAGCATGGAGCATGAGAATTTTTGTACATAAGGCTGCCACGTGAATATTGCTTACCAATGGGGTAGTCTTTATAGTTTATCCCTTCCCTTTCCACACTTATGGGTAGTAAGGGTTAGGACATTTCTAGGTAGGGTCATTTAGAAGATAGGTACTCACCTGTATCCTTATTCCCCTCCTTTGAAGGTCACTATTGGGCCTTGACATTTCCTTGTGTATGTTATATATTGTATACAACTAAGGTGGCCATTTTTTCACTTGTGTTATGTATATTCAGTTTTTTAACAATATTTGAGTAAAAGTAAAATTTTATACAAACTATCAACGCCTCATTAGTAGAACTTGTTTATATTGTATGTCCACTCTTACAAGAGTAAGGCTGGGTTCCCATTACGTTTTCCCCCATACGGGAGCGCATACGGCAGGGGAGAGCTAAAAACTTGCGCTCCCGTATGCCTTTCTATGCGCTCCCGTATGTAATTCATTTCAATGAGCCGACCGCAGTGAAACGTTTGGTCCGGTCGGCTCATTTTTGCCCCGTATGCGCTTTTTTCCCGCACCTAAAACCGTGGTCGACCACAGTTTTAGGTCTGGTTGTAAAAGCGCATACGGGGCAAAAATGAGCCGACCGGACCAAACGTTTCACTCTGGCCGGCTCATTGTAATGAATTACCTACGGGAGCGCATAGAAAGGCATACGGGAGCGCAAGTTTTTAGCTCTCCCCTACCGTATGCGTCCCATATGGGGGAAAACGCAATGGGAACACAGCCTAAGAAAAAGTTGACAGCATCGACTGCTATATCACACAAAAAACTGAGCAATAGGTTTCACGGGGATGATATAACATGTATTATGAAGGAGCAAAATAGTATATTAAGATAGTTGTCAAAGAAGCTGGGTCACAGAATACAAATATATTTACAATCAGTTTGATTAGCTGCTAAAAAAATTTAGCACCACCTAGTTTCTATATGGTATTTCACCATCAGGGTAGGGTCACACACCACATCTGCAGGGAGCTCACTCTGCTGTCACTCTGTGACTTACTGCAGCGCATCCGCAGCATCAATACGCAGTGGATGTGCTGTGTGTGACCCTACCCCTAGGCTAGATACCACCACACATAGGGAGGAGAATTGTAAGGCTTGGCAAAAAAAAAAAAAGCCACTCATTTTTTGTGCAGGCCTGATTTTGTACCAAAAATTATGACTTTTTCCCTTTTTTACTCATTTTCAAAAGTAGGCAGGACTTAGCTGGAGAGTTTAATTATGACAGAAATTCTGCCTCTTAATAAATTAGCTGCAACATGTTCCATTGGACTTTCCCTTTAGAACAGTATGCAAAATTATAGAATATTGCAGAATCTTGTAATACCTTTAGTTATTGAACTAACAGTATTTTGTAGAGACAAGCTTTCTAGAGTCCTCCTTTTATCAAGTCAAAAGCATTTTTGAGCAAATAAGCAGAAAACACACAGGTTATATCTCGCAAATATGACGGGGTTAAAATAACAGATGTGGAGAATTCACACTATGTTGGACTATAAATTGTCCAGCTATAGGACTATAGCTAGACAATTTATAGCCCAACTTAGTGTGAATTCTCCACATCTGTGGTTTTAACCCCTGCATATTTGAGAGAAATAACTGTGTCTGAACAATTCCTGACACAGACTGAGGTGACAACAGAGAGCACTGTGTCAGATTGGAAAGAACTACACAATTTCTTCTAGGGCATAAAGCAGCTGGTAAGTACCTGGAAAACTTGAGATTTTTAAATAGAAGTTATTAACCAACCTGTAGAATTTTCTAGCACCAATAGATTTGAAAAAAAAACAACTTACCTTTAAACTACCAAGATCTAAAAGTAGTAAGTTTGAGGTTGTATCATAAAAGCCATGTTGTGGGACAAGGATGTAAGAAGCCATTAGGTGTATTTTTAGATCAAGGACCTTCTGAGTCTCTATAATATACAGTAGACCTGTGTATCAAAATAAATAAAATTAAATATAGAAAGATAACAAACACTACCATAGAAATATCATTCTAACAATTACTTTGTGGCATCCCTAAGGAAACAGATACATGCACAAGCACTAGTACAAACCAGTGACATCCTACATACATATATTAAATTTAAACACGACTAGTGCTTCAGTGCCTGAAATGACAGTCTGCACGATGTATCAGCAACATATTTAGTGAAACCAGTGTGTTTTGTGCCCTTATACTCAGAGTAAAATTTCCCTTTTGGAAAGATTGATTCTTAAAGTGATCGTTTATGGGTTTTTTTCTACTGCAAAAATGTCTGCTTATTTTGTAGCAGAACACTGAGAATGTTTTTGCTCTGTTTTGTTATTTTATTATTGGAGCAGTTATGAATTGGTACTGATAGCGTTTGAGCCATAGACCGAGAGAGGGAAGAGGGCATACATTTACACCCTTTGTGCTTTAAAGGAAATCTGTCACCAGTGTCACCTGCACTAACCTGTTGGTACCGACAGTTAGTGCAGGTGACCCTAATGACAACGGTACTCACCTTGTCCCGTTCCGTGGATCTTCGGTAATCTCGTCTGGGCACCGGGCACGGGCGGAGCTTACTGACGTCACCGCTGCTGTTCTCTCACAGCGGGACCCACTAGGTTGACGCCACTAAGCTCTGCCCAGGCCCCAAGCAGCTGCTGCTCTCTGCTGGGTCTCGCAGTGGCGGTGACATCAGTAAGCTCTGCCCGTGCCCCAAGCAGGGTGCCCGGAGCGGAGCTAACGGAGGAGATTACCGAAGATCCATGCCACAGAACAGGACAAGGTGAGTACCGTTGTCATTAGTGTCACCTGCACTGTCGGTGCTGACAGGTTATTGCAGGTGACAGATTTCTTTTAATGAGTTAAATGTATCAATGGTGGATATAAATAAAACTGCAAGCACCAAAAATCTGGCTTATGTGACTTGCACTTACCGTACACACCTTTTTAGACACATATTAGTCTCACTCGATAAAGTGGCAAGGCTTGTAAAAAAAAGCAGGTGTGGCTTAAATTTTGGAACACATTTTTGGGTGTCAAACTAAGCTAACTAATAGATGGTGCAAAATTTGACATGACAGCCTAAAGATGGGCAAATTTTAAAACAACATGAGCCACTGTCAAAATATGACATTTTCTAAGAATTAGACAGTTTTATTTTTCTTGCTCTTTATCTGTGTGTGTATATTCCAAGTATAGATTTTTTTTTGACTAAGGTGGAAAAAGGGTAGAAAAAACTAAAACTGGCACCCAGGGGTGGTTGCTTTATGTTTGGGGTAACATACATTCTGTGTGATAGGAACATATTAATGCCTGAGCACTTCCTGCCCAAAGCAAAGGGGAAGGGGGGGGGGGAGGGATGGGGATTGTTTAGTTTTTTCCTTTTACATTATGTTAAATCTATTAATTTTATAATTTATTCTACTATGTTTACTGATTTTTTTTTTTTACTATGAGGGCACAGGTAAGCAGGGAACACATTATTGGCGTGTTTCCTGCTGTCCCCATAAACAGATCCCTGATAACGATAATCAAATGGTAAAAACCCTTAACATCATTGTTATCAGAGATTTTTATACACAGTCAAGGGAAGAAGATACACATCTTTGTATGCATCAAAACCTGGCCCTCTGCAGGAATAATCCCGTGTCATTACTGACATTACAGAGCTCTCTAGCAGCTTTTAGCAAATCCTAAAATGGAAAGTAACACCTGTGCCATTTCAGACAGCATGTAAATTAACAGGCTCCTGGTTTCAGAACCATGCTCTTTGCCACTTAACGACCAGTCCAATCAGGTCTGTTTATCTTTTAATGATCAACTAATTTGGTTCGTTTTTTCATAACTGTATTCAAATAGCATCAGCTTTTTATTTTTTTATTTTTATCAAAGTATTCTGGCGTATGGTGTGTCAAACTTGGGTATTTTCTGCTGTAGATCTGATGCAGATTTGCTGTAGCAGATCTTTAGCACATCTGCTCCAAAAATATACATGGTGTGGTATAGATAATAATTTAAATTGTACATTTATTTTTAAAAGATCCTTAAAAAACTAATTGTGTATTTTTAACATTAATGTGCTCTATGTAAGTCTGTGGGAAAGTGGTTGTTTGTCCGCACAAAATTTCTTCATATTCGTAAATAAGTGGCATGTCACTTATTTACATGGATGTAAAAAATATGTTGTATTTTTTTGTTTTACATATTGTGTGCAAAGGAACCACTTTCCCATAGACTTACATAGAACACATTAATAATAAAAATACAGACTCAATTCATTTGGATGCATTTTTTTTATATATGCCTAAAAAAACATGGTCTGAAACTACTGGCACTCTGGCACGGCCTAATAGATAGAAGCTGATGGCAGGCCTGGAGGTTTCTTTTAGGCTCCGGCGCCATTTGGTATCCCTGTGATTGCAGTGCGCCCTCTAACAAACCGCTTACATGCAGTGGTCTCTATTGAATGTGGTATGTAAGGGGTTAAACTACCGGGATCAAAGTTTACTTGATCCCAGCAATTGCAGCAGGAGACCAGATATGTATATGACAGCTGAGCTCTTGTCGCAATCTTGTCGACACACTGGGCAGTAACCAGGTGGAGATCATCATGACTGAAAGATCAGTCATGCTTCAGGAAAATGTGCATGGTTATATCCACCATCGGTTGTTAAAAGGTATTCCGTTAAGGGTGTTGAGTGATGATCTGATCGGTTGAGGTCTAACCACTGAAACCTGGGACCCCCGCCCCCCCCCCAGCAAAAAATACTATACGTGTGAATAGACCCTTAAAATATAGAATCTATCCTGCAAAAAACAACCTCTAAGTGAATCAAGAAAAAAAAAATATACTGTAAAATCCATGCATCCCTAAAGAAGTTGAATCAAAATCTTTTTTCACAGAGTAGTTTCCACACATTAATAAAAGTGGTTATAAAACATTATAAAGTGGGAGGTATGCTCCCTTTGTATGTTATCTGTGCATCCACCTCATCTTAGCCCCAAGCAAGCCTTATAGTTCTTGTGTGTTCCTCTGCCTTCTCTTTCCCCTCTCTAATATACTTCTCAGAGTGCTAACCAAGAATAAAGTAAAATAATCTAACATCAGCAATTTGTCTTTAAGTACATAACATTCCCTAAGTGGTCTACCCTAATATCATTCAGAAGTCTTCACCTTCGCTGTATGCACTTTAAAGGGGTACTCCACTAGAAAAAAACAATTTTTTAATCAACTGATGCCAGAAAGTTAAAACAGATTTGTAAATTATGTATAGAAAAAATATTGCCCGGACCTTCCAAGGTAGTGTGATTTGATTGAATAGACAGTGGATAACTGGGTCGTACTCCAATAATAATTCAATGGTTATTTATTTAAAATGTATAGTGCATTACTCCTCACAGGGCCCTTGTGAGAAAAAACACATATAATAGATGTACAAAATTAGATATACAGAATTAAAAAATATTATAAAAATATATCACTGGTATATAAAATAGCTCTATGTGGACGAATTCATAAATCGTCTTTAGGGTATTGTAAAGATATAGTATAAATGTCCTTTTATGTGGCAATAATAAATCAAAGTGGATACTCTGTTACCGGTCCTGGATGATGTGACTCTGTCAGCTCCCGTGCCCAAATGGTAGTCAGCGGTCTTGGATAGTACTGTGGCTTGAACTCTCAAGGTCCAGGTGTTATGCGGTAGTGGTCGTCCCAGGCTGGTGGCACTGGCAGGCGCCGATGGTGAATTCGCCGGGAGGCCGTGCGCAAGCAAGCGCCGATGGAAGATTTGTCAGGAGACCAAGCGCTGGCAGGCGCTGATGGTATCGATCTCCTCACCGCTGGACTTGGAAGCCGGAGACTAACCGCTGAATAGATGGAGCTTGCCTCGTGTAGATGGCGTGTGACGTCAGCTTGAGCCGGAGCTGACCAGGTAAAATCAGGACCGGACACTAGTCTAGATCGACTAGTGCGTAGGAGATCCACAATGTGATGGATTTGCTCCGTGAGCTATAGCTTAAGTTCATGAAGAGCATAAATGCCAGTGAGCAAGATTAATGTACAGGACTAGACGCGTTTCAGGGTTCTCAAATACGACCCTTTCCTCAGTAGTCATGGTGGTTAAAAACAATGTTTGTCTATTTATAGGAGTACGAATCCCATGATTCAACAGTATTCTAAGTAATAACAAAAACATGAAATGGATAATCAGAAGGAATTACCTAGAGAGCAAAAGTAAATGGTTGTATATGTGAATACCGTCAGAAGACGGGAAATGGACATATTGGATCACATTCGCCCACTGAGGAAGGGGTCGTTTTTAGCACCCTGAAACGCGTCTAGGCTGATATCTAATCTGAACAGAGCACAATTTGCATGCACCACCTAGACTGAAGCCGGACCAGAACTTTGTGCACCACTTGCTGCATTCATCAAACATCCTCTCCTACTGAGCGCATTACCAACCTGCTGCCTGCACTACCAGAACCCAGCCACGATCTCTCCAGCGAAGGTCTGATACACATCCAGGTATTTGCCGATACCACGGACCGTTCCCGAGAGAGTCTCCTGCCGGAGCCCATATCCATCCAGGCTCTCACGCCAGGATTGCTGCAGCCAACACAAGAATTTCAACTATCGGCCCGTCGCAGTACGGGACCAGCAGCCAGGGTGAGGTTGAACTTTGCATTTGTCTAACAACTGTGAGCAGCTTTTTATACACCTACACATCAGTCCATCAAGTGACTTTGCCTTTTCCATTACAAGTGCCGGACTATCAGCCCTTTTTTATTCATCATAGGTGCCGGACTAATAGTCGACTCCGGATCATTATATATCGTTGAAAAATTGCATTTGTTTTTTTACATCTATAGATTATTCTATATTAGGTGGTTGCTATACATATATTCATATTTTCTAAATCTGTCATTAGGGCCCAATGACAGTTTAAGATAACATTGACATTGCGCCGATATTTTTAACCATTTAGGTTTTTATTGTTTTAATAAAATCTGCACTTTTTTTCAAAACTTTATGTCTCAAACAATTATTCACTGTGTACCCTAGGGTAGTATTCTTGAGGTGTGGTTAATCTTTGTTTTTGTTTTTACCCATTTGGATTGGTGGGGATCAATCCTTTAACCACAATAACCTCGAATACCTGGTTGTGAGCTGCACACATTTTTCTAATTTACAAATCTGTTTAACTTTCTGGCACCAGTTGATTTAAAAAAAAAAAAAAAGTTTTTCACCGGAGTACTTTAACGACGCAGGACGTATATTTACGTCCTGCGCCGGCTCATCACTTCGGTCCTGGCGCTCATCAACGGCCGGGACCCGCGACAATGTGCGGTATTAACCCTTTAGAAGCGGCGGTCAAAGCTGACCGCCGCTTCTAAAGTGAAAGTGAAACTATCCCGGCTAGTCAGTCGGGCTGTTCGGGACCACCGCAGTGAAATCGCGACGTCCCGAACAGCTTACAGGACACCGGGAGGGCCCTTACCTGCCTCCTCGGTGTCGGATCGACGAATGACTGCTCCGTGCCTGAGATGCAGGCAGGAGCAGTCAAGCGCCGATAACACTGACCACAGGCGTGTTAATACACGCCAGTGATCTCTGTAAGAGATCAGTGTGTGCAGTGTTATAGGTCCCTATGGGAGCTATAACACTGCAAAAAAAAAAGTAAAAAAAATGTTAATAAAGGTCATTTAACCCCTTCCCTAATAAAAGTTTGAATCACCCCCTTTTCCCATAAAAAAATAAAACAGTGTAAATAAAAAAAAAATATGTCGTATCGCCGCGTGCGTAAATGTCCGAACTATAAAAATATATCATTAATTAAACCGCACAGTCAATGGCAAAAAAATTCCAAAGTCCAAAAAAGCATATTTTTGGTCACTTTTTATACCATTAAAAAATGAATAAAAAGTGATAAAAAAGTCCGATCAAAACAAAAATCGTACCGATAAAAACTTCAGATCATGGCGCAAAAAATGAGTCCTCATACCGCCCTGTACAAGGAAAAAAAAAAAGTTATAGGGGTCAGAAGATGACATTTTTAAACGTATAAATTTTCCTGCATGTAGTTATGATATTTTCCAAAAGTACGACAATAATCAAACCTATATATGCAGGGTATCATTTTAACCGTATGGACCTACAGAATAATAAGGTGTCATTTTTACCAAAATATGCACTGCGTAAAAACGGAAGCCCCCAAAAGTTACAAAATGGCGTTTTTTCTTGATTTTGTCGCACAATGATTTTTTTTTCCGTTTCGCCGTGAGTTTTTGGGTAAAATGACTAATGTCACTGCAAAGTAGAATTGTTGACGCAAAAAATAAACCATAATATGGATTTTTAGGTGGAAAATTTAAAGGGTTATGATTTTTAAAAGGTAAGGAGGAAAAAACGAAAGTGCAAAAATGGAAAAACCCTGAGTCCTTAAGGGGTTAATAGACTACACTTGTGCATTAAGGCTAGGTTCACGCTACAGAATTTCAGAGTAGAATTCCAAAGCAGAACTCCACTAGGAAATTTTGAAGCAATAAAATTCTATTGCTGGCAATGGGATTCCACTGCCCAGTGATCACACTCACTCTTTAGGTGGAATCTGCGCCACAGACATTTGTCATTGTCATCTATGGGGACATCCTTTGTGCGGACAAGAAAAAAAATTTGGTGCTGGAAACATCTGGCACGGAAATTCCGCCGTGTGCACAGAGCAGCAGAATCCTGCACTGGAATGACAGCAGCTATTGCCTAAATGGCCCTTTTGATTGTGTGAAAACCCCTTTAACTCAAGAATTAGCTTGCAAAATTGGATAGAAGCTACTTTTTTTATTTACTTACAGAACTGACACTGAATTAGCTGCTGTACTGGATTCAATTTGATGCTCAGAGACTAATGAAATACTGTTCTTTTCAGTGTCAGGGTTGAGATGCACATACACAATACAATAATGTTGATGTTAAATATGACGAATTATTTTTTTCTGAAAAAATCCATTGTCAGAAGTGTCTAGAAGCAATCTCCTCATTGAGGACACTTATTTGCTCAGTGGAACAAAGGAGGATTGCAATCAGTTAAATATTAATTATCAAAGAAAAAAATATATGTCAAGACAGTGCATCTTACCTGTTGATGTTTTATCTCTGAACTCTTCTAATTTACTTAAAGTGGCAGAGGTGAGTTGTTCAAGATGGACGTCTTTGGGTGGTCGGAAAAAATCAGCTAAACTGTTGATTGTTTTCTAGCATATGAAAAAGAAAAAAGAATACACGACAGTGCTGTCATATGAGACGAGATAAAGACACAGCAACAGCGTTAAAGGCAATTTAGATTACCACAAGATTTTCATAAAACATTTCAATGAAAATATTAAATCTCCATGAAGGAGTAACCTGATAAATGAAATGACTGCACATAGCTGCCCTACAACAGTGTCAAGAGTCTAGTCTGCATAGCAGGTGGCAGGGTAGAGTTGTGCAACTATGAATCATAGCTGAGTAGGGCTGGGCGGTATACCGGTTCATACCGAATACCGAAATTTTTGGGCTGCACAATATGAATTTTTCCCATACCGCAATACCGGTTGGGCCCCTCCCCCTTGGGAATGAATTATCAGCTGTTCTGTTCCCCCCCCCCCCCACCCAATTAATTATCAGCCCAACAGCCCGCAAACACTGCCCTCCTCCTCTTTGTTGGGGGCCGCCGGCGCTGGAACTCTATACTATACGCCAGTGGTCTCCAACTTGCAGACCTCCAGATGTTGCAAAACTACAACTCCCAGCATGCCCGGACAGCCAACGGCTGTATCCCTATGCCCCGGCTGCAAAAGATAAAGAAAATAAACTTTAACTTACCTACGTCGGCCTCACGCTGTTCCTTGGGACTGGAACGTCGGACAGCCGTCAGCCTATCACCGGCCGGACAGTGATAGGCTGAGCCCACTGTCATGTAAGGAGCTATGGCCGGCTTCTTACATGACAGTGCGTTTAACCTATCACTGGCCGGGGCGGGACATCGCTCCGGCCGGTGATAGGCTGACGGCTGTCCGACGTTCCAGTCCCAAGGAACAGCGCGAGGCCGACATAGGTAAGTTAAAGTTTATTTACTTTATCTTTTGCAGCCCGGGAATAGGGATACAGCGTACAGCAGTGGTCTCAAACCTGCGGACCTTCAGCTGTTGCAAAATTACAACTCCCAGAATGCCCGGACATCCGTTGGCTGTCCGGGCATGCTGGGAGTTGTAGTTTTGCAACATCTGGAGGTCCGCAGGTTGGAGACCACTGGCGTACAGTATAGAGTTCCATCGCCAGCGGCCCCCAACAAAGAGGAGGAGGGCAGTGCTTGCGGGTGACATATGTGAGTAGTACCCCGCTGGGCTGATCATTAATTGGGGGGGGGGGGAGCAGAACAGCGCTCGTGGGTCACATGACTGGAGGGGGGTGGCAGTGAAAGAAATACCGTTATATACCATGGAACCACCATAAGTTACAAAAATACCGTAATACACATATTTGATCATACCGCCCAGCTCTATTGCTGAGGCCTCTTTATTTTGTTCATTTGTATTTATACAACAGCATTGTGGGAGACCAAAAGGTCAGACCTCATCCTAGCAATAGGATAGCATTTTATGAGGTGAGGATACTTTTATAAGCAATAACACACTTTATTGGTACTTACGGCATCATATATTATTTCAAGAGGCTGAGAATCTACTATTAGCCTTTGATCAGCACTTTCATCTAGTGGATTTGTTTCAAACATGAGATTTAACAATGAAATGTTATTGTCTACCACCACATTTCGTGACGACAACAGACATGGAATGTTTTTGCCATTAGGTATGCCTGTTATCTCAAATGTTCCAATCTGGGCTTCAAACCTGTAAGAAGAAAAAAAGGGAATTTGTTTAATTTTAAACAATCGACTCCATAAGGAATAATTTCACCAAGCCTTGTTATTAGGCAGCGCCCAAATAAGTTTAGGGAGCTGTTTATCAACAGGCACCACCACCAGGAGAAGACACTGCATGATCTGCACATTCCTGTGTAGATAGTGCAGCATTATTATAAAAGCTGAGCGGCTGATGGCATTTATTAATAGGTGGTTACAGTTGTGTAAGGGACACTAGCAAGATATACATATTCCTTCTCCAGGAGGGTTGTGGTGAAAAGTAGAATTTTATATACTATATAGGAGATGTATTGCACTGCTCACCTAAGTGCTTGTGCACCAGGACGCTGTTTTAACACTGTGCTTAGATCAGTTATGGCAAGAGTAATCAGCTCAGCTTTTCCTTTGTCTTCTTGTAATCTGATGGACATGCTCAGCAGTTTGATGCATACAATCATAGCTTCATACTATAAGGTAAAGAACATCATAATAAAATGCTGTGTGCATGGGTCTATATATGAATACAAATATTGGTGCAATAAATCTAATTATAAAACATATAGATTATATTCACATAATATGCTGGGTCACATTAAAGGCTTTCTTCTCACAACTGTCTAGGATTTGGTCTGAAATGCAGCATTTTTAGGTGAAATTACAGTATAAAAATAATTTGGTAATGGGGCTCTGAGTCACTGGAGCAGTCTCAGCTAAGTTTCCTCACACCTTTCTGGACCTGCTAAGGGTTTATTCACTTTCTGGACCTGTTAAGGGTCTATTCACACGTACAGTATCCTGCCCATATTTGAAGCTGTAGTTTTGATGCTTTGTTCAGCCATTTACCATAGTTTTAGCATAAAATCTGCAGCCTCAAATCCTGCACATCAAATATGCGAAGGATACTGTACAGGTGAATACACCCTTAACCCCTTAAAAGGGGTACTCCACCCCTAGACATCTTATCCCCTATCCAAAGGATAGGGTATAAGATGTCAGATCGCCGCAGTCCCGCTGCTGGCGACCCCCGGGATCGCCGCTGCGGCACCCCGCTGTCATTACTGCACAGAGCGATTTCGCCCTGCACGTAATGACGGGCAATACAGGGGCCGGAGCATCATTACATCACGACTCCGCCCCTATTGACGTCACAGCCCACCTCCCCAATACGAGTCTATGGGAGGGGGTGTGGCGGTCGTCACGCCCCTGCCATAGACTTGCATTAAGGGGGCGGGCTGTGATGTCACGAGGGGCGGAGCCATGACGTCACGCTGCTCCGTCCCCTGTATCGCCTGTCATTACACACAGAGCGAACTCGCTCTGTGCAGTAATGACAGCAGGGTGCCGCAGCAGAGATCCCGGGGGTCCCCAGCAGCGGGACCGCGGCGATCTGACATCTTATCCCCTATCCTTTGGATAGGGGATAAGATGTCTAGGGGCGGAGCACCCCTTTAAGGACTCAGCCCATTTTGACCTAAAGGACAAAGCCAATTTTTCGTTTTTGCATACTTGTTTATTTTCCTCCTGCCCTTCTAAAAATCATAACGCTTTCAATTTTGCACCTACAGACTCATAAAAGGGCTTGTTTTTCTATGCCACCAATTACACTTTGTGAGGACATCAATCTTTTAGTAAGAAAATCTACTGCAAAACCAAACAAAATACATTTTTGTGCAGTGAAATAAAAAAATTAAAAAAAAAAATGCAATTTTGTAACTTTTGGGTGCTTCTGTTTTTACGCAGTGCAATTTTCGGTAATAATGACACCTTATCTTTATTCTGTAGGTCCATACGGTCACAAAGATACCGAATTTATGTAGGTTTTGTTTTATTTTACTTCTTAAAAAATGATAACTACATAAACCAAAATTAGCATGTTTAAAATTGTCAACTTCTGACCCCTATAACCTTTATAGCGTACGGGGCTATATGAGGGCTCACTTATTGTGCCGTGGTCTGTAGTTGTTATCAGTACCATTTTTGTTTTGATGGGACTTTTTGATAGCTTTTTATTAGTTTTTTTATGGTATATGAAGTGACCAAAAATGCACAATTTTGGACTTTGGTATTTTTTTACGTGGACGTCATCGACCGTGATGTTTAGCTAACCTTATAATTTTATAGTTCAGACAGTTACGCACACAGCGGTACCACATATGATTATTTTTATTTTTTATTACATTATTTTATTTAAAAAATGGGAAAAGCAGGGTGATTTAAACTTTATAGATAAGGGGTTAATTCACTTTTATTAACTTTTTTTCCCTTTTAGCCCCCATGGGGGTGCTATAACAGGCAATCTTTTGATTGCATACACTGATCAATGTTATGCCATAGCATAGCATTGATCAGTGTTCTCAGCACTCTGCTGCTCTAGCCTGCTGAGTAGGCTTGGAGCAGCAGATCGCCGAAAGTAGCAACCCAGACCCACCGGGCTTAACCCGTTCTCTGTGAGTCTCCTAGGACTGTATCCACCTTTTCCAGCTCACCGGAGCACCTGAAAGCTGAACTAATTTATGCAGACTAAAGTCAGCAACTGCCGAGCCGAGAAGTTTGTGACGAATCGAATCACTGTATATACGCTCATCTCTAGTGGCATCATCTGGTGGGAATTTTAAACATGTGTTAAACTGCTGAGAGACTATATTTATTTTATACATTTTTATTAAACTTTATTTTTGTACACTACAAAAGTCTATACAAAAATTATATACCGGTAAATTGTATCTTAAAACCCAACTACATTATATACACTTACTTAGTTTTGAACTCCTACTGGAGGTGGGCAAGTCTATGTTTTGCTATGGGTCCCTATGATTTCTGAGTATTCCCCTTGTCCCAATATTAAAACATTTGCTGTAATTATCTTTGCTTCTATTGTAATTGTAGATACACTAAAAATAGTCTATATGAAATGATTTACATTTTTTTATCCACTGACCTTAACACTTTGCTTACCGTTTTTGGAAGAGTTGGATCTACTGCTGTTTCACTGTATCCAATTGCGGCATACAGCTTAGCTTTCTCTTCCAGAGTCATCAATTCTCCAATACCTTAAAAAACATATAATATTCACTGTCTAAACAATACATATTTCTGTTTAAAAGTCAATATTATTATATACTACAGAACATACCACAACTATTAATATTTAAAAATAAGTCCAGACTGCCGACATTAAAAAAAAAAAAAAAAAAAAAACATTTACTTGCCTTCCCAGTCTTCTTCCTGGTGCTGGGGCCCAACATGTCACATTGTTGCCAATCAATGGATGAGGAGGAATACCACTGTGGTCTGTGATTTGCTGCTTTACACCAGGAAAAGGATTGTATGAGAGGCAAGGAGCAGCTACACCAGAGGCACGTGGGGAGTGTGGAAGGCAAGAAATTTGTTTTTGTTTTTTTAACCTTGGCAGCCTGGCATTTAAAAAATAATGCTTATTGCCGGATAACCTGTTTAATGTAATCACCTTGCATTTAAAACCAGATCTTGTACAAAAAATACAATGGAGTAGGAAAGGTTATGGACATAGATAGCATAAATAGATCTGGGCATGAATAGTTTTTTGCTAAAATCATGCACACTCTCCATCACTTGTCCTACAGTACCATCTATCATGTGTTTTGTTACTGTAACTGGATCACCAGTCTGATCACAGTGCTTAGAGGAAGATGGTCAGTCCTGGGTCAGTTGATTTCCTGTAAACAACATCATGACATCCTTTAGCTATCAGATCGCTCCTGCTAGCTTCCTCCCAGTTTTATCTGTATACTGTTACATAGTTAGTACAATTGCTGTTGCTATCTCTAGGGTATGTAATTTTGTTTTGGAAAATCACAGCAAAATCTGTCAAAGTGCAGTAATGTGTGAAAAATGCAGTTAAAAATTCAATGTGTGAGCACAGCCTAAAGACCTTAAATCTTCATAAAACACCTGAAATGTGATTACAGGTGAAATTACTTTTGTCCCGTGGCAACATTTCTCTAAAAAACACACTTTGAACATGAAAATGCATCAAAACGGCATATAATGTTAACTGACCTCAACCCACCAAACACCAGCAGTCTGATTAGATGACCAGATGCAATCATAAAACGCTACACATCAGCCATGGGAAATGTAGGCAACATTAGGAAATAATTTCAGTAATAGAATTGAAACCAGAATGGCTGTAAAGTCATGCATGCCACATCTGCTTAAACCATTAAAGGGGTACTACACTGCCTACGCGTTCTGAACATTTTGTGTGCGGGTGACACAGCTCATGACGTTCATGGCCATGCCCCCTCTTGATGTCACACCACGCCCCCTCAATGCAAGTCTATGGGAGTGGCCGTGAGAGCCGCCACGCCCCTCCCATAGACTTGCATTGAGGCGGTGTGGTGTGACATCACAAGGGGGTGAGACCATGATGTCACAAGTGGCGGCACCTGCATACAAAATGTTCAGAACGCTTAGGCAGTGGAGTACCCCTTTAATGGTTTAAGCTGATGTGGCATGCATGACTTTACAGCCATTCTGGTTGCAATTCTAGTACTGAAATGATTTCCTAATGTTGCCTACATGTCCCATGACTGGTGTGTATAGCCTATGCTGCACTATATAAGAAAAACAAATCCTGGAGTGCTTCTTTAACTTTTAAACTGAGCTGTGATAGGTTGCTTTGGGAAATCACTTCAGCTTTTCTCTCATATAGTTTGATACATCTGGGCCTTAGTGATTGTGAATGTCTACATATTAACAACATGTCATTTTTAGATCCAGTGTTTTGTGCTACTTTGTAGTTTTTCATGTGTTTTTTTTCAAGCTTGTATTCATCTCAATGCTTGCTTTTAAGCTGAATTGCTCTGAAAAATAAAGTCACTTCTTTTTTCAGTGCTGCGTTTTGTAAACCACAGGCTTTTTATAAACATTTCCCACAGAGGTCAATGGGAGATGGAAACCTTGCTTTTTTGCAGTAGATTTTGTCTGTGTGAACCCATTGCCCAGACACACAACTAGAACAAAATATTCAGGCTTCATATTTAATACAATAGATGCATTTGTGTAATTGTGTATCACAACTGTTTTTGTGTTGAAATAAAAATTACATTTATGTATGACAAATTTCTAACAAACCCTAAATATAATGCATCGCATCAAAAAACTATATATTGCTGGTGTTAAACCAACAGTTACAAATCTTACAATAAAAACCAGAAATCCCATAGTAATTTTTTTTTTTTTACAATTACAGCAAACACCTATAAACCGCACTTACTTCCAGATTTTGCCTCTTCTTTTTTTTCTGGACTTTCCCCAGACCAGCCCCACATCCAACCAAACCATCCATTTGAATTACTATCTTCATCTTTTACACCAGGTCTGAATATTTTAAGTCCAGCCTTGGTTGCCTAAAAGTTAAGTAATCGCATTATTCAAAGCTTGTAGATTTATCACCTTTTCCCACAAGAATACACAGTTTCACAAAACAATGAAGACAAAAAAATATTTAAAAAATACATCATATACTAGTCTTACCTCCATTTCTGCCTGTTGCCTTGCTAGAGTAATGCAAAATATATCCAAAGTTTCTTCATGCTCCTGTAAGATTTCACAAATTACAAGTTTTTAAGGCGGTCTTTCTTATAGTTTCTAAGCCAAGAACTTCAACCAAGTACTAAGGCTACATTCACTCATGGCTTTGAGAACAGTTGCTTAGTTGACAGCATATAACACTGCACTCCACCTATCAATGCTGTTCTCCCCTCTCAGCTCAAGTTTTAAAGAGTTTGTCTCAGAAAGACAATCTCAGGTAATCTGTGCTGACAGACTGTGCGCAAATATTTCCCATCAACAGAGCCATATTGCAACATTGCCCTGACGTACAGCCATGAGCACATATCACAACCAGATCATAATAGAGTCCCCCATAATTTGGCCTGCTTGAACAGAAAAGGTACTTATGCCCTGAATATTCCCTGAACCTGTGTCTTGCCACTGGTTGAGAAACCATGCATTAAAAGTAAACATATAAAAAAAATGTATTTAACCCCTTAAGGACGCAGCCCATTTGGGCTTTAAGGACGCAGACAATTTAAATTTTACGTTTTTGTTTTTTCCTCCTCGCCTTCAAAAAATCATAACTTTTATATTTTCATCCACAGACTAGTATGAGGTAGGGGTGTGAATCGCCAATAATTTGGCGATTCGATTCGAATCGCGATACCAGGGTGGCGATTCGATATATCGCAATATATCGCGATACTGTCATGTTGGCGATATATCACGATATATCGCGATATTCCCTATTAAAAGCTTGGGGAAACTTATTCTAGCTGAGAAAGAACTAGATCCCGCGAAAGTTGTCCTGTGAGTGCGTACGTTTTCCTTCCTGTTTGTTCTGAGTCTGTAGTCTCGCGGTAGCAGCCTGCGAGTGGGACAGAGCTGATAACAGGTACACTGCCAACTAGTGGTCAGGAGTTTAAGTGTTATAAAAAAAATAAGACAGACAAATAGGACTGTGACTCAGTGAGTGAAATACAGTAAATGTTAATTATAATAATTTATAAAAAAAAATCGATTCTCAGAATTTTAAAATCGATTCAGTATCGCAGAACAAAAAATCGCGATAATCGCGCAAATCGATTTTTTCTTACATCCCTAGTATGAGGGCTTGTTTTTTGCGCGACCAGTTGTCCGTTGTAATGCCATCACTCACTTTACCATAAAATGTATGGCGCAACCAAAAAAATACTACCATATATACTCGAGTATAAGCCGACCCGAGTATAAGCCGAGACCCCTAATTTCAACCCAAAATCCCAGGAAAAGTTATTGACTCGAGTATAAGCCTAGGGTGGGAAATACCTCATCCCCCCCTGTCATCATCCAGACCCGTCATTAACATCCTCATCATCATCACCGCCTGTCATCATCCAGATCCTCATCATCATCACCTGTCATCATCCCCTTGTCATCATCCCACACCCCCCCTTCATCATCCCCTTGTCATCATCCCCACCCCCCTTCATCATCCCCTTGTCATCATCCCACACATCCCCCCTTCATCATCCCCTTATCATCCCGCACATCCCCCCCTTCATCATCCCCTTGTAATCATCCCACACACCCCCCCCTTCATCATCCCCACCCCCCTTCATCATCCCCACACCCCCCCTTCATCATCCTCTTCTCATCATTCGCCCTCAGTGGTCTTCAACCTGCGGACCTCCAGAGGTTTCAAAACTACAACTCCCAGCAAGCCCGGGCAGCCATCGGCTGTCCGGGCTTGCTGGGAGTTGTAGTTTTGAAACCTCCGGAGGTCCGCAGGTTGAAGACCACTGCGGCCTTCAACATCATCCAGCCCCCTCTCACCCCCTTTAGTTCTGAGTACTCACCTCCGCTCGGCGCTGGTCCGGTCCTGCAGGGCTGTCCGGAGAGGAGGTGGTCCGGTGAGGAGGTGGTCCGGGCTGCTATCTTCACCGGGGGCGCCTCTTCTCCGCGCTTCCGGCCCGGAATAGAGGCGTTGCCTTGACAACGACGCAGAAGTACGTTGGCAATGAACGCACCTCTGCGTCGTTGTCACGGCAACGTGACTATTCTGAGGCCGGGCCCGAAGCGCTTAGAAGAGGCCTCCCCGGTGAAGATAGCAGCCCGTAACCACTATCCCACCGGACCACCTCCTCTCCGGACAGTCCTGCAGGACCGGACCAGCGCCGAGCGGAGGTGAGTACTCAGAACTAAAGGGGGTGAGAGGGGGCTGGATGATGTTGAAGGCCGCAGTGGTCTTCAACCTGCGGACCTCCGGAGGTTTCAAAACTACAACTCCCAGCAAGCCCGGACAGCCGATGGCTGCCCGGGCTTGCTGGGAGATGTAGTTTTGAAACCTCTGGAAGTCCGCAGGTTGAAGACCACTGCGGGTGGGGGAGTTCACTCGAGTATAAGCCGAGGGGGGTGTTTTCAGCACGAAAAATCGTGCTGAAAAACTCGGCTTATACTCGAGTATATACGGTATTTGTGTGCTGAAATTAAAAAGAAAACCGCAATTTTGCTAACTTTGGAAGGTTTTGTTTTC
The DNA here is from genome assembly GCF_029499605.1 of Hyla sarda. Lineage (NCBI taxonomy): Eukaryota > Metazoa > Chordata > Amphibia > Anura > Hylidae > Hyla > Hyla sarda. The sequence continues at coordinate 372,578,034 of NC_079189.1, read as the reverse complement.
ACGCCGTACAATTTACGGTAAAAATGAAGTGTTCTTTATTCTTTGGGTCAATATGATTAAAATGATACCCATGATAACATATTTTTCTATTACTGTAGCGCTTAAAAAAAAAATCGCAAACTTTTTAACCAAATTAGTATGTTTAAAATCCCCCTATTTTTAAGACCTATAACTTTTTTCATTTTTCCGTATAAGCGGCGGTATGAGGGCTCATTTTTTGCGCCGTGATCTGTACTTTTATTGATACCATATTTGCTTATATAAAACTTTTAATCAATTTTTTATTAATTTTTTTGGGAATAACATGTTAGAAAAAAGCAGCTATTTTGGACTTTTTTTTTTACGTTCACCGTACGGTATCATTAACATTTTATTTTAATAGTTCAGATATTTACGCACACGGCGATACCAAATATGTATATAAAATATTTTTTTTAACACTTTGGTGGTGAAATAGGGAAAATGGGACAATTATTTTTATTGGGGGAGGAGGTTTTTCAAATTTTTTTTACTTTTATTTTTACACTTTAATAGTTTATAGCAATCACTCGATTGCTAATACTGTTCAGTGCTATGTATAGGACACAGCACTGATCAGCATTATCGGTCATCTTCTGCTCTGGTCTGCGGGAAGGCAGATCAGAGCAGAATACGCCGGGAAGGCAGCGGAGGCAGGTGAGGGGACCTCCGTCTGCCGTGCTGAATGATCAGATCGCCGCGGCAGCGCTGCGGGTGATCTGATCATCCATTTTAGTGACCGCGATGCTGCAGATGCCGTGATCTGTATTGATCACGGCATCTGAGGGGTTAATGGCTGACATCTGCGGGATTGCGGATGTCCGCCATTACGGGCGGGTCCCTGGTTGCGATCAGCAGCCGGGACCTGCCGCGCATGATCCGGGCATCGATCCGATGCTCGCGGTTATGCTTAGGACGTAAATATACGTCCTGGTGCGTTAAGTACCATTTCACCAGGAAGTACATTTACGTCCTGCGTCCTTAAGGGGTTAATATATAAATACATTTACATGTGTATGTATAAATGTACAGTATTTCTATATTATAAAAATGTATGGGAAATAGAAAAGAAAAATGTAGGTGACATAGATCACATTTTTTTTAGTGTTATCTCACAGACTTTAATGGCATTTGAACCTGCTAAAACATCACAACTATGAAGAACAAAAACTAAAAACAAATAACTATAATGTACATTTTACACTTGGAGTCTAAGAATGGATTTGCATCAGGTTGTACAACAGTTCTGATCCTGTGATAAATTAAACTAAGCCATATAAAATCACTAATGTGAACAATGTCCACAAATGCTAATGCTGTTAGGTATTAACATGCTGCTCGACTCATAGAGTAGAATGCGTTAAGGATATGTGCCTTTAATATGGTAATAGATACATTTTAGAAAAAAATTGTTAAGACACAAATAATATTAGCCAAATTGCTGTTCTATATACTTAATAAATAAAAAATGGAATTGGGAGCGTATAAGGGAAATTAATTAAACTAGTATACCTAAAAATGTGGGCATTGCACCTTAATAAATCTGCCAAAGTTAATGCCAAAGGGATTTTACCTAAAGGGGTGGCACAAGAATACAAAAAGAGAGCCAAGTACTGCAAAAAAACTAAACCAAACCTGTCCTCAGGCTGTGTGTAGTATAACAAACTTGGTTCCATTCATTTCAATGGAATGGAATAGTGCTGTAATACCACATACAACCTGAGGACTGGTGTGATGCTGATTCTGAAGATGTATTTATATCAAAACCTGTGCAGAGGAAAAGTTGAACAGTTGCCCATAGCAACCAGATCACTTCTTACATTTTTTAAAAGGCCTCTGAAAAATAAAATAAGCAATCTGGTTGGTTGCTATGGGCAACTAGTCAACTATTTCTCACAGGTTTTGTACAGGTTTTGATAAATCTACCCTAATGTGTCATCAGAAAATGACCTGTTGTGTAAATCAACATTTAATGTTAAGCTTATCTTCTTAGAATTTTTTTACTTTTTTCCCCAATTTTCCATTTTATTATTTTTTTAATAAAATCCCTGAAGTCTTGCAATTTTCACTCTGGTCACTAGGTCTAAAACTAAAATGAATTACCTATTCTGTACAGATCATTTTCCAGTAATGCCTTTTTTCCCCATTACAGACAGAATTACAGTGAAAGGTGACACCAGCAAAGAGATAACACTGTATTTACCAAAATTCACATCAGAGATCAGCCTCCCCATAGAATGACCTCTAAAATGGTCTTAGAGAATGCCCAGCGCTATCTCCAGTTAACGTGAATGGCATAGATCCCGTCTATTGTTGTTTATGTCCATGGGTCCTGCCATAAAGCATATCACTAAATGCTGTTAAAAGCAGCTTAGACAGGATGGCAGCCCCCATAATACACAAAAAAGTAAATAATTGCAATCAAAAATTTGAAACTGATTAGAGACAGATACTAAAACATGTTTTTTCCTAATCAGGAAAAAATATAGGTGATACATTCCCTTAAAGGGTACATTCACACATACAGGATCCTGTGCAGAATTGATGCGCAGGATTTGTAACTGCAGATTAGAAGCTGTGCTCAGTCATTTAGTTTACATTGAAATCTGCAGCAGAAAATTCTTTGCATCATTTTGCGTATGTGTGAACGTACCCCTAAGACTGACATTTAAAACTTCTTTTTGTAAATGTTTCACAGAGGCCATACTGTTTGAAAAAAATGGCACATCATTACAAAATGTTGTTTAGTTTTAGACCAACTATTAGTTGGTATGGTATACAGAAACATACTGCACCAAAATTTTGACATACAGGGTCATGTCTAAGCCATGTCCATTTTCCAATGGAGGCACGACAACATCTAAAAATGTCTAAACTGTGTTGTGGAGAGTTTATTTGTTTGTATGTTTTAAAAAATGTTTAATAATGTTAATTTAAAAAATCTGATAAAAAAAAAATATGTCTAAACGGCGCATAATTTCTAGTGCATTTGGAATAGTTAAACTGTCCCACTGTGCACAAACAATTCAGTTTGTAATATAGCACTGGCTTTGTCTATAGGGCAACCCTATGCAATACAAAGCCTTTCCTGAAAAATTGTAATAGTTTATCAGAGGACCATCGCAGGGAGTCTTCATATTGCATACAGACACCTAAACATAGGAGTCTCACATATGAGACTGATGTCAACTGAACCCACCGATATCAATGGGACTTGCTGACTACTTGTGTATGTGTGTATGGAGGCCTCCTGATTCCCCATCCTCGTACTCCCTGCAGCAGATGTTGGAAGAGAATGATTAAAAGGATACTCCGCCCTAGACCTCTTATTCCCTATCCAAAGGACAGGGGATAAGATGTCTGATTGCGGGAGTCCCGCTGCTGGGGACCCCCACAATCTCTCCTGCAGCCCCTCGAGTCATCACTGCAAGGAGTTAAGTTTGCTCTGTGTATGATGACTCACGATACAGAGGCCAGAGTATCGTGACGTCACGGCTCAGCCCCTGTATCGAGAGTCATCACGCACAGAGCAAACTTAGCTGTTTGCAGTGATGACTCAAGGGGCTGCAGGAGAGATTGCGGGGGTCCCCAGCAGCGGAATCCCGTGAAAAGACATCTTATCCCTTATCCTTTGGATAGGGGGTAAAATGTCAAGGGCAGAGTACCCCTTTAAGAAGATTTCAACATGTCAGATTATTGTGTTTATCCAACAGCTATGTGGAGTGTACGGCTTCCTTAGAAGACACACTGAATGGTGCAGTCATGGGCAAGAGTTCTGCAATTCTATAAAGTCCAGGCACAGGCTCCGCTCCAGGGGAGACTCAGCTTCCGGCAATACATCCCTACCAAACGAGCGCGGTATGGCGTGAAGATGTATAAACTTTGCGAGAGTACCTCCGGGTACACTTGCAAGTTTATAGTGTATGAGGGACGAGATTCCCGTTATGAACCCCCAGAATGTACCCCCACTCTGGGTGTTAGCGGGAAAATCGTTTGGGGCCTTTTGCACCCATTGCTAGATAAAGGTTACCACCTTTACGTGGATAACTTTTATACTAGTATCCCTCTCTTCACATCCCTCGCCGCCAGATCCATGGTCGCTTGTGGGACAGTCCGGAAGAATGAAAGAGGCCTTCCGCCCCATCATTCCCTACATGCTCCTATCCCCCGGGGTGAGTCCCGTGCCTTTTCCCATGAGAACCTGTTGTTAGTCCGGTATAAGGACAAGAGGGATGTCCTTATGCTCACCACTATTCATGGGAACGGCAGCACCCCTGTCCCTGTGCGAGGTACCGTGGGATCGGTCCTCAAGCCCGATTGTATTGTGGACTACAATCGGTATATGGGGGGAGTTGATCTTTCTGATCAAGTCCTCAAACCATATAATGCCATGCGGAAAACACGCGTATGGTATAAAAAGGTTGCGGTCTACATGGTACAGGTTGCCATGTACAACTCTTTTATACTGTACAAGTACGCTGGCAACACAGGGACATACCTGCAGTTCTAAAGGCCCTCATCTATGGTGACCGCCAAAGAGCGGGTCAGAGCACCTCTGGAACTTTAGGTCCCCGGATGGTCCCCGGCCAACACTTTCCAGGTGTGATCCCCAACACTGGAAGGTCAGGACGAACCCAGAAAAGATGCAGTGTGTGTCACAGGAAGGGGAGACGGAGGGACACCACCATTCAGTGTGACACTTGCCCCGATCATCCGGGCCTCTGCATAGGCTGCTTCAGGGAGTATCACACTTCCATGGAGTACTAAATTTTCCATCCTTTGCCCTAAATTTCATTTCCCAGAATTCGGCTCCAATGTACCAGTCCAGGGTACATTGTCTTCCAAATTTAATACCAAAATACCCTACCCCCAAAAAATCAAACCCAAAACCTCTTTCCCAATGCCCCTCATAATATCTATGTCCCCGAAAAATGGGTCATGGGACACAGAGTCAACAGCATTGGAGGTTTGCAGTTGCCTCAAATGCGCAACGCTCTCTCCCCACCTGAGCGGGTTGCGCATTTGAGGTAACAGAATAGGGACAGCCCCACACATCCCGTTCCAAGAATGATGATTCAGAGGGTTTGGGGTGGGCATCATTTTTACTTTTGGCTGTACTCTGGGTCATCATTCTGGGAAAATAATTGGCATATCAGTAAAATTGCAATTTTCTTCCCCCCATAGTACACTTCATACATTCCTGTAAAATAAAATGAAGGGAACACCCGTCTGTTCCAAATCTCCACTTCACCCTATACACCTTCCCTAGGGGGTGTACTGTTTGTAATAGGTTCACATGTGGGTGTTCCTTTCTTGTATTTTCCTCTGAATGTATGTAACTGTTAGGTCCGTAACAAACATCCGCCTAAAATGTGAAGAGTTCTTGCTGAGCTCTGTCGTATTTCCAGGCGACAACTCGGAGTCACATGTTAGTTGTTCCCAGAAAAATGAAGCAGAGAATAGGTTGAAATTTGCAATTTTCAAAAGCTACCCTTCATCCATTCCTGGAAAATAAATTTAGGAAACACCTGTGGGTTAAAAATGTCCTCTTTACCCCATACCCATTCCTCAGGGTGGGTACTTTCTGTAATGGTGTCAAATGTGGGTGTTTCACTTTTGTATTTTCCTCGGAATGTATGTAACCGTCAGCCACTGATATGCCATAGGCCACAAATACAAACTGACCTCTATGACTTCTGAGCCTTGTTGTGTGCCCGCCCAGCACGTTACCCCATATGTGGATGTATTTTTATAGTCAGGGGGAAAAGCCCTCCAAAATTTGCAACCCAATTTCTCATATTACTCCTTGTGAAAATGTAAAAAATTGGGTAACCCCAGCATTTTACTGTAAAAAAATCAAATTTTTCAATTCATGGCCCACTTTTCAAAAAACCTGTGAGTTGTTATTTCCCGCTGTAACCCTTGTTATGTTCATTGAGGGGTGTAGTTTCTAAAATGGTGTCACATGTGGGTTTTTCTTTGCTGTTATTGCACAATGGGGGCTTTATAAATGCACATGACCCCCGACTTCAATTACAACAAAATTTTCACTACTCCTATTCTGAGCATTGCAGTGCATCCACAGAGCAATTTACATCCACATATGGGGTTTTTTTTTCTTCTCAGACAAAGTTGTTCTACAAATTTTGGGGGCCTTTTGCCCTATTACCCAATGTGAAAATGAAACATTTGGGGTAACACTATCAATATAGTGCAAAATAATAAAATTTTTCACTTTTACGGCCCACTGTTTAAAAAACCTGTGGGGTGTAAGTACTCACTGTAACACTGTTACGTTCCCCGAGGGGTCTAGTTTCCAAAATGTAATGCCATGTGTTTTTTTTTTTTTTTTTTTTTTTTTACTGTCCTGGCACCATAGGGGCTTCCTAAATGCGGCATGCCCCCAGAGCAAAATTTGTGACTCCTTCTCTTCTGAGACGTGTAGTGCGCCAGCAGAGCACTTTTCACCCCCAAATGGGGTGTTTTCTGAATTAGGAGGGGTATTTTCTGCTTTAACCCTTTGTAAAAATGTTAAATTTTTGGGAAAACAAGCATTTTTTTTTTTTTTTTTTTTTTAACATATGCAAGTCGTGAACCCCCTGTGGGGTATTAAGGTTCACTTTACCCCTTGTTACGTTCCCCAAGGGGTCTAGTTTCCAAAATATAATGCCATGTGTTTTTTTTTTTTTTTTGCTGTCCTGGCACCATAGGGGCTTCCTAAATGCGGCATGCCCCCAGAGCAAAATTTGCTTCCAAAAAGACAAATGTGACTCCTTCTCTTCTGAGACCTGTAGTGCGCCAGTAGAGCACTTTTCACCACCATATGGGGTGTTTTCTGAATCGGGAGAAATTGGGCTTCAAATTTGGGGGGGTAGTCTCTGCTATTACCCTTTTTAAAAATGTAACATTTTTGGGAAAACAAGCATTTTATGCAAAAACATTTTTTTTTTTTAACATTTGCAAAAGTCATGAAACATCTGTGGGGTATTAAGGCTCACTTAATTCCTTATTACATTCCCCGAGGGGTCTAGATTCCAAAATGGTATGCCATGTGTTTTTTTTTTTTTTTTTTTTTTTTTTTTGCTGTTTTGGCACCCTAGGGGCTTCCTAAAGGTGACATGCCCCTCAAAAACCATTTCAGAAAAATGTTCTCTCCGAAATCCCCTTGTCGCTCCTTCCCTTCTGAGCCCTCTACTGCGCCCGCCGAACACTTTACATAGACATATGAGGTATTTCCTTACTCGAGAGAAATTGGGCTACAAATACAAGTAAAAATTTTCTCCTTTTACCACTTGCAAAAATAAAAAAAATTGGGTCTACAAGAACATGCGAGTGTAAAAAATGAAGATTTTGAATTTTCTCCTTCAATTTGCTGCTATTCCTGTGAAACACCTAAAGGGTAAAAACAGTTACTGAATGTCATTTTGAATACTTTTGGGGGTGTAGTTTTTATAATGGGGTCTTTTATGGGGTATTTCTAATATGAAGACCCTTCAAATCCACTTCAAAACTGAACTGGTCCCTGAAAAATAGTGAGTTTGAAAATTTTGTGAAAAATGTGAAAATTGCTGCTGAACTTTGAAGCCCTCTGGTGTCTTCCAAAAGTAAAAACACGTAAATTTTATGATGCAAACATAAAGTAGACATATTGTATATGTGATCCAAAAAGAATTTATTTTGAATATCCATTTTCCTTACAAGCAGAGAGCTTCAAAGTTAGAAAAATGCAAAATTTTCATATTTTTTTCATCAAATTTTGGGATTTTTCACCATGAAAGGATGCAAGTTACCACAAAATTTTACCACTACGTTAAAGTAGAATATGTCACGAAAAAACTATCTCGGAATCAGAATGATAACTAAAAGCAATCCAGAGTTATTAATGTTTAAAATGACAGTTGTCAGATGTTCAAAAAACGCTCTGGTCCTAAAGTGTAAAATGGCCTGGTCCTTAAGGGGTTAAATTTAATCCTATTTAATCTCAAATTATTATTAAACTTGAGAGATATGCAAAGAAAACTCATTGAATGTTTCCTAGGAACTCATCTATACCCTATGCCCTAGGAGCTATCTATACCCTTATTCTCCTTACGGTCATGTATCTGGCTGTAAGAACTCTAACTGAAGCAGGAGCCTACATAATCTGCTATTTGTAGTAGGAAAAATAAAAATAAATAAATCCCATCCTTCTTATCTATGCCCCCACTTTCTCAGACAGTCACCAACTGAATATGGAACAGATCAGTAGGAGATTCAAAGGGTTATCCAGAAGTAGTGTTTTTTGTTTTGTTTAGTTTTTTAGAGGAATGCCCACTCAACAGTATTTAAAAAACAAACCAACCTTCACTTACCCCCAGTGCTCCTGTGGTGCCTCCAATGTACTGCTCCGGTCCCAGGATGCAATCCTCTTCAGGTCAGAAATTGTGATGCTTGGGCTCAGTGTCACACTGCACCTCAGCTGTTCACTCACCGAGACGGGACATCGCTGCGACCAGTAATTGGATGACAGGCAGAAAGACACTCTGGGCCAAAGTGTCACAATTTCTGACAGAAAGAGGATCACAGTAGAGGACCAGAGCGGCATCAGAGGCACTGTGGGAGCGCTGGAGGTAAGTAAAGGTTTTTTTTTTTTTTAATACTGTTAAACGGGCATACTTCTTAAAAAAAAAAAAAAAAAAAAAGGAAAAGAGAAAAAGACCCTTCTGGTTGGATAGTCCTTAAAACTCCTTTCATTTTTTATAAGAATTATCTGTTTCATGTTCAACCAAAAAATATGCAGGCTTATTAATAATTCTTTATTTATCATTTCATTCTAAGTTTAATGTTCCATTAAATATGATTTTAACAAAATGATTGTCACAATATAAAAAGGTATATAAAAGCATTACCTCTGTCAAACGAATAATGTCTTCAGATGGTTTCTTTGATGTTATTTTGGTTTTATACAACTCTTTGTATCTCTTCACCTCTTGGCGGTGTTTCCGAATATGTCTCCATGACCACATATGAAGACGTGGTTTTATATTGACTTCAAGGATGCCAGTTATTGCATAATTCCACCTATTCCATTGTTAAGTAAAATATAATGCTTAAATATAAAGAGTTAAAACATTTTTTTTATGAATTATGCAGTTTAAAGAATTAAAAAGCATTAGACTAAAAATATACACAACTAAAGTTGGGCCACAATATGACCAAGAAAAAAGGAACTATTTTCTTCCGTACTATCTTCCGTCACAAAAGAACGTCCATTATCAATAACGGACTATAATGGATTAAAACGGATATTAGAAAAATCCCATAGACTATAATGGGATTTTCTAACGGACGTATAGGATTTGGTTACTGCCGGTGACAGCTGATTTTAAGGCGGAACTAGCGACGGAACTTGCTAAACGGAGTAATTTGCTAGTGTGAAAGAAGCCTTATTCTCTAGAATGCATATGCCTAAAAGTATGGTATACGGATAGGCAGGTAGTCAAATAGTGCCTTTAACCATTATACCTTAAATCACGCTTACAGAATTCTGTCAGCTATCCAGACATTTGTATGAGACTAGAATAGTTACCCAATCTATTATTAAGCATATGCAACAAATGCTAGACTCTAAATGTGGTTCACCACCTGCCAGATATGTTGGTAGCATTTTATTTTGTGGCCAAGGAAAGTAATTCCCTGTGCAGAAATATTGTATGCATTACATACCCGACAACTTGTCACACACAACTCTCCAATATGAAGGACATAGCAACCCAACATTGATTTTTTTTTATTTATTGTTTAATTATAACACAGGAGAATGGTGAATGTAGTAAAACTTGAATGGAATTGGCTACAAAAGGAGTAAATGTATGGAATAACAGATATTAGCAATTTTAGATATATAATATGATGTATAAAACAAGCACGTTTAGTCAGGTGATTTTGACATGTTGGCATAACATTTTTATAGAAACTTAATGTACAGTGATCCCTCAACTTACAATGGCCTCAACATACAATAGTTTCAACATGCAATGGTCTTTTCTGGACCATTGTAACTTGAAACCAGACTCAACATACAATGCTACAGACAGTCCAAATCTGCGAAACATGTCAATGGCTGGAAGAACTGACCAATCAGAATGGGCATTCACTGGTAAAACACCTGTATTACTGAAGTGTATGCACTGAATTCCTGTCTGGTAGCGCCCCCTACAGTACAGGGAGGTATTATATGCTCTGTACTCTTTACCTGTGCCATATTTAGCTGCCCCTTTGGACACCAAGTAAGGGCGGCTCCATTTTACTTTTTTTTTTAGGACATTGTACTGTACAGAACCCTGAAGAAGCTCCTGTCCTCTACATAAAGTATTTACAGCTCCCAGCAGATCATTCTTACTTTTATATGTAAGGACTTGCTTTATCTGTATTAGTTATATACTTATTTTTCTTTAATCCTCACTTTTTCCTATTTTTGGATGACATTTTGGGGCTTCAGAACCAATTACCAGGTTTCCATAGAGTTATGGCCTCAACGTACAATGGTCGTTCTGGAACCAATTAATATTGTAACTTGAGGGGGCCACTGTATTTAACCCCTTAAGGACAATGGACGTAAATGTATGTCTTCATGCACGGGTTCTTCAAGCACCAGGACGTACATTTTACATCCTGTACATGACACGAACACCAGAGCGGTGCTCACATCTGCATAGCAGGTCCTAGCTGTGATCGCACTGATGTCCACCATTAACCCCTCAGGTGCCGTGGTCAATACTGATCACGTCATCTGCGGCAATACAGCACTTCAAATGGATTATCAGATTACCACAGGGCTGTGCTGTGGGGATCCGATCATCCAAAATGGCAGATTGAGGTCCCCTCACCTGCCTCCGCCCACCCTCTGGGAGTCTTCTTCTATGGTCTGCCTTTCAGCAGATCAAAGAAGAAGTTTGCCGATAACACGGATCAGTGCTATGCATATGCATAGCACTGAACAGTATCTGCAATCTACTGATTGCAATAAATAGTCCCCTATGGGGACAAAAAGTGTAAAAAATAAACATAGTAAAGAAAGTTTAACCCCTTAAGGACACAGCCCATTTGGGCCTTAAGAACGCAGACAATTAAATTTATGTTTTTGTTTTTTCCTCCTCGCCTTCAAAAAATCATAACTCTTATATTTTCATCCACAGACTAGTATGAGGGCTTGTTTTTTGCACGACCAGTTGTCCGTTGAAATGCCATCACTCACTTTACCATTAAATGTATGGCGCAACCAAAAAAATACTATTTGTATGATAAAATTTAAGAGAAAACCACAATTTTGCAAATTTTGGAAGGTTTTGTTTTCACGCCATACAATTAATGACATGTGTTCTTTATTCTTTCGGTCAATACGATTAAAATGATACCCATGATAACATACTTTTTTTATTACTGTTGCACTTAAAAAAAAATCGCAAACGTTTTAACCAAATTAGCATGCTTAAAATACCCCTATTTTGAAGACCTATAACTTTTTCATTTTTCCGTATAAGCGGCGGTATGAGGACTAATTTTTTGCGCCGTGATCTGTACTTTTTATTAATACCATATTTGCTTATATAGAACTTTTAATAAATGTTTTATAACATTTTTGTGAATAAAATGATATAAAAAAGCATCTATTTTTACGTTCACCGTATGGTATTATTAACATTTTATTTTAATAGTTTAGATATTTACGCACGCGGCGATACCAAATATGTATATAAAATATTTTTAACACTTTTTGGGGGTGAAATAGGGAAAATGGGACAATTTACGTTTTTATTGGGGGAGGGGGTTTTTCAAAAAAATTTTTACTTTATTTTTTTACTTTTTTTACACTTTAATAGTCCCCATAGGAGACTATTTATAGCAATCACTCGATTGCTAATCCTGTTCAGTGCTATGTATAGGACATAGCACTGATCAGGGTTATCGGTCATCTTCTGCTCTGGTCTGCGACAAGGCAGATCAGAGCAGAAGACGCAGGGAAGGCAGCGGAGCCAGGTGAGGGGACCTCCGTCTGCCATGCTGGATGATCGGATCGCCGCGCAGGGCGATTCAATCATCCATTTTAGTGACCGCGATGCTGCAGATGCCGTGATCTCTATTGATCACGGCATCTGAGGGGTTAATGGCGGACATCCGTGGGATCGCGGGTGTCCGCCATTACAGGCGGGTCCCTGGCTGCGATCAGCAGCCGGGACCTGCGGCGCATGGTCCGGGCATCGCTCCGATGCTCGCGGTTATGCTTAGGACGTAAATGTACGTCCTGGTGCGTTAAGTACCACCTCACCAGGACGTACATTTACGGCGCTCGTCATTAAGGGGTTAAAAAAAATTGAAAAAGCCCCTCCCCAATCAAAATGGCCCCTTTTTCCCTATTTTGCCCCAAAACGCATATATATTTTTTATAAACATATCTGTTATCGGCGTGTGCATAAATGTCTGAACTATCAAAATACAGTGTTAATCATTCTGTACTGTGAACGGCGTAAATGTAAAAAAAAAAAATCACATCCCAGAAAAATTAAATAAAGAGTGATGAAAAAGTGATCAAAAAGTCACATATACACAAAAGTGGAACCAATATAATCTACAGAGCACGGCGCAAAAAAATTGAGCCCTCATATAGCCTCGTTTATGGAAAAGAGGGGTCAGAATAGGGTGATTTTAAAACATACTACTTTTGTTTTAAAAGTTGATTTTTAGTAGTACATCAGTAGTAAATCATGTAAACACGGGTATAATTTTAGTTGTATTGACCCACAGAATAAATAGAGCATCATTTTTACCGTAAAGTGCACTACGTAAAAACGAAAGCCTCTAAAAGTTGCAAAATTGTTTTTTTCTTATTCATTTCCCCACAAAAAATATTTTTCTTTGGTTACGTAATACATTTTATGGTACAATAAAAGGTGTCATTACAAAGTACAAATGGTCTTGCAAAAAAACAAACCCTCATATGGGTCTGAGGATGAAAAAATAAAAAAGTTATGAGTTTTAGAAGGCAAGGAGAAAACAACAAAAACGCAAACATGAAACTGGCTTTGTCCTTATGGCCAAAATGGGCCCTGTCCTTAAGGGGTTTAAGGTGACAGGTAGTAGATACATTTGTACAGGCAATGATAAAGTATGTTTTGTATTAAATGCTTTAATAAAAAACTGATGGGTCTTACCTCAGAATATGCCATTAATACTGGAGCAGTGGGGACACGACTCCTGGCACACTGCCAAACAGATGTTTGAAGGGACTCCAATACTCTCGTGAGCTCTGCAACCTTTTTCATGTTTAAAGGAAAACTGTCAGCCAGTTCACCCACACTAAGCCCAATACACTGGGTTATAGTGTGGGTGAACAAGAGTCCATACACAAGTGTACATACTTTATGTTTTATTGCCGTAGAGTTGTCGTCCGATAAAGTTCCATTATTTTTGCCTTCATTTGCTTTGGGTTCCGGAGGAAGGGCCTAAGCCCGCCCCCCTTGTTCGCATATTCTTTTTCCCCCCCGAGCGCAGTGCTCTGTCTGCAGAGCGCATGCGCTGAAGATTTTACCCAGTTATCGTGTCCTGACGTGAGAGCTGGGTGTCAGTAGAGCGCTCTGCACAGTGTGTGCTGGTCCCTCGCTACACCCGGAAGTACCTCTTTCTGAATTCTTGTTACTCCCGACTTCAGAGTGAAGCGAGCAACCGGTGCATGCGCAGTTACACTGTGCATAGCGCACTCCCGACACACAGCTCTCTTGTCATCAGGACGCGATAACTGGGTAAAATCTTCAGTGCATGCACTCTGCAGACAGAGTGCTGCGCTCAGGGGAGAAATGAATATGTGAACAAGGGGGGGCGGGCTAAGGCCCTTCCTCCGGAACCCAAAGCAAGACTGCCGTCGAGGGAACCGCCTTCTGAGCGCAAATGAAGGCCAGAATTATGGATATTTAGTGGACGACAACTCGGCGGCAAGCAAACCTAAAAAAAGTAAGTGACCCGTGTATGGACACCTGTTCCCCCACACTATAACCCATTGGGTTTAGTCTGGTAAACTGGCTGACAGTTTTCCTTTAACAATGCTCATCCTTTCACTTGCTATACTGTTACTAGCTGAGAGTAGTCCCATTCAGGTGAACAGGATATCACTCCAATACTTGCACCACAGTGTAAACACTGGAGAGGTTGCAGCATTCACAAGTGCAGTGAACCCATCAAACAGCTTCTCTGTGGGAATGTTGGTAATCAGACCAATGTTAATCTAATATTGATGGCCTATCCTGAGGCTAGGGTAATACTTTTGTAAGACTGGATAACTATTTTTACATTTTCATAACAGTCCTTTATATTTTGTCTGTTTAAAGCAAGCATATTAAAGCAATTAAAGTATTTCAAATGTATTATCATTATTACTCCATACAACTGTCGGCAATCGGAAATGTTTAGGAGAAAGGTATTGCCCAGAACTATTTTTCAAAGAATCTTTAGCAACATTGTTTCAGCTTACCATTCTCTAGCATTATTGTGAATGCTAACACCTGGCCGGAATCTTCTGTATGGGAGATTCCTTGACATCATGTCTATAGACTCAAGAAGTTCCATAACACTGTGGTACTTAAAACAGGAAAGTTGAAAAAAAAAGTTTGTAATGTTCAAGTCCTTGAAAGAGTTAAAACCTTATCATTTTAAATTATTTTTCTAACAAACATTACCCTCACTAATTTTAAAGGGGTACTCCGCCCCTAGACATCTTATCTCCTATCCAAAGGATAGGGGATAAGATGTCTGATCACGGGGGTCCTGCCGCTGGGAACCCCCGCGATCTCTCCTGCAGCAACCCTGTCATCTGGTGCACGGAGCTCGCGATCATACATCTTATCCCCTATCCTTTTGATAGGGGATAAGATGTTTAGGGGCGGAGTACCCCTTTAAAATGACTTTGATATGCTCAATATACTCATTCAAAGTTTAATCTATGTGTAATACACAATCTTGCCTGAAAGAACAAATTTTCCACATGAGAATGAAACACTCACTGACACTTTTGCAGGTTTATTATCATTCTGAAAGCTGTGTATCCTGACACCTAACTGAACATAATACACAAAATAACATGGAGCACGTGCCCTCAGGAGGGACAGAATGAAGGTGAAAGTTCGCTGTCGTCAGGTTTCCTCTGTTCAAGGATGTATGATCCACTGTGACATTTTAAAGGAATCATAGTTATAAAGCCGGTGAGGTAAAGGGCTCTGAGTTATTGGGGCGGTCGCTGGTGGTTTCTCCCCGCCCTTATTTCGGTATAGGGAAAGGTGGAGCAATGAGATGCCGTCAGGGACCGCCCTGATGGCTCAGAGCCCTGTTGCTGGATGGCTATATAAGGGTGGAGTCCCACAATGTTTTTGCCGTACAGTTCCCGTATATGTTTTCAAGGTGAAAACCGTATGGAACAGTATTGAAAACTGTATACATTGACTCTAGATTGAAAACCGTATGCCAAACGATGCATCCGGTCGTGTCCATTTTGCATCTTGTACGGTTTTGTCCAGTTTTTTCCCGTACCCAGAACCGTAGCCTACCACGGTTTTTGGTCCGGGTGAAAAACCGTATACGTTTTTTTTTTTTTTTAAACATGGGAGTCAATGGGAACCGTACAGAACCGTACGTGCATACGGTTCCATCCGGTTTACACCATCCGGTTTTTGACTTTGCACAGTTTTTTACTTGGAATTTCAATCAAACAAGTGAAACTTTATTCATAATAGCGTGAAAAGTGAAAAAGTATACGTTTTTTTTCTTAAAAAACAGGTGCAACCGGACATCGTTTTTTCTTTTAACTATATACGATTTTCAACCATATACGGGTTAAAATGTGTACACACGTTTTGATACAGTTTAGTCAGGTTTTAAGAAATCCATTTTTCATCCAAAAACCTGATGCAGGAACTGTATTGCAAAAATGTGGTGTGAACCCACCCTAACTAGGATTCCTCTTAAATGAATCATCATTTATTAATTTACAAGGGGAGCCAGACAGTATTTCATACTGCTTGTGGTTCTGGCAGCATGAAACTGATGACAGGTTCCTTTCACTTTGCCTGTTTATGACCACCCTTATTCAACATATACTGGAATCATCAATTTTATTATCACCTGTGGTTTATTAAATTCAATGGCTATGTCCTGAAGGTTAACATCTAGGTCTATTTTTGGTGAAGAAAAGTCAAAATCTGAACGTGGATTCATACGGAGCTTTGCTCTTCCTGAAATTGGACGGAATACTGAAAGAAAAAGAAACCAAACACTAAAATATAGTAAAATATATTGTAGGTTGGTGTCCAAGCAAAGTTAGTCAAACTTCAGATCTTTTTATTTATCAAGGTAAAAATCAATAAAATGGCATCAGATAATTTTTCAGAATGTGTTTCTAATGTTTGTCATGCTAAGTAATATACAGTACTGTTTATCAGTGATGATTTAATATGTGACTACAATGCTTTAAATCCGTGACATTAAAGAATGTTTCTAGAGCAGGTATCACAATAAAACATCAGACATTTTAAAAAACATTCACATGAAATTTAAGTGGAGAAGTTTCTTAGTATCTCTTATTGAAACGGAATACTGTACACAGTTTGCTTAAAGAAACTCCAGGCTTTTTTTTTCTTTTTATCCCAATAAAGCTAACTCACCCACAGTATTCCTACAGTGACATTTGCTTCATCCCAGCTCAGCTGTACTCATGCACATGATTAGGCTAGAATAATATATGTCCGGCATCTGGCTGAAGCAAAACTCTCTCCACAACTGATGCCACAACTGATAACAGAATTAGATCAGTTAGCCTCAGTTGTTTAGGATCTGGCCATAATTATTGTGCATGCCGAACTGGGGAACACAGTAAGATATGTTCTCCTGGCCGTCGCCCATGCAATGTGTTTCACTGTCAGGCATCCAACTTCAGATGCCGGATGAATGTGAACTGTCCCATTTAAATGAATGGGATCAGTTCTGCAATCTGTTTCCCTCCAATGCATGCCAGAGAGAAAGCCTACCAGACAGCTGACACATGTAAAGGGGGCCTTATTTATACTGCTTCATGTAAACACCTTTCTGACAACTAAAAAGTTACATTCTCAAATGGCGAAGAGGTCAACAAGAGGTCAGTCTTTCGTATGTTATTAAATTCCTGTAAACTACAGGAATCCATAATCATCTATCAGATTCCTCATGGCAGCTTAGACCCCTCCCTATACAGCATCATTGTCCTCCTGTATGTCTCCCATGCATAACATGCTGCCGAAGACAGAATGTCTGCCCTAATCTAAGAGACAAAATGATATAGTGGAAAAGTACAGACAGTAACCAGCTGCAGAGTTATACAAGTTCCCAGTTGCCAGTTCTGTGTGCAGATTTTTTAGCGAGTCCTATGCGATGAAGCCAGTCAAAGCTCTCCTGTGTGTAAGTAGAGAGCCTGAAACTGTATCTCATATGATACTTTATACTGAGTTAGGGGACAAAAGTTCTATGTCACTGGACTATCACTTGCTGCATTTAGGGCAAGTGCAGTAGGATGAGACTCCACCTCCTGTCTCTGCAAAGCCAGAAGCATCATGGGAAATGTAAGGTGCATTAGCAAACCATATCAAAGGGAAACTGGGAATTAAGATGGCTGACAACCTATGCATGCCACAGCAACTCAAATAGCTATACACAAGGTCCTCTACCCTATTATATAAATAATAGTCTATACTGCACTATATAAGCAAAAAATTCTGACCAGATTTTGTGCAATGGATTTTAAGTCTACCATTATGCATAGTGGCAATTTTCTTTGAGAAGACCACCCTCAAATGTCTTTTTTAAAGAGGTTTTACTGTATATAATCTTCCATTACAAGTTTAGTTTACAGAGACAAAAACTGTATGATGCAGGGAAGCAACATGAACTAACAAATGCCAAACATTTAGCTGGTCAGTACTTACGTGTAGCGGCTTTGTTATCATACTATGATTATCACATGGAATTATTGAGAAAAGTGATGTTTACTAAAATAGCTCAGTATTAACAACTGCTGATAGAACATTCTACATAAAAACAGTGGCATAAAAACAGTGTCAGCAAATTAACAAATCAATTGGCAAATTAACAAAATCCAGCTTTCATTCAACAAATGTAAATAAGAGAGGAGTCATCTGGTTACTAACTGCATTTTATGAGTAACATTTTTTTTTTTTATTTTAAGTGCAAAACAAAATTAACACAATATAAAAACATGTAGAGACCTTTGTGTTAAGATTTTTTTTTATGCATTTATACCTACCAAAATCATAACCTTCAGGGATGACATTGTGAGAAGTTACACCATACTTCAAAATACCCTGAAAATATAAAGTTAGCAGTTATAACGCACAGTATTATTCAGCACCGGCATCCCACTAGTTACAGTTATGTACAGTTATACCATGAATCTATTTCTTACCCAATTCCTGCTGTTAATGTTTCACTCTAATTAGCTATATTTTATAGCATAAAAATACCCCTTTTTATAGTGTTTTGCTCCATAAGGTCCCCATCATGCTGTGCTGCTAGTAATGAGCTCTAGAAAGAATTACAATCCTTCCACCTATAGTAGACATTACCGTACCCTCTTACCTTCCAAAATTGTTGTACAATCCTAGCAAGCTGAGAAAGTCGTTTTAGCTATACTGCAAAAGGTTCTGGTCCTTTCCTGACAAGAAGAGCATAAATCTTTCTCTACTGTATAGAGAATAACTTTGGGGAGAACAGGCTGGGTAAACGTGTTTGCCAGCAGCCCTTTTGTGGACATGCACAATGCAATACACTTGAACACTGGGTGGCGCCATAGTACGTAAATAAGTGTAATATCTCCTAATTGTATAATTTCTCAAATGAGACTAAATATAAAATATGCTTATAATTTAGTGCTCTAAAGAAACAAACAATATTATTCATAACATGAACCCTTTAAAACATTAGATCGGTTATACAAAATCTTCTGATATAACTATTTTCTAAGATGTTCAATTTTAGTGACACAATTTTTAAAACATATGTTCAAAAAGTACAGAGTTTTGTAAATCCTTTTGGTTCACACACTGGAAGCAGAACAAAGGAAGCAGTAAGGGTTCCGAAATGCGTTGGTGGTATTTTGGTCCATCCTGAGCACTGTAGGGACGTCACATACAGCGATCTAATACATCAGCAAATTTTGGAGGAACATCAGCTGGGTTGAGACACCGCCGGCCAGGGCAGTCTACCCACAGTCCTAACCATCTGTTCTGCTACCTATAATTTGCAAAAAACACACTTGGAAGGCATCTAAATGGAGGAATAAGGAGGCACAGGAGGAACGGACTTCTCATACTAAGGTACTGTAATATGTGCGCACCAACATTGTGAAACCTCTCAAAGTGATATAGTTAGATTGACCTTGTGCAATCGAACGTTATATATCAGCAAGACTACATTTTACTGTATCTACACAATATAACTTTTGACATTTGCTAGTACAAAATGTTGCATAGGATATTGCTGATCCCTGCAGACTAACGCCCTCCCTATAAATGAAAGTGATCAAGGTAAAAACATAGGAATACATAAAGTAAAACACAGTTTTTTCGTTCTTGAGATAAAATTAAGCACTCATTTGCTATTGGATTATAGAAACTCTTCTGCAGAACACTGCACTTATTATAGAGTGCTCATACAGCAATGTTGCTTTATATTTATCCACTGGACACGTGTTAGAGTGGTGAACAGGGTCCCACTCCTTTAACATATAGCTGCAGTACAGAGCAACAGCGTCAAGTAACCATAATATCCAATTTACTGAATCGGTATACGAGAATGCAGTAAGCTCTGAAGCTCCCTCGAGTGGCAATGAGAGGCAAATAGAATGTTGTGTTTATTATTGTCTATGCAGCCGTGCTTCAGGATTTAACAAAAATTGCATTTCATAGGGTCATCATATTTCTATAGCTAGTTCTATACTGGTCTACAGACACTACAACAAAACCCCTGAAGTTCAATTTAGGGATAAACAAGGAGGGCATATAAGATCATACCAAGGCTTCATTGTATGATCGGTGGTAATACATCTCAGATTTCACGTTCCAGTAGGCAAACAGGTTGTCAAGACGTACAATCTAAAAATAAAAGCAAAAAAGTTATAATTAATATGATATATTAGCATCATATCTATTTTTTCCCCAACTGGCTGATCCAAGCTGTAAAATAGAGATTGCAGTGTTTTCCTATAATTTCTTGGAACAAAGTTAACCACTCTACATTTCTTAAGGAGCTATTCCAGTATGCAAAACTTGTCTTCTATAGAAAATATGTGGTACTAAGTACAAACTCCCAAAATGCACCACTCCTACATTGTTTTGGCTGTGTTCCTAGGGTCAGTCTAGTTAGAATTAAACCTTCCACCTAGTCCGTTTATCAAGCAAGATGCTAGATCTTTATTCATGAAAAAGCCATATACCGTATTTCAGACTTAACTTTATCAAAGGAGGACAGATCTTTTCTTCCAATAGTGGGGAATCGTTTGTTTGGCTGCGAACAGAAGGAACGTCAAAATTGGAAACTAAGTGCATGTAAGAGCAGGGGTGTCCTGATGTAATAGCTCCACCGAAGGGTCGCAAAGTAAAATAATATTTAAGAGTATGAATCATACCATACAAACAGAACCAAAAGTAAACCAAATGAAGAGCTCCAATTGTTAAACGCCTCTGGAAACAAGAAGAGGAGTAGCCAAGAACATTGTGACTTACCTGAGCTGGTACTCATAAGCTGAGCTAGTAACTCATAAGGACCTTACATGGGGATTCCGGAGATGCAACATTAATACAGGATTTAGACATAGTCAGCCATATATTAGTCCAGTCTGCAGGGTCCCTGTTCGGCGGTAGAATTGTTGAGGCTATGTTAAAAGTGAAGTATAGTAAAGGAGCCAAAGATTTGTGGAAAGAAATTTGTGGAATTTCAATCTAATGCCCTAGGTAGAGAAACGGCTATATCATGAGAAAAGCAAAGTGCGGGATGATGGGGAATGCAGGGAGACAAGTTTAGCTATAATGGTGACCTGGTAATAAGTTTGAAGAAAGGGAAAACCCGACCCTAAATGGGCACCGTAATTGTCAAAAAACGTTATATAATGTAGTTAATAACATTGTCTGTGTGTCTCATCTGGTACAAAATAGAGGTGAACTCTGTAAAGACATTTTGAAGATTGTACAGGGTAGTGTGGGACTGGGGGAGAAAAAATGTATGTCACTTGCAAAAAGGTTCAGCTTGTGTTGGCCTCTGGCCACCCCAACACCCAGATATCGGTGTTGTTCCTGGATAAGGTTTTCATTAAGATTATCTCTGTATTCTTCTCCATTCAGATTTCCCACAACCGTGATTAGTCTGCCTGTCCCAGCCACTGAAAAACAACCCCACAGCATGATGCTGCCACCACCATGCTTCATTGTAGGGGTAGTATTGGGCAGGTGATAGGTAGTGTCTCCAAACATGACACTTATAATTGAGGCCAAAAAAATTCCAGCTTGGTTGCTCCAACCAAAGGACTCCTACAGTCTGAGAGTCCTTAGGGTGCTTCCAGGCTTGCTTTCATGTGTCTTTTATGGAGAAAGCTTCTTTCCAGCCATTTTGGCCTTTGTATTCCAATTTGTGTCCAATCAACTTAAATTAACACAGGTGACTCCAAACAAGCTGCAGGAACATCTCAAAGATAATAAAGAGACATGGTAACACCAGATCTAAATGTCAAGTCTCACAGCAAAGAGTATAAACACTTATGTCCTTCCTTTTTAATAAAGTTGCTTCAATTCTGTTTTCACCTTCATATCTTTTTCAGTGGTTTCCCACATATGGTAATGACTCATCACTGGCCAAAATTGTGATGTTTATAGCTCGTTTCCTAGGCTTACGACCTGCAATTCAGATTCAGCCTACTGGTAACGCATGCTCAGTTCCAGCACTAGGATTTATAGGAGGGGAACAGTTTGACTATAAAACAGCATTAAATTGAAACTAGGAACTTATGTGAGAGGCTCAGCAATGAGCTGCACAAAAGAGTGGAGACTTGCTCTTCAGGACCCAGGGAAGTACAGAGGGAAGAGAAGAGCCTGGAATACATGTCAGCAATGCATGATGGGAATTGTGAGCTGCTAGGTACCTAGGCTGCTGCTGAAGCTGTGCTGAGATGGAATACATAAAGAACAAGAGTGTAACAAATAGAGATAATGGTACATGTTTAAGTTGCAGGATTCGTGTTACACTGTTGGACTGTGTTTAGTGAACCTGTAGCCTTTTCATAAGCTTCTCATTCGAACACCGGAGTGCCCCTTCAAGCTGAATAATTTAAATATGTGTAAAATTGATCTGATCAAACACAATTTATTAGAATAACACCAAACTTTTCTATTTGTTTGATGCTGGTAAAACAAAACCTTAACCCCATATTAATAGAATTGCATTTGAGACATCTTTCAGATGCCGTTTATATGCTACAGTCATACAGTATAATGGTAACTGGCAGACAGTTCGATATGGCAGGGCATGCAAAAGGACATTACACATTTCCATCAAATCAACAGAGCAATTACAAATGAGCATTTTAGATTTATATTGGTCTGATCAGATCAGTAATCTGAATGAGTGGACACTACTATACAGGAGTATAAGGACTTGCTAACTGCCCCTTAACAGCAGATGTTGCAAGAACTAGGAAGATTTTATTATGCCTGATCATTTGTTCTTGTGGGAGATAAGACTCTGATGGTGGTTTCTGGCAGCAGCTTATTCCCTTCTCCCCACTGAAATAAACAAACACACTTGGCAGATTCGAGATTGAGATTGACAACTATTTTATGGGTATGAGTGGCTTAAATCCAATATCTAAATCTAAATTATTCTGAATAATTATTTTAATGAAGATTTATGAGTCGAGCCAAATGCTACAATCAATTAATGGTTCACAAAAGCTGCTATCTAACTTTACCAAAACCAGCCATATTCTGATGGTTAACTGAACTGGTTGTCAAAAGAATTTTGATCAAGGATCTCTAGACATTGTTGCATGCACAGTGAACCCAGAATTTTCAGATTAAAGCAGGAATATCTGGCAGATGACATAAAGACAAACTGAATTAATTGTATTAACATATGATATTACATTACCTTGTAAAACAATTTTGAGGATTCATCATGAAGACATGGATTCCAATTTTTATCAGATGTCTAAAAAAAACAAACCAACAACTCATTGATTATTCTCCAATAATTTGTCTTAGTAGTTCACATCTCACATCTCATTGATTATTCTCCAATAATTTGTCTTTGTAGTTCACATCTCAAACTACACTACGATTATGTCAGCCAGGTCAGATCGCCACCAATTTTCACTGGAAAAATAATTTAAAAGCATTACTGTCATTTTGTCAAGCCATGTCAAAAGTTTAGATAGCACTGGGTCTTAGTCCTGGGTCCTGCTATGATTTGGAGTAATCATCAGGTGAAGCCTGCAGTAGCCCACATCACTTCTGAACACTACACCCGGCTACAAAATTAGCAAGATTAAAGAATTACCATCATGTACATAAACTTTGTGTAAATGACAGCAATGCTTTAAAATATTCCCTATGTTTAAGAAGGTGCCTAAATAGCCATATAAAAATGTAACAAATAAAAGTGTGGCAAACCACAAACAACCATGTTGCAGCAGATATATCACAAAAAAGATGTACACTTAGAAAGAATACCTAGTAAAGTGTTGCAATATAGGGTCACACATGAATACCTTCACGAGTGCTCGTTCTCCCAGCTGCTTATAACTGAATTGGGAGACAGAGTCATCTCCATAACACCTGTCTCCAGCGCATAATCCAGAGTAAAGTCCCTGGTTGGACTTGATGGACGTATGTCTTTTTTCAACCATACTAACTATGTAACTATGTAACTATGTAATGTGATTCTACGGCACTGGGTCTTGTGCTGGAGACAGATGTTATGGGGACATCCCTTAATGCACAGTTATAAGTTATGGGGAGCAGGGAGAACAGGCATTCGGTGAAGGTATTCCAGCGCCAAATTCAAAATGAAAGGGATTTAGAAAAATTACTATTGTTCACAGTGCTGCACTATAGAGATTTTTTCATAAGTGTTCACAATATAGAAGGTACACTTTAATACTGATAAAATAGCTTTCCTCACATTACTGGTGGAAGCAAAATGGAAATGATTAATTCCCTCCTATACAGTAGAAGACAAGGCAGATACTTTAGACACTTACACAATTTTTTTTTTATACATCAAAGCTAAATTACACATACTCACTTTTAGAAAATGGATATTTTGGATTTTCTAATAGCGTGTGAAACAGGCTGATAATTTGGAACTTGATCGGGGAGATTTATTAAAACCCTTGCAAAGGAAAAGTTGCCCAGTTGCCCATAGCAACCAATCAGTTAGCTTCTTTCATTTTTCAGAGGCCTTGTTAAAAATGAAATAGGCAATCTGAATAGTTGCTATGGGCAACTGGGCAACTTTTATCTGCACAGGTTTTAATAAATCTCCCCCATGTGCCCAAACCCTAGATCTGCAACTTTTTGAGGAGGAAGGTGGTGACAAAACTCCCCCATTTACTCCCCAGATTTGCCTTTCAAGAATTCACAACACTAATAGAGACACAATGCTGGATGTCTTTTGAGGAAAAATTTCTGGTCTATAAGGTTATAGAATTGGGAGAAGCCAGTAGCCCTCCTATTCTTCCACAGTGAAGGAATATGGTTATCAATACCATGATACATAATAACAATGTAAACAAAAACTGAGTTATAGAAAATTCCACAGAGTTTTAAATTCTTGGTAGTCTTCTCAGCTCATTTTATTTACACATAAAAAGGCCTTTTTATTCAGTGCGATTATTGTTCAAATGGTACAATTATTTCCCAGTAAAAGAAACCAGTGATCAGCCGAAAAGCAAGGAAACGTTTGTTCGCTGGCAGATCACATCTTTTTTGCAGCCCTTGAATAATTTTTTCGGTAGCCCATGTACCTGTGCAAACAGGTGATGAGCTGCTGATCCAGTGATCGTCCTTGTGGCCATTCAATAACTGGGCTGTGTAAAAGCTCCTTTTCACATGTGCCAACTGATAAAAGCTCATATGAGGCTGGCATTTGCCATGTAAAAGACCAAGGCTCATCGGGGTAACTGAATTTTGTATTATGCGACATCTCCTTCTAGTTGAATGTAATAAGTAGCAGACATTTGATGCACTGCTGGTGTGCTTTTGCCATCTCTATTACTAACATTCATCAGCACCCTTTCTGCAGGATTTATCTTGTTACCCAAAGATACGTTCCTGATACTGTATATTGCTATGTAGTACAACATGGCTGATTTCGTCTACTTTATTTCCAACAAAATTAGTTCAAAAATTATTGATACACATGATAATAGTAAAAAATGGTAAAAAAAAGGGCTTTGTATTTGGTAAAAAATAAGGGCTTTTTTAAAGAGTACCTGTTACCAAACAAAACTTATAATATATTGTTCCTTACATAATTATAAGACACTTTGCTATTTACTTGCTGTTAAAATTCTCAGCCTTTATATGTTTTTAATGTGAATGAAAAAACGGCCACTGTTCCCTGCGCAAGTCAAACAGTCTGGACTCCTCCCAGCCTGGCAGGAGACCAAACTCAGGAAGTGTGTGCAGGGCATGGCGAAGCACGGCTCTCGCAGGCTTCAGTGATGCTGCGCCTGCTGGGGAACGCCCACTTTCTCCTGCTGGGAGCTCACACAATGTGAGCAAGGGGAAAGGTATGATACAGAGCTTTTTACAGCTCGGAATATTTTTTTGAGTTAGGAGTAGTTAGGAAATATAATCTGAGTTAGTTAAGAAAATATGGTTTGATGACATGTACTCTTAAAGTCTTTCTCAATGACAAAAGAAATGTGTGTGCAGTGAACATATGGAGTGATAGGAATGAAATTTCTTAACAAATATTTAAACAATAAAGTATTCACTTCCAGTCAACTCTAAAACGGAAAGCTGGCTGTAAGATTGTATTACCATTAATAAATTATTTTTAATGTTCCATATAAATACCTGCAAACTGAGGTTCTGAAGTGAGACTCCAAAGGAGAGCGGACATTCAGGATTTGTGATCTTCAGGACATAAAATAAAAATTAGTAGAATTAACAGTCATCAATGCTAAATTTATGCTACACTATACAGTGGGGATCAAAAGTTCGGGCACCCCGGATAAAAATTTGTATTACTGTGCATAAAGAAGCCAAGAAAAGATGGAAAAATCTCCAAAAGGCATCAAATTACAGATTAGACATTCTTATAATATGTCAACAAAAGTTAAATTTTATTTCCATCACTTACACTTTCAAAATAACAGAAAACAAAAAAATGGCGTCTGCAAAAGTTTGGGCACCCTGCAGAATTTATAGCATGCACTGCCCCCTTTGCAAAGCTGAGACCTGCCAGTGTCATGGATTGTTCTCAATCATCATCTGGGAAGACCAGGTGATGTCAATCTCAAAGGTTTTAAATGCCCAGACTCATCTGACCTTGCACCAACAATCAGCAGCATGGGTTCTTCTAAGCAGTTGTCTAGAAATCTGAAACTGAAAATAGTTGACGCTCACAAAGCTGGACAAAGCAGAAGATAGCAAAATGTTTTCATATGTCAATATCCTCTGTTTGGAATGTAATTAAGAAATGGCAGTCATCAGGAACAGTGGAAGTTAAAGCAAGATCTGGAAAACCAAGAAAAATATCAGACAGAATAGCTCGCAGGATTGTGAGATAACAATTCAAAACCCACGTTTGACTGCACAATCCCTCCAGAAAGATCTGGCAGACACTGGAGTTGTGGTACACTATTCCACTATAAAGAGATACTTGTACAAATATGGTCTTCATGGAAGAGTAATCAGAAAAAAAAACCTCTTCTACATCCTCACCACAAAAATCAGCATTTGAACTTTGCAAAAGAACATATAGACAAGCCTGATGCATTTTGGAAACAAGTTCTGTGGACCGATGAGGTTACAATTGAACTTTTTGGCCGGAATGAGCAAAGGTACGTTTGGAAAAGAAGGGGAACAGAATTTAATGAAAAGAACCTCTGTCCAACTGTTAAGCATGGGGGTGGATCAATCATGCTTTGGGGTTGTATTGCAGCTAGTAGAACAACAACTACCCCCAAGAATTCCAGGGCATAGATTCAAACAACAACTTTTAGGGGTAGCCCCCCAAAAGGGGTTAGCTCTAAAACTAGAAATCCCTAATGATATATATTAAAATTCCCAAAGCTTTATTTCATTCATTAAAATAATCTGATGTAAGTACAAAGAAATGTGTATGTGCTCTTTAAAAACACAGCTGTTGCTCAGTAAGGTCACTGTGAATGTCCTATACCGTGCTGAGTGATTTTATAGTATTAAGCTTTTAGCTGTGGACATTCACTTATATTGCTGCTGGCTAATGTTGCTGCTTATTTAAAAGGTGATGCTAGCCATCCGCCCCCCCGACATTTCGTCAGCCCACACTGACGGACTCAAGGGAGTCCGGCTAATAGCCGGACTCCCTTGAGAAAGTCAGCGTGGGCTGACGAAACGTCGGGGGGCGGATGGCTAGCATCACCTTTTAAATAAGCAGCAACATTAGCCAGCAGCAATATAAGTGAATGTCCACAGCTAAAAGCTTAATACTATAAAATCACTCAGCACGGTATAGGACATTCACAGTGACCTTACTGAGCAACAGCTGTGTTTTTAAAGAGCACATACACATTTCTTTGTCCTTATATCAGATTATTTTAATGAATGAAATAAAGCTTTGGGAATTTTAATATATATCATTAGGGGGGATTTCTAGTTTTAGGGCTAACCCCTTTTGGGGGGTCTACCCCTAAAAGTTGTTGTTTGTATTGCAGCTAGTGGCACAGGGTACATCTCACGAGTAGATGGAAAAATGGATTCAATAAAATTTCAGCTGAAGTTAAAGAGAGGATGGCTTCTACACATGGATAATGATCACACCTCGAAATCCACGGGGAATTACATCAAGAGGCGTAAACTGAAGATTTTGCCATGGCCTTCACAATCTCCTGACCTCAACATAATTGAAAATCTATGGATAGACCATAAAAGAGCAGTGCGTGACAGAAAGCCAAGAAATCTCAAAGAACTGGAAGACTTTTGTAAGGAAGAATGGGCAAAGATACCTCAAACAAGAATTGAAAGACTCTTGGCTGGCTGCAAAAAGCGTTTACAAGCTGTGATACTTGCCAAAGGGAGCAGTACAAGATATTAACTCTTCCTGGTGCCCAAACTTTTGCAGATGCCATTTTTTTATTTTCTGTTATTTTGAAAGTGTAAATGATGGAAATAAAATCTAACTTTTGTTGACATATTATAAGAATGTCTAATCTGTAATTTGATGCCTTTTGGGGATTTTTCCATCTTTCCTTGGCTTCTTTATGCACATTAATACAAATTTTTATCTGGGGTGCCCAAAGTTTTGATCCCCACTGTACTACACCTACTACCATTACTTCATAGCCATACTCTATGCAAGAAAATATTACAATTATGCTTTACAGATACCTGGCAATTTCTTTAGGTAAGGAAGGACGTATTGTTCTGTGTGACAAAATACTTGACTATCAATTATGAAACATTAATATTAATTAACAAATGAGCAGAAGCATCTGCTTGGTGGTGCTTGCTTAAAGAGCACTTAAGATCTTATGCAGAGATACTGGGCCAAATAAATAGACATGGTATGAGTGGACTTGAACAAATACTGAGTGCCTTCCAAAAACATTAACTGCTTGACTGCTAGAGAGAAGCGTAAAAGGGAATGTACCAACTTTAACTTTTGTACAAATTAAAAGCTCATACATATTTTTTCAATGTTTTTATTTTCTGCTGGTAGATGTTCTATTTTCTGTACAGGTTTATATTTGCAGCCAACATGCCTGAGCTTCCTTTAATGCCATACAGAAATAACCACCAGAACGGCCATATGAACCTGTAGTCTAGAGCTGACTAACTGACTCCTATGGGAGTTGTGTAGTCATGTGACAGCTTTGTGACCTGTGGCCATCACCTACAGTGAAATGTATGTATGATGTACAGTGCAATTTATATTATATATAGTGGTTACATTTCATTGTAATCCTGCCTGAGACAATAATGAGAATGCAGAAGAGTGTTCTCTACAGAGCTGTGTTGGTAAAAAAAAGTAGTGTCATACAAAATTAAAAATAATCACTAAATATTTAAAAATAAAGGTGACATGAAAACTTAAACAATAGGTAATTTTCTCATGACACATTGCCTTTAAAGCGTACCTGTCATAGTGCCCAAAAAAAAAAAAAAGTGACATGTTACTCAGTACCTAATCCTGATCATGTACATATAATTTATGCGTCTAGAACCTATATATCCCTAACAAATATCATTTATATCTTGATCACTTGCTTTGTCTTCTTGCCTTGTGGAGGGGGCGTGTCCGTCTCTCTCCCTCACTGTAGATGACTCATCTGCTCCGAGTCTGGAAGCAGCCTGGCAGTCTGCAAATCACTGCACACTAGTTTTTATGCATACATGTTCTATCTGTTCCTAGTAAAGCTGAATGCTAATCAACATAGCTGTCATTATGTGTTTCATTCTGCTTTCACAGACTCCTGAATGTCTGATCAGATTCTTTGTCATTCAGGAGTCAGAGAAAGCTTTGGCTGTCCGGGCATGCTGGGAGTTGTAGTTTTGCAACAGCTGGAGCTGCAGTGTTTGTAAAACACTGTGTTAGAGCAGTGTTGTATTTAGCTGTTGAAAGTATACAACTCCCAGCATACCCACACATCCTTTGTCTGTAGTTTTGCAAGAGCTGGAGGTACACAGCTGGAGAATACACAGCTCTAAAAAACTGTTTTACAAAGATTGTACCCCCAGCTGTTGCAAAACTACAACTCCCATCATGGAAGTTGCAGTTTAGGAACAGCTGAAGTCTGCAGTATTGAGCTCCTATACTGCATACAAACACACTTTACGGCCGGTTTTCAGTATGCTGCAAAATACAGAGTAGTCTGTCTGATAAAGACAGATGACCCCTAGTGGCGGCTATTTACATTTTGTAGTAAAAATGAAATTTGTTTAAATAAAATGTATATTTAAAAAATTAATCTTATCAATAGTACGACAAAATATAAATGTTTTTCATAATGACAGTGCCTCTTTAAGAGCTTTTTATATGTATACTTCTTTAGTAAGCATATGCACAATAAAGTAATTTTTTTTTTTTTTTTATCAAAAAAGGCATCATATTAAGTAAAAATTTTTATTACATGGTACACACGGTATGAGAAATTGAGCCAGTCAATATTATGTGCCATTTTTTTAACCTGCCACAAAATTGTCTATAGCCTTAATAAATCCTTTTAAAATCTTAATAAATCTTTTACTTACATCATCTTCATATCGGATATGAATGTTGGATATCTTCAATTGAAGATTCTTAATAACCTGAGTTACTAACTTCTCTGCAAAGGTATCCTGCTTTTCTCCTTTAGGCTTTTCTAAAACAATTAAAATAAAATAATGGTATTAATGGGGTAAAGAGTTGAACAACCCTGAGAAGAACTCCCTATATGCAGGTATAATATACGGTCTAGAGACGAAAACATGATAGATTCCAGTTTCTTGTCATTTAAACATAAAACAATTTTATGAAAAGTCGTCCAAGTAAGAATTTCTCCTTACCCTGATCAGCCACTTTTTGTTTAGCCTCTTCAATGCGCAGTAGTTCCCGTTGTCTGGCTTCCAAGAACTGTTTTTGTTCTTTCTCTGCATCATATTTTATACCTATAATGTGTATGAAATGAAACAAGATAAAATACTGCTGACTTTCAGAAAATAAAATAGGGTTACATTAAATTAAGTTGTAATTGGATTTGTCAAATCTACGCATCTCTCTGCTGACGTTATTATAATAATAATAATAATAATAATAATAATAATAACACTTAATTTATTGTTGTCCATAGTGGGATTTGAACTCAAGTCCCCAGCACTGCAAGGCAGCAGTGCAAACCACTGAGCCACAATGCTGCCCTTAGCATACATCTGCTATGCATCTGCTATGCATGCTTGCTAAAATGGACAGAGATGTCAGCAGAGAGTACTGTGCTCGTGATGTCATCAGTGTTCCAAAAAGAAAGGAATTTCCTCTGTAGCATTCAGCAGCTAATAAGTACTGGAAGGATTAAGATTTTTTAATAGAAGTAATTTACAAATATGTTTAACTTTCTGCCACCAGTTGATTTAAAAGAAAAAAGGTTTTCACCGGAGTACCCCTTTAAAGAACACATGAGTAACAGGCCAAAAATGACCCTTGTTCAAAAGTAGGCATACTCTTCAATTGTTCCAGTTTCCCATTTTCCTCCTGCTCTTGTAAGAGCCATAACTCTGTCAATTTTCCACCTACAGACCAATATGAAGGCTTGTTTGATGAGAGATGAATTGTGCTTTGTAAAAGCATCACTCATTTTATCTCAAAATCTATGGTAAAGCCCCTGAAAAAGTATTTGTGTGGCGGAATTTGTGGGGCTTTATTTCTAAAAATCATCATTTATGGACTTTTGTATTTTTTATGTTTACAGTAATCACCAAGTAGGTTCATGTGTATTTTTTTTGAGCTTATTCACATTTGTTGAGTTATTCACCTTACCTAGGTCTCAAGAGATGTTCCACTTCTAAAAGAGTTAATAAACTGACTGACATGACAAAAACTTTAAAATCTTTCAATTCCTTTTATATCATTATAAATTTACACCACCTTGTTATGCAGGTTTTTTGAATGTTCTTTTTTGCTCCCCATGGCTCAGTATCTAGCCTGCTCAGTACATCCATGTAAGGGCTAACAAACTCATTTGTAGACATTAAAACCTGTCCAGAGGAAAAGTGGAATTGTTACCATTGCAACCGGATCTTTTAAAAAATTTATCTGATTGATTGCTATGGGCAACTGCTCTACTTTTTCTCCGCACAGGTTGATAAATCTCCCCCCTTCTATGAACATTTTAAAGGGATTATCCAGCCAAAATCTTTTTTCTTTAAACCCAGAATGCCAGCATGAAAAAATAAACCCAGACTTACGTACCGCTGCACCCCTCAATCTGTCATGCTGCCACTCAGCCAATCAATGGCTGAGATGGGACACTGCTGCGGCCAGCGATCAGCTGAGTTTCAGTTTTGCATGTCGGGCCCCAGATGCAAGAAGGGGATCACAGGAGTGAGCATCGGGAGGCAAGTCCAGGTTTTTTTTATTTTATTTTTATTTTTTTTAAATAGCCAGCATTCTAGGCTTATTGAGAAAAAAATATTTTGCCTGATAACCCCTTAAACTTGTGTGTGTCACCTTGTGTCTGTAACAAAGTCATACATTCAAGGGTATCTAAACTTTTTATCAGGGCAATCTGGGTAATTTCTGTTATGATTTAAAAACAAACCAAACAGCTATGACTGGAACCAAACAGCTATGACTGGCTTCATATGATCATTATTCTTAAAATAAAAGTTATCTTTTCATATCAGTCATATTTTAAAAAGCATTGCAAATCCCAGGTTGTTTCGGGTTTGATCCACCCAGATCAGTCTGGGTTTATGCCCCATAGATCTACCTCCCATAATCTACGTAGATTACATCTCAATCTTCAGGCTAGAGGGGGGGGGGGGGGACGTGGGGGCGGCGGTCATCTCACTCAACGCTGCGAAGGCTTTCGACAGCGTCGAGTGGGAGTTTCTTTGGGCCATCATGCGCAGAATGGGATTTGGTTCCCAGTTTCTGCGCTGGGTGCAATTACTTTATTCGGGTCCCAGTGCCAGAGTGAGGGCTAATGGTCGTCTTTCGGGTGCCTTCGGCCTCGGTCGGGGGACAAGACAGGGATACCCCCTGTCTCCCTTGCTCTTCGCCATAGCGATTGAGCCCCTGGCGTCCCTGTTGCTGTCCTCGGCGGATATTGAAGGGTTCCCGCGGCGTGATGGTGAGGAACGTGTCTCGCTATACGCTGATGATTTATTGCTTTATACTAAGATTTATGCTTCCTCCATAGATTCCATTAGGTCTATCATTGCAACTAATGGCAGATTTTCAGGATTGTCAATCAACTGGGGCAAGTCTGTGGTTCTATTTCTGTCCTCTCCTCCCCCAGCAGCCTTGTTACCTCCCACTCCACTACAGGTGGAATCCAGATTTAAATACCTTGGAATTCAGGTTACGGCGTGCATTCACGATTATATCACCGACAATTTATTGCCTCTCCTTCGGTTCAGGAGGAAGATTGACGCATGGTCCCGTCTGCCCTTATCGGTTGTTGGGCGCTGTAACCTGATCAAGATGATACTGATGCCCCAGTTACTTTATGTCCTTCATAATTCACCTGTATGGATACCCGCAGAATATTTCAAACGTATTAATAGAATTTTTCGGTCTTTCATTTGGAAGAGGGGTTGTGCCCGTATTAAACTTGAGACTCTTCAGCGGAGCAAATTGGACGGGGGATTGGCTGTACCTAACCCGTATATTTACTTTTTGGCAGCTCAGTTGCAGCATTTTAAGGGGTGGGGAGTTGCTGATGGCTGTGGAATCTCTGGTAAATTGGTGGAGTTGATTACTGGGTTCTCTCCTCCCCTGGGGGCTCTTGAGGTGGGCAAATCTGGTGGGCCGATTCGCGGTTCTCCTACGCTGGTGTTAATGGAGAGAGTATGGGAAGCTGTTCAGTCGCTATTGCAGGTTCAGGGATTTACCCCATTTACTCCCCTCTGGAGGAATCCACGCATTCCGGAAATCTTTCGGTTGGAGGGATTTTCACCGTGGAGAGAGGCTGGCGTTCATACTCTGTCTGATGTGCTGGGTGATGACTCTATTCTATCTTTTCTGGATCTGCAGACTAAGTTTGCTCTCCCACACAGGGCTTTTTATCAATACTTACAATTGCGCCATGCTATCGATCAACAGAGGAGGGTGACGCCTTTGACCTTGTCTTCGCATGGCCTGCTGCAGGATACGGGGAGGGTGGGTACCCAGAGGGGTGCTATCTCTATGGCATACAGCATGCTACTCGACAAACATCTTGACGCCTTTCCTCTGACAGTCAGGGATCGTTGGGTGGGGCAGGTTGGACCCATTTCTGATGAGCAGTGGAGCGAGTACCTCTCTTGTCCTTGAGTGAGCCGCTTCGTCTCTCTCAACTATTCCTTATACATAGGGTCTACCGGACACCAGCATTTCTCTTTAAAATAGGTTGGCGTGCTGATGCTTCCTGTCCCCGATGCTCCGCTGATAATGCTGATCTCCTTCATATGTTCTGGGTATGCAGAGAGTTGGAGGAGTTTTGGAGGGGTGTAGTGGCAATCATACTTAGGGCCTACTCAGTAACTGTCCCCTTGACTCCTGCTGCTTGTGTGTTGGGGTGCATAGCTGGTACTCTGGAGGATAGCAGTTCCCTCTTGGGTGTCCAGCGTATCTTGTACCAGGCGAGCAAAAATTGCATCACACTGGACGCACTCAGCCCCTCCGACGCAGCAGGAGTTCCTGAATAGGAGGAATGCCATGGCTAAGTTTGAGCGAATCTGGGGACCATGGCTAGACACTGCAGGATTACCCTCCCAGCTCCTTCTGCGGTTGTGTAGGGGCCCCATGCAGGTCTTCTCCTCCGCTGGTAATAGTTAGGTTCCTTTATGCCGGGGTTGCTCCTTTGCCAGGGTTTATTATTTGGGGTTTACTCGTACATTGGTGTACCTGAGGCTATAGATGTGCATCCGACTCCCTCTCCTCTGTGTGGTGTAAGTCTCTTCCCTTTTTCCTTCTGGCCTCTCTTCTTGTCTCTCTTTTTGTAGTCTGGCTTCATGGGATAGTCTCCTTACCTGTATTGTCTATTTCGAAATGTGTCGCTATTTCTCCTACACTGACTGGTGCCTCCCGATGTTGTCATTATTGATGCCTACCTGTTATTTCGTGCCATATTTTTATAGCTCCTTATCTTGGTTGGCTGGTCGGGCGGTACATCAGGAGACTGCGCTCTGTTATTTTTGACTGCACTGTTTATTATGGGGATATAATCCCCTTTTTGTTTGTTTTTTGTGCTCATGTATTTTTTTATTCCCCCCCCCCTTTTTTTGTTTTCTTCCCTCTTTTTAGTTTTCCCCCCTTTTTTTTTCTTTTTTCTTTTCTGTGAGTCACGTGTGCAGTATTCGATATCACCATTATATATATAATGCTACTGAAGATTCAGGATGACTACTATCGCTATTGCAATTTCTTTACTTGGCTGGGTCGCTCTGCCAATTGTGCGGCCTCTGTAGAATGTGAGTCACACGGTTTGTTTCTGTGTTGTACTCTTGTTTGAAATGAAAAAGGAGTTTAATAAAAAAAATATCTGATTAAAAAAAAAAAAAAAAAAGCATTGCAAAAATTTTAACATTTCTGCGAGGGTATGAAAACTTTGGGTGTATTTGCTTTGTATACAGTTATGCTTAAGAGTAGTGAACACATTTCTGATACTTGGCTTTTAAGAGAAATCAATTATGATTACCGGTCTCAGCTCTGTAAGGTGTTCAGTGAAACATATCAGTCCATGCCTAACACCCTGAGAACATTTGCATGTTAAATTCATTGTAAATCAATGTAATAACATGGTGCTTCTCCATCATTCAGGGTGCAGTGCCAGTAGTTGACATTTACTTACAGCATCTTGCACATGCTCTATTGATAGAGCATATTCCCCTTTAAGGGTACAATCACACATACCAGGATTTACACAGCATCAAATCTGCAACACTGTAGGCGTCAATGTACCCTAATACTGCTCACTACGGAAAGCACTGGAATGGAGGATCCAAAAGGCAAAGATTAAAGGAGATATCCAACCAAAAGTGGTAAAAATAAAAACCTAAATGTATGTTTATATATTTTACCATGCTCACCATAACTCCACAAGGCATCCTGGTTGATTTATTTTAATTTGGAGTTGCATTTGTTACAAAAAAAAAAAAAATGTACATAGAAAGAAACAATAACTTACTTGCAATAGGTACTATGAGTAGGTAAACGCCATCCAAAACTGCCTCCACTGGTTGAGTATATAGATTTTTCCAAGGAATCTTAAGATCAAGTTTGCCTACATAAACACAGAATGGATTATTTTCTAGACACAGAAAAGACAGAAACACTTTAGGACTGGCACCACCTAAACCCATGAGGTCAGCTGAAAAGCTACTTACAGTGCTCTTGTGCAGAGAGACAGCAGATTTGTACATTACTTGATCAGAAGAAATACATAGCACTCAGGAGATTCAGCTTCTTTTAATTATTGCTCACAGCGGTATACATGGACAAGAGTACATATTCAAACAACACACTTTCACATCAGGTGATGTTTCATCAAGGTATGACAGGAGAAGGTGGAGCCAGGGATGTGGAAATCCTATCACACGACGCCCGGGACATGTAGTTCCGGGCGCCGGGCAGGTGATTTTTTTCATAGATTTAGCCCTGTATCGGGCAAGCAGGGACAGACCGACTTCCCACTTATTTTTCTTCAATGCCGGTGTGAGGCGCAGGAAGCCGATGCAAGTCTGCACCTCACACCGGCGCTCAGGGTGTATGGAGGGGTCGGCGCCCCCAGCTGATTTTAGTAGCCGGGTGCCGCTGCTCAGACACATAAAATTGAGTAAATAAAATGCACCACATAATCTGGAGAAGCAGACCCCACCCCCCAGTAACACAGCGTTGTTCAGTGGTTTCCAATCAAAAGACTCCTATGAAGTCCCTATGACGACTGAAAAATAGTGATTAAAATATTTTAAGAAGTGCGTATATATGTGAATAAGCCCCTTTCCTAATAAAAGTTCCGATAATAAATGGTTCCGATAAAAACTACAGATCACGGCACATAAGATTACCCTCATCCATCCCTGTGTATGGAAAAATTGGAGTTCTAGGGGTCAGATTGGGGGGGGGGGGGGGGGCACAATTTTCTGGGCTTGCCTCGGGTGTAAAAGGAGCTAGCTAGCTACAGCTCTCCCGCCACTTATAGCCTGGCATGCTGTGATCGCCATGGCCAGCTATTAAACCATTAGATCACCCCTGTTAAAGTTGACAGCAGTGTCTAAAGGAATCTTCTATCCATCCCTGGTGGTCTAGTGGGGTGAATCGTACTATTTTGGTTGAAATTATTTTATCTACCAGGACAAGTGGAGTTTCTTGAGGGACAAATAGATTGTGTTCTGCTTTAGTCCCTTGGACAAGTAGTTTTTTTTTTTTTTTCACACACCCCTGTGGAGCACCACTTTTAACCCGTTACCCACTTACAGATCAGAGAGTGCATTAAAACATATAACAGATATAGAAAAATACAAATATAGTGTAACTGATTATCCCAATATACAACTACCCTTCCTGTATTCAGATATATTTTTGTCTATCTCAAAAGAAAACAAATTTTTCCGGTCAGTTAGACCCAATATTCCAAGTGCCTTATAAAAATAATCCAGGACGATTCAACGTGCAGTAGTTAAGTATGGCGATCAATACTTCCACTGATAACATTCAGTATTTTCTGTAAACCTAGGAACCCCAAACCACTGAGAAATATTATGTATATCTTTTATGTGGGAAATAAGAGTAGGTGATCCTTTTCCTAATCCTCTGAAAGAATGCCCTAATAGTTTTGCCTATATAAAAATATTGGCACGGACATAGTAATGCATACACCGAAAAACCTGATCAGCTAGTAATAAAATCCTTTACCTCATGAGAAATGCCCCTATTTGTATGCAGTGGGTGGTATATTTGCAAAATAAACAAGATTGCAGCAACAGTTACCGTTGGGCCTTTATCCTGTTAGTGCATCTTTTAGTAATGCGTCTCTTGACAAGATCATCCCTTAGATTTCAAGGTTTACTTGTAACTTTAGAAAGGTCAGTATGTAATTATTAGACGCAAGTTTTTTTCTTTTTATGACATCTGATATTGATTTACGGTATATGAAAAAGAAAATGCCCTACTGTTTTTGCCTACATCTGCCAAAATGGACTCCTTCCTATCCTTAGTTCTCACTCTATTAAAAGCTTCCGCTATAATTTATTCTTCATACCCTTTCTGCCTTAAGCGGTCCATAAAGTCACATGGCTGCTTAAAAAAAAAAGCTATTGTATGTAGAATTATTACCACGTAGTTGCAAAAATTGGCCATAAGGCAATGGTTGCATCACATGGGAAGGATGGTAGCTGGTGTAGTATAATAAAAAAAATTGTGGACGTTTGATTTCTGTAAACTGTCTTCATGTCCACTTAATGATATATACTATACCTCACTACCCTGAAAGTTTGCGGTAAATTGCATGTTTAAGGTGTTATTTAAGGTGTGCTGTCCATAATCCCCTGTTTACACCACTAGAACATTGTCTATAAACCTTTCACAGTGGTTTATGTATTAAGAATAGTGATTCAGATGGCTATAAATAAATAAATCTTCCCACATGGCTAGAAACAAGAAAGAGCGTGGGTGCAACTGGCATGCTCATCATCATGCCAGTGCATTGGGCATACCAGGTCTCCTCAAAACTGAATGCATTATGCTCTAATACAGATTTCAATGCTTTGCACATATATTCTATACAGCCTTAATTTTCCCTGATTTTTCTAAAACCATTCTCACAGCACTTCCAGAAACAAAGTGCCAAGGTATAATCTAGCCCGCTGACATGAGGGGGAAATATAGTGGTGAGACTTGGTATGCCCAATGCACTGGCACCTCCATGCTCTCTATCCAGTTTCTAGCAAAGTGGGAAGAAATGTATATTTATAGCCTCTGAAGTGCTATATCAATACATAAAACACTGGACAAGGTTCATAGACAATGTTCTAGTGGTGTGGATGGGGAGCGAAGGACAGTTATTTTAATTAATCTCTTAACCCCTTAAGGATGCAGCCCATTTTGACCTTAAGGATGCAGCCGTTTTTTCACATCTGACCACTGTCGTCACTTTAAGCATTAATAACATATAAAAACTGCACCCCTTAAAGCAGTGTTTCCCAACCAGGGTGCCTCCAGGTGTTGCAAAACTACAACTCCCAGCATGCCTGGACAGCCAAAGGCTGTAATAAGTAAAAATGTCCTCCAAAATGTGTAACCCTATTTCTCTCGAGTAAGGAAATACCTCATATGTGGATGTAAAGTGCTCTAGAGGGCTCAGAAGGGAAGGAGTGACAATGGGATTTTGGAGAGCGAATTTTGCTCAAATGGTTGTTGGGGGGGGCATGTCGCATTTAGGAAGCCCCCATGGTGCCATAAAAGCAAAAAAAACTCCACATGGCACACCATTTGGGAAACTACACCCCTCAAGGAACATAACAAAGGGTACAGTGAGCCTTAAAGGGGTACTCTGGCGCTAAGACATCTTATATACTTAGATAGCTGTCACGCCCCCTCCCATAGGCTTGCATTGAAGAATGCTCCGGCCCCCGTGATCGGCAGTAATCAGACCCGGAGTGAACTGATTCTAACGGGGTGCTGCGTCCCGCCGCTGTAGACCCCCGTGATCAGGCATCTTATCCCCTTTCCTTTGGATAGGGGATAAGATGTCTTAGTGCCGGAGTACCCCTTTAACACCCCACAGGTGATTGACAAATTTTCGCTAAAGTTGGACGTGAGAATGAAAATAATTTTTCACTAAAATGCTGGTGTTACCCCAAATTTTTCATTTTTACAAGGGGTAATAGGAGAAAAAGCCCCCAAAATGTTTAAAACAATATTTATTTTTATTTTATTTATTTTTTTCTTCTCAACTGTAATTTTTATTAAAGATTTTCACATAAAAAACAGAAAGTTAGTAAAACACAATCAAAGCATAATCTGGGGCAATGCCCAGAGCGATCACATCAAGGCAAATGACAAGCTAAGATAGAGACCAGAGCATTCAGAAACAGTTGTAGTCCAATACAACTAGCCCCAACCCCAGATAAACCATAAAGACTGTAGTGAATGAACATAGGTTTATAGCCAAATACTCAAAGAGAGAACTAAGACTCTACAACACGAAGACAAAG
Organism: Hyla sarda; assembly: GCF_029499605.1. Lineage (NCBI taxonomy): Eukaryota > Metazoa > Chordata > Amphibia > Anura > Hylidae > Hyla > Hyla sarda. The sequence goes on along the minus strand of NC_079189.1, from coordinate 372,537,856 downwards.
AGAGAAGACAGAAACAACGACAAGAAGGAGACAAGGACAACAGAACCTCGAACAAACAACAAACAAAAACAAACAAACAACAGACAACAAAGAAAAAAAAGAAAAAAAAGGGGGGGGGAGGGGGAACAAGGAGGGAGGGGAAAGAGGGGGGGGGGAGGAAAATGTCAGTACCGCCTCAGGGAGGTTGCCTGTCAGAGAAACGGTCCCATGGTTCCCAGACTGAAAGAAAGGCAGGGATAGTATTAATCAAAGAGGCATTGAGGTATTCTAAAGAGCGTATATCACATATTCGGGAGAGTAGGTCCGATTCAGAGGGAGGAAGAGTCCTCTTCCAGCATTTAGCAACAAGTGTCTTAGCTGCCAAGAACATATGCATAGCCAGTTTAAACAGTTTCTTGGGCAGAGCAGAGTGTGAAAGGTGCAAGAGGTAGACCTGAGGGTCAGGAGGGACTGAGACTCCAAGAACATCTGATACCAAACGACTCACTAACTCCCAGTACCCCGTGATAAGAGGGCAGGACCAGAAAACATGAAACAGTGTGTCGAAACCCACCCCACAACGCCAGCACTGGGGGGGGGGATATCGGGATTCAGCCTATTCAATAACTCTGGAGTATGGTACCAACCCATAAGTAGTTTATATTGAGTCTCCTTATAAGCCGTACATATAGATGCCCTAGAGGCCCGCTCCCATATTATCTTCCATTGAGGGAGAGTGATAGTAGTATTAAGCGCCTCCTCCCAGCGAGACATATAGCGATGAGATACCAGGACTCCCTACTGAGGTTGGATTAGCAAGGAATAAATATCGGAGAGAAGCCCCCTCGCCTGAGGTCCACCACGACACAGCCGTTCAAACCCCGTAGGGGAAGACACCACTAGCGCACCCAGCATGGAGGACATAAAGTGTTGTAGCTGTGAATAATGAAAAAGCTCAGACGAGGGGAGATCCCAACGAGACTGTAACTGAGAGAAGGGCAAGAGGGTACGCATCAAAGGGTCAACTACATCTGCCCAGCAAAAAAGGCCTCTAGACCCCCATTCCCTTACCATAAGAGAGGTCCGGCCAGGGGGAAAACTAGGATGATAAAGGAAAGATTGAAGAGGGGAAGAGGGAGACAGTAATTTAAATTTGACAGAACAGTAATTCCACACATATTTAGAAAATGCCATAGGACCCAGGAGAGGGGAGAGAGTAGGAGCAGAGGCAGGAAGAGTCCAAAGGAGAGCGTTAGGGTGGACAGGCGCCAACCACAGCTTCTCTATTTCCATCCAGCGGCTGTAGGCATGATAGGTGGACCACGCCGCGAGATGGCGCAAATGGGCAGCCCAGTAATACTTCACTACATCCGGGACCGCCAGACCCCCAAACGCCCGCCCAGCCAACATCACGGACATCGGTAGCCGATGCCTTTTACCGTCCCAAATGAACCGAAAAATAGCCACCTGTAGGGAGCGCAGGGCCGACAGCGGGACCCGAACTGGCAGGGTTTCAAAAAAGTAGAGGAGTTTCGGAAGAACAGTCATTTTCACCGCGGCAATGCGGCCAAAAAAAGAAATATATTGCGAGTGCCATTTTTCCATAAGGGCACGGAGATCCCTGAATAGGGGGAGATAGTTGGTAGAGTATAGTGAGGAATAGTGAGAGGAGATCCAGACCCCAAGGTATTTAATAGCAGAGGGAGACCACCGAAAAGAAAAGTTAGAGCGTAAAAGAGTAGAAAGATGAGGGGGAAGGTTAAGAGGAAGAGCCTCTGACTTAGAAAGATTTACCTTGTAGCCAGAAACCACCCCATAGTCATGCAGGACCCTATAGAGAGAAGGAAGAGACAGTAGAGGTCGAGAAAGCGTAAGAAGGACATCATCAGCAAATAAACAAACCTTGAACTCCCTATCATGTAAGGAAATACCAGTTATGTCCGGATCGCCCCTGATCATGGCAGCCAAGTGTTCAATACAGAGTGCAAAGATCAGCGGGGATAACGGGCAACCCTGACGAGTCCCATTAAACAAAGAAAAAGTAGGAGATGGCGAGTGAGGAAGTTTAAGTGAAGCTGTAGGGGAGGAGTAGAGACCCCGCAGTGCAGTCAAAAACCTCCCCGAAATCCCAAATTTCTGTAAGGTAGCAAAAAGGAACGGCCACCCAAGCCTATCAAAAGCCTTCTCAGCATCAAGACTAAGAATTAATGCCTGTTCAGATCTCCGATTGATCAAATCAATCAGGTCCACTACCCTCCTAGTGTTGTCTCCACCCTGGCGACAAGGGATAAATCCAACCTGGTCCTTATGAACAAGGGCCGGGAGGAAGGAGCATAGTCTAACTGCCAAAACCTTAGAAAAAAAACTTAAGGTCAGAGTAAAGGAGGGCAATGGGCCGGTAACTCGAACAATCGTGAGGATCCTTACCAGGCTTGGGTATGAGGGTGATAAGGGAGTGCAAGAAAGACTGCGGGATCGTTTCTCCGTCTAGAAAGGAATTGAAAAGGGGGACAAGTTTAGGCACTAACAAAGATGAAAATGTTTTATAGTACAGGTAAGGGAAGCCATCCGGCCCAGGGGAGCGACCAGAGGGGAGAGATTTAAGGACCTCAGAGATCTCCTCTCCAGTAATAGGAGCATTAAGAGCATCCCGGTCTGCCCCTGAAAGAGAGGGCAATCCACATTGAGAAAGATAGGCATCTAGGGCCGCCACTCTCTCCCCGGGTCGGATGGCAGCTGGGAAGGAAGTGAGTAAAGATTAGTGTAATAGTCAACAAACAGACGAGAGATATCAGCAGGGTGGTAATGAAGCACCCAAGCAGGGTCCTTCAAAGCTGAGGGGGATTGAGCAGCAGCCCGGTCACGCAACCGTCTCGCCAGCATAGTGTGGGCCTTGTTACCCTTCTCATAGAAACGCTGCCTAGCATAAAGCAATTGCCTCTCAACTTTATGGAGAGCCAGGTCGCTCCAGTCGAGCAATCTCCATACGAAGTTCCCGAGATCGATTCAGAGTGCTCCGCTTGAGACCGGCACCCAGAGCAATGCAAAGGCCCCGGATCACCGATTTGTGAGCTTCCCAAAGGATAGCCTGAGAGGATACAGAGCCGTCATTAGTGGTAAAGTAGTCGGAAATACACTGCTGAATCGATTCACGGGAAGGTAAGGTTTTAAGAAGAGAGTCGTTCATCCTCCAATGACAGGATCTCAGAGAGGAAGGGGTAGAAGAAAAAGAGAGAAGAACTGGACAGTGGTCAGACCAGGAGATAGGATCTAGAGAAGTATCAGAGAGCATGCACACCATAGGGAGATTCCCAAAAAAATAATCAATACGAGTATGCAATTTGTGGGGATGTGAGTAAAAACTAAAAGAGCGCTCCGTCGGATGGCCAATCCGCCACAAATCGTAGAGCGAGGAGTTACGTATGAGACGTCGAAAAAGCGAAGCCAGGCGCAGCTGCGCAGGTGCAGGGGGAGCACTAGTAACAGAATGGCGGTCCAAGGATGGGGAAAAAATGAGGTTGAAGTCACCGCCCACTAACCATGCAGATGGGGGATACCTCTGGAGTTTAGCAAAAACCCTACGCAGGAAAGGGATTTGCGAAGTTTTAGGCGCATAGACATTACAGAGCAAAAGGGGGACCCCTCCCAGAGTACCCTCTAAGATTACATATCGTCCCATAGGGTCAGAGAGAGAAGAAGAAACTTGAAGCGAGCAGGACCTAGAGACCAGGATAGCCACCCCCGCTGTTTTCCTACTCGTGGTAGCTGAGTAAGACTGGGGGAACAGGTGTTGAAGAAATTGGAAGGACCCAGAATGGTCGAAGTGCGTCTCCTGAAGGAAAACTATATCAGCATGTAAACCAACCAACTCCCTTTGAAGTAGGCGTCGCTTAGTGGGGGAATTAAGCCCCTTAACATTCAGGGAGACACACCTGACCATGGCGGGTGAGTGAAGAAAAAGAAACAGCCAAAAAGAAGCATACTCACAAGAACAACCTGGTAGGATACACCGGGCAGCACCAAAACCTCAATGGGGACTGGAAAAGAGCAGGGACCAGCAACTATACGGACAGGAGAAGGGAATCTAAGGCGGGAGAAAAAAAAGGGAAAAGGACACACAAGACAACAGAAGACCAACAGAAAACAACACCAAATCAAGAGAAAACACAAAGACAAACAGACCGACGAAAGACCAAACAGATACCAGACAAACAAACAAACAAATAAAGTACAACAGATAATAGTAAAATAAACCATTGACCAGGAAGCCAATGCGGAGGCCAGGACCATCAATGTGGACCATGAACCAAAGCATGAGCGATCCATAACTATGGCCTCAGGAGGGGAAATGGAAGGAGCCAACTGGAAAACCACCACCAAAAAGGTAGGTGCCCAACTTTGAGGCCATTGCAGAAAAAACACATATGAATAAGAACCACAGGTGACCAAAAAATGCAACTGTACTATAATGATGGGGACAATATAAAACTAGAACAAATGTCAACCGCTCGGAGGGGATAATCTCCGTCAATCAGGGGACAGTCAGAGTCCAGCAAGAACCCCTAATCAAAAAGTATTGAGAAAAAAATACAACGTCCCAGTCAGAAACTCAGGGGGGAGCCCGAGTCGGGGCCCCCAGGGCGGGTGGTGAAGACTTCCGCTGAGAACCAGACCGGCGAGCTCGGACTGGTTGCCACACAGGAGGCAAAGGTGGAGGGGGAGACATCAGGTCCCAATCTTCCAACTGAGGCACAGGCAATTTCAAGGTGGAGCAGAAGGCTTGAAGGTCAGAAAAGGAGCGTAAAACAGCGGAGCGTCCATCTCTGCGGGCATGGAGCCCAAATGGAAAATTCCACCTATACGGCACCTGATGAGAGCGTAGGACCTCCAGGAGGGGTTGGAGCAGTCGTCGCTTCCTGAGGGTTAACCAGGACAAGTCCTGAAAAAGTTGAAGAGGAGCCCCATTGAAGTCAAAATGTCTCAGGGACCTAGCCTTAGCCATTATAGCTTCTTTAACTTGGAAATCATGCACACAGCAAATAACATCCCAGAGGCAGATTTAGGACGAAGCGCCCTGTGAGCTCTGTCCAGTTTGATCCTATGGGAGGGGGGTTCGCCAAGTATCAGGTTAAAAATGGTTTCCAGGGTGGCAAAAAGGTCCTCCTCACGTGCAGCTTCCGGCAGCCCTCGCACCCTAATGTTGTTACGCCTCCCTCTATTGTCCAGATCCTCAACATGGGCATGGAGATCCCCAAGGAAGTCCTTCTGAGAAGCAATGGTAGAGTGGAGCTGGGTAATATACTCTCTGGTGTGATCATGAGCATCTTCCAATCCATCCACTCGGTCAGAGACATGCTGGAGGTCCTGTCGCATAGAGGAGATCTCCGCTCGGCAGGCTTCCTTAACCTCAGCAATAAGAGAGCGGAAGTCCTCCTTAGTAGGAATTTGGGAAAGGAGCTGGCTCAAATCAGGGAGAGCAGAGGAATGCACAGACAGGCCCGAGCAGGGTAAATCAGAGTCAGATGCCAAGTCCCAGGACAGGAGGGCTGGGGTCGGCCCCGGTGGTGCTACCGGCCCAGGTTGAGAGCGAGGGGTCCCCTTAGGAGACAGATGGAGTGCCCCAGAAGCTGGTATGGAGGTCTGCATGGCAGCTTGCCTGGACCTCTGTGGCTTAGGGGAACGTGAGGGGGTATAGCAGGCAGCTCGAGGGTCCAGAGGGGTAATAGGAGAATGGGCTGGGGGAACAGAGGCAGGTCCCACTTGTGTAGGGGAGTGGGAGGCCGAGCAGTAGTGAGCAGCTGAGCACGGCAGAGAACTTGCTGGAGAAGGCCGGCCCCCCACCAAGGAGGCCCAAGATGGAGCCCCAGCAGGTCCACCCAGCGACAAGGGAGAGGAGCCCACCAGGGACAGCTGCAGAGCGGGGTTAGGGGGGGAATCTGCCGTTAATACAGGTCCCCCAGCAGCACTCACCGCCACAGGCAACAGTTCCAGAGTAGGAGAAGAGCCCACAACAGGGGCCGCAGCAGCAGGCAGGAGATCCGGAGCAGGGTCAGTAGCGCTGCTCCCCGACGGCTGAAGCGAGGTCACAGGCTCAGTCACAGCAGCTGCAGTCACCGGCAGTAGGAGCGCAGGCGTCCCTGGCGTCTTCGGCAGGTGGTAAGCAGAGAGATCCTCCGTGGGTAGCACTGGGTGAGCGCCGGAACGGGAGCGCAGGCCCAGCGCAGGTCCCGTAATGGCGGTGAGGGAGGAAGAAGCTGAGGCCGGGGACGGCTAAAAGTAGCGTGGTATGCCTCCGGAGGTAGATAAAGTCAGCCGGGCGGGTGCGGAGGGGTTTCGTGCACGTTGGGAATTCTTCCCCATCTGAAAGCAGGGTCACCTTTGTGGATTTAAAGCTCCTTTATGGCCAGCAGAGCAGGAGCCCTCCTAATGTGCGGCCATCACCGTCGGCGCCAAGCCACGCCCCCGCATTTAAAACAATTTCTTATGGAAATAACCCATATGTGGATGTAAAGTGCTCTGCGGGACTTTTTAGAATGGGGCGGGTGCCTTCCGATGCCTGTCATTCCCCTAGGGCTGATTTTTGGCATATGATGTGGCAATCTCCCTTCCTTCAGATGTACTGTCAGGGTATCGCCGATTTTCTGTCCTCTCTCATCTCCATCCCAGTCCCGCTAGACCCTCTGATATGTCGTTTTGGAATGTTTCCAGAGGAATCTTGGCAGCACCAAATTAGAATTTTCCTTCATGAAGTGTTGTTCATGGCCAGGAAAGAAAGAGCCCTACGATGGATGGATCCCAAGCTGCCCTCTCTTCCGCAATGGAAGAAGTTAGTTAAAGGGGTTATCCAGGAAAAAACTTTTTTTTTTATAGATCAACTGGCTCCAGAAAGTTAAACAGATTTGTAAATTACTTCTATTAAAAAAAATCTTAATCCTTTCAGTACTTATGAGCTTCTAAAGTTAAGGTTGTTCTTTTCTGTCTAAGTGCTCTCTGATGACACGTGTCTCGGGAAGAGGTTTGCTATGGGGATTTGCTTCTAAACTGGGCGGTTCCCTAGACACGTGTCATCAGAGAGCACTTAGGTCACCCGCATGCTGGGAGTTGTAGTTTTGCAACATCTGGAAGTGCATAGTTTGGAAACCACTATACAGTGGTCTCCAAATTGTAGCCCTCCAGATGTTGCAAAACTAAAACTCCCAGCATGCCCAGACAGCCTTTGGCTATCTGGGCATGCTGGGAGTTGTAGTTGTGAAACTACAAGGCAGCAGTTAAGATCACTAACCAGATCTTCACTGCTGCCTCTGTCTCCGCCACTGCCGCCTGCATACTGCTGCCTCTGCAGCTTTTTGCCCAGGGGAGGGCAGAGCGGGGATCTCAACTTTGACCCCCCCCCCCCTCCCCCCGCCTCTGTACGGTGATTTGCCGGTCAGTCCTGGCATAGGAGGAGGTGGCACCCCTGCCACCTCGCTCCTATCCTTTAGGATGATTGGGGCTGTCTCTGACAGATCCGATCATCCCTATTTTCCGGGCTATCGGGTCACCCGAGACCCGATCAGCCCGGAAAATCCGTGATTCACCGGTCAGAATTGATTGGTGAATCACGGTGATCAGGCAATATGCTGGGATGGCTGCAGATAGATATCAGCAGTCATCCCATACTGATCGCAGTGTCCGGAGACAAGGTGATCAAGGAATGCAGCGCCATAAATGTTCGGCACTGTGTGCGAAGTGACACTTTGCAGCGCCGTACATTTACGGCGCTTGTTGTTAAAGGGTTAAATTAATAATATCTTAAATATGCAATTTACTGCAAACTTTGGGGATAGTTAGGTACAGTGTCTAGATTTATCATTAAGTTGACATGAAGACAATTTACAGGTGGCATGCAACAGAAAAACAGCTTCTTCAAATCTATTAATTACTAAGCTCACCAGCTAGAGGCCTTCCCATGTGATATGATCATTGCCTGATGGCCAGTTAGTGCGATACGTTGTGATAATTCTAGTTACAATAGTTTTTTAAAGCAGTCATGAGACTTAATAGACCACCTGAGACAGAGAGGGTAAGAACAACATCTTATAGCGGATGCTTTTAATAGGGCGAGAACTAAGAATAGGAGGTAGATCATTTTTGGCAGACGCAGACAAAAACAGTCTAACAATAGGACCTTTTTTTTAACTTTTCAATATAATTCGATATCAGATGTCATAAAAAAGGTAAATCAGAAAAACTGGCATCTAATGCTTTCAGATACTGACCTTTCTGAAGTTACATTATTTTCATTCTTCTTTTAGGAGAATGAAAAATCAAAAGGGATCAGCTTGTCAAGGGGCATATTACTAAGATATGCACTAACTGGATACAGGCCTTGGTTGCCCAAAGGTAATATTTTCTGCAAAGATTGAGGGAGATTTATCAAAATCTGTGTAGAGGAAAAGTTGACCAGTTGCCCATAACAACCAACCAGATTGCTTCTTATTTCTCAGTGGCCTTTCTAAAATTAAAAGGGGCAATCTAATTGGTTGATATGGGCAATTGGTCAACTTTTCTTCTACAAAGGTTTTCATAAATCTCCCAAAATGTTTGCAGCAAATATTACCTTTGGGCAGTCCAAGCCTGTATCCAGTTAGTGTAGGGGTCTCAAACTGGTGGCCTGAAGATGTTGCAAAACTTCAACTCCGAGCATTCCCGACAGCAGATAGCTGCAGCAAATGGCTGTCTGGGCATGTCCAGGCATGCTGGGAGTTGAAGTTTTGCAACATCTGGAGGGCCACCAGTTTGGGACCTCTGAGTTAGTGCATCTCTTAGTAATATGTCCCTTGAAAAGTTCTTTGCAAATATATACATACCGTCCGCTGCATACATTTTCTCATGAAGTGAAGGATTTTCTTATTCATCGAACCAATTTTGCGGTCTATGCATTATTTTGTCAGTGACAACATTTTAATATAGGCAAAACTATTAAAGCATTATTTCACAGGAGTAGGGAACACATCTTTTCTCTACGTACAGGAAAAAGATTGCCTACATTTATTTCCCACATGAAAGATATACATAATAATATCAGTTGTTTGCGGCTCTTAGGTTTAACCTCTTCAGGACGCAGGGCGTATGGATACGCCCTGCATTCCGAGTCCTTAAGGACGCAGGGCGTATCCATACGCCCGTTGGAATTCCGGTCCCCACCGCTAGCCGGTTGGGGACCGGAGCCGGATGCCTGCTGAAATCGTTCAGCAGGCATCCCGGCATATCGCCCAGGGGCGTCATTATGCCCCCCCCATGTCGGCGATGGCCGCAGATCGCTGGACAATTCAGTCCAGCGATCTGCGGCGATTCCGGGTCAATCTGGTCTCCAGTGACCCGGAATTACTGGCTGATCGGGGCCGTCAGAGACAGCAGAGCCTGCAGAGACAGCCAGAGCCTGCAGGGGTGAGGTGGCAATGGCAATTGGCTGTCGGTGACTGCTGAGAGTTGTAGTTTTGCAACAGCTGAAGGCACACTGGTTGTGAAACTCAGAGTTTTTTTTACCTAACTCATTGTTTCACGACTGGTGTATCCTCCAGCTGTTGCAAACTACAACTCCCAGCATGCACCGTATATGCTGGGAGTTGTAGTTTTGCAACAGCTGGAGGCACACTGGTTGTGAAACACTGAGTAAGGTCACAAACTCAATGATACATAACCAGTGTGCCTACAGCTGTTGCAAAACTAAAACTCTCAGCATGTACAGTCTGTCAGCGCATGCTGGGAGTTGTAGTTTTGCAACAGCTGGATGTTCCCCCCCAATGTGAACGTACAGGGTACACTCACATGGGCGGAGGTTTACAGTAAGTATCCGGCTGCAAGTTTGAGCTGCGTCAAATTTTCTGCCGCAGCTCAAACTGCCAGCGAGAAACTACTGTGAACCCCCGCCCGTGCGACTGTACCCTAAAAACACTACACTACACTACCAAAAAATAAAATTAAAAGTAAAAAACACTACATATACACATACCCCTACACAGCCCCCCTCCCCAATAAAAATGACAAACGTCTGGTACGCCACTGTTTCCAAAATGGAGCCTCCAGCTGTTGCAAAACAACTACTCCCAGTATTGCCGGACAGCCGTTGACTGTCCAAGCATGCTGGGAGTTTTACAACAGCTGGAGGCACCCTGTTTGGGAATCACTGGCATAGAATACCCCTTTGTCCACCCCTATGCAATGCCTAATTTAGGCCTCAAATGTGCATGGCGCTCTCACTTTGGAGCCCTGTCGTATTTCAAGGCAACAGTTTAGGGTCACATATGGGGTATCGCCATACTCGGGAGAAATTGTGTTACAAATTTTGGGGGGTATTTTCTGCCTTTACCCTTTTTAAAAATGTAAAATTTTTGGGAACACACACATTTTAGGCAAAAAAATATATATATTTTTTTACATATGCAAAAGTCGTGAAACACCTGTGGGGTATAAAGGTTCACTTAACCCCTTGCTATGTTCACCGAGGGGTCCAGTTTCCAAAATGGTATGCCATGTGTTTTTTTTTGCTGTCCTGGCACCATAGGGGCTTCCTTAATGCGACATGCCCCCGAGCAAAATTTGGTCTCAAAAAGCCAAGTATGACTCCTTCTCTTCTGAGCATTGTAGTTCGCCCATAGTGCACTTCAGGCCAACTTATGGGGTACCTCCATACTCAGAAGAGATGGGGTTACAAATTTTGGGGGGTATTTTCTGCTATTAACCCTTGCAAAAATGTGAAATTTGGGGGGAAACACATTTTTGTGAATTTTTTTTTTTTTTTACGTATGCAAAAGTCGTGAAACACCTGTGGGGTATTAAGGCTCACTTTATTCCTCGTTACGTTCCTCAAGGGGTCTAGTTTCCAAAATGGTATGCCATGTGTTTTTTTTTTTTGCTGTTCTGGCACCATAGGGACTTCCTAAATGCAACATGCCCCCCAAAAACCATTTCATAAAAACGTACTCTCCAAAATCCCCTTGTCGCTCCTTCGCTTCTGAGCCCTCTACTGCGCCCGCCAAACACTTTACATAGACATATGAGGTATGTCCCTACTCAAGAGAAATTGGGCTACAAATATAAGTATACATTTTCTCCTTTTACCCCTTGTAAAAATTCAAAAATTGGGTCTACAAGAACATGCGAGTGTAAAAAATGAAGATTGTGAATTTTCTCCTTCACTTTGCTGCTATTGCTGTGAAACACCTAAAGGGTTAAAACACTGACTGAATGTAATTTTGAATACTTTTGGGGGTGTAATTTTTATAATGGGGTAATTTGTGGGGTATTTCTAATATGAAGATCCTTCAAATCCACTTCAAACCTGAACTGGTCCCTGAAAAAAAGCGAGTTTCAAAATTTTGTGAAAAATTGGAAAATTGCTGCTGAACTTTGAAGCCCTCTGGTGTCTTCCAAAAGTAAAAACATGTCAATTTTATGATGCAAACATAAAGTAGACATATTGGAAATGTGAATTAAAAAAAAAATTGGAATATACATTTTCCTTACAAGCAGAGAGCTTCAAAGTTAGAAAAATGCAAAATTTTCAAATTTTTCATCAAAATTTGGGATTTTTCACCAAGAAAGGATGCAAGTTACCACAAAATGTTACCACTAAGTTAAAGTAGAATATGTCACGAAAAAAAGATCTCAGAATAAGAATGATAACTAGAAGCATTCCAGAGTTATTAATGTTTAAAGTGACAGTGGTCAGAATTGCAAAAAACGTCCGAGTCCTTAAGGTGAAAAAGGGCTAAGTCCTTAAGGGGTTAAAGAGAATACAGAATGTTATCGGTAGAAGTGTTGATCCCCATACTAAATGACTGTTAAATCTATTATGTATTATTCGTACTGGGGCACTTGGAATATTATGTCTAAATGAGCGGAATAATTTGTCTTCCTTTCCATCATATGGTTTTTATGTATTTCTTTGTTTGTATACATTAGGGAGGATAGATGTATATAGAGATAATCACTTGCATACTATATGTGTTTTTCAATACCTGTTATGTGTTTTAATGTGATTGTGTAACAGGGGATTAAAAGATGGGGCTCCACCTTCTCCCGTCATACCTTGATGAAGCATTACCTGAAGCATTACCTGATGAGAAATATACGTTGTTTAAATACGTCCTCTTGTTCATCTATATCGCTAAATATATTACGTGTTGTGTACTGATCAACTAGTTATAAATTATTTTATGTTTTTAAGACAAAATTTTAATATTTTCATCTTCCAGGACCACATTCAGCTGACACATCTGTTTTTTTTTTTTTTTAGATAAGAAAGCTTGGTAACCATCTGGTAAGTGTAGAAATAAATAAGGGAAGAGCGCACTTGTCACTTGAAATACTCTATATGTGGTGAGGCTGCCACACTTTTTGAAGAAGGTTGTTGAAAAAAGTCCACAGTCAACCGAGACAATAAGCCTTCTCTGAAGTGTTTCAAAGACAATAGACAGCACAAAATTCACAAGCAATGGAATGAGGTTTTTCTGGGACAATCCTTGATTTGTATGAGGTTGCCTAACTACTGGTTTTAACATACTTCAATGGAAATTACTTCTTTTAGGGCTCCAGAAAAACAGAACATTGATTAACTCACCAATATGGCCTGCTTTAACTTTGAAAGGCACATCCAGTTGACTCTATGGGGAAAAAATAACTGAGATTTTAATCTAAGACTACATAAAAGAAAACAGATGCAAGAATAAGTTACAGAAAATGTGAATGATGACAGGATTTTCTGCTGTGGATGAGCAGCTCGAACTGTCACGGATCCACATGGGGCTAATCCTTTGCTTCTACATGTAAAATCAATGGAAATGTGCCAACAACTGTTTCAAATCTTACATGTGTGAATGTGGAATTTTTGGGAAAAAAAATTTAAAGGTATTTGCATTTGTTAAAGTGTAACTGTCACCAAGAAAAATTTAAACAAAAACACCCAAAGATGTTACGCACAATTTAATTAGGATCATGTTCCTGTCACTTTTATTTGCGTTGACTCTAGTTCTGGCCAGATAACAGCCCCTTTGTGCTGCTCACATTTCCTCTATTCCTCTCCATAGCAGGAGGCATGTCTGTGAGTAAGCACAGAGCTGGCCCTCACAGTAAGCACAGAGCTGGCCCTCACATCTCATGAAGACACTTCCTGGGTCTGTATCTCTCAGCAGAGATCAACCCACTGTGTGCCCTCCTACAGACACTGTACAGGGACATTTAGTGATCAGAAATTGAACAGACAAAAACTAGTAATATATATAATATGTTTAAACAGAAATACAATAGAGATTGTCTTAATCTGACATTTTCTGCTACATATAAACAATTAATGATGATGACAGTGCCTCTTTTTAAAGAATGTAAGATATTTATCTCTTGGCAACTGAACTACTGTACTGTACTTTCTACTAGCTAGGCCCTGTGGCTGAGGAAGCTTACTAAAGACCATAATGGATCACAGCCTTCAACAACTTACTATTTAACTTTCTAAGGGTATGTTGACACAGGGTATATCTCACTCAGTTTCTGACAGAGAATGACAGTGTCCACATGAAAAATGTGAAATCTGTGTCCTATTGTTTTGAATGAGAATCCATGTTGTAGTTCATACAGTGCAGATTTTTGTTCAATTCAGATTTGAAATTTGCATTACAGAAAAAGTGTAATGTACCAGGATCTGCAGTGGTAGCCCAAATGCAGTTCAGTCCTATTTAAACATACATTATGTATCCTTTTATGTTTCGTGTGCCACAGTATGTTCAAGCAGTAGCAAATATGTCCACTAAACTATTTCTTACCAGTGCATTTTCTTTAATTTCCAAATTCTTCAATGCTACAGCACCTGAAATAAAAACCAAACACAAAATGTTTAAATATTGTTTAAAACAAAAAATAATTTATATATATATATATATATATATATATATATATATATATATATATATATATGTGTGTGTAAGATGCCTTATGAATGGAAACCAGTTAGTCTGTTTACATTGCCCTTTCTGAGGGCGGCATAAATTGCTGAATAATGCCAAAGTGTGGGACAATAGTCTGATGTATTCATGAGAGTTGGCTCCCCAAATGGACCAGATCTAGTGCCAAGAGATTCTTTTGGCATAAGTCCAGCTGGAATACATTATGTAACCAATAAACTGACTGTGACTGCCACTCCATTCTCACAGAAGACTCAGGGCCCCTGTACTCAAAACCACCATTGATCCCAGCAGTATGATCCCCAGTGAATATATATATTTTATATATTTATATTTCTACTATCCTGTGAAACTAAGTGTTGTTGGTGGGGTAACCCACTTTAAAAAGGGCTGACAAAGCAATATGCTGTAAAAAATGTCCCTTCCCCTTTTGATTTGTGGGGGAACCCTGCCTGCCATTGTTTATGAGATAACACTGTCACTATACACTGCATCACTTGCTAGGAAATACAGTGGTTCTTAAAGAGTTGGCAAATCCTTCAGAATTTCCAATATTACTGCATAAATGTCATTTAAAATAACATCAGATTTATAAACAAGTAGACAAAGAATTAAATCAAACAAATGAGTCAAAATATTAGACCAGTTGCCCATAGCAACCAATTATATTGCTTGATTCATTTTTCAAAGGCCTTTTTAAGAATGAAAGAAGCAATCTGATTGGTTGATATATGTAACTGCACATTTGCAAAAGTAAATCTGGACCAATCAGTCTTATTGTTGGGTTTGGCGGAGTCCAAACTCTTGAGAGATGGTTTTGTAACTTTTTCCAGCCTGAGCATCAACAACTATGGGGTTCTTATAAATCTCCATTGTTCGTGCCATGACACACTTTCAATATCAGACTTTGACAGATCCCTGTTCTATAAAACAAGTTGTTCACTCACACCAGATTGTGATCTCATTTATTAAAAACACTTGGCTCTAACTTTACCTTTAAATTATCTGCTTATCCTAATGGTTCGTATACTTTTGCCACCTACAGATATGTGATACTGTAATATGTTGTAAGCAAGACTTTTTTGATGTGGTTTTCTTTATCTACTTTTAGGACTTCTGTGAAAATCTGCACGTGGCTTGCTCAGGAAAATTTTAAGCTTAGACTTAGGCACATTGCATATATGTTTTCACTAACAATATTTTTCAACAGCCTATTCTGATATTCAGTTGTTTGTGGGCATTTTTTATGCTTGTGTCCGACACAGCTGATGGAATTTCTGTGCTCATGCACCGATCTAGTGTTCCTAGCTTTGTTCACATTCAGAGAAATACCACATTAAAAATTAATGCCAATGGCCCAACAACCTATGGGATCAGTTTAGTTATCTGTTTCTTCATGACATTTTTGTACTATGGCAGAAGAAACTTTTAGCGCATCTGTCACCTAAACTGACTCCTGTTGCTTGGATCTGACATTCCTCTTTCCCAGTGGCCTTTGATTGAAACACAAGGCTACTCTGCTAGCAGTTGGCCGTGTGTGTGTGTGTGTGTGTGAAATCTGCGGATCCGCCCATGCTGCCGTTTCTGGCATACGCACAGACTGCACACAAGGGGCTGCTGCCGGACAGATAGCCCTGTATGTCAATAAAAGGCTGGTGACATCTGGGAGAGAGGACACTGGAATTTTTTTTGCCTATTTTTAGGCACCCCAATATAAAATAAATGTATGTTATAACATACAACAGTAAGGAGACATTACATGGGTCAGTTTAGGTGACATGCATTCTATATACAGGTGTCAAATGCTGTATATGTGAAGATGGCCTAGGTGAAATAATGTCAACCAAACAGGGGTGTGCACAGCACAATCTGAAACGTAAACCAGATTGCATTACACTGAAGTATAATAATTATACACAAAAAATGTAAAACAAATGTATCCCCTGTAGTAAAATTATTTTTGCTCTATATTGCTGAATGCCCTTAGTCTCATATCATGCTGACAAATAAACTAGAACTCTTTAGACAAATGACTGTTTAACCACTTTTTAGCATTGTCAACCTTTATATTTAGCTAATTAAACCTAAAGCTTTGTTAGGTGTTTCTAATTCCAATATTTGCATCTGTTCCTTATACCCAAGAGAAGATCTTGTCTGGGAATTAACCCACAGAAACATACACACTGCAGTTTTTAGAAACTCCTCATATGTAGATGACAGAAACACTCGGCACTGCTGCCTATGCAATCAGCCAATATGTCAGTACCTCTGCTAGCTGACCTGCGCCAGGTGTTGCTCTCTGTATAGCAGTCAGTCCAATATACAAGCTCCAGCAAAGAAGGAAATAAACAGGGCAACTCACCACATGAGTCTTCTTCAATCTTCTTTATTCAACAAAGTAGAAAATACATATAGTGCAGGCAGGATCAGGGTGGACTGTACAGACAGGGTGATGTTGATCGGGGCTACGGTGCCGTTTCGCAGTGTGCGCTTCACTGGCCCACTGAAGCGCACACCGCGATACAGCACCATAGCCCCGATCAACATCCCCCTGTCTATACAGTCCACCCTGATCCTGCACTATATGTATTTTCTACTTTGTTGAATAAAGAAGATTGAAGAAGACGCATGTGGTGAGTTGCCCCGTTTATATCCTACTTCGCTGGAGCAGTTTTTAGAAATCTTTGCCATTTTCTTGGCTAGCACTCCCTTGAGCCTTTAAAATAAAGGGTCGTAGTATAAAAAAACTATTACTCTGCAGCTTTATAATTAATACAAGCACTTCTGCTTGAATGTATTAAGGAAGAATCCCATGGTGCATGTCCAACTGTATTAAACAAAACAGCTTTTTATTTGCTGTATTTAAATCATACTTTCAAATTTACAAAAAAAAAATTAATAAAAAGAAAACAGCATCGTTTGATGACTTTAATCCTTCGGAGTGGTGACAAGGTCATTTAGAGTGTTATCACTGCTGTTTTTGAACCTAAGAGTTTCCTTCATGGTGTACAGCTATTTCTCATGCTCTTCATTTCAGGGACAAAACCAGTGCTTGACTGTCAGTAATACACGCAAGGCTTTCTTTCCCCTACTTCTCTGGCCAATCACAGCACAGCAAATACTCCCATACTTCTAATTGTTTTTCCATAACATAGAACTGGCGAAAGTGCACTGGACTGAAAAGGTTTGCACTGTGCTGGGGATGTACTATTATACTATACACATGTGGTGGGATAAGGAGTTATTGATAAATTCCTTTTATAAAAAAAAAAAAAAAACACGGCATATTATTTTGGAAACTACACTCCTCAAGGAACGTAACAAGGGGTACAGTGAGCCTTAACACCTAACAGGTATTTCACGACTTTTTTTGTAAAAGTTGGATGTGGAAAAGAAAAAAAACGAATTTTTCACAAAAATGCAGTTTTTTTCCCCAAAATTTTACATTTTTACGGGTAATAGGAGAAAATGACCCCCAAAATTTGTAACCCCATTTCTATATCCCATGTTTGGATGTCAAGTTCTCTGCGGGCGAACTACAATGCTCAGAACAGGAGGAGCGCCATTGAGCTTTTGGAAAGAGAATTTGTTTGGAATGAAAGTCAGGGGCCATGTGCATTTACAAAGCCCCCCGTGGTGCCAGAACAGTGGGCATCCCCCACATGTGACCCCATTTTGGAAACTACACCCCTCACAGAATTTAATAAGGGGTGCAGTGAGTATTTACACCCCACTGGCATTTGACAGATCATTGGAACAGTGGGCTGAGCAAATGAAAAATAAAATGTTTCCTTTTTACGGACCACTGTTCCAAACATCTGTCAGACACATTACATGAGGGATGTAGTTTCCAAAATGGGGTCACATGTGGTGGTGGGGGGGGGGGGTCCATTGTTCTGGCACTATGGGGGCTTTGTAAACACACGTGGCCTTCAATTTTCTCTTCAAAAGCCCAATGGTACTCCTGCTCTTCTGAGCATTGTAGTTCGCCCGCAGAGCACTTTACATCCACATATGGGGTATTTTGTACTCAGAAGAAATGGGGTTACAAATTTTTGGGGTCTTTTATCCTATTTTCCCTTTTAAAAATGAAAAATTTTGGGTAACGCCAGCATTTTTGTGAACATTTTTTTTTTTTTCATTTTCCTATCCAACTTTAACGAAAATACGTCAAACACCTGTGGGGTGTTAACCTCCTGAGCGGTATTCCCGAGCGTGACTCGGGGTTAATTTTCCCTGCCAGGATCGGTAACCCCGAGTCACGCTCGGGGTAGAATTGCAGAGTTCCCGGCCGGGCTGCACGATATATCGCAAAAGCAATGCGATATAGCGATGCGGCCCCCGGGAAAACATGCGATTATCTGCTCTGGTCGGCTCCCGTTGCGGGGGCCGACCAGAGCAGGTAAAGAAAAATACTAAAAGTCAGTGTTTCCCTACCAGGGGGCCTCCAGCTGTTGCAAAACTGCAACTCTCAGCATGCCCGAACAGCTAAAGGCTGTCCGGGCATGCTGGGAGTAGTAGTTTCACAACAGCTGGAGGCCCCCTGGTAGAAAAACACTGAGTTAAGTGTAAAAGGAAGAAGTAGTAAAATAAAAAAACCTTTTGCTCACCTAGTCCCGGTCCCTGCAGATGCCGTTCCCCTCCGTGCGGTCCGGGGTGTCCTCTCTCCATTATTCATCTTCTAGGACCTTTCACTTTTCAGCCAATCACAGGCCGCAGTGGTGTAAAGCCTGTGATTGGCTGAAGGGGAAAGGGCTTGTTCTGCAGCAAATACACTAGGTTTGAAATCTGCCCGGCAATCCTAGTGTAGTTGCTGCAGGAAAAGGTGAGAAGGGGGGATGAATGTGACAAAGGGGGGATGTGACAGAGGGGAGGATGTGACAAGGGGGGGAATGTGACAGGGGGGGGAATGTGACAGGGGGGGGAATGTGACAGGGGGGGGAATGTGACATGAAGGGGGGATGTGACAGGGGGGGAGGGGAATGTGACAAAGGGGGGAATGTGACAAGGGGGGGGGGAATGTGACAGGGGGGGAATGTGACAGGGGGGGAATGTGACAAGGGGGGGAATGTGACAAGGGGGGGGAATGTGACAAGGGGGGGGGAAATGTAACATGAAGGGGGGGAAATGTAACATGAAGGGGGAGAATGTGACAAGGAGAGGGGAGAATGTGACAAGGAGAGGGGAGAATGTGACAAGGAGGGGGGAGAATGTGACAAGGAGGGGGGAGAATGTGACAAGGAGGGGGGAGAATGTGACGGGGGATGTGACAAGGGAGGGGGAATGTGACGGGGGAGATGTGAAATGGGCAGAGGGAGATGTGAAATTCAGTTAAAAAAATTGTACCGCTTTTGGTACAAATTTCCAGACAGAATAATACCGTCAGGGAGGTTAAGGCTCTCTATACCCCTTGTTACGTTCTGTGAGGGGTGTAGTTTGCAAAATGGGGTCATATGTGGGTATTTATTTTTTTTGCGTTTATGTCAGAACCACTGTAAAATCAGCCACCCCAGTGCAAATCACCAATTTAGGCCTCAAATGTACATGGTGCGCTCGCACTCCTGAGCCTTGTTGTGCGCCCGCAGAGCATTATTTTATGCCCGCATATGGGGTATTTCCGTACTCAGGAGAAATTGTGTTACAAATTTTGGCGGCCTTTTTTTCCTTTTACCTTTTGTGAAAATAAAAAGTATGGGGCAACACCAGCATGTTAGTGTAAAAAAAAAATAATAATTTTACACTAACAGGCTGGTGTAGACCCAAACTTTTCCTTTTCATAAGGGGTAAAGGGGGGGTAAAGGGGGGGGGGGGTTGGGATCTCCTGTGCGGGGTCCAGACTCTTCCGCGGCTAATGCGCGTGTGGTCGGTGACACACCCCCTTCCATACAGCTCTACGGGAGAAGCGGTGATGCACAAATGCTGCATCTCCATCTCTACCATAGAGATACATGGAGGGGGCACGTCAGCCATTGCATCATGCTGCATCCGACACGCTTCCTGCGCGGGGCCCCGTACAGGAGATCACAGGGGTCCCAGTGTTTGGACCCCCTGTGATCAGACACTTATCCCCTATCCTGCGAATAGAGTGTTATACACCGCAGATCTCCTTTAACCTTATAGTCTTAAAAAGAAAAGAAAAAAAAAGCATATAGTCCAATTTTCCAGAGTGAAAGGGAAGCTGCATAAACAGCTTTATGTAAGCATTCTGTGTATAGTGTTGTTGTGGTCCTTTATTTGAGCCTTCAGTTGTATAATACAGCTTTCATTACATCCCCTGCACTCTGCTGTCCTTGTCACAGCCTGCCACAGCTACAAAGCTAATAAGTGACATACAGAAAACAAGACATGTCAACTAATTGTGTCTGCTATCACTAGCAAACTAGTTAGTGGAGAGATAGTGTACAGAGAGATAATAAATTCCAAAAAGGCATACTCTAGTAACAAGAAAAGATTAAAACAGAATAATATTTATTAGCATAAATTTAAGATATAAATCACGACAAACATTAATTGCACCAACACTCATATTGGAAAGTATACACAGGCTTGGCCCCTGAACCCCTGAACATAGAACATAGGGAACTGTACTGAATATGGGTATCCTAATAACAGAAACAGCAAACAATGAATAAAAGGACTAAGTTATGTGTAGGGCCAGACCCATGTATACCTACCCCAACACATGTTTCACTGTTGGGCACTTCATCTGGGGGTGTAGCTAACAAGACCAAATGCGAATATATATTTAAAATGGCAGCCAATCAAAAGCAATAAACATAGGATAGACATATGTATAAACCAATAAGAATAACCTCCCATAATATCAAGGCACCTGATATATCAGGCTACAACCCACATTAACACCTACCGCCTTGTCCACAGGAGAGGGGATAAGTAACTGTATGATCTTAGGGGATCAGAATCAGAATAAAGCACAGAGTATGTCTACACACCACAGCTCTACTTATTTTTAACAGGAGCTTCTGGAGATGGACAAGTACTGCTTGGCTATCTCTAGCATCTTCCACAAACAATGAAGTCACAACCCAATCCTCGGGATAGCAGAAGGTCAAAATCAGCCGTACCCACTTCAATCTTATCTCCAATACTGTGGGTAGGGATAAAACCCCTTTTATAAACCAGACCCAATGAACAATGGTAGTTTCAGGATGGATCTGCATAGCAAAGGTTGGGAATTTAACACTATGCAGTTTTTAAAGTGTACCTGTCATCACCAAAAATGTTTTATATAATGTAGGAAATATAATTATATGTAAATTTGCAATATACATTGGTAAAAAAAAATGTGTATATTTTTGTCCCTGCAGCTGATGACTGTGTGTCTCTAGGAGTCCAAATACAGGAAGTGAGGGTGGACAAGCAGGGCTTTGTGCAGTGAGGCTTTGTGATATGCTACGGACTCATACATTAGGATAAGTGACAATCCAGGAGGCTGCACAGATCCCTGCTTGTCCTGCCCTCACTTCCTGTGTTTGGACTCCTCATAGAGACACACAGGCAATAGCCGCAGGGATAGAACTTTTTCACCCAAAAATATACAAATTTTTTAACCAATGTATATTGCAAATATACATATAATAGTATGATCTACATTATACAAAAAGTTTTTGTTGACGACAGGTACACTTTAAGTGCTTAGGCATCTGATAAAATGTACAGTAACAGCATTATTTTCTCCATCCTTTCTTCCCTCAACATTAAATATTCCTCACATTGAAAGGGTAATTTCCACCTCAGGTATTTATCACATGTGCCCAAAAGCAATGCTTGGTTCTTATGGTGTGTTCACATGCATACCATTGTTTTCAGTGGGAATCCACACTATATCATGTTAACACTATAGAGTGCAGCAACACAAAAAAAAAAAACTATAGTATAGTAACCTATAGTATGTCTCAAACACAGGGCGAGTTTCCAAATGACAATACATACACACCTACAGCAATACCCAACCCATGAATAATTCAATGAATCAAATTAAAATTAATAAATCTATTATTACATCCAATAAAACAGCATATAACATGCACCATTTAAAAATATATCACACAAGGACAGAAAAAATGGATGGTACTGGGGTGAGCCTGCAGGAAATATATATAATATGCTGTATGCCTCACCAACATGCATTATATAAACGGCCCAATGTTGCATACAAAAATAGATTAACTAGGAGTGAAAAGGAAGCAATATATAGATTAACTAGGAGTGAAAAGGAAGCAATATATAGATTAACTAGGAGTGAAAAGGAAGCAATATATATACATATAAAAGAGTGAAAAAAAACACTTCTCATGCGTAGTAATATGGCTCTCCCATAAAGTAAAAGAGCACTCAGTAACGTGCCCAAGTATATACTGTAAGTAAATAAACATTAAAGACTATAAGCAAACAATCACCATATAATGACATAAGTGCATGCAATAAATATATATAGGCCCATACAGTGCCTACTAGGACTCACTCCTGTACCCCACCAATCCTCCGACTCGTTTAGTTGGAACGGCTATATCCAGGAGAGATACAGAATATTAAATATATATTTCCTGCAGGCTCACCCCAGTACCATCCATTTTTTTTTGTCCTTTTGGGATATATTTTTAAATGGTGCATGTTATATGCTGTTTTTATTGGATTATAAAGATGTATTAATTTTCATAATTTATGATTCATTGAATTATTCATGGGTTGGGTAATTGCTGTAGGTGTAACTAGAGATGAGCAAAGTTCCAGTGATTCGATTAGTCACAAACTTCTCGGCTCGTCAGTTGATGACTTTAGCCTGCCCAAATGAGTTCAGCTTTCAGGTGCTCCGATGGGCTGGACTAGGACTGTATCCACCTTTTCCAGCCCACCGGAGCACCTGAAAGCTGAACTCATTTATGCAGGCTAAAGTCAGCAACCGCTGAGCCGAGAAGTTTGTGACGAATCGAATCACTGGAACTTCGCTCATCTCTAGGTGTAACTATAGAGTGCAGCACAGATTTCATTCTGACATGGATTAGCCCCACCCAAAACATAATTGAAAGCTTTTTAAATACTTCTCACTGAATACAACGGTGAACACTTGACAGTTCACATGTAGTTTGTTTTTTACACCTGTAAACAAAAGTGCCCTGCACAATTTTATTTTTGCATTTTTGTTTTTTCCTCCTCACCTTCTAAAAATCATAACTCTTATTTCTATCCACAGACCCATATAAAGGGCTTGTTTTTTGCGTCACCAATTGTACTTTGTAATTACATTGCTTATTTTACCATAAATTGTACGGCGCAACCAAACAAATATTATTTATGTGGGAAAATTGAAAAGAAAACCGCATGTTTTCTTTATTCTGTGGGTCAATACGATTAGAATGATACCCATGTTATATGCTTTTCTATAATTGTACCGCTTAAAAAAAAAAAAAAAC
This sequence comes from Hyla sarda, assembly GCF_029499605.1. NCBI lineage: Eukaryota > Metazoa > Chordata > Amphibia > Anura > Hylidae > Hyla > Hyla sarda. The sequence continues at coordinate 372,514,503 of NC_079189.1, read as the reverse complement.
TCAAACCATTTTAACAAAAATGAGTATGTTTGAAATGCCCTTTCTCATTTTTCCGTATATGGGACGGTATGAGGGCTCATTTTTTGTGCCATGATCTGTAGTATCAGTACCACTTTTGCTTAGGTTTAACTTTTTATAAATTTTTTATGAATTTTTTTGCAATAAAATGTGACAAAAAAAGCTGCAATTTTGGACTTTAAAAAAAAAAATTTTTACGCTTACGCCTTTCACCGTACGGGATAATTAACAATATATTTTAATAGTTCAGACTTTTACACACGCGGCTATACCAAATATGTGTATTATTTTTTTACGCTTTTTGGGGGTAAAACAGATGTTTTACCTTTTAATTGGGGAGGGGATTTTTTCACATTTTTGTACTTTTTTTTCTTTTTACACTTTAATAGTCCCCATAGGGCACTATTTATAGCAATCAGTTGATTGCTAATACTGTTCAGTGCTATGCACAGGACATAGCACTGATCAGTGTTATCGGTGATCTTCTGCTCTGGTCTGCTCGATCTCAAACCAGAGCAGAAGACCCTGGGAGATAGTCAGAGCCAGGTGAGGTGACCTCCGGCTGCCATGCTGGATGATCGGATCCCCGCGGCAGCGCTGTGGGCGATCCGATCATCCATTGAAAGTACCACACTGCCGCAGATGCCGTGATCTGTATTGATCACGGCATCTGAGGGGTTAATGGCGATCGCGGATGTCCACCATTACCGGCGGGTCCCTGGCTGCTGATAGCAGCCGGGACCTGGCGCGCATCATGGCACCATGATGTACATTTACGTCCATTATTAAGGGGTTAATGCATTTCGGGCACTAAATCCTTCAAAAACACTTTTGACATTGGCAAGCAAAGACCTGTTTAGCATAAAACATACCAAAACTTTCCTATAGCACAAAGAAAATGTGCATAAAACACTCCAGAAAGGAAACAAACAAAAAAAAAAAGCTCTAAAATTTAAAGGGGTACTCCGCCCCTAGACAACTTATCCCCTATCCAAAGGACAGGGCATAAGATGTCAGATCGCCGCGGTCCCGCTGCTGGGGACCCCGGGGATCGCTGCTGCAGCACCCCGCTATCATTACTGCGCAGAGCGAGTTCGCTCTGCACGTAATGACGGGCAATACAGGGGCCAGAGCATAGTTACGTCACAGCTCCGCCCCTCGTGACGTAACGGCCCGCCCCCGTCAATACAAGTCTATGGGAGGGGGCGTGGCGGTCGTCATGCCCCCTGCCATAGACTTGCATTAAGGGGACGGGCCGTGATGTCATGAGGAGCGGAGCCATGACGTCACGCTGCTCCGGCCCCTGTATCGCCCGTCATTACGCACAGAGCAAACTCGCTCTGTGCAGTAATGATGGCGGGGTGCTGCAGCGGCTATCCCCGGGGTCCCCAGGAGCGGGACTGCGGCGATCTAACATCTTATCCTCTATCCTTTGGATAGGGGATAAGAGGCCAGGGGCGGAGTACCCCTTTAAGGCTCCTTTTGCTTATAAGCCAAGCATATTTTTGGACTCAAAATGAACTGACTGAACATAGTTTCATACAGTACATATGTAAAAAATATTTTCTATGATGAAGGTAAAGACATACTTAAATGGTTTCTGATCTTGAAATTAACTGTATGGCATCACACAGTAAGAAAGAGGCCATCGTGTATGCCTCAGCTGAATAATTATCAAGTTTATTCTAATAATAGAGAGAAATTACATTTGCATAGTTGAAGAACCAGTAATAAAACATTGGATTACTATATTGTTTACATATTTGCAGTAATATTTTTAGAAATAAATTTGATAAAGAATACAAATAAAATAAAAAGGGAGTGGCCTCATTGATATACACTGTATTACTGAAGGAATCACTCAGATTCTATTCACTCAGATTTGATCATTTTATTTTCTATAGAGTTAACATGTACATTACAACGACTTGCATCTTTCATCATTTTTGCTTTGTTTAACTTGAGCTGCGGATGAGAGACACACCTATTTATTTAATGTCCTATTTGGCAGCTGCAGACTATTATCTTCTAGAAGCCGAGTGTTGTATAGTAATATCACTGAAGCTAATGCGAGTTTCTTTGCCAAACACAGACTAATGTAAATGATGAACCGCAGTGCGATTTAGCTACAAAGTACTATGTGAGCTGTAAAACCTTATCCTCTGTTTTATGCAGCAGGTAACGCAACATAAGTGGCAATAATACATTGGAAATGATGAATGGCATATGACATTTTCAAGAGCATTCTGATAGACTTCCAAGCCATGGAGGCTATATTTATGTCCATTCCAATAAACATATTCTACAAACAAATCTAGTTATGGGTGCATTCACACCACTTTTTTTTGCAATACAGTTCCCGTATCAGGTTTTTGATGGAAAACTGATTCCTCAAAACTGGACTAAACTGTATCAAAACGTGTGTACAAATTTTACCCCGTATATGGTTAAAAACTGTATACGGTTTAAAAAATGTCTGGTTGCATCCGTTTTATATGAAAAAAAAACGTATACGTTTTTAACTTTTCACTCCATTATAAATAAAGTTTCACTTGTTTGATTGAAATTCCAAGAAATAAAAACTGTGCAAAGTAAAAGACCATATGGTGAAAACCTGACAGAACCGTACACACATACAGTTCTGTACGGTTCCTATTGACTCCCATGTTTAACCCCTTAAGGACACATGACGTACTGGAACGTCATGTGTCCACTCCCGATCTATAATGTGGGGCCACGGCGTGGCTAATAGCGCGCGGCACTGATCACGGTGCCGCGCACTATTAATCCTTTAGACGCGGCGTTCAAAGTTGAACGCCGCGTCTAAAGTGAAAGTATGCCGGTTAGCTCAGTGGGCTGTTCGGGATAGCCGCGGCGAAATCGTGGCATCCCGAACAGCTTACAGGACAGCAGGAGGGTCCCTCCCTACCTGCCTCCTCACTGTCCGATCGCCAAATGACTGCTCAGTGCCTGAGATCCAGGCATGAGCAGTCATGCGGCAGAATCATTAATCACTGGTTTCCTATGACAAACCAGTGATCAATGTAAAAGATCAGTGTGTGCAGTGTTATAGGTCCCTATGGGAGCTATAACACTGCAAAATAAAAAGTGAAAAAAAAAAAGTGAATAAAGATCATTTAACCCCTTCCCTATTAAAAGTTTGAATCACCCCCCTTTTCCCATAAAAAAAAAAACACAGTGTAAATAAAAATAAACATATGTGGTATCGCCGCGTACGGAAATGTCTGAATTATAAAAATATATAGTTAATTAAACCGCATGGTCAATGGCGTACGTGCAAAAAAATCAATAAGTCCTATCAATGCAAAAATGGTACCGCTAAAAACGTCAAAAATAACAAAAATAAAAAAGTTATAGGGGTCAGAAGATGACAATTTTAAACGTATACATTTTTCTGCATGTAGTTATGATTTTTTCCAGAAGTATGACAAAATCAAACCTATAAAAGTAGGGTATCATTTTAATCGTATGGACCTACAGAATAAAGATAAGGTGTCATTTTTATCGAAAAATGTACTACGTAGAAACAGAAGCCCCCAAAAGTTACAAAACAGCGTTTTTTTTTTCAATTTTGTCTCACATTGATTTTTTTTTCCGTTTCGCCGTAGATTTTTGGGCAAAATGACTAACGTCATTACAAAGTAGAATTGTTGTTGCAAAAAATAAGCCATCATATGGGTTTTTTGCTGCAAAATTGAAAGAGTTATGATTTTTTCAAAGGCAAGGAGGAAAAAACGAAAATGCAAAAACGGAAAAACCCTCGGTCCTTAAGGGGTTTAAAAGTTTTTCACCCGGACCAAAAACCGTGGTAGACAACGGTCTGGTGTACGGGAAAAAAAACTGACAAAACCTTACAGGATGCAAAACGGACACAACCTGATGCATCTTTTGGCATACAGTTTTCAATGGAGAGTCAATGTATACGGTTTTCAATACGGTTCCGTACAGTTTTCACACTGAAAACGTATACGGGAACTGTATTGCAAAAACGTGGTGTGAATGCACCCTAGGAGAAATGCTGATCCATAAGATAGAAAGCATGCCTGGCTCCAGTCAATTTCATGGAAGTCTAAGCGTGCTAGGAACAATGCAGAATTAACTTTTCACCCTTGTACACACAATAAAAATATCTTTAAAAGGGGTACTCCGGTGGAAAAGTTATTTTTTTAAATCAACTGGTGCCAGAAAGTTAAACAGATTTGTAAATTACTTCTATTAAAATGTTTTTATCTTTCCAGTACTTTTTAGGATCTGTAGATTACAGAGGAAATGGTTTTCTTTTTGGAACACAGAGCTCTCTGCTGACATCATGACCACAGTACTCTCTGCTGACATTTCTGTCCATTTTAGGAACTGTCCAGAGCAGCATATGTTTTCTATGGGGATTTTCTCCTACTCCGGACAGTTCTTAAAATGGACAGAGATGTCAGCAGAGAGCAGTGTGGTCATGATGTCAGCAGAGAGCTCTGTGTTCCAAAAAGAAAACTATTTCCTCTGCAGTATTCAACAGCTAATAAGTACTGGAAGGATTAAGATTTTTTTTAATAGAAGTAATTTGCAAATCTGTTTAACTTTCTGGCACCAGTTGATTTAAAAAAAAATAAATAAGTTTTCCACGGGAGTACCCCCTTTAATGCTTCTGGCAAAATTGCCTTTGGCACTATAATGCACGTGAATCATTTGGCGCCAACTGATTAATTCTTTGCTACTCAAAATGACAACAATTTTTGGTCAATTACAGTAGCCATCCAAAAACTGTGGAGGCTTTGGTAGGAGCACAATGCTAGCTATGGATTCCTGCACATAACATGATGATGAGGTTGCATGCTGGAAAGTTACCAAACTAAAGCAGTGGATGAAAAAACTGAGCAATTATTGAGACTGCCAAGACCAGTAGTGTCAGAAGTCTGATGTTCATGCGATGGAATGTCCTCCACTGACAGCGGAGTGCCGGCAGAACATTCCTGTGCGGACTCCGCTGAAAGTATAGGCATGCCTATTATGTCTGCAGACTCTGGAATCAGGAAATGTCGTCATGTGCACAGCAACAGGGCCACTGCTGCTCTGGAGTGCACCACCAGAAGCACCTTGTGTATTGTATCCTGCTCATGACCACTAAGGCCAGTGATTGGCTGCAGCATGCTGTGCTAGATGTACAAAGATGTCATTAGGGCATTTCTGCCAAGCATCCAGGAGCAACTGTGGCCCAGGACCAATTGCCCCTGGGCAATTCCCGAAAAAAGTATAGTTCAAACAAGAAAAACACGGCACTCACATAGCTGCAGTTGAAAAACTTTTCAGGACTTTAATCCATGCGGATTACAAACAGAACAAGAGGGAGCAGGATGACTGGACTACATCCATTTCACAGTCTCCACTGCTTCAACTGGTCCCATATACATGTAAACCTAGAGGCAGATACTGTAACACAGGATTCCTTTCCACACAATGACTACTGCGTAACACATAAAGCATGCCCACAAAACTTGACCATATATGGCAAGTCCATTAGGGTGTATTGACACCACAATTTGGGGATATGGCAACCGGACCCAGCAAGAGAATAAACCCTTAAATGGGCACTGTCAGATACAAAAACTTTTGATATGTTGTAAAGTATATATAACTAATAGGTTTAGCAATTGCTTTCATTAGAACATTTTCAGTGAGGACAAGCTGGGAGTTGTAGTTTTGCTAATGCTAGGGGAGATGTGAGCAGACAGCATACTGAGGGAGGGGCGGAGACCTGTGAGGCCACGCCCCCTCCCTTTGAGAGGAATTCAGACTAGTGAGCTAAATGAAAAGTGTAATAAAAAAAAAATAAAGGTGCTAGGCACATCAAAATTAGATGTACATGGTCAGAATTAGGTACTGAGTGATATATAAAAAAAAAAAAAAAAAAAAACTTTGTTGGATCTGACGGGTACACCTTAAGGACAACGGGTTTTACCACTTTAATATTTTCCTCATCCCCTTCTAAAAATCATAACGCTTTCAGTTTTGCACCTACAGACTCATATGAGGGCTTATTTTTTGTGCCACCTATTGTACTTTGAAATGACATCAATTCATCAAAGATACAGGAAAGAGGTCAAACCAGGTGGAAAAGCCAAAAGAAAATGTGAGATTCCAGCAGACAGACTGATCACATGGTGCCAGACCAATGGCTATCCATGACGATGAGATGGACCGTTCAATTTTCTTAGGACCAGAAGGGAGATTCTTACATAGACTTGTAAGAGACACAAAAATGGTATTCCATTTAATTAAGACTAATTGGGATAAAGTGGATGGAATTATACCATTTAGATTGGCGAATAAAATAATTATCTCCATATTGAGATTATAGTTTTAGGATATTGTGAGACTTCATTTTACCTGCAGAAGAATAAAGACTCAATCTATCAAAGCATTAAATCATTACTTAGATATTGATAGAATTCCTACTCTCCAAACTAAGAGTTTTTTGCTGTTCTGGCACCATAGGGGCTTCCTAAATGTGACATGCCCCCCAAAAACCATTTCAGCAAAATTCACTCTCCAAAATCCGACTGTCGCTCCTTCCCTTCTGTGCCCTCTACTGCGCCCACCGAACACTTGACATACACATATGAGGTATTTCCTTACTCGAGAGAAATTGGGTTACAAATTTAGTTTTTTTTTTTTCCTCCTATTACCCCTTGTAAAAATTTAAAAACTGGGTCTACAAGAACATGCGAGTGTAAAAAATGAAGATTTTGAATTTTCTCCTTTACTATGCTGCTATTCTTGTGAAACACCTAAAGGGTTAACATACTTTCTGAATGTCATTTTGAATACTTTGAGGGGTGCAGTTTCTATAATGAGGTCATTTATGGGGTATTTCTAATATGAAAGCCCTTCAAATCCACTTTAAAACTTAACTGGTCCCTTAAAAATTCTGATTTTGAAAATGTTGTGGAAAAATTGGAAAATTGCTGCTATACTTTGAAGCCCTCTGATGTCTTCCAAAAGTAAAAAACATGTCAACTTTATGATGCAAACATAAAAGTAGACATATTTTATTTGTGAATCAATATATCATTTATTTGGAATGTCTGTTTTCTTTACAAGCAGAGAACTTCAAAGTTAGAAAAATGCAAAATTTTCAAATTTTTCATGAAATTTTGGAATTTTTCACCAAGAAATGATGCAAGTATCGACAAAAATTTACCACTAACATGAAGAAGAATATGTCACGAAAAAAACAATCTCGGAATCAGAATGAAAAGTAAAAGCATTTCAGAGTTATTAATGCTTAAAGTGACAGTGGTCCCGTCCAGTGCTCCCGTCCCTATGGTTATAATGGGCTCCGTCACCAAGGAGTTAAAATGCCAAAAAATAAAAATGCATGGAATATCGGTATAAGTTATCGGCTATTGGCCTGAAAGTTCACAGGTTATCGGCTCTAAAAAAAAAAATCAATATCGGTCAATCCCTAATATATATATATATATACACACACACATACACACACACAGAACAGACCAAAAGTTTGGACACACCTTCTCATTCAAATAGTTTTCTTTATTTTCATGACTATGAAAATTGTAGATTCACACTGAAGGCATCAAAACTATGAATTAACACATGTGGAATTATAGACCTAACAAAAAAGTGTGAAAGAACTGAAAATATGTCATATTCTAGGTGGAAAGTGTCCCCAAGTGCAGTTACAAAAAACATCAAGAGCTACAAAGAAACTGGCTCACATGCGGACCGCCCCAGGAAAGGAAGACCAAGAGTCACCTCTGCTGCGAAGGATAAGTTCATCCGAGTCACCAGCCTCAGAAATCGCAGGTTAATAGCAGTTCAGATTAGAGACCAGGTCAATGCCACACAGAGTTCTAGCAGCAGACACATCTCTAGAACAACTGTTAAGAGGAGACTGTGTGAATCAGGCCTTCATGGTAGAATATCTGCTAGGAAACCACTGCTAAGGACAGGCAACAAGCAGAAGAGACTTGTTTGTGATAAAGAACAAGGAATGGACATTAGACCAGTGGAAATCTGTGCTTTGCTCTGATGAGATCTTTGGTTCCAACCACCGTGTCTTTGTGCGATGCAGAAAAGGTGAACAGATGGACTCTACATGCCTGGTTCCCACCATGAAGCACGGAGGAGGAGGTGTGATGGTGTGGGGGTGCTTTGGTGGTGACATTGTTGGGGATTTATTCAAAATTGAAGGCATACTGAACCAGCATGGCTACCACAGCATCTTGCAGCGGCATGCTATTCCATCCGGTTTGCGTTTAGTTGGACCATCATTTATTTTTCAACAGGACAATGACCCCAAACACACCTCCAGGCTGTGCAAGGGCTATTTGACCAAGAAGGAGAGTGATGGGGTGCTGAGCCAGATGACCGGGCCTGCACAGTCACCAGACCTGAACCCAATGAAGGCAAAAGTGCCAACAAGTGCTAAGCATCTTTGGGAACTCCTTCAAGACTGTTGGAAGACCATTTCAGGTGACTACCTCTTGAAGCTCATCAAGAGAATGCCAAGAGTGTGCAAAGCAGTAATCAAAGCAAAAGGTGGCTACTTTGAAGAACCTAGAATATGACATATTTTCAGTTGTTTCACACTTTTTTGTTATCTCTATAATTCCACATGTGTTAATTTATAGTTTTGATGCCTTCAGTGTGAATCTACAATTTTCATAGTCATGAAAATAAAGAAAACTCTTTGAATGAGAAGGTGTGTCCAAATTTTTGGTCTGTACTGTACACACATATACATATATATATATATATATATATATATATATATATATATATACACATACACACACACACACAAACAAACAAACAAACAAACACACACACACACACAAATACTTATTTAATACATCTATCTATATGTGTCTCCCTCCTTCCTCAGGTCCGAGTTACAGTGTATGGATACAGTACGTTATATAAACATATTTCCATGAATACATTAACCCATTAAACATTTGAAGTTTGCCGGGTCTGAATGCCATTGGAGGCTGAGTATGACGTCAGCCTCCAGGGTCTATTGGTGGTTTATTGGAATGAATGGGCTAGATCTATAACATTGTGATTTTTTGCCCATTGAAATCAATGGGCCAATTTTGGTCTATGGAGATCTTGCGGCAAACTGGGTAGAAAGCTAAACAGCTTACCTGGTAGTAATGTGGATGAGAGACCCTGGTGTTGGTTCAATTCCCGGGTTGATATACAGTGTTGGGATTATACTTTAATTAGGATAGACATATATGGGTCAATTAATAGCTAAGAAAGTGTGGGAACTAGGTCTATTGGATACCATAAATGGGCAACTAGGTTAATTGAAACAAGAGGTAATGTGTGGTATCCAATTGACCTAGTTCCCACAGTTCAAAAAATAATTCCTAGCCTAATTGAAGTATAATCCCAAAACACTGTATATCAACCCGGGAATTGAACCCACACTGGGGTCTCCCATCCACATTACTACCAGGAAACTGCTATTTAGCTTTCTACCCAGTTTGCCACAAGATCTCCATAGACCACACTGGGCCCATTGATTTCAAAAAAAAAATCACAATGTTATAGATCTAGCCCATTCATTCCTCTATACCTTTAATAGACCCTGGAGGCTGACGTCATACTCAGCCCTCCAATGGCATTCAGACCCGGCAAACTTAAAATGTTTAATGGGTTAATGTATTCATGGAAATATTATATATGTACTGTATCCACACTGAGGAAGGAGGGAGCCCCTCAGAAATGCGTAGTCCTACCAGGTATTGCCACTTTTTATAATTTTCAATAAAAAGCAATTACAAATCTATACCCGACTCCTGTGTCACTACGCCGATGTAGCGCTCCAGTTCTGAAGTCTGATATTGACTGGAAGGTCAAGGAAACCCCTGCTGGGATTCCCATCTCCCACATCTGTACTTCTGTAGAAGAAACCGTGCGACAGAAATAAACCTGCCTGCAACAGAATTTACAGTGCGACAGAAAACCCTACGACAGCAATTATGGTGAGACAGAATTTTTCCCTGCGACTAAAAGTATTGTGAAAAGTGCGACAGATTAGTATATACCAAGTGAAAAAAAGGTTGAAAACACAAAGAAGAAACACAAACCCACGCTGCACTCTTAGTAAATGAGGGCCGATATATTTATTCTGTAGGTCCATACGGTTGCAATGATGCCCAATTTATGTAGGTTTTCTTTATTTTACTACTTAAAAAAAAATTGTAACTACATGCACCAAAATTAGTATGTTTAAAATTGGCCTCTTCTGACCACTATAACTTTATTTTTCCATATACGGGATGATAAGAGGGCTCATTTTTTGAACTGTGATCTGAAGTTTTTATCGATACTATGATTGTTTTGATCTGAATTTTTGATCACTTTTTATACAATTTTTTTAGGGTATACAAAGTGACCAAAAATACACAATTTTGGACTTTGGAATTTTTTTACGTGTACGCCATTGACTGTGTGGTTTAATTAGCCTTATATTTTTATACTTTGGACATTTACGCACGTGGCGATACCACATATGTTTATTTTTATTATGTTTATATATTTTTTATATGGAATTTGGGAAAAGGGGGTGATTTAAACTTCTAATAAGGAAGTGATTTAGTGATTAGTAGTAATTGTGTGTTTTTAAACTTTTATTTTATTTTTTTTACACTTTTAGTCCCATTAGGGGACTTTTAGGAGGAACCATTTGATTCCACATACAGATCAATGTACTGATCTGTGTGCTCTGTGCTCAATTGATAAAGCCTGGTTCCTGCCAGGCTTTATCATTCACAGCGCAGCAGCCGATACAGGAGCAGAGATAAGCCCTCCGACTACCTCAGATATGGATCACTTCCCCCATCCCCCCGCGATCGCGCTGCGGGGGGGGGGGGGTGGGGGGTGCGACGACACTGCTCCACGAGGAGCAGTGCTGTCTGCATTTCTTTTAAATGAATGAATACATTCTGGACTTCAAAAGTCCTTTGTGAAAATCTGAGCTTTATAGTCCAGAGTTACAATAGCTGTCTAACTCTTAAATTGTGTTAACTTAGACTAGAGATGTTAAGAATGCGTCAAATTTGTGGCTTATGCCATCATATGTGAAGTAAAAATTTTTTTTAAAAAGCCTAAAAAGTCTCTAAAACCATAATAAATGTGCTGCAAGTCATGCAATGGCCCAACACGTATCCCAAATGAAAATGGCTTTTTTTGAGTTATAGCTTTTGCTGCTGCCCAAAAGCAAATAAAAAGTACAAAATAAAAAAAAAGTCCCAAAAGCAAATATCAGGCTCAAAAACCCTATAGACAAGCCTTAAAAACAGTGTGTGAACACAACAGCTATACTATTCTGAAAACATTCTACTACAGATTTAGAAAAATTCAAGCTCCCTGAAAAAACATTTAAGATTTTCTGGACTAGTAAATGCTTTCAACTTTTACCGTAAATCTAATGCTTCTCCTCAGTCATGTTATGCTCACCATTTCACGCCCTCTATCTGTACACACCATACTTATGACTGCTGCTATTTATTTCCAGCTGTTCTCTTATTATCAAAAGGAAATTTGGACACAAAGAATGTATTGTCTCAATAAACTGATTTGTACAGCATTTTAGAAAAATGCAGGCTACAACTATGTGTAAACAGGAGATGTGCAACTTAAAATTTAAAGGACTGCATGAAAAATCTAGCCTTATGAAGGCGCAGCAAATGAGGGCCGATCACTGAGATCCCTTATTGCGTTATCTCCAGCCTGTCTAAAAGGACCCTAACACTTCCTGTTTACATTAGGTATCAGATCCGCACAGATGTAGTTACAATAAAGACTATCATGAAAGGTAAAAGATCTAATACACATGAGGCAGATTCTATAACACAGGATACCTTTCCATACAATGACTACTGAGTAACACATAAAGCATGCCCACAAAAATGGGTGCACAGCAGTGTGCAGCGGCAGCATAGCAGCATGTCAGTGGGATCGGACCGGTGTGAGCAGGATTGGGACCAGCAGGAGGTGCCTCCTGTTGTTGCATAAGTACAACTTTCAGCATGCGCAGCCAAAAGGCACACTGGGAACTGTAGTTATGCAACAACTGTGGGCAATCAACTACAACTCCTAGCATGCTCTTTGACTATCTGTGCATGCTGGGAGTTGTAGCTATGCAACAGCTAGAGGCACTTTTATTTGCTCTAGCTGTTGCATAAGTACAACTCCCAGCATGCACGGACAGCCAAAGAGCATGCTGGGAGTTGTAGTTGTGTGCATCCATCCGTTGTATAACTACAACTCCCAGCATGCCCTTTGGCTGCCCGTGCATGCTGGGAGTTGTACTTATGCAACAGCTAGAGCACACGTGTGGGTCAACAGTAAGTTTCCCGCTCAGAGTTTGATTTGCGGAAAACAAGACGTGGAAAATCCACTCTTACAGTTACTCCCCCCCCCCACCCCAAAAAAAAAATAAATAAATAAAAAGGAGTACTCCAGCGCAACATAACTTATCCCCTATCCAGAGGATAGGAGACAAGTTATAGATTGCGGGGGGTCCGAGCGCTGAGGCCCCCTGGGATCTCCTGGTAGGGGCCACGGCAGTCTGCAGGAAGTGCAGTTTCGGCCCCAGAAGAAAGCCGCGGCAGACATGCCCCCTCCATGTATCTCTATGGGGTACATGGAGGGGGCGAGTCAGCCACCGCGTTATGCAGGGATGGAACGCCCCTTTCCAGCACACTGCCGTAGCCCCGTCAAGGAGATCCCGGGGGGCCCCAGCACTCGGACCCCCTGTGATTTATAACTTATCTCCTATCCAAAGGATAGGGGATAAGTTATATTGCACTACAGATGTCCTTTAACCCCTTAAGGACCAGGCCATTTTACACCTCAGGACCAGAGCGTTTTTTGCACATCTGACCACTGTCACTTTAAACATTAATAACTCTGGGATGCTTTTAGTTATCATTCTGATTCCGAGATTGTTTTTTCGCGACATATTCTACTTTAACATAGCGGTAAAATTGTATGGTAACTTGCATCCTTTCTTGGTGAAAAATCCCAAAATTTGATGAAAAATTAGCATTTTTCTAACTTTGAAGCTTTCTGCTTGTAAGGAAAATGGATATTCCAAATAAAAAAAATTTTGATTCACATATACAATATGTCTACTTTATGTTTGCATCATAAAATTGACAAGTTTTTACTTTTGGAAGACATCAGAGGGCTTCAAAGTTCAGCAGCAATTTTCCAATTTTTCACAAAATTTTCAAACTCACTATTTTTCAGGGACCAGTTCAGATTTGAAGTGGATTTGAAGGGTCTTCCCATTAGAAATACCCCACAAATGACCCCATTATAAAAACTTCACCCCCCAAAGTATTCAAAATGACATTCAGTCAGCGTTTTAACCCTTTAGGTGTTTCACAGGAATAGCAACAAAGTGAAGGAGAAAATTCACAATCTTCATTTTTTACACTCGCATGTTCTTGTAGACCCAATTTTTTTATTTTTACAAGGGGTAAAAGGAGAAAATGTATACTTTTATTTGTAGCCCAATTTCTCTCGAGTAAGGACATACCTCATATGTCTATGTAAATTGTTCGGCGGGCGCAGTAGAGGGCTCAGAAGCGAAGGAGCGACAAGGGGATTTTGGAGAGTACGTTTTTCTGAAATGGTTTTTGGGGGGCATGTTGCATTTAGGAAGCCCCTATGGTGCCATAACAGGAAAAAACCCTCACATGGCATACCATTTTGGAAACTAGACCCCTTGAGGAACGTAACAAGGAATTAAGTGAGCCTTAATACCCTACAGGTGTTTCACGACTTTTGCATATGTAAAAAAAAAAAAAAAAATTTTTCACTAAAATGTGTGTTTCCCCCCAAATTTCACATTTTTGCAAGGGTTAATAGCAGAATAGACCCCCCAAAATTTGTAACCCCATCTCTTCTGAGTATGGAAATACCCCATGTGTGGATGTCAAGTGCTCTGCTGGCGCACTACAATGCTCAGAAGAGAAGGAGCGCCGTTGAGCTTTTGGGAAAAAAAATTGTTTGGAATGGAAGTCAGGGGCCATGTGCGTTTACAAAGCCCCCCGTGGTGCCAGAACAGTGGAACCCCCCACATGTGACCCTATTTTGGAAACTACACCCCTCACAGAATTTAATAAGGGGTGCAGTGAGTATTTACACCCCACTGGCGTTTGACAGATCTTTGGAACAGTGGGCTGTGCAAATGAAAAATAAAATTTTTCATTTTCACGGACCACTGTTCCAAAAATCTGTCAGACACCTGTGGGGCGTAAATGCTCACTGTACCCCTTATTACATTCCGTGAGGGGTGTAGTTTCCAAAATGGGGTCACATGTGGGTATTTTTTTGGGGGGGTTTATGTCAGAACCGCTGTAAAATCAGCCACCCCTGTGCAAATCACCAATTTAGACCTCAAATGTACATGGTGCGCTCTCACTCCTGAGCCTTGTTGTGCGTCCACAGAGCATTTTACGCCCACATATGGGGTATTTCTATACTCAGGAGAAATTGCGTTACAAATTTTGGGGGTCTTTTTTTTTTCCTTTTAACACTTGTGAAAATAAAAAGTAAAGGGCAACACCGGCATGTTAGTGTAATTTTTTTTATTTTTTTACACTAACAAGCTGGTGTAGCCCCAACTTTTCCTTTTCCTAAGGGGTAAAAGGAGAAAAAGCCCCCCAAAATTAGTAGTGCAATTTCTCCCGAGTACGGAGATACCCCATATGTGGCCCTAAACTGTTGCCTTGAAATACGACAGGGCTCCAAAGTGAGAGAGCGCCATGCGCATTTGAGGACTAAATTAGGGATTGCACAGGGGTGGACATAGGGATATTATACGCCAGTGATTCCCAAACAGGGTGCCTCCAGCTGTTGCTAAATTCCCAGCATGCCTGGACAGTCAGTGGCTGTCCGGAAATGCTGGGAGTTGTTGTTTTGCAACAGCTGGAGGCTCCGTTTTGGAAACACTGCCATACAATACGTTTTTCATTTTTATTGGGGGGACAGTGTAAGGGGGTGTATATGTAGTGTTTTACTCTTTATTAGGTGTTAGTGTAGTGTAGTGTTTTTAGGGTACAGTCACACTGGCGGGTTACGGTGAGTTTCTCGCTAGAAGTTTGAGCTACGGCAAAAAATTTGCCGCAGCCCAAACTTGAAGCAGGAAACTTACTGTAAGCCTGCCCGTGTGAATGTACCCTGTACGTTCACATGGGGGGGGGGGGGGGGGGGGGGGGCAAACCTCCAGCTGTTTCAAAACTACAACTCCCAGCATGTACTGACAGACCGTGCATGCTGGGAGTTGTACTTTTGCAAAAGCTGGAGGCACACTGGTTGGAAAACCTTCAGTTAGGTTCTGTTACCTAAGTCAGTATTTTCTAACCAGTGTGCCTCCAGCTGTTGCAAAACTACAACTCCCAGCATGTACTGATCGCCGAAGGGCATGCTGGGAGATGTAGTTATGCAATAGCTGGAGGTACGCAATTACAACTCCCAGCATGCCGAGACAGCTGATTGCTGTTTGGACATGCTGGGATTTGCAGTTTTGCATCTGGAGGGCTACAGTTTTAGAGACCACTGCAAAGTGATCTCCAAACTGTGGACCTCCAGCTGTTGCAAAACTACAATTCCCAGCATGCCCTGACAGCAAACAGTTGTTTGAGCATGCTAGGAGTTGTAGTTTTGCAAGATCTGGAGGGCTACAGTTTAGGGACCACTATATAGTGGTCTCAAACTGTAGCCCTCCAGCTGTTGCAAAACTACATATTCCAGCATGCCCAAACAGCAGTCTGGGCATGCTGGGAGTTGTAGTTTTGCAACATCTGGAGGGCTACAGTTAGAGACCACTGTATAATGGTCTCAAACTGTACCCTCCAGATGTTGCTAGGCAACTCACCGGCTTCCGTCGGATCCAGCCGCACGTCATCGCCGCCCGCCGATCTCCGTCGCCTGCAGCCTCCGACGCCCGCCCGGATCGGTAAGTGGATCTTCGGCACCGGTCCCCGTCGTTTCCCCGTCCTGCCCTGCCTATTGTGGGAGGGCAGGACGGGGGAAAACGAAAGTAAACCCCCCCGCCCCCGATCTGCTATTGGTGGTCGCGTCTAGACCACCAATAGCAGGGATAGGAGGGGTGGCACCCGTGCCACCTCACTCCTATCGCTTCAGGGGGATCGCGGGTGTCTTAGACACCCGCGATCCCCCTTACATTTCGGGTCACCGGGTCACTATAGACCCGGAATCGCGCAAATCGCAAGTGTGAATTCACTTGCGATTTGCCGCGATCGCCGACATGGGGGGGTCTGATGACCCCCCTGGGCATTTGCACGGGATGCCTGCTGAATGATTTCAGCAGCCATCCTGCTCCGATCCCCACCCGGCGCACGGCGGGGACTAAAACTGCCCATGACGTAAATGTACGTCCCTGGTCCTTAAGACCCAGGGTGTCGGGACGTACCGTTACGTCATGGGTCCTGTAGGGGTTAAAAGCAGCTTGTATGGTACCATCTCCTAAACAGGGAGTCTCCAGCTGTTGCAAAACAACAACTCCCAGCATGGCCGGACAGCCATTGACTGTCCAGGCATGCCAGGAGTTGCAGTTTTGCAACAACTGGAGGCACCCTGTTTGGGAGACACTGCCACAGGGAATTTTTTGTGGAGACAGACGTCATGCTTGCATCAATGTCTGCCAATGAGGAGAAGAGGAAGACCCCACTTTTCTTCTCTCTTCCACCTCCCCCATATAGGTGATCCCGTCTGGACCCATGTTCCAGATAGTTATGAGCCACTGATTCCTGGGTTTGATGGCCACCCATGAATCCAAATTGACCCTACAGTCGTCACTGAAATTGACTTTATGTTTTTTTTCAATGAGGACTTTGTCAATTTGATGGTGGCTCGAACAAACTACATTTTGTGTCTCAGCACCCCGATGCTTTTTTGGCTAGGCCCTATGTACCCCCATCAATGCAGCCAAGATGAAGACATATTGGGGGCTTGTACTGCACATGGGCCTAGTCAAAAAAAAACAAAGATTAGGCTGTGTGCGCATGCCGTGATGTCACGAGGGGGCGTGGCTGACCCCGTAGCACGCACACAGCATTGGGAAGAAAATGTTCCGAACACTGGACAGTGGAGTACCCCTTTAAGTCATATGTAAGCACACTGGCAGTCCTCTCCATGCAAGACCCTCTGAATCTCTGCAACTGTCAGCTGCCCCTATGCAAATCTCTAATTAAAGGGGTAGTCCAGTGGTGAAAAACTTATCCCCTATCCTAAGGATAGGGGATAAGTTTGAGATCGCGGGGGGTCCGACCGCTGGGGCCCCCTGCGATCTCTCTGTACGGGGCCCCGGCTCTCCGCCGAGATAGCGGGTGTCGACCCCCGCCGGCGGGTCAATACATCTCTATGGCAGAGCCGGAGATTGCCGAAGGCAGCGCTTCGGCTCTGCCATAGAGTTGTATTGAGGGGGCGTGTCGGCCGCCGCCTCGTGCGGAGGTCGACACGCCCCCTTCCCGCCGGCTGTCGGGGCTCCATACAGGAGATCTCGGGGGGCCCCAACGGTCGGACCCCCCGCGATCTGCAACTTATCCCCTATCCTTAGGATAGGGGATAAGTTGCTCACCACTGAATCACCACTGGACTACTCCTTTAAGGCCTCAAATGTCCATGGCGCGCTCTCACCCCAGAGCCCTGTCATATTTCAAAGCAACAGTTTAGGGCCATATATGGGGTATATTTCTGCACTTGGGAGAAATTGTGTTACAAATTTTGGGGGGGGGGGTTTTGCTTTGTACCCCTTCTGGAAAGAAAAACTTGTGGGCTACATTAGCATGTTAGTGTAAAAATTTTTAATTTTTTTACCCTAAGATGCTGGTGTTGCCCCATACTTTAAATTTTCACAAGAGGTAAAAGGAGAAAAAGCCCCCCAAAATTTGTAATACAACTTCTACCGAGTGCAGAAATACCCTATATGTGGATGTAAAGTGCTCTTCGGGTGCACAACAAAGCTCATGAGTTCATTTGAGGCCTAAATTGGTGAATTGCATTGGAATGACTGATAGTTGCAAAGGTTTTGACAAACGCACAAAAACAAAAAAACAAAAACAAAAAAACACCCACATGTGACCCCCTTTTGGAAACTGCACCCTCAAGGAAACAAAGGGTGCAGTGTGTATGAAGGAAACAAAAGGGTGCAGTGAGTGTCTGACAGAGTTTTGGTTACAATTCATACAGCAAAAAACACGCTGTTCAACGGGATTGCTTTTATCCAAAGTTTTACTACCCACTGTTCCAAAATTGTGCCAAACACCTATGGGGTTTAAATGCTCACTGCACCCCTCATTACACTCTTTGCGGGGTGTATTTTCCAAAGTAGTGTCACATGAAGAGGCTTCCCTTGTACTGGCACATGGGGCGCCCAAAAACTATTCCAGCCAAATTGTTTCTCAAAGTGTTTCTCCTTCCCTTTTCAACCCTGTTTTGCGCCCACACAGCACTTTGTCTGCATATGAGGTATTTCAGTATTCAGGAGGAATTGGTTACAAATTTGGCGGGGCTTTTCCTCCTTTTAAAAATAAGAAATTTAGGGCTGCAACAACAAGTTAGTTGTAAAAAAAATTGAGATTTTGCCTCTTCACTTTGCTGTTATTCCTGTGAAGCACCTAAAAGGTTGACAAACTTTCTAAATGTCCTTTTAACCCCTTAAGGACGACAGGTTTTTCAGTTTTTTCCTCTTCACCTTCTAAAAATAATAGTGCTTTCAATTTTGCACCTACATACTCATATGAGGGCTTATTTTTTTAATTGTACCTTGTAATGACATCAATCATTTCCCCACAAAATGTAGGCAAACCCAGAAAAAAAAATTATTTGTGGGGCAAAACTGGAAAAAAAAAATGCCATTTTGAGCTTTTGGGGGCTTCCGATTCTACACAGTGCACTTTTCGGTAAAAATGACACCATATATTTATTCTGTAGGTCCATACAGTTACAATGATACCCAATTTATATAGTTTTTTCTTTATTTTACTACTTTAAAAAAAATTGTAACTACGTGCACCAAAATTAGTATGTGTAAAATTGTCCTGTTCTGACCCCTATAACTTTTCTATTTTTCCGTATACAGGGCAGTATGAGGGCTTATTTTTTGCACCATGATCTGAAGTTTTCATTGGTACCATTTTTGTTTTGCTGGGACTTTTTGATAGTTTTTTATTTTAAAAAAAAAAATTAGCGTATACAAAGTGACCAAAAATACGCAATTTTGGACTTTGGTATTTTTTTTACGTATACGCCATTGAATGTGCGGTTTAATTAACATTATAAATGTATAGTTCGGACATTTACACACGCGGCGATGCTCCATATGTTTATCCTTATTTATTTTTTTATATGGAATTTGGGAAAAAGGGGGTGTTTTAAACTTTAAAAAAACACATTAACCCCTTCATTATTAAAACTTTTATTAAACTTTTTTCTTTACACTTTATTAGTTTCCTTAGGTGACTTTTAGGAGGAATCATTAGATTCCTCATACAGATGAATGTGGTTCCATAGAACCCCATTGATTGGTGTGATCTGCGCTCCCTTAATCCACCCCACTGGACCACCAGAGAGCATTTGCAGGGTTCTTTAGATGCCGCTGTCAGCGGCGATCTAAAGGGTTAATAGCCCTGTGAGGTCTTCAAAAAGTAAAAAAGGTGTCTACTTTATGATGCCAACATAAAGTAGGCATATTGAATACGTGACTCCATATGTTATTTATTTGGAATTACTGTTTTCCGTACAAGCAGAGCATTTCAACTTTAGGAAAATGCAAAGTTTTCAATTATTTCATGAAATGTTGGAAATTTTTTTTTTTTACAAAGAAATTATGCAAGTATCAACTAAAATTTACTACTATCTTAAAGTAGTATATGTCACAAAAAATCAATTCCAGAATAAGAATGATAAGTAAAAGTATCTCAGAGTTATAAATGCATAAAATGACACAGGGGCCTAACCCATTTAACTTACAGCCACTAAATAAAAGGATATGGGCTAGACGTACCTTAACGTACCTAGGTGACAGCAGTGATAGGAGCTGGAGCAGAAGGAAGGGTAACAGCAGTGATAGGTGGTGCAGCAGAAGGAAGGGTAACAGCAGTGATAGGTGGTGCAGCAGAAGGAAGGGTAACAGCAGTGATAGGTGGTGCAGCAGGAGGGAGGTTGACAGCAGTGACAAGGAGGTGCAGCAGGGGGGACATTTACAGCAGTGACAAGGAGGTGCAGCAGGAGGGAGACTGACCGCAGTAGATGGGAGGTGCGGAAAGGGGCCTGGAGCTGACTGTGAGCATTGCAGGTGGCAGCAGAGTTATTAGATCTGCCATCTGGAAAGGAGCAAGTTGCAGGGCAGGGGCAGCCCCATCTAACACACACATATATAGTTGCACCCACAACATCCACCTTGTTTGTAGCAGCAGTGCATGGTGCTCTCCGCCTCCTGTCTCTGTCTCCCATGCCAGATCTCCATGTAGGTTAAAAGTAGGGATGTCCCGATACCATTTTTTTTTAAGACCGAGTACGAGTACCCATACTTTAATTCTAGTACTCGCCGATACCAAGTACGAGTACTTATATTTTAAAGGGAATCTGACACCAGGATGACCCGGTTTCTGGCGTTGTTTACCGTATGATATGTGGGGTCCTTGTTGTGTACAATGGAGGCGGCTGCTGTAGTATGAGCCAAGATTTCTCTCTTCTCCATTGGACAGAACAGGAAATTTGCATTGGCGGCGAGACCTGTGACCACATGGTGAGCAGCATTAGAAACCGGGTCACCTGCATTATCTACATATAAATTCAAGTTAGTGCAGGTGACTCTGCTGTAAGATTGTCTTTAATAGTAGGTAGTATCCCCCTGCAGTCATTAGCAGCAGCCCCCCTGTAGACAGCTGCCCCCCTGTAGACATAAGTAGCAGCCCCCCTGTAGACCACAGCCCCCCTTTAGACAGTGGGCCCCCATTTAAACAGCAGCAGCTCCCCCCCCCCTTTAGACAGCAGCAGGACCCCCCCCCCCCCATTTAGACAGCAGCAGGCCCCCCCTTTAGACAGCAGCAGGGCCCCCCCCTTTAGACAGCAGCAGGCCCCCCCCCCCCCTTTAGACAGCAGCAGCCCCCCCCCCCTTTAGACAGCAGCAGGGCCCCCCCCCCTTTAGACAGCAGCAGGCCCCCCCTTTAGACAGAAGCAGGGCCCCCCCCCATTAGACAGCAGCAGGGCCCCCCCCCCTTTAGACAGCAGCAGGGCCCCCCCCCTTTAGACAGCAGCAGGGCCCCCCCCCCTTTAGACAGCAGCAGGGCCCCCCCCCCTTTAGACAGCAGCAGGGCCCCCCCCTTTAGACAGCAGCAGCCCCCCCCCCTTTAGACAGCAGCAGCCCCCCCCCCTTTAGACAGCAGCAGGGCCCCCCCCTTTATACAGCAGCAGGGCCCCCCCCATTAGACAGCAACAGGGCCCCCCCCCATTTGACAGCAGCAGGGCCCCCCCCCCATTAGACAGCAGCAGGGCCCCCCCCCCCATTAGACAGCAGCAGGGCCCCCCCCCATTAGACAGCAGCAGGGGCCCCCCCATTAGACAGCAGCAGGGGCCCCCCCATTAGACAGCAGCAGGGGCCCCCCATTAGACAGCAGCAGGGGCCCCCCATTAGACAGCAGCAGGGGCCCCCCATTAGACAGCAGCAGGGGCCCCCCATTAGACAGCAGCAGGGGCCCCCCATTAGACAGCAGCAGGGGCCCCCCATTAGACAGCAGCAGGGGCCCCCCATTAGACAGCAGCAGGGGCCCCCCCATTAGACAGCAGCAGGGGCCCCCCCATTAGACAGCAGCAGGGGCCCCCCCATTAGACAGCAGCAGGACCCCCCCAGGGGGCCCTGCTGCTGTCTAATGGGGGGGCCCTGTGATGTTATTATTCTCCAAAAATTCATCCAGACCCCTTTTAAAATTCTTATACAGAGTTTACCATGACCACCTCCTCTGGCAGAGAATTCCACAGTCTCACTGCTCTTAGGCTAGGTTCAGACTACGGAATCTCCGGAGCGAATCAGTCGACGCTAGGACCGCGCGGACACTGCAGTCTCCAATAGACTGCAATGTGTTCCGCGCGGAATTCCACCTGAAGAAAGAGCACCGCCATTCTTCAGGCGGAAATTTCCAAGCGGATTTTACGTTCACAAATTGCGCTTCGCAAATTCCGAAGTGTGAATTTGTGAACGGAAACCCATTCACTACACTATGCATTTTAGCAAGCGGAATTTCCGCCTGCAATTTCAAAGCGGAATTGCAGGCGGAAATTCCGTAGTCTGAACCTAACCTTACAGTAAAGAACCCCAGTCTGTGCTGGTGTAGAAACCTTCTTTCCTCAAGACGTAGCAGATGCCCCCTTGTTATAGATACAGTCCTGGGTATCAATAGATTACGGGAGAGATCTCTGTAAGGTCCCCTGATATATTTATACATAGTTATTTGGTCTCCCTTGGGCCTTCTTTTCTCTAAACTAAATAACCCTAATTCTGATCATCTTTCTGGGTACTGTAGTCCTCCCATTCCCCGTATTACTCTGGTTGCCCGTCTTTGAACCCTCTCCAGCTCCACTATATCTTTCTTGTACACTTGTGCCCATTACTGTACACAGTATTCCATGTGTGGTCTGACTAGTGATTTGTACAGCGGTAGAATTATTTCCTTGTCGTTGGCATCTTATGCCCCTATTGATGCACCCCATGATTTTATTTGCCTTGGCAGCAGTTGCCTGACATTGGTCACTACAGCTAAATTTACTATTAATTAAGACTCCCAAGTCCTTTTCCACATCAGTCATCCCAAGTGATCTCCCATTTAATACATAATCCCAGCCCGGATTTTTCTTGCCCATGTGCATTACCTTACATTTATCAGTGTTGAACATCATGTGCCACTTCCGAGCCCAAACCTCCAACCTATCCAGATCTATTTGTAACAGTGCACTGTCCTCTATAGTGTTTACCACTTTACAGAGTTTATTATCATCTGCAAAGATTGCTACTTCACTATTCAACCCTCTACAAATGTCATTAATGAATATATTAAACAGAACAGGACCCAAGACTGACCCCTGTTGTACCCCACTAGTAACAGTCACCCAATCAGAATAAGTACCATTAATAACCACCCTCAGGTTTCCTATCACTGAGCCAGTTACTTACACACATTTTCCCACAGTCCAAGCACTCATTTTATGCACCAACCTTTTATGTGGCACTGTATCAAATGCTTTGGAAAAATCCAGATATAAGACATCCAGCGATTGTCCCTGGTCCAGTCTGGAGCTCACCTCCTCATAAAAGCTGATCAGGTTAGTTTGACAGGACCGATCCCTCATAAGGCCATGCTGATATGGAGTCATACATTTATTTTTATCAAGATATTTAAAAATAGCATCTCTTAGAAAACCCTCAAACAAGTTACATACAACGGAGGTAAAACTAACAGGTCTATAATTCCCGGGGTCACCTTTTGACCCCTTTTTAAATATTGACTCCACATTTGCCATGCGCCAGTCCTGGGGAACAGTCTGTTACTATGGAGTCCATAAATATTAAAAATAGGAGTTGGTCTATTACATTACTAAATTCCTTTAGAACACGGGCATGAATGCCAGCTGGACCTGGGGATTTATCTATTTTGATTTTTTTGTAGGCGGGACTGCACTTCTTCCTGGGTTACACAAGTGACATATATAGGGGAGTTTACCTTATCTCGCTGTATTTTACCTGGCATTTCATTTTCCTCGGTGAAACTGAATACAGTGGAGAAGAATTTGTTTAATATATTTGCTTTTTCCTGATGCCCGTTTAAAATTTCCTCCATGTCATTTTTTAAAGGGCCAACACTTTCATTTGTAACCTTTTTTGCTATTTATATAGTTAAAAAACATTTTGGGGTTAGTTTTACACTCTTTGGCAATGAGTCCGTCTTTATTTTTGCGGCTTTTATCAGTTTTTTAAATTTTTCTCTACAGCTTTTTAATGCTTCTTCACTGCCATCCTGTTTTAGTAGTTTAAATCAGGGCTGTGGAGTCGGTAGATAAATGTTCCGACTCCGGAGTTTTCTGTACTTCCAACTCTGACTCCGACTCCTCTGTATTAATATGCAAATGCATTTTATACATTCCGTGAAGGAAAGAAAGGCAAGATACATGTCATTACCACAGGACTACTGGCTGGGAAGCCAACAGTCTACTGTATTGAACAGTTTGTGTGCTGATCTGCGGCTGAAGATAGGGCAGTGGGAGGATCCAGGAAGGGGCATTTATTATAAAACATGATTTCCCTAGGCACCGCGCTTTCATTACTACACAGAGCGAGTTCGCTCTGTGCGTAATGATGGGCGATACTGGGACGGAGCAGCGTGACGTCATGGCTCCACCCCTCGTGACATCACAACACGCCCCCTTAATGCAAATCTATGGCAGGGGGCGTGATGACCTCCAAGCCCCCTCCCATAGACTTGTATTGAGGGCGCTGGCCGTGACATCACGAGGGGCGGAGCTGTGACCCCTGTATCGCCCGTCATTACGCACAGAGCGAACTCGCGGGGGTCCCCAGCAGCGGGACCCTGGCGATCTGACATCTTATCACCTATCCTTTGGATAGGTGATAAGATGTCGGAGAACCCCCTTAAGCTAACAATCGAGTTTACAAGTTTTTATAGCCTTAGCTGAATGGCAGCAGTTTTTCCAATAGTTTACAGCTTGGACCCTCCATTGACCCTCCATTCCCTTCACTTATACAAGTGCCTCTAGTCCTGAAAAAACATATTTACTTAATCCCTTATCAGTGAGAGGCTAGGTTACCCATGGGTTCCCTGTAACAGCAGAACACAACCCTATGGAAAGTATAAGTATTGCCGCTCCTAATTGTGCGTTGTGTGCCATATAGTAAAGCACATGAAAAGCATGCTTCTTCACGGGCACTTAACGTATTCGTTTTGCGGTTACGTGAGGCACTGCATGCATTGGTCTTTATTCTTAAAGTAGAGAATTCATTAATTGGGACACTTAAACTTGCTTTTTTTTTTTTTATTCCAATCTAAATTTAGTAGAAGTCGGAGTCGGTGTATTGTTTGCCGACTCAGACTCCAGGTACCGAAAATTTCGTCCGACTCCACAGCCCTGGTTTAAATGCTTTGTTTTTGTCATCTATTCCCCCCTTAACATTTTTATTCAACCATATTGGTTTTCTTTTATTTCTGACCCTTTTATTCCCATAAGGTATATACATCTTACAGTGATAATTCAAAGGGGTATTCCAGGAATTTTTATTTGACTATGCTACAGGGGCTGTAAAATTAATGTAGTTCATAATATAGTGTCTGTACCTGTGTGTGACGGTTTTCTCACTATTCTTATGTGATTTTCACCCCAATATTTATTTTTAACAGCATACAAAACGACTTGTCTCAGATTTTTCCCAGGTTGCAATGCAGCCTAGACCTGACTCACTAGTCACCTGATGACAGGGAGCCTGTCTGCTTCAATGGGTGGAGCAATCGCTTGGTGGGAGAGAGATCAATCTGCAACTAATGCAACAGATGTAGGCACCCTGATTGAAAATCACAGGTCTTTTCAATGGATGCAGCTCATTTATGTTTCAATGGGTGGGGTGGCTGATGTATGGGAGGGAGGAAAATAGAATTGTGGGATTTGTAGTAAAAAAAAAAAAAAAAAAAGAAAACTCAAACAGGAAATACCAGTTCACAATAAGCTAGCCACAGTGTTATGGTAATCTCACAACATAGCCATTTAGCCCCAAGACAAGAGCAGATCATTCCTAAGCATGTCCATTACTGTCTGCCAGGTACATACTAAAATCACCTTATGGTGGATAACCCCTTTAAGATATTTTTAAAAGTCTCCCATTTAGTGTCAGTATTCATGTTTTTGAGGACATTATCCCAAATTATATTGTTAAGGACTTCTGAGTTGATCAAACTTTGCCTTCCTAAAGTCCATTGTTTTTGTGGCCCCTCAAGAGATTCCCTTATTGAAGATCAAGTTATAATGTATTATATTATGATCATTATTCCCTAGGTGTCCTTCTACTTGCACATTAGTTACTCTGTCTGGTCTGTTGGTTAATAGTCTAGTAGGGTGTCCCCACTGGTCGGGCACTGCACCATTTGGGACAGATAATTGCCTTTAGCTATAGTCAGAAATCTGTTTCCTTTATAAGACTCACAGGTCTTAGTCTCCCAGTTTATATCAGGATAGTTAAACTCCCCCAGACTCGATTTCACATAAAGACAAACTCCTCCCCCTTTCTATTTTGTCCGATCCTTCCTGAATAGACTATAACACTGTATGTTGACCGCCCATTCACAGCTATCGTCCAACCAAATCTCTGTTATACCCACTATGTCATAATTCTCCTCGGACATCAACCATTCCAGTTTCTCTGTTTTATTGGACAGACTTCTGGCATTAGTCAACATGCAATTCAAAAGGTGTATGTTATTTCTTTCTATGAAGCCTATCCCTATTAACTATTCTAAGCCCTCCCTCTGCTCCACCCCCAGGTACATTAATAAGTCCGCCTCTCTATGTACACTATCTTCCCCCTCTATGTTGTAAGTTCCTTTCTCCCCAGTCCCTAGTTTAAACACTCCTCCACCCTTCAAGCCATCTTCTCCCCAAGCACAGCTGCACCCTCTCCATTGAGGTGCAATACGTCCCTATGGTAGAATCTGTAGCCTAATTCCCCATGAATCCAAACCCCTCCTTCCTACACCAGCTTCTGAGCCACTTGTTTACCTCCCTAATCTCCCGCTGCCTCTCTGGTGTGGCTCGTGGTACAGGTAATATTTCAGAAAATATTACCTTGGAGGCCCTTGCCTTAAGCTTACGGCCTAAGTCCCTGAAATAATTTTTAAGGACATTCCACCTACCTCTTACCGTCATTGGTGCCAATATGTACCATGACTGCTGGGTCCTGTCCAGCCCCACCCAGCAACCTGTCTACCCGATCCGTGATGTGCCGAACGCGAGCAAAAATTTATTTTATTTTTTTTTTAAATCAGCAAAATTGCTATTTTCTCTTCAATTTCCCCACACAAATAATACCGTATATACTCGAGTATAAGCCGACCCGAGTATAAGCCGAGACCCCTAATTTCAACCCAAAATCCCAGGAAAAGTTATTGACTCGAGTATAAGCCTAGGGTGGGAAATACATCATCATCATCATCACCACCTGTCATCATCCAGACCCTCATCATCATCACCTGTCATCATCCCCTTGTCATCATCCCACACATCACCCCTTCATCATCCCCTTGTCATCATCCCCACCCCCCTTCATCATCCCCTTGTCATCATCCCCACCCCCCTTCATCATCCCCTTGTCATCATCCCACACATCCCCTTGTCATCATCCCCACCCCCCTTCATCATCCCCTTGTCATCATCCCCACCCCCCTTCATCATCCCACACCCCCCCTTCATCATCCTCTTGTCATCATCCCACACCCCCCCTTCATCATCCTCTTGTCATCATCCGCCCTCAGTGGTCTTCAACCTGCGGACCTCCAGAGGTTTCAAAACTAGAACTCCCAGCAAGCCCGGGCAGCCATCGGCTGTCCGGGCTTGCTGGGAGTTGTAGTTTTGAAACCTCCGGAGGTCCGCAGGTTGAAGACCACTGCGGCCTTCGACATCATACAGCCCCCTCTCACCCCCTTTAGTTCTGTACAGTACTCACTTCCGCTCGGCGCTGGTCCGGTGCTGCAGGGCTGTCCGGTGAGGGGGTCGTCCGGTGGGATAGTGGTTCCGGGCTGCTATCTTCACCGGGAATAGAGGCGTTGCCTTGACAATGACGCAGAAGTACGTTGGCAATGAACGTACCTCTGCGTCGTTGTCAAGGCAACGTGACTATTCTGGGCCGGGCCCGGAGCGCTTAGAAGAGGCCTCCCCGGTGAAGATAGCAGCCCGGAAACAATATCCCACCGGACGACCTCCTCTCCGGACAGTCCTGCAGCACCGGACCAGCGCCGAGCGGAGGTAAGTACTGTACAGAACTAAAGGGGGGTGAGAGGGGGCTGGATGATGTCGAAGGCCGCAGTGGTCTTCAACCTGCGGACCTCCGGAGGTTTCAAAACTACAACTCCCAGCAAGCCCGGACAGCCGATGGCTGCCCGGGCTTGCTGGGAGTTGTAGTTTTGAAACCTCTGGAGGTCCGCAGGTTGAAGACCACTGCGGGTGGAGAGTTCACTCGAGTATAAGCCGAGGGGGGTGTTTTCAGCACGAAAAATCGTGCTGAAAAACTCGGCTTATACTCAAGTATATACGGTATTTATTTGGTATGCCTATGCATAGCACTGTTCAGGATATGCTATCTAATGATTGTTATAAATAGTACCCTATGGGGCCAAAAAAGTGAAAAAAAAAATGTGAAAAAGCCCTTCCCCCAATAAAAATTTTAATGGTCCGTTTTTTCCCCATTTTATGCCAAAAAGCGTAAAAAAAATATTAATAAGCATAATTGGTATCACCGCAAGCATAAATGTCCAAACTATCAAAATATAATGTTTATGATCCCGTACGGTGAATGACGTAAATGTAAAAAAAAGAAAAAGGCCAAAATTGTAGCTTTTTTGTCACATCACATCCTACAAAAAAAATTATCCCTCGTACAGCTCCGTATACGGAAAATGATAAAGTAGAATTTTGTTTAAAAAGTTTGAGATTTTTTAATTTTTTAAACAGTACAATAATAGAACAGCATTTAGTATGGGTGTCATTTTAATCGTATTGACCCACAGAATAAAGAACACATGTCATTTTTACCGTTAAGTTTACAATGTGAAAATGAAACCTTCTGAAACCCCACTCCCCCCCCCCCCCCCCCCCCCCCCACCCCACCCCACCCGCAATCTCCTACAGCACTCGCAGTTCGTTTAGAACGTCGGCTGTATCGACGGTGGCTTGTAACGTCAGGGGGTCACGCTCCTTTTGTGATGTCACGCCCTCTCAATGCAATGCTATGGTAGTGGGCATGTCATGAGCCTCCGGTGCCGCATCGCCAGTCATCCAGCATGGAGCGAAGTTCGCTCCGTTCACCAGATAACTGGGGTGCCGCTGCTGAGATCGCAGGGGGTCCCAGTGCCAGGACCCCCGCGTTCAGACATCTTATCCCCTATCCTTTGGATAGGGGATAAGATGTCTAGGGGCAGAGTACCCCTTTAAGGCCAAAATTTGCTGTGTCCTTAAGAGATTAAGTTAGAGAAACACTGTACTTGGCCAATTTAAAGGGAACAGGTCAGCAAATGTTACCGTATATATCTGGTGTCAACATGTTATATAGGGCATAATCAGCTGTGTGCTATGTCCTCCTGGCCACACTGTATGCCAATACCCCTTAAGTAGTCATTAGGGCGTGTGGCATGCTCTAGTAGTCACCACGCTCTGTGCTGTAACCACTCCTACCCAACCTGGGCACAGGCCATGTCACCATTATGCTCCCCTGGTGACATTGGCTATGCCCGGGCTGTAAATCACACCTGAACAGGAGTGGTTAAAGCCCAGAACCCGGTAACTACTACAGGATGCCACACACAAACACCAATAACTACTTAAGGGTCATGGGACAACTTTAAGAGTCATTTTCTTCACGAGTGAGAACAGGCAGGAGGGCAGGAGGACATGAGCACGTGGCAAGAAAACTGATTTTACCCTATATAATGAGCTGCCACTAGTCAAAGGGGTATCCCAGTGAAAAACATTTATTTATTTTTTTTTCATATCAACTGGCTCCAGAAAGTTAAACAGATGTGTAAATGGCTTCCATTAAAAAAAAATCTTATCCTACCAGTACTTATCAGCTGCTGAAGTTGAGTTGTTCTTTTCTGTCTGACAAAAGTGCTCTCTGCTAACACCTGTCTGTCTGTCTCAGGAACTGTCCAGAGCAGGATAGGTTTAATATGGGGATTTGCTCCTACTCTGGACAGTTCCTGAGACAGACAGAGGTGTCAGCAGAGAGCACTGTTATCAGACAGAAAAGAACAACTCTACTTCTATTAAAAAATCTTAATCCTTCTTGTACTTAGGGGCTGCTGAAGTTGAGTTGTTGTTTTCTGTCTGATAACAGTGCTCTCTGCTGACACCTCTGTCTGTCTCAGGAACTGTCCAGAATAGGAGCAAATCCCCATAGCAAACCTTTCATGCTCTGGACAGTTCCTGAGACAGAGAGGCGTTAGCAGAGAGCACTTTTTTCAGACAGAAAGGACAACTCAACTTCAGCAGCTGATAAGTACTGGAAGGATAAGATTTTTTTTTTAATAGAAGTAATTTACCTATCTGTTTAACTTTCTGGAGCCAGTTGATAGGGAAAAAAAAATTGTTTTTCAGTGGAATACCCCTTTAACCCCTTGAGGACCGAGCCCATTTTGACCCTAAGGACCAGAGCAATTCTGACCACTGTCACTTTAAGTATTAATAACTCTGGGATGCTTGTACTTTTTTTTTTCGTGACATATTCTACTTTATGTTAAATTTTCGTCAATACTTGCATCGCCGAAAACCTTTAGTACTTTTTATAACTTGCCGAAGGGCATGTTGGGAGTTGAAGTTATGCAACAACTGAAGGAGAACAGTTTGGAGACCACTGTGTAGTGGTCTCCAAACTGTAGCCCTCCAGATGTTACAAGACTTCAACTCCAAGCACGCCCAGACAGCCCAGGCATGCTGGGAGTTGTACTTCTGCAAAATCTGAAGGGCCAGATGTTGCCAAATATAACTCCCAGCATGCCTGGACAGTCTCAGCATGCTTTAAATTGAGATCTGGAACGCTACAGTTTGGACACCACTGTATAGTGGTCTCCAAACAGTGCCCTTTCAGATGCTGCAAAACTTCAACTCCCAGCATGCTGAGACTGTCCAGGCATGCTGGGAGTTGTAGTTCTGTAACATCTGGAAGGACAAGTGATCTCCAAACTGTGGCCCACCAGATGTTGCAAAACTACAACTCCCAGCATGCCCATACAGGCAAAGGCTGTCTGGGCCTGCTGGGAGTTGTAGTTTTGAAACTCCTAGAAGCAGCAGTGAAGATCACTTTACGGCAATCTTCACTGCTGCATCTGGGACACCGCCGCCACTGCCTCCACTTGCCTGCTGCCTCCTGTCAGCTGCCGGTCCCTGGTCTCCGCGTGAACCCAGGTAACCAGCGGCAGCAGCCCCCGCCGCATCCATGGCCCCCGCCCATCAACGCCATCTTTCCCCTGCTCTACCCTGACATTCAGAGCGGGGGAAATTAACTTTCACCCCCCGCCTCTGCCCTGTGATCCTGACCGGCCAATCGCAGGGGATAGGAGGAGGTGGCAACCCACCTCGCTCCTATCCTTTTGGATGATTGGGGAGGTCTCTGACGGAATCGCCCATCTGAATTGATCGGCGATTTGCGGCAATCGCCGACATGGTGGTGGGGGAGGGGGATCAGGACCCCCCCCCCCCCCCCAGGCATTTGCACGGGATGTCTGCTGAATAATTTCAGCAGGCATCCCATTCCGATCCCTGTCCGGCTAGCGGCAGGGATTGAAATTCCCAACAGGTTAAGTATCTCTACAAAGTCTGAATGCAGCAGCAGTGGAGTATACTTGACCGCCAATGCATTCAAACCGGAGCACTTGAGACCAGTCTCAGTGATTGGATCCGCACGGATATTGAAAAAGATAGAGAAACCCATAAAAAATTGATTGATTAAAACCATCTACAAACACTTTCACTTCTTATACTACTTATAAAAAAAGAAAGCTACTCTGCGATTGGCTGCTATGAGCAATAAACACAGTTTCTCTTTTTGGCTATGTTTACACAGTATAAATAGTCTTTTTTTTTTTTTTTTTGGGAAACGCTGCTGTCAGTGTATAAAAACAGCTGGAATTTCAAACAGCCGCTAAAAGAAAAAACAGTTGTATTTTTTATAGCTACAAATTAACAGTATAAACATAGCTTTAGAGTACATTCACATATGCACATGTTTAACATGGGCAGCAGACCCCATTGTAGTCAGTGTAATCTGCTGTGGAACACCCGCAGTAGCAGGTTAAAGTCAATGGGAAGCAAAATCAGCTGCAGCAAAATACAAACATGTGAACTGTCCAGAGCAGGAGAAAATCCCCATAGCAAACATATGCTGCTCTGGACAGTTCCTAAAATGAACTCATCAGAGAGCACTGTGGTCGTGATATCAGAGAAATCCAAAAGGAAAAAGCATTTCCTCTGTAGTATACAGCCCATAAAATGTATTGGAAGGATTAAGATTTTTTAATAGAAGTAATTTACAAATCTGTTTACATTTCTGGCACCAGTTGTTTAAAAAAAAAAATCCCTGGGAGTACCCCTTTAAAGATACAGTGCTGACCCTGTTGGAAGTTGTGGACACCCTACTTAGGCTACTCCCCTTTGACTCCATGCAGACGCTTAAAGGACAAGTATCACGTAAAAAAAAATAACGTAAGTTTTAGATTGCAGGGGTTCCAAGCGCTGGGGCCCCCTGCGATTTCCTATTCAGAGCCCCGGCTCTCCTATAGAGGATAAGAATTTTTTACATGATACTTTTCCTTTAAATGGGCACTGTCCGATACAAACACTTTTGATATACTGTAAAGCATGCAAAACCAATAGGTTTTACAATTGCTTTCATTAGAACATTTTCATACTGTAAAAAACTGTCAAACAACTGCCCCCCCCCCCCCCCCGCCTGCTTGGACACATACTAGTCCTGCTGTGTCCATGCATCATCACCTATGTCATGGACACACTTCCTTGATTGACAGCTGTGAGCGCAGGGCTCACAGCTGGAGGAAAAATCCTCCCACAGTCAGCTTGTGTCCCGCTACTGTCAGTGAGGACAAGCTGGGAGTTGTAGTTTTGCTAATGCTAGGGGAGATGTGAGCAGACAGCATACTGAGGGAGGGGGCGGAGACCTGTACAGTGAGGCCACGCCCCCTCCATTTCAGAGGAATTCAGACTAGTGAGCTAAATTAAAAGTGTAATAAAAAATAAATAAAAAGGTGCTAGACACATAAAAATTTTATGTAAATGGTCAGGATTAGGTACTGAGCATTTTGTTGGATCTGACGGGTATGCTTTAAGGACCCTGACAAACATGCCAAAGCATTCTTCTCTAAGTGGTGAATAGTTATTGAGAAGGTTATGTCTGAAGAGGATAGGCAACCTGATTGCAAAATATGAAATGACTAAATGACATGGTATGCTTTAGAGGCAATAACCAGTTAAGGACCAAGGGTGTACAGGTACACCCTGCCACCCCTCCTATTGGTCGTTAAGAAGCGATGATTGGGGGCAGAACGGGGAAACCGACAGAGACCGGCGACGAAATCCACTTACCCATCGGCGGCGATCGGCGGCAGCAGAGGATGGCGATGCGGCTCCCTGGATCCTACAGAAGCTGGTGGGTTGCCTAGCAACATCTGGAGGGCTACAGTTTGGATACCACTATACATCCTGTATAAACTGTAGCCCTCCAGATGTTCCAAAACTGTAACTACCAGCATGCCCAGACAGCTGTTTTATGTTTGGCCATGCTGGGATTTGCAGGTTTGCAACAGCTGGAGGGCTACAGTTTGGAGATCTCTTTTTACCCCTTATGAAAAGGAAAAGTTGGGGCTACACCAGCCTGTTAGTGTAAAATTTTTTATGTTTTTACACTAACATGCTGGTGTTGCCCCATACCTTTTATTTTCACAAGCGGTAAAAGGGAAAAAGATCCCCAAAATTTGTAACGTAATTACTCCTGATTACGGAAATACCCCATATGTGGGCGTAAAATGCGCAACAAGGCTAAGGATTGAGAGCGCACTATGTACATTTGAGGCCTAAATTTGTGATTTGCACAGGGGTGGCTGATTTTACAGCGGTTCTGACATACCCACATGTGACCCCATTTTGCAAACTACACCCCTCACAGAATGTAACAAGGGGTATAGTGAGCCTTAACACCCAACAGGCGTTTAAAGTATTTTCATTAAAGGGGTACTCCGGTGAAAACCTTTTTTCTTTTAAATCAACTGGTGGCAGAAAGTTAAACATATTTGTAAATTACTTCTATAAAAAATGTAATCTTTCCTGTACTTATTAGCTGCTGAATACTACAGAGGAAATTCTTTTCTTTTGGAATGCTCTCTGATGACATCACGAGCACAGTTCTCTCTGCTGACGTTATTATAATAATATAATATATATATATAATAATATATATAATATAATAACACTTTATTGTTGTCCTTAGTGGGATTTGAACCCAAGTCCCCAGCACTGCAAGGCAGCAGTGCTAACCACTGAGCCACCATGCTGCCCTTAGCAAACATCTGCTATGCATGGTTGCTAAAATGGACAGAGATGTCAGCAGAGAGCACTGTGCTCGTGATGTCATCAGTGTTACAAAAAGAAAGGAATTTCCTCTGTAGCATTCAGCAGCCAATAAGTACTGGAAAGATTAAGATTTTTTAATAGAAGTAATTTACAAATATGTTTAACTTTCTGCCACCAGTTGATTTAAAAGAAAAAAGGTTTTCACAGGAGTACCCCTTTAAAGTTGGATGGGAAAATGAAAAAAAAAATATTTTAACAAAAATGCTGGTGTTACCCTAAACTTTTCATTTTCACAAGGGAAAATAGGAAAAAAAGACCCCCCAAAATTTGTAACCCCATTTCTTCTGAGTAAGAACATATCCCATATGTGGATGTAAAGTGCTCTGCGGGTGAACTACAATGCTCAGAATAGAAGGAGCACCATTGGGCTTTTGAAGAGAAAATTTTTCCGGAATTGAAGGCCACGTGTGTTTACAAAGCCCCCATAGTGACAGAACAATACAATGGACCCCCCCCCCCCCCACATGTGACCCCATTTTGGAAACTACACCCCTCATGTAATGTAATAAGGGGTAATGTGAGCATTTACGCCCCACAGGTGTCTGACAGATTTTTGTAACAGTGGTCCGTGAAAATGAAAAATTTAATTTTTCATTTGCACAGCCAACTGTTCCAAAGATCTGTCAAACGCCAGTGAGGTGTAAATACTCACTGCTCCCCTTATTACATTCTGTGAGGAGTGTAGTTTCCAAAATGGCGTCACATGTGGGGGGGTCCCCTGTTCTGGCACCACGGGGGGCTTTGTAAATGCACATGGCCCCCGAGTTCCATTCCAAACAAATTCTCTCTCCAAAAGCTCAATGGTGCTCCTCCTCTTCTGAGCATTGTAGTTCGCCAGCAGAGCACTTGACGACCACACATGGGGTATTACCATACTCAGAAGAAATGGGGTTACAAATTTTGGGGGTCATTTTCTCCTATTACCCCTTGTAAAAATGTTACATTTGGGGGGGGGGGAAACAGCATTTCAGTGGGAAAAAAATAGTTTCTTCATTTACACATCCAACTTTAACAAAAAGTCGTCAAACACCTGTGGGGTGTTAAGGCTCACTGTACCCCTTGTTACGTTCCTTGAGGGGTGTAGTTTCCAAAATACCGTATTTATCGGCGTATAACACGCACTTTTTAGGCTAAAATTTTTAGCCTAAAGTCTGTGTGCGTGTTATACGCCGATACACCCCCAGGAAAGGCAGGGGGAGAGAGGCCGTCGCTGCCTGCTTCTCTCCCCCTGCCTTTCCTGGGGTCTAGAGCGCTGCTGTCGGCCCTTTTCACCCCCTGGTTATCGGCGCCGCTGCCCGTTCTGTCCCCCTGACTATCGGTGCCGGCACCGATAGCCAGGGAGAGAGAAGCGGCGCCGACAGCCAGGGGGAGAGAAGGGGCAGCGGCACCCATTGCCGGCGCCACTGCCCCGTTGCCTCCCCCCATCCCCGGTGGCATAATTACCTGAGTCGGGTCCGCGCTGCTCCAGGCCTCCGTCGTGCGTCCCCGGCGTCATTGCTACGCGCTGAACGTTCAGCGCGTAGCAACGACGCTGGGAACGCACGACGGAGGCCTGGAGCAGCGCGGACCCGACTCAGGTAATTATGCCACCGGGGATGGGGGGAGGCAACGGGGCAGCGGCGCCGGCAATCGGTGACGCTGCCCCTTCTCTCCCCCTGGCTGTCGGCGCCGCTTCTCTCCCCCTGGCTATCGGCGCCGGCACCGATAGTCAGGGGGACAGAACGGGCAGCGGCGCCGATAACCAGGAGGTGAAAAGGGCTGACAGCAGCGCTCTAGACCCCAGGAAAGGCAGGGGGAGAGAAGCGGGCAGCGACAGCCTCTCTCCCCCTGTCTTTCCTGGGGGTGTATCGGGGTATACACGCGCACACACGCACCCTCATTTTATCATGGATATTTGGGTAAAAAAACTTTTTTTACCCAAATATCCTTGGTAAAATGAGGGTGCGTGTTATAGGCCGGTGCGTGGTATACCCCGATAAATACGGTAGTATGCAATGTGTTTTTTTTTTGCGCTGTTCTGGCACCATAGGGGCCTCCTAAATGCAATACTGGCCCCCAAAAACCATTTCAGCAAAATTTCCTTCTCTTCTGAGCATTGTAGTGCACAAGCAGAGCACTTGACGTCCACACAGAGTATTTCCATACTCAGAAGAGATGGGGTTACAAATCTTGGGGGGCATTTTCGCCTATTACCCCTTGTAAAAATGTAAAATTTGGGGGAAAACTAGCATTTTAGTAAAAAAAAAAATCATTTACACATCCAACTTTAAACGAAAAGTCGTCAAACACCTGTGGGGTGTTAAGGCTCACTAGTATGCCATGTGTTTTTTTTTTCTGTTCTGGCACCATAGGGGCATCTTAAATGTGACATGCCCCCCAAAAACCATTTCAGAAAAACTCACTCTCTAAAATCCCACTGTCGCTCCTTCCCTTCTGAGCCCTCTACTGCGCTCGCCGTACACTTGACATACACATGAGGTATTTCCTTACTCGAGAGAAATTGGGTTACACATTTTAGGAAGATTTCTCTCCTTTTACCCCTTGTAAAAATTCAAAAACTGGGTCTACAAGAACAAGCCAGTGTAAAAAATTAAGATTTAGAATTTTCTCCTTCAATTTGCTGCTACTCCTGTGAAACACCTAAAGGGTTATCAAACCTTTTGAATGTCATTTTGAATACTTTGAGGGGCGCAGTTTTTATAATGGGGTCATTTATGGGATATTTCTAATAA
Organism: Hyla sarda; assembly: GCF_029499605.1. Classification (NCBI taxonomy): domain Eukaryota; kingdom Metazoa; phylum Chordata; class Amphibia; order Anura; family Hylidae; genus Hyla; species Hyla sarda. Next base: position 372,477,262 of record NC_079189.1, on the reverse strand, counting down.
GAAGGCCCTTCAAATCCACTTCAAAACTGAACTGGTCTCTGAAAAATTTTGATTTAGAAAATTTTGTGGAAAATTGCTGCTATACTTTGAAGCCTCTGATGTTTTCCAAAAGTAAAAACATGTCAACTTTATGATGCAAACATAAAGTAGACATATTGTATATGTGACTCAGTATATAATTTATTTGGAATATCCATTTTCCTTATAAGCAGAGAGCTTCAAAGTTAAAAAAAAATGCAAAAGCTTCAATTTTTTCATCAAATTTTGGAGTTTTTCACCAAGAAATGATGCAAGCATTAACAAAATTTTACCACTAACAAAGTAAAATATGTCACGAAAAAACTATCTCAGAATCAGAATGAAAAGTAAAAGCATCCCAGAGTTATTAATGCTTAAAGTGACAGTGGTCAGATGCGCAAAAAATGGCCGGGTCCTACGGTGAAAATTGGCTGGGTCCTTAAGGGGTTAAAGGACTCGTTTGGGGTACTTAAAGAGGCTGAGACTCGGTCGACTAGAGGACAAAGGGGCTGTTGCAAAATATTTCTAGACTGATCCTGGCCTTCTGACCTTTTATTTTTAAAAGGACCCGGGCTTTTTCCGTTTTTTCATTTTCAATTTTTCCTCCTTAACTTTAAAAAATCATAACTCTTAAAAATTTTCACCTAAAATTATATATAATGGCTTAATTTTTGCGTCACTAATTCTACTTTGTAATGACATTAGTCATTTTACCCAAAAATCTGCGGTGAAACGGGAAAAAAAAATCAATGTGCGACAAAATTGATGAAAAAACACTATTTTGTAAGTTTTGGGGGCTTCTATTTTTACGCAGTACATTTTTTGTCAAAAATGATACCTTATCTTTATTCTGTAGGTCAATACGGTTAAAATGATACCCTACTTGTATAGGTTTGAATTTGTATCACTTCCGAAAAAAATCATGAATACATGCAGGAAAATTTATACGTTTAAAATGGTCATCTTTTGACCCCTATAACTTTTTTATTTTTCTGTGTTCAGGGCGCTTTGAGGACTCATTTTTTGCGCCGTCATCTGAAGTTTTTAGCGGTACCATTTTTGTTCTGATCAGACGTTTTGATCACTTTTTATTCACTTTTTTGTGGTATAAAAAGTGATCAAAAATGCGCTATTTTGGACTTTGGAATTTTTTTGCGCGTACGCCATTGAACTAGCGGTTTAAAAAGCAGTATATTTTTATAAATCGGACATTTCCGCACGCGGTGATACCACATATGTTTATTTTTATTATTATTTACATAATGTTTTTTTTATTTTTGGAAATGCCGGGTGATTCAAACTTTTATTAGGGGAAGGGATAATTGAAAGGGTTAATGATTTTTTTTACACTTTTCTTATGCAATATTATAGCTCCTATAGGGGGCTATAACATTGCATGTACTGATCTTTTACACTGATTGATCCATCTCCATAGGAATGGATCAATCAGTGTTTTCGGCGATTGAATGCTCAAGCCTGGATCTCAGGCTTGAAGCATTCATTCGGCGATCGGACAGCACAGGAGAAGGTAAGAAGACCTCCTCCTGTGCTACAGCTGTTCGGGATGCCGCGATTATACCGCGGCAATCCCGAACAGCTCCCTGAGCTAGCCGGGCACTTTTACTTTCGTTTTTAGCCGCGCGGCTCAGCTTTGAGCACGCGGCTAAAGGGTTAATAGCGCGCGGCACAGCGATCAGTGCCGCGCGCTATTAGAGGCGGGTCCCGGCTTCACTATGACGCCGGGCCCGCCGCGATATGATGCGGGGTCACCGTGTGACCCCGCGTTATATCGCAGGACCGGGACTCATGACGTATGCATACGTCATGGGTCCTTAAGAGGTTAAGGGGTTAAAGGGGTACTCCACTAGAAAACATTTTTTTCTAAATCAACTGGTGCCAGAAAGTTAAACAGATTTGTAAATTACTTCTATTTAAAAATTTAAATCCTTCCAGTACTTATCAGCTGCTGTATGCTCCACAGGAAGATCTTTTCTTTTTGAATTTCCTTTTTGTCTGACCACAGTGCTCGCTGCTGACACTTCTGTCCATTTTAGGAACTGTCCTGAGCAGGAGAGGTTTGCTATGGGGATTTGCTTCTACTCTGGACAGTTGAGGGCTCATTTTTTGCACCATGATCTGTAGTTTTTATCGGTACCACTTTTGTGTAAATATGACTATTTCATCACTTTTTATTTAATTTCTCTGGGATGTGATGTGGCCAAAAAGCAGCAATTTCAGACTTTTTACGTTTACGTAGTTCACCGTACGTGATCATTAACATTATATTTTCATAGTTCAGACATTTACGCACACACGCCGATACCAAATATGATTATTACATTTTTTTGAATGCTTTTTTAAGTAAAAGGGGAAAAAAGTGGCATTTAAATTTTTATTGGAGTAGTGGCTTTTCACAATTTTTACTTTTCTCTTTTTATATCCCCATAGGGACTATTTATAGAAATCATAGGAATTCTAATACTGTTCAGTGCTACGCATAGGCATAGCACTGATCAGTGTTATCGGCAACAGCAGGCGGACCATATAGGACGTACATTTACATACGTTGTCCTTAGGGGGTTAAGTATAGGAAATAAATAGGAGGAAGGAGCACTTTTACAAAGTTTTAGAGACAGTAAGGAAACATGACAGGGGTTGTAGTAGTGAGCAACACACCCCATAACTTTGAGAGATTTCGTTTTTCCGTCATTCACTTTGCAGTAAAACTGAGCTTTTTTTTCCCCCTTGTACGCCATTGACCAAGTGGTTTAATTTACAATAAATTTTACTTGTTCGGGCATTTACATACGCAGTGACACCACATATGTTTATGGGGGAGGGATTCAAAGTACTCCGGTGCTTACACATCTTAAGGGAGATAAGATTCCTGATGGCGGGTCCCGCAGCTATCACGCCCCCTCCCGTAGGCTTGCATTGAGGGGCGGAGCGTGACGTCACACGGGGGCGGGGGCGTGACGTCACACGCTGCTGGCCCTGCGGTCGGCCGTAATCAGTCCCGGAGCGAACACGCTCCAGGGACTGATTACAAACAGGGTGCCGCGTGCATGATCACGGGCGTCCCCAGCTGCGGGACTCCCGCGATCAGGCATCTTATCCCCTATCCTTTGGATAGGGGATAAGATGTGTAAGCACCGGAGTACCCCTTTAACAACTGACAAAACTGTATGCAAACGTGTGCTATAAATTGTATACGGGAACTGTAATGTAAATGCACCCTTATTGGTGCATGATTGCTCCAGCCTGCCATGGCTGACTGGAGCCTTGGAACGCTAATCGGATGGCGTGGAGACAGGTAAGGGACCTCCTGCTGTCCTCTCAGCTGATCGGAACACTGCAATTTTGTTGCAGTGGTCCTGATCAGCCCACTGAGCAAGCTGGGATAAGTGTTCCCCCATTTTTAGAACAACTTAAATCGGCAATGTCGGCATTCTGGGCGTATCCTGGAGTACCCCTTTTGTACAGTCTGCCACAAAGTGCAGGGGTGTGGAAATTTTATAAAAAACTACTTGTCCACGGGACTAAAATGGAGCAAAATCTACTTGTCCCTCATGACTTGTCCGGGCCAATTTTCGCTTTTACGCTCAAATTTTTTCCTTCTCGCCCTATAATAGCCATAACTACCTACTATAATTATAACTACCTACATAATGATACCTTTTAATTTTTCAATAACATATTCTCTGAACCAAGAAAAATAAAATATTATACATATTTATATTTATTAAGGGAAGTGAAATTGAAATAGTAAAAGATAATTTTGCAGATTTGGAGGTTTTTCTTTTCTGCGCCATTTACCTTGTGGTTGAGGTAACATGTTAGTTTTATACTTTAGGCGCCTGATTACAGCGATACCAGATTTGTATCATTTACGTCATGTTTTACTAATTCTGAACTTCTTCAAGTTGTTTTTTAATTGGCATTTTTTAACCCCTTTATTTTTTTTCCCGCATACCAGGCTGTATGAGGGCTCATTTTTTGCGCCATAATCTGTTTTTTGTATCGGTACCATTTTGGTATTAATCTGACTTTTTAATCGCTTTTTAACTTTTTTTTTCTGGGATATTATAAAAATTGCAAATCTGTGGTTTGATATTTTTTTTACATTTACCGTACGGGATACTTAATGTTATATTTTAATAGTTTGTACAATTACGCACGAAGCGATACCAAATATGTTTATTTTTATTATGTTTACATGTTTTTATATAGGAAAAGGGGGTGATTTGAACTTTTAACATGGAAGGGGTTAATGCAGAGGTCTTCAAACTGTGGCCCTCCAGATGTTGCAAAACTCCCAGCATGCCCGGACAGCCAGTCAGTCTGGCTGGTAAGCCACACCCTATCTCACAAAGACACGCCTACATATTAAGCCACGCCCCTTATATTTTCAGCTTACAATATCTTTACCACAACGCAGCACCATATGAGGACGGGACATGAGGACAAAAGCTTCCTCCTTTGTTGCTTTTCCCCCACACGGATAAGGTAGGAAAAACCGGGCAGCACCGAGTACTCAGCTAGTTCTTCCATAAATCTTTAAGTCACATGACTTGTAACGAGAAAACTATTGCCACATAAAAATAACTATACTAATGCAAAATATTTCTGGGGAAAAAATACCACAAAAACTGAAACATGGAGGTGGGAAAAAGAGGGGTCACTTTTTGTGGGCAAACAAAATCTGTTTGTGCTCATAGCCTAAGGCTACGTTCAAATCTGTACCACACACATGTCTGACATATACCACAAACATATGTACTAAAACAAGACAATGCTGCACGTTTTTATTTTATATGTTTGGCTTCAATTGCATATGTTTTAAACACTCTACTTTTTGTTTTTGTAACAATTTATAACCATTAAACAAAAAAACAAGACGTCTGTCATCAGTTTGACACTGATGACAACGATACTTACCTGGTCCCGTTCCATGCTGTGGCTCTTCTGCTCTAGGCCCAACTTGAAGCATGAGTACATTTTGATCACTAAGTGATCACAGATAATCCTTGTTTTCCCATCCCCTAGTATAGATTAAAATTAGGGATCGACCGATATTGATTTTTTAGGGCCGATACCGATAATCTGTGACCTTTCAGGCCGATAGCCAATAACTTATACCGGAATATCGGTATAAGCTATTTCCCCCCCACCCTCCCCCACTCGGCCCTGCAGAAGCCGCTGCAGATCAATGATTTAAAGCGGGCGCTTTAAATCAATGAACTGCAGCGGCTTTTGCGGGGCCAGAGACCGCCGCTTCTCTCCTGGGCCCTCCCTAGTCTAACCACCACTGCAGCTGCCCCATTGCCTCCCCCATCCCCGGTTTTATAATTACCTGTTCCCGGGGCCCACGCTACTTCTGGCTCCGGCGGCGTCCTGAGCTATCACTGTGCGCACTGACGGTGACGTCGCGTTGAGGACGCCACTCGTCATTGCGCTGCCCAGCGTGCCGCAGGAGCAACAAGTAGCACGGACCCCGGGAACAGGTAATTATAAAACCGGGGATGGGGGAGGCAATGGGGCAGCTGCGGTGGTGGTCTTGGGCCGGGGCATTATCGGCAAGGTAATTGCCGATATCAATAATGTCCAAAATCGTGAGTATCGGCCGATAATATCGGCCAAACCGATAATCGGTCGATCCCTAATTAAAATATAACTTTTATTTGCCTCAAATGGATTAAAAACTTTCACCCACTGGTCTCATCGGTATACAATACTTTTTGGATTATACAAGTGCCACTACTGCCTGGGTATAAACTTGGGACAAGTGGCTGATATTAAAGAGGTATTCCAGGATTTTTTTTTTATTTGACTATGCTACGGGGGCTGTAAAGTTAGTGTAGTTCATAATAATGTTTGTACTTGTGTGTAACGGTTTTCTCACAATTCTTCTGTGATTTTCACCCCAATACTTATTTTTACCAGCATACAAAATGACTGTTGTCTCAGATTTTTCCCAGCTTGCAATGCGGCCAAGACCTGACTCCCTAGTCTCCTTCAATGGGTGGAGGGATCAATCTGCAACTAATGCAACAGCTGTAGGCACCCCAATTGAAAACCACACTGATTTGAATGGATGCAGCTCATTTATGTTTCAGTTATGGAGGAAGATGGCATTGTTGGATTTGTAGTAAAAAAAAAAAAAAAAAAAATCAAACAGGAAATACTGGTTCACAAACAGCTAGCACAGTATTATGGTAATCTCACAACATAGCCATTTAGCCCCAAGACAAGTGCAGATCCTTCCTAAGCATGTTCATTACTGTCTGCAAGGTACGTACTAAAATCACCTTATGCTGGCTAACCCCTTTAAAATTAACATGGGTTTTCCTAACCTCCCGATATGATGTCCCACTTTGACCCAATAGTATGTCCCACTCTAAAGCATATAATCGTTATATTTTAATCTATACTAGTGGATGGGAAAACAAAGATTATCTGATCACTTGATCAAAATGTACTATTGATTAAAAGGGGTACTCCAGCCCTAATACATCTTATCCCCTATCCAAAAGGATAGGGGATAAGATGTCTGATTGCGGTGATCCCGCCACTGGAGACCCCCGCAATCTGTCGTTCAGCCCCCACCTTTGCAAGATCTCTGCAACGCTGGAGGCTCCAAGTGCGCAGCGTGCCGCCCACGGGGCCGGAGTATCGTGACGTCGCGACTCCCCAGTGTGAAGCCCCGCCCCCTCAATGCAAGTCTATGGGAGGAGGTATGATGGCACAATACTCCGGCCCCATTGTTGTCACGCTACACACTTGGAGCCTCCAGCGCTTCGGAGAGCTCGCAAGGGTGGGTGCTGAATGACAGATTGCGGGGGTCCCCAGCGGCGGAATCCCCGCGATCAGACATCTTATTCCCTATCCTTTGGATGCGAGATAAGATGTTTTGGCCCTGGAGTACCCCTTTAAGCCAATCCTCCATCCCAGGTCCAATTGTGTTTTTCACTTGGAGTATGGGAAGAGCTTAGTGACATCACCGCTGCTGTTTGCTAGCAGCAAGACCGAGCAGAGAACAGCAGCAGTGATGTCACTAAGCTCCTAGCATGCTCGAAGTCGGGCCCGTAGTGGAAGATACCAAAGAGGATGGCTGGAGAACCACAGCACGGAACAGAATCCGGTCGCTGTCATCAGTGTCACCTGCACTACCTGTTGGTACCGACAGGTTAGTGCATGTGACACTGATTACAGATTTCCTTAAAACATACACAAACGTAGACTTAAATCACAACATACAATTATTTTGTGGTAGAGAAAAGTGTAGTTTACAGAACATTTCTATACCACAAAAATCATAATCATTTTGTACAGGGGACAAAATGTAACCAAAAGTGACATACTTTTGACTATACTGGCATAAAAGAAGTCTTTGGGTATTCCAGGGATATGTTTAAATGCTTCTCCCGATGCAGGGGTGTGGAAATTAAATCGCCCGACGCCCGGGACATGCAGTTCCGGGTGTCGGGCAGGTGAATTCTTCAGGCATTTAGCCCTGCTTCGGGCAAGCAGGGCTAAATGCCTAAAGAATTCACATATAACGGGCCAATCTGTTTTGCCCTGCAACTAAACTCCTATAGACTGCAGCTGTGCACTACAGCCTATAGCGAGCCGTGCAGGACGACAGCGTCCCGGTGTAGGCGCGTGCGATGACGTCACTCATCGCACGCCCCTCCGACCGGACTGAGGATGAGGTCCAGTAACAACAGTGACTGCCGAGCTCCTGAGCCTGCCGAAGCGCACCTGGGGGCGGACAGGTAGCAGGGGATCAGAGAGGAGGTGAGGTTTAGTAAATAATGCTGTACAGGAGAGGGGAGGGGGTTGGGCTGAAATATAATGACACGAGGGGCATCAGAGGGAAGGGGGGGGGAAATATAATGACGCAGGTGGCATCAGAGGGGAGGGAAGAATATAATGACGCAGGGGGCATCAGAGGGGGGGGAATATAATGACGCAGGGGGCATCAGGAGGGGGAGGGGAATACAACGGCACAGGGGGCATCAGGGGGGGGGGAATATAATGGCACAGGGGGGGAATATAATGGTGCAGGGGGCATCAGAGGGGGGGGCGGGGTAACATAATGGCGCAGGGGGCCCTACTTGATCCCTACCTGATAAAGGGACATACCTACTTAGAGGAATACTGTAGTGCAAAATAACTTTTCCCCATAAGTGATAGATTGCGGGGGTCTGACTGCTGGGACAACCCCCCCCATCTCTTGTATGAGGCCCCAGCAGAAAGCATGAAGGGAATGTTCCTTCCCTGCATGACAAGGCTGCTGAAATGCCCCCACCATGTATCTATGGGATACATTGGGGGGGGAGGGGGTGCATGTCGGTCGCTGCGTCATGCGGACAAACCCCCATTCCCGCCGGGGCCCCTTACAAAAGATCAGGGGGAGGGGTTTCCCAGCGGTCAGGATAAGTTATTTTGCACTGCAGTATTCCATTAATGGGGCGGACTTACTTATCAGAGGCCCTATCCACCTAATGGGGTGACATACTGGTCTGCCTATGAAGTTTTTTTTATTGATATTACTTCCATACTATTTGGGTTAAAATTATTTTGTAGCAGGACAGGTGGATTTTTATTAGGGACAAGTAGATTCTGCTCCGTTTTAGTCCCTTGAACAAGTGGTTATTTTAGAAATGTCCACACCCCTGCGATGTACGGCTAGTGTATAGATGTGTATGAGCCAATCAGATAAATGACAATGAATCTGATGTAATAGACTGATAAGTGACAGGGGGAGATTAATCAAACCTTGTGCAGAGGAACAATGGAGTAGTTCCTCATAGTAACAATCAGATTTTAGCTTTCATTTTTTTGAGAGGCCTCTAAAGAATTAAAGCTGCATTCTGATTGGTTGCTTTGGGCCACTGCTCCACTATTCCCCTCCCCCAGGTTGATAAACCTCCCCCATACTTTTATGTAGTTGCTCATTTCTATACAAACTTAAAAGACAACAACCCATAGGATGTTCCATATCTGCTGTGGATTTTATTAATATCAAAGCAAATAAATGAACACAATCAAATCTACAGCATATATATGTTCCCAAGGGGATTCCAATCTCCAAATGTTAGGATAGGTAATAATAAGCTGATCAGGGGGAGTGCCACTGGTCAGACAGAAGTCACGCCAATCTGCTGAATCCATCATACAGTGCTGCCAAAGGGACCCCAAGGTGAGCCTTGACTGCAGGTGAGAACAGGTCCTTACCTCAGAAGTCAATATATTATCACAGCTATCAGGACAGGTCAGACCACTGTGTCAAGAGGCTTATGTGACATTTCTAGGCACACATGTGACATTCCTGGGCACTCAAACCATGTAACTGTTCTGGGCGCACACACAGGTGACATTTCTAGGCACACATGTGACATTCCTGGGCACTCAAACCATGTAACTGTTCTGGGCACACACACAGGTGACATTTCTAGGCACACATGTGACATTCCTGGGCACTCAAACCATGTAACTGTTCTGGGCACACACACAGGTGACTCTTCTAGGCGCACACACACATGACATTCCTGGGCACTCAAACCATGTAACTGTTCTGGGCACACACACAGGTGACTCTTCTAGGCGCACACACACATGACATTCCTGGGCACTCAAACCATGTAACTGTTCTGGGCACACACACAGGTGACTCTTCTAGGCGCACACACACATGACATTCCTGGGCACTCAAACCATGTAACTGTTCTGGGCACACACACAGGTGACTCTTCTAGACGCACACACACACACATGACATTCCTGGGAACTCAAACCATGTAACTGTTCTGGGCGCACACACAGGTGACATTTCTAGGCACACATGTGACATTCCTGGGCACTCAAACCATGTAACTGTTCTGGGCACACACACACATGACATTTCTGGGCACACACACACATGACATTTCTGGGCACACACACACATGACATTTCTGGGCACACACACACATGACATTTCTGGGCACACACACACATGACATTTCTGGGCACACACACACATGACATTTCTGGGCACACACACACATGACATTTCTGGGCACACACACACATGACATTTCTGGGCGCACACACACACATGACATTTCTGGGCACACACACACATGACATTTCTGGGCACACACACATGACATTTCTGGGCACACATACACATGACATTTCTGGGCACACATACACATGACATTTCTGGGCACACATACACATCACTCTTCTGGACACCCATCCAGGTGACATTTCTGGGGGTACACGTGACATTTCTGGGTACAAGCATGTGACTTTTCAAGCAACACATATATGGCATTTCTGGGCACATGATGTTTTTGGCCACACACATGTGATTTCTGGGCATTAACGTGACTTCTGGGCGCACACACACAGGTGACTTGAGCGCACATATGACAACTCTGGGCACACACAACATTTCTGGGTACACACATGACTCTTCTGGGCACACACACACAGTGACTTTTGGGTACACATGTGACTCCAAGACACACACACACACACACGATATTTCTGGGTACACACATGACTCTTCTGGGCACACACACAGTGACTTTTGGGTACACGTGACTCCAAGACACACACACACGATATTTCTGGGTACAGAATTATTCTGGGCATGTACATATGTCATTTCTGGGTTCACACATGACATTTCTGGGCACTTACAGTACACTTACTGGGCACACACAGGTGACTTTTTAGCACACACACACACACACACACACACACACACACACACACATGACATCTCTGGGGCCCACGTGACATTTGAAGTGACACAACAGAACTGCTAAATATTATGCATAAGGGTTACAGGTTAAACATTACAAGACATGCGGTTCTTTTGAGGAAAAATGACTTGTAATACCGTGACACACACACACACACACACTTGTCACCTATGTGCGAGCAATAAACATATGATCAGCAGCAGTCATCAGTGCTGCACTCCGGTGCGGGGGCCACATGTCGGCAGCAGTGTGATGTTATGTCGCTGTACGGGTGTGTCACTTACCGCCCCATATGCCCAACTTGAGCTGTGAGCTGTCCAGATTCACCACATAGTCCCCCAGGAAGCGGTTCAGCACATCCACCACCAAGGACTCAAACACCATGGTGTCCGCCTGCTCCCGGGTGTCACCCCCGCTGTCCCCACAGATAACCCTCCACTGCTGCCACAGCCGAGCCCGCCCCTATCTCCTCATGCGCAGTACACCCGGGCCTCCCCCAGCACAGCGCCCTCCCCACAGCTCCTCCCGCCCCATGTGTGGTGGGGAAGTCACACAAGTTGTGTTATGAAGGACGTCCGCCGGCTATGTGCTTGGAGGAAACCGCACCGCCACAAGTGCGGGGAAACGCGTGAAGAGGCAGACAATGTGAACGGCCGGGTCCATTCTTATAAATTGTTTTGCTTCAGTACGCTGTAAGGCCACATTGTAGCATACAGTACTGTTGGTGGTGTGCTCGGAAGTTTTACAGCAGGCTCTGTTGTGTCATGGTTGGGCTAGGCTCACACTACGGAATTTCCGCCTGCAATTCCGCTTTGAAATTGCTGGCAGAAATTCTGCTTACTAAAATGTATAGTATAGTGAATGGGTTTCCGTTCACAAATTCATACTTGGGAATTTGTGAACGGAAAATCCGCTTTAAAATTTCCGCCTAAAGGTGCGTTCACACTGCGGAATCTCTGCTCGCTGAATTCACGGGAGATTCCGTCTGGTGGCCATTGCCGAAAATACTTTGGCGCTAGGGCCGTGGGGCACTGAGTCGTCACCATTGACAGCTATGCAGTGCTCACGGAATCTGCAAAGAATGAACATGTTATTTCTTTGCGTGGAAAAATTTCAGCGGCAGAATTGTCCACTGCTGAAATTCCACAGTGTGAACGGGTCTCGCGGAGACCCATTCACACTAATGTTAAGTTCACACCACAGAATTCTGCTTGTGAACTTACCCTTAACAATGGTGTTGCTCATTCTTCAGACGGAAATACTTGCGGAACACATTGCAGTCTATTGGAGACTGCAGTGTCCGCGCAGTCCTAGCGCCGACTGATTCGATCAGCGCTGACCACACTCGGAAATTTTCTTTCCAGCCATTGCTCAGTGTGAACCTAGCCTTAGAGAGCGTAGCAATTTGTCATTTTTGCACTTGTATTTTTTCCTTAAATTGGCGCTGTCAGATACAAAAACTTTTGATATGTTGTAAAGCATGTATAACCAGGTTTTGGCATTGCTTTCATTAGAAAATTTTTAGTATTTCATACTGAAAAAGCCAGTCAAACAACTGCCCCCCCGCCTGCTTGGACACATACTAGTCCTGCTGTGTCCATGCGTCATCACCTATGTCATGGACACACTTCCTTGATTGACAGTTGTGAGTGCAGGGCTCATAGCCAGAGGAAAAATCCTCCCACTGTCAGCTTGTGTCCCGCTACTGTCAGTGAGGACAAGCTGGGAGTTGTAGTTTTGCTAATGCTAGGGGAGATGTGAGCAGACAGCATACTGAGGAAGGGGGCGGAGACCTGTACAGTGAGGCCACGACCCCTCACTTTGAGAGGAATTCAGACTGGTGAGCTAAATTAAAGGGGTTGTACGCTGCCCTGCCTTTTGGAGCTCCGCTCACAGCGTCCGGAAGTTCATTACTCCGAACGCTGTGTGCGGGCTTCCGTGTTCGTGGCCGCCGGGCGTGACGTCACGCCCGGCCCCTCGTGCATAGCCCACGATTTATACATATATTTCTTTACATACATTTTAGTCTTTAGTTATCCTTTGTTTTTATTCATCCCTTAACCTAAAATGATCTTTTTTTTTTTCATATTACTACCAAAGAGTGCAGTCTCTATAAATACGTGACTAATGTGCCATTAGTTATTTAGCACTATGTGGGCTACTATTCCCTTTTTTAAGATGGCCCTTGTCCCTATTTCTACTATAGAACGCATCCCTTACGATCATGTGACACATCACATGACTTTGTTTACACACGTGAGTGTGATGTGGTGCTCGTCTATTGGTTTCTGATCTCCCCCTGTCTTCTGACCCGTTTGCACGCACTGTTAGTAACGCGCAGCCGGCGACTAATACTAGTTACTATACACCGGCGCATGCGCATTCAACGCATGCCGGACCACACGCGGACATCTCCGTTATGGACGGGTGAGTATTGGCTGGTACCGCCTACTCCTTCCGTTCTGCAATTTGTGGATATTATTTTGCACATGGTCATGATATATGTAATTAACGTTTTTATGGTGTTTTTATATATATACACTTGCACAGTCACTTTGTTTGATAGGCTGTATACCTATCCTTATCTATTGTATATTGCACTGATGTATTTTTATGACATATACATATGTATTTTTTGCACTTTATTCTAATTGATGTTAATGAATGTTATACTAAGACACCCTATATATACGATCACTGGTCACTTTGTATTTGTGCTTGAGAAAGGCCACATGGGTGGCTGAAACGTAGCCATTGGAATGGAATTAAACTGTTTTGGACATTACTTCTGTGTGCTGCAGCAACCTTCATTGTTTGTATCTATATAACTCAATGGGGGATATTTATCAAAGCTGTCTATGTCCCGCATCAATATAGACCAAACTACAGAGGGTTAGGCTGTCTATTTTGCACCTAATTTATCAAAAGGCGCACGGCTCTTGATAAATTCTGTGCACAGACTTCGGGATCTACAGTTTAGACTGTATTTAACCTCTTAAGGACTCAGGGCGTACATGAGCCCAATCCGGTGTTTAAAACGGGGTCACGCCGTGACCCCGCATCACACCGGGTCGGTCCCGGCTGCTATTTATAGCCGGGACCCTGGGCTAACAGCGCGCGGCACCGATCGTTGTGCCGCGCGCTATTAACCCTTCAGACGCGGCGATCAAAGTTGACCGCCACGTCTGAAAGTGAAAGTAAGCGCTTCCCGGCAGCTCAGTCGGGCTGATCGGGACATCGCGATAAAATCGCGATGTTCCGATCAGCTAGGACGCAAGCAGAGGTCTCCTTACCCGAGCTACAGGCTTGAGCTAGTGAGCCCATATTTCGCTGATCCATGCAAAGCTATGGCTTTGCAGGGATCAGGGTAACAGATCAGTGTGTGCAGTGTTATAGGTCCCTATGGGAGCTATAACGCTGCAAAATAAAGTGAAAAAAAAAAGTGGTCATTTAACCCCTTCCCTAATAAAAGTTTGAATCACCCCCCTTTTCCCATAAAAAAAAACAGTGTAAATAAAAATAAACATGTGGTATCACCGCGTGCAGAAATGCCCAAACTATAAAAATATATAATTAATTAAATCGAACGGTCGATGGCGTACGCGCAAAAAAATTCCAAAGTCCAAAATAGCGTATTTTTGGTCACTTTTTATATCATGAAAAAATGAATAAAAAGCTATCAAAAAGTCCGATCAATACTAAAATGGTACCGATAAAAACTTCAAAACACAGCACAAAAAATTAGCCCTCATACCGGCCCGTACGTGGAAAAATTAAAAAGTTATAGGGGTTAGAAGATGAGAATTTTTAACATATAAATTTTCCTGCATGTAGTTATGATTTTTTTCCGAAGTACGACAATATCCAACCTATATAAGTAGGGTATCATTTTAAAAATGCACTGCGTAGAAACGGAAGCCCCCAAAATTTACAAAATGAAATTTTTTCTACAATTTTGTCGCATAATTAATTTTTTTTTCCGTATCGCCGTGGATATTTGGATAAAATGACTAATGTCACTGTAAAGTAGAATTGGTGGCGCAAAAAATAAGCCATCATATGGAATTTTATGTGCAAAATTGAAAGCGTTATGATTTTTTAAAAGGTGATGAGGAAAATATGCAAAAACGGAAAAACGCTGAGTCATTAAGGGGTTAAACCTGCTCCAACATGGTCTGACATTTCAGCGTACTTTCAGCCGATGCGACTTGTCGCAGAAAAGTTGCTTTTGATAAATTCAGAACCAATGCATTTTCCAATGCATTTCTGTCTAAAATAGACTAGAATGCATCATGTTCTAAAAATCCTCAAGAGCAAAAGTCCCAAAAAAGTCGCACATATTTACACTGCGACTTTTTGTGCGACAAATTTAGACAGGAAAAAACTGTCTAAATCCTTTGATAAATATCCCCCTATATATGTGTATGTGTGTATGTTCCAGCATCACGTCCAAACGGCTAAAGATATTAACATGAAACTTGGCACGTATGTTACTTATATGTCAACAACAAACATAGGATAGGTGAATATCCAAAGGATAGGGGATAAGATGTCAGATCGCCAGGGTCCAGCTGCTGGGGACCCCCGGGATCTCGGCTGCAGCACCCACGTGTAGCTTCCACCTCACACCAGCAACACTGGAGGCTTCGGATCCCGACCCCAATGGCGGACCAGCGTGAGCGTGGATAGGGGATAAGATGTCTAGGGGTGCGGAGTACCCCTTTAAGGACATTAGTGTTTTTTGCACTTTAGTTTTTTCCTCTTTGTCTTTTAAAAGTCATAACACTTTCAATTTTCCACTTACAAGCCCACATAAGGGCTTGTTTTTTGTGCAACTTACTTTGACATCGCTCATTTTACCACCAATTCTAGGAATATAGTAACTTTTGGGGGCTTTTGTTTCTACGCAGTGCAATTTTCAGTACAAATATGTTATCTATTCTGTAGGTCCATACAATTAGAACAATACCCAACTTATATAGGTTTTGTTCTATTTTACTACTTTTAAAAATTTTTACTTTTTGTATGAAAATTAGTATGTTTAAAATTGTCCTCCTGACCCCTATAACTTTTTTTTATTTTTGCTTATATGGGGACGTATGAGAGCTAATTTTTTTTGCAACATGGTCTTTAGTTTTTAGCGCTACCATTTTTTGTTTTGATGGGACTTTTTGATCGCTTTTCATTTTGTTTTGTTTTTCTGGTATAAGAAGTGTCCAAAAATTTGGTATTTTTAATATTTATACCATTGACCATGCAATTAAACCTGTTGGGGACGAAGGGCATACAGGTACGGCCTTGCGTCCAGGTAGTTAAGGACCCAGGGCGTACGCCTGTACGCCTTTGGTATTTCTGATCACCGCAGATTGCAGGGCAGTGATCAGAAAGGGATGACTGCTGATTTCCTGAGCGGCAAGTCATGGTTTTTCCGGGCCTCTGGTGACCTGATGGCCCGGAAAATGGGGGTGATCAGTGCTGTCTCTGACAGCACCGATCACCCCGAAGGAAAGGAGTGAGGTGGCAGGGGTGCCACAGCTCCTACCCCTGCGATTGGTCGGTCATGAACAACAAGCCAATTGCAGATCGGGGGGGGGGGGGGGGTTAGGTTCCCCCCACTCTGTCCACCCACGGTAGTCCGGGCAGAATGGGGGAACCGTGATGTGACCGGCGGTCACTTACCGCCGGCGGCGCTGAGGAGCGGCTCCCTGGTGCAGACTACGGAAGCCGGTGAGCTGTTGCCTAGAGACATCTGGAGGGGTACAGTTTGGAGACCACCCATGGAAGTCCAAGTTCGGTCAGAGCGGGGTAACGTGCAGGCTTACCTGTACGAGTGTTCCGGTGGCAGGCTGTAAATGTGTTGCAGGTGGCAGCGATCCTCTGGTGAGTGGCTTCCTCTGGAGTACCACAGTTTGGAAACCACTGTGCAGTGGTCTCTAAACTGTGGCCCTCCAGAACTTGCAAAACTACAACTCCCAGCATGCCCAGACAGCTGTGTAGTTTTGAAACAGCTTTTTGTATAGTTTTGTTACCTAACTCAGTGTTTCCCCACCAATGTGCCACAAGCTGTGGCAAAACTATAACTAACAGCGTGCACAGTCTGCCAGTGCATGCAGAGGGTTGTAGTTTTACAACAGCTGGAGGTTTGCCCCCCCCAAAGTCCCCCAAAATTTGTAACACAATTTCTCCCGAGTACGGAAATACCCCATTTGTGGCACTAAACTGTTGCCTTGAAATACGACATGGCTCTGGAGTGAGCGAGCGCCATGCGTATTTGAGGCCTAAATTAGGGATTTGCATAGGGGTGGACCTGGATGCAAGCATTACACTTCCTCTGATACCAAATATATCCTACAGCAGTGTTTCCCAATCAGGGTGCCTCCAGCTGTTGGAAAATTCCTAACATGCCTGGACAGTCAATGGCTGTCTAGCAATGCTGGGAGTTTTTGTTTTGCAACAGCTGTAGGCTCAGTTTTGTAAACAGTGTCGTACAAGAAGTTTTAAATTTTTAATTCCGTAAGGGTGTGTGTGTGTGTAAGTAGTGTTTTACTCTTTATTTTGTGCTAGTGTAGTGTAGTGTAGTGTTTCTAGGGTACAGTCACATGGGCGGGGGTTCACGGCGAGTTTCCTGCTGGGAGTTTGAGCTGCGGTGGAAAATTTGCCACAGCTCAAACTTGCAGGGGAAAACTTATTGTAAACCCCCACCCATGTGAATGTACCCTGTACATTCACATGGGGTGGGGGCGGGTGCACAAACTTCTCCAGCTGTTGCAAAACTACAACTTTCAGCAGGGACTGACAGACTGTGCAAACTGGTGGGGAAACACTGAGTTAGGTTCTGTTACACACAACTACAACTCCCAGCATGCTGAGACAGCAGTTTGTGCATACTGGGAGTTGTAGATATGCAACATCTGGAGGGCCACAGTTTAGCGACCACGGCACACTGATTTCCAAACTGTGGCCCTCCAGATGTTGCAAACATTCAAATCCCAGCATGCCCAGACAGCAAATGGCTGTGTGGGCATGCTGGGAGTTGTGGTTTGGCAACATCTGAAGGGTAACAGTTTAGTGACCACTGCACAGTGATCTCCAAACTGTGGCCTTCCAGATGTTATAAAACTACAAATCCCAGCATGCCCAGACAGCAAATGGCTGTATGGGAATGCTGGGAGTTGTAGTTTTCCAAGATCTGGTTGGCCACGGTTTAGAGATTCTCCAGGCCACTTACCCAGATCGCCGCTGCTGAATTTCCGTGCTGCCATCGCCATGACATCAGGATCGCCGCCACTGCCTCCGGATGACGTCATCGATGCCGCCTGGATTGGGTGAGCACCTACCGTTCCCCCCCCCCCCCTTCCCGGACACCCATGGGTGGGCAAAGCGGGGGAACTGAACCCTAACCACTTAGGGATCAAGGGCGTACAGGTACGCCCTGACGCCCTGGTACTTAAGGACCAGGGGCGTACCTGTATGCCCGTGGGAATTCCGGTCTCCGCTGCTCAGGACCGGGATGCCTGCTGAAATCGTTCAGCAGACACCCCGTGCAAACCCCTCAGGCCAGCGATCTGTGGCGATTATGGGTCATACGGGTCTCCAGTGACGCGGAAAATAAGGGGGATCAGGGGTGTCCAAGACACCCACGATCCCCCTGAAGGGATAGAAGTGAGGTGGCAGGGGTGCCACCCCTCCTATCCCTGCTATTGGTTGGTCAGAAGCGACCGACCAATAGCAGATCAGGGGCAGGGGGGGATAAAGTTATGTCCCCGCGGTAGTCCGGGCAGAACGGGGGAACCATGATGTGCCCGGCGGTCACTTACTGGCGGCGGCCATGAGGTGCGGCTCCCTAGTGCAGACTACGGAAGCCAGTGTGTTGTTGCCTTGCAATATCTGGAGGGCTACAGTTTGGAGACCACTATACAATTTTGCAACATCTGGAGGGCCACAGTTTGGAGATCACTGTGCGGTGGTTTCTAAACCGTGGTCCTCTAAATCTTGCAAAACTACAACTCCCAGCATGCATGAACAGCAAACGGCTGTCTCGCCATGCTGGGAGTTGTAATTGAGTGCCTCCAGTTGTTGAATAACTACATCTCCCAGCAGGCCTTTCGGCTATCAGTACATGCCAGGAGTTGTAATTTTGCAACAGTTGGAGGCACACTGGTTGGAAAAAACTGAGTTAGGTAACAGAACCTAACTCAAGGTTATCCAACCAGTGTGCCTCCAGCTGTTGCAAAAGTACAACTCCCAGCATGCACGGCCTGTCAGTGCATGCTGGGAGATGTAGTTTTGCAACAGCTGGAGGTTGCAAAACTCTACAGGGTACATTCACACGGGCAGGTTTACAGTAAGTTCCCTGCTTCAAGTTTGGGCTGCGGAAAATTTTTCGCTGCAGCACAAACTCCTAGCGGGGAACTCACTGTAAACCTCCGCCAGTGCGAATGTACCCAAAAAACACTACACTACACTAACAAATAATAAAGGGTATAACACTACATATACACCCCCTTACACTGTCCCCCCCCCCCCCCCCAATAAAAATGAAAAAGGTATTGTACGGCAGTGTTTCCAAAACGGAGTTGCCAGCTGTTGCAAAACAACAACTCCCAGCATTTCTGGACAGCCACTGACTGTCCAGGCATGTTGGGAGTTTAGCAACAGCTGGAGGCACCCTGTTTGGGAATCACTGGCGTAGAATACCCCTATGTCCACCCCTATGCAATCCCTAATTTAGTCCTCAAATGCGCATGGCGCTCTCTCACTTCAGAGCCCTGTCGTATTTCAAGGAAACAGTTTAGGGCCACATATGGGGTATTTCCGTACTCGGGAGAAATTACACTACAAATTTTTGGGGGCTTTTTCTCTTTTTACCCCATATGAAAAGGAAAAGTTGGGGTCTACACCAGCCTGTTAGTGTAAAAAAAATAATGTTTACACTAACATGCTGGTGTTGCCCTTTACTTTTTATTTTCACAAGAGGTAAAAGGAAAAAAAGACCGCTAAAATTTGTAACGCAGTTTCTCCTGAGTATGGAAATACCCCATATGTGGGCGTAAAATGCTCTGCGGGCGCACAACAAGGCTCAGGAGTGAGAGTGCACTATGTACATTTGAGGCCTAAATTGGTGATTTGCACAGGGGTGGCTGATTTTACAGTGGTTCTGACATAAACTCAAAAAAATAAATACCGACATGTGACCCCATTTTGGAAACTACACCCCTCACGCAATGTAACAAGGGGTATAGTGAGCCTTAACACCCCACAGGTGTTTGACAAATTTTCATTAAAGTTGGATTGGAAAATGAAAAAATTTTTATTTTTTCACTAAAATGCTGGTGTTACCCTAAATTTTTCATTTTCACAAGGGAATATAGGAAAAAAAAGCCCCCCAAAATTTGTAACCCCATTTCTTCTGAGTAAGAACATACCCCATATGTGGATGTAAAGTACTCTGCGGGCAAACTACAATGCTCAGAATAGAAGGAGCGCCATTGGGATTTTGAAGAGAAAATGTGTCCGGAATTGAAGCCCCCATAGTGCCAGAACAATGGACCCCGCCCCCCCCCACATGTGACCCCATTTTGGAAACTACACCCGTCATGTAATGTAATAAGGGGTACAGTGAGCATTTATGCCCCACAGGTGTCTGACAGATTTTTGGAACAGTGGTCCGTGAAAATGAAAAAATTTTCATTTGCTCAGCCCACTGTTCCAAAGATCTGTCAAAGGCCAGTGGGGTGTAAATGCTCAGTGCACCCTTTATTAAAGAGGAATGTAGTTTTCAAAATGGGGTCACATGTGGGGGAGTACACTGTTCTGGCACCATGAGGGGCTTTGTAAACGCACATGGCCCCTGACTTCCATTCCAAACAAATTCACTCTTCAAAAGCTCAATTGCGCTCCTCCTCTTCTGAGCATTGTAGTTTGCCCGCAGAGCACTTGACGTCCACACATGGGATATTTCCATACTCAGAAGAAATGGGGTTACAAATTTTGGGGGTAATTTTCTCCTATTACCCCTTGTAAATAATGTACAATTTGGGGGGAAAACTGCATTTTAGTGAAAAAAATGTTTTTTTCATTTACACATCCAACTTTAACAAAAAGTCGTGAAATACCTGTGAGGTGTTAAGGCTCACTGTACCCCTTGTTACATTCCTTGAGGGGTGTAGTTTCCAAAATAGTATGCCATGTGGGTATTTTTGCTGTTCTGGCACCAAAGGGGCTTCCTAAATGCGACATGCCCCCCAAAAACCATTTCAGCAAAATTTGCTTTCCAAAAGCCAAATGTGACTCCTTCTCTTCTGAGCATTGTAGTTCGCCCGCAGAGCATTTTAAGTCCTAACATGGGGTATTTCCATACTCAGAAGAGATGGGGTTACAAATTTTGGGGGGAATTTTCTGCCATTACCGTTTATAAAAAAAAGGTACATTTGGGGGGGGGGGAACTGCATGTTTTTTTCATTTACATACATATCCGACTTTAATGAAAGTCATCAAACACCTGTGGGGTATTAAGGCTCACTGGACCCCTTGTTACGTGCCTTGAGGGGTGTAATTTCCAAAATGGTATGCCATGTGGGGGGTTTTCTGCTGTTCTGGCACCATAGGGGCTTCCTAAATGTGACATGCCCCCCAAAAAACATTTCAGAAAAACTCACTCTCCAAAATCCCATTGTCGCTCCTTCCTTTCTGAGCCCTCTACTGTGCCCGCCCAACACTTGACATACACATATGGGGTATTTCCTTACTCGAGAGAAATTGGGTTACAAATTTTGAGAGGATTTTTCTCCTTTTACCCCTTGTAAAAATTAAAAAACTGGGTCTACAAGAACATGCAAGTGTAAAAAATGAAGATTTTGAATTTTCTCCTTAACTTTGCTGCTATTCCTGTGAAACACCTAAAGTGTTAAAACACTTACTGAATGTCATTTTGAATACTTTGAAGGGTGCAGTTTTTATAATGGGGTAATTTGTGGGGTATTTCTAATAAGAAAGCCCTTCTAATCCACTTCAAACCTGAACTGGTCCATGAAAATTCCGATTTTGAACATTTTGTGAAAAATTGGAAAATTGCTGCTGAACTTTGAAGCCCTCTGATGTCTTCCAAAAGTAAAAACATGTCAACTTTATGATGCAAACATAAAGTAGACATATTGTATTTGTGAATCAAAATATAATTTTTTTTGGAATGTCTATTTTCCTTACAAGCAGAGAGCTTCTGTCACGCCGAACCCTCCGGCTCCAGCTGCCTCCCCGGAGTGCTCGCGGTGAGCCTCTGCATGCAGCGCTCCGGTCGGCACCGCTGCTCCCATGTCATCGGAGGGGACGCGATCCGAGGCACGGGACATGCCCGCTCTTGGATCGCGCACCATGTCACTCACCTGCCCCGTCCTCCTTCTGTCCCGTCCCGGCACGCGCGGCCCCGCTCTCTAGGGTGTGCGCGCGCGCTGGCTTTCTGAGATTTAACCCCTTAAGGACCAGGCCATTTTATACCTTAAGGACCGGAGCGTTTTTTGCAATTCTGACCACTGTCACTTTAAACATTAATAACTCTGGAATGCTTTTAGTTATCATTCTGATTCCGAGATTGATTTTTCGTGACATATTCTACTTTAACTTAGTGGTAAAATTTTATGGTAACTTGCATCCTTTCTTGGTGAAAAATCCCAAAATTTGATGAAAAAAATGAAAATTTAGCATTTTTCTAACTTTGAAGCTCTCTGCTTGTAAGGAAAATGGATATTCAAAATATATATTTTTTGGGTTCACATATACAATATGTCTACTTTATGTTTGCATCATAAAATTTATGAGTTTTTACTTTTGGAAGACACCAGAGGGGTTCAAAGTTCAGCAGCAATTTTGAAATTTTTCACAAAATTTTCAAACTCACTATTTTTCAGGGACCAGTTCAGTTTTGAAGTGGATTTGAAGGGTCTTCATATTAGAAATACCCCATAAAAGACCCCATTATAAAAACTACACCCCCTAAAGTATTCAAAAAAACATTCAGTAAGTGTATTAACCCTTTAGGTGTTTCACAGGAATAGCAGCAAAGTGAAGGAAAAAATTCAAAATCTTTATTTTTTACACTCGCATGTTCTTGTAGACCCAATTTTTGAATTTTTGCAAGGGGTAAAAAGGAGAAAATTTTTACTTGTATTTGAAACCCAATTTCTCTCGAGTAAGGACATACCTCATATGTCTATGTTAATTGTTCGGTGGGCGCAGTAGAGGGCTCAGAAGGGAAGGAGCGACAAATGGTTTTTGGGGGGCATGCCGCATTTAGGAAGCCCCTATGGTGCCAGGACAGCAAAAAAAAACACATGGCATACCATTTTGGAAACTAGACCCCTCAGGGAACGTAACAAGGGGTAAAGTGAACCTTAATACCCTACAGGTGATTCACGACTTTTGCATATGTAAAAAAATATATATATTTTTTTTACCTAAAATGCTTGTTTTCCCAAAATGTTTACATTTTTAAAAAGGGTAATAGCGGAAAATAGCCCCCAAAATTTGAAGCCCAATTTCTCCCGATTCAGAAAACACCCCATATGGGGGTGAAAAGTGCTCTGCTGGCGCACTACAGGTCTCAGAAGAGAAGGAGTAACATTTGGCTTTTTGAAAGCAAATTTTGCTCTGGGGGCATGCCGCATTTAGGAAGCCCCTATGGTGCCAGAACAGCAAAAAAAAACCACATGGCATACCATTTTGGAAACTAGACCCCTCGGGGAACGTAACAAGGGGTAATGTGAACCTTAATACCCTACAGGTGTTTCACGACTTTTGCATATGTAAAAAAAAATTTTTTTTTTACCTAAAATGCTTGGTTTCCCAAAATGTTTACAATTTTAAAAAGGGTAATAGCAGAAAATACCCCCCAAAATTTGAAGCCCAATTTCTCCCGATTCAGAAAACACCCCATATGGGGGTGAAAAGTGCTCTGCTGGCGCACTACAGGTCTCAGAAGAGAAGGAGTCACATTTGGCTTTTTGAAAGCGAATTTTGCTCTGGGGGCATGCCGCATTTAGGAAGCCCCTATGGTGCCAGGACAGCAAAAAAAAAACACATGGCATACCATTTTGGAAACTAGACCCCTCGGGGAACGTAACAAGGGGTAATTTGAACCTTAATACCCTACAGGTGTTTCACGACTTTTGCATATGTAAAAAAATATATATTTTTTTTACCTAAAATGCTTGTTTTCCCAAAAATTTTACATTTTTTAAAAGGGTAATAGCAGAAAATACCCCCCAAAATTTGAAGCCCAATTTCTCCAGAGTACGGCGATACCCCATATGTGGCCCTAAACTGTTGCCTTGAAATACGACAGGGCTCCAAAGTGAGAGCGCCATGCGCATTTGAGGCCTAAATTAGGGACTTGCATAGGGGTGGACATAGGGGTATTCTACGCCAGTGATTCCCAAACAGGGTGCCTCCAGCTGTTGTAAAACTCCCAGCATGCCTGGACAGTCAACGGCTATCTGGCAATACTGGGAGTAGTTGTTTTGCAACAGCTGGAGGCTCCGTTTTGGAAACAGTGGCGTACCAGACGTTTTTCATTTTTATTGGGGAGGGGGGTTGTATAGGGGTATGTGTATATGTAGTGTTTTTTACTTTTTATTTTATTTTGTTAGTGTAGTGTAGTGTTTTTAGGGTACAGTCGCACGGGCGGGGGTTCACAGTAGTTTCTCGCTGGCAGTTTGAGCTACGGCAGAAAATTTGACGCAGCTCAAACTTGCAGCCGGATACTTACTGTAATCCTCCGCCCATGTGAGTGTACCCTGTACGTTCACATTGGGGGGGGGGGGGGGGACATCCAGCTGTTGCAAAACTACAACTCCCAGCATGTACGGTCTATCAGTGCATGCTGGGAGCTGTAGTTTTGCAACAGCTGGAGGCACACTGGTTGTGAAACACCGAGTTTGGTAACAAACTCAGTGTTTTGCAACCAGTGTGCCTTCAGCTGTTGCAAAAGCTACAGCCCCCAGCATGTACGGACAGCGGAAGGGCATGCTGGGTGTTGTAGTTATGCAACAGCAGGAGGCATACTACTTTGGCTGGGGATGCTGGGGATTGTAGTTATGCAACAGCTGGAGACACACTGGTTTGCTACTTAACTCAGTGTGCCTTCAGCTGTTGCAAAACTACAACTCTCAGCAGTCACCGACAGCCAACGGGCATGCTGGGAGTTGTAGTTATGCAACCACCAGATGCACCACTACAACTCCCAGCATGCACTTTAGCTGATTGTGCAAGCTGGGAGTTGTAGTTACACAACAGCTGAAGGTACACTTTTCCATAGAAAGAATGTGCCTCCAGCTGTTGCAAAACTACAAGTCCCAGCATGCCCATAAGGGCATGCTGGGAGTTGTGGTGGTCTGCCTCCTGCTGTTGCATAACTACAGCTCCCAGCATGCCCTTTTTGCATGCTGGGAGCTGTTGCTAAGCAACAGCAGGAGGCTGTCACTCACCTCCAACGATCCTCGCTGCACCAGGTCAGTCCCTCGTCGTCTCCGCCGCCGCCGCTGCTCCTGGGGCCCCGATCCCAACAGGGGCGCCGGGGATCGGGGTCCCCAGCACCCGGGGTGCACGTCCCGCACCCGCTCACGTCCTCCGGAAGAGGGGCGGTGCGGGTTGCGGGAGTGACACCCGCAGCAGGCGCCCTGATTGGTCGGCCGGTAATCCGGCCGACGAATCAGGGCGATCGAGAGGTGGCACCAGTGCCACCTCACCCCTGCTGGCTCTGGCTGTTCGGGGCCGTCTCTGACGGCCCCGATCAGCCAATAATTCCGGGTCACCGGGTCACTGGAGACCCGATTGACCCGGAATCCGCCGCAGATCGCTGGACTGAATTGTCCAGCGATCTGCGGCCATCGCCGAGACCCCCCTGGGCGATATGCCCCGATGCCTGCTGAACGATTTCAGCAGGCATCGGGCACCGGCTCCGCTCCAAATGGTTGCGGGGGGCCGGTAAAACACATGACGTTCTCATACGTCATGTGTCCTTAAGGACTCGGAAATGGAGACGTATGAGAACGTCATGTGTCCTTAAGGGGTTAAAGGGCCAGTGCACCACTAATTGGTGCCTGGCTCAATCAGGGCAATCACCACTATACACTATATTAACCCACTTCCCCTTCCTGTCCTTGCCGGATCTTGTTTCCTTGTGCCCTGAGAAAGCCAGTGTTTCCAGACCCCTTGCCGTTGCCCCTGACTACGAACCTTGCCACCAGCCTTGACCTTCTGCTACGTCTGACCTTGCCTTGCCTACTCCTTGTGTACCGCGCCTGTCTCAGCTGTCAGTGAGGTTGAGTCGCTCTTGGGTGGAACGACCTGGGGGTTACCTGCCGCAGCAAGTCCATCCCGCTTTGCGGCGGTCTCTGGTGAAAACCAGTAACCCCTTAGATTCCGTTCCCCTGGTGCGGCCCACGCCATCACCTCACTAACACAGAGGATCCACTACCTGTGTCATCCCTGCATACCAGTCCGGATCCTGACGGCTTCAAAGTTAGAAAAATGCAAAATTTTCTATGTTTTCATAAAATTTTGGCATTTGTCACCAAGAAATGATGCAAGTATCGACAAAATTTTACCACTAACATAAAGTAGAATAAGTCACGAAAAAACATTCTCGGAATCAGAATGATAGGTAAAAGCATCCCAGAGGTATTAATGCTTAAAGTGAAAGTGGTCAGATGTGCAAAAAACGCCCTGGTCCTACAGTGAAAAATGGCCTGGTCCTTAAGCGGTTAAGGGGTTAAATGGACTATTTCTCTCGAGATGATTAATTTGTTGTCTGGACACCCTGCAGGGTGCCTGTCATAACCTATAGGGTTAAAAGGTTCTGATGGGTTCTTTGTGTTTTTTTTTGTTGCTGGGTTACACCCGGCTGTCTGACTGCTCAGCTGACCTTGATTGGAGCACCTGTTCTGGCTCCGTATAAGTTGGCAGTCTACTCCCAGTCAGTGCTTGCTATAGAGCTCAGTTTGTACTCTAGCTTGCTGTCGTCTATATTTGTTATATCTGGCTTTTTGAACCTTTGGCTCCTCTCTCTGACTATTCTCTCTGGTATTAGCGATTTTGTACTGTGACATCTCCTGGCTTCAGACGCTGATAGTTGACATTGGACTTTTTGTGTCAGTCTGTCTTTTATCCTACTGTCCCCGGACCTAAGTCTGTGTCATTGTAGTTTATTATTTTGACAAATATGCCCCTCATGTGTATAGGAATGGACTGTCTTCATGGTTGTGGACCTGTTATTTAGGACAGTACGCAAGTAGGCAGGGACAGGGGAGTGGGGGAGAATAGTGTGCATTCCTGACATTATAGCAAGCCCATATACCTGCAATTGCTCTGTTCCTGTGTCTGCTTTGGTGGAGCAAATGCAGGGCTTGACTCATTGGTCCAGGATTTAGCTGAGAAGGTACAGCAGCAAGAGTCGTCTCCATCTCAGTCTATAATAAACCAGGACTTGACTGAGAGACTTGAACATCAGGAGCAGCTGAATCAGTGGTTGTTTTCCAGAATCTTGGAGCTTAAGTCTTCTCAGTCAGTATTAGTTATGACTTTGACTCAGACACTGCAGAGCAGCAAATTGTTCTTCTCTCTCTCTTGCAAGGGGGTACCCAGGAATGGATATTTTCCCTTGGTCCCGATGCTCCGGAGTTGTCCTCAGTGGACGCCTTATTTGCGGGTTTGGATCTTTTGTACCCTGAACCGGACCGCGCTGCAAACGCTGAGAGTCATTTGCGTACATTAAAGCAAGGTCACAGACCAGTAGAGGAATACAGTGGTCCCTCAACATACGATGGTAATTCGTTCCAAACGAGCCATCGTTTGTCGAATCCATAGTATGTTGAGGGATTCGTGCAATGTAAAAAAGTAAAGCCTACGTAGCGGCGGCGTCATTACGTTGCTGCGTACGCAGTTCCTATTGGATGACGGGATGGCGTACGCAGCAACGTATTGACGTCACCGGAGAGGGCCGAGAAGACACCGGAGGACCAGCGCTGGACCCAAAAGGCACCCCGGACCATCGTGGAGGGGTAAGCAATACTCACCGCACCACACGGGGAACATTTAGCTGCTATCCGGCATCAGCTTAAGCATTTTGCGCTGCCGGATAGCACTTATGCGATGGCCCCGACATAAAAAAAGCATTGTATGTCAATGCTGACATCGACATGCAATGGCCTCTGAGAGGCCATCGTATGTCGATTTGATCATATGTCGGGCCATCGTATGTCAGGGGGTCACTGTACTGTGCAGATTTAGAAAGTGGTGTGTGGCCTCCAACTGGAATGCTCCAGCATTGATTTGTCAGTTCAGACTAGGATTATCTGACACCTTAAAGGACAAGCTTGTTACATATCCCTCTCCTGACACCCTTGACCAAGCCATGACTCTAGCTGTACGTTTGGATAGATGAACAGGAGTGTTCTTCATCCTCTGTTTCTCCTGTCCTGCTTAATTCCTCTCCTGTTTCCAAATCTATCCCTGAGGATGAACCTATGCAGATAGGGTCCATTCGTACCACGGAAGAACGCAAGAGGTTGAGTCAACTCTATGGCCTGTGTTTCTACTATGGAGAGGACACTCATTTCATCGCCTCCTGTGTCAAGCATCAGCATCCAAGTGGCAATCGTGGTGGCCACTTGGGTGCACAGGTATGTCATGCCTCCCAGAAAGCTATGCCTGGCAGAGTTCTTCTGGGGGGCATTGTTCCTACTAATGTACAATCTGATTTTACTTCTAAGGCTGGGTTCACACTGCAGAATTTCTGGGCAGAATTTCTGCCGGAGATTGAGCCGGCGGCGCTAGGACCGAGCAGACTGCATTGCTGCCCCCATAGACTGCAATACATTTCTGGGTGGATCTTTTGGAAGATCTTCTCAGAAATGCATTGCCATCTATGGGGACTGCAATGTAGTCCGCTTGGTCCTAGTGCTGCCGGCTCGATCTCCGGCAGAAATTCCACAGTGTGAACCTAGCCTAAGAGTATTATGAAGCCTGTTTTGCATCAGCCTCTGGTTAAATCTGCATCTTGTGACATCATTGGCAATAAGTGTCTGAAGAGCACTCCACTTGATTTGCAGTCAGGGGGTAGTAATGAGGATCTGGAGGATGACTGTGAGGACACCAATGAGTGGTGTGATTTGAAGGATGAGGTTACTGATGAGGACATTGATGGTCCATCTGTATCCAAGTCAAGACCTCTCTACTCTCAGGTTGTGAAGGGTTCGGTGGCCCCTCCTTAAGGGGGAGGTACTGTCAGAACCTATAGGGTTAAAAGGTTCTGATACCTGTTTTGGCTCCATATAAGCTGGCAATCTACGCCCAGTCAGTGCTTGCTATAGAGCTCAGTTTGTACTCTAGCAAGCTGTAGTCTATATTTGTTATATCTGGCTTTTTGAACCTTTTGGCTCCTCTCTCTGACTATTCTATTCTCTCTGGTATTAGCAATTTTGTACTGTGACATCTCCTGGCTTGGACTTTTTGTGTGAGTGTTTAGTCTTTCCTTGTTAGTCTGTCTGTTATTCTACTGTCCCCTGACTTAAGTCTGTGTCATTGTAGTTTATTATTTTGACAAATATGCCCCTCACATATATAGGAAGGGACTGTTATTTAGGACAGGCACGTAAGTATGCAGGGACAGGGGGAGTGGGCGAGAATAGTGTGCACTCCTTCCCTGTCCATTCCTGACAGTGTCCATCCACAAGCATCGGTTTTCCTGTTGATGTATTTTCTGTACTCTGTCCTGGCTCTGGGTCATGGTCTAATGATGGCTGCACTCGCAAATCTCCTTCAAAGAGAATCGGCTGAATTTTTTTAAGGGTACAATATGGTACTCTGTGGCTGGCTATTCTCTTTACATGCTGGTGGTAAGAAGAAGTGAAAGTTGTTCTTTATATTTGTTGCATCTCTGCACCTGGCTGAAAAACAATCAAAGGAAGGTACAAGAGATGTGCCATCCAGCACTTGGGCTTTTGCTTTCTGATTGTTAATCGAAATTTCAGAAAGCTGAATCACTGGGCCTGTAAACATTGGATGATGTTAATTTAAATGCTGGGGTTATTTTGTGTGCACTGCCAATACATTGCTTAACAGACTGTTACTTACAGTACTAGGGGCGGACTGACTGATAACACTCAGGGTTCCCGGACCAAAAAAAGTAAGGGCCCCCTGTGATGCTCTTCCGCTGGTCACACTTTTGCCCCTATTCTACCCAAATCCCTCCACCAGCCCTGCACACAAAATAAACAAAATTTTATATATAAGAAACACTTTAAGGTAAAATAATTTTCCATGACCAATCATACCAGTATATAAGGAATAAATATATACCACCACCCAATAACTGGATAATACCACCATACTGTACTGAATAAAACCCTATACCCAGACCAATATACTATACAGGTTCAGGGGCGGACTGACCAACCGGCCGGTCCGAACGGGCCCGCCGGGTAAAGGGCACTTGTCCTGGAACCCCAGCAGACAGCGCTGCCTTACCATCTGTGTGAGCGCAGGCGTCGATGACGTCACTCATTGACGCCTGCACTATGGAGGAAGAAAGATGTGGGCCCAGGAGGAGAAGATCGCTGCGTGGCTGAGGTGAGCATAATTTTTTTTTTTTTTTTTTTTAATCTGTGGAGGAGAAAAAAATCTGCTGTCTGCACCTACTGTGGGGTTGGGGGGACTCTTACTCTGCTGCTTACACCTGCAGGGGAGGGGGGGGACTCTAACTCTGCTGTCTACACCTACTTGGGGGGGGGGGCTCTTAACTATGCTGCCTACATTGACTGAGAGATGACAACTTTAGCTCTGCTGTCTACACCTACTCTGGGGGGTTACTGATGCCTACACCTACTGTGGGGGGACCTTGCTGCCTACACCTACTGTGCGGTGACCCTGCTGCCTGCACCTACTGTGGTGGAACTCTGCTGCCTACACCTACTGTGGTGGAACTCTGCAGCCTACACCTTCTGTGGTGGAACTCTGCAGCCTACACCTTCTGTGGTGGAACTCTGCAGCCTACACCTTCTGTGGGGGAACTCTGCAGCCTACACCTTCTGTGGGGGAACTCTGCTGCCTACACATACTATGAGGGAACTCTGCTGCCTACACCTAATATGATGGACTATCTACCATGTTCCTGCCTAACTAATATGGGGACAAACTACTAAACTAATAGGAGGGCTACCTACTGACTACGTAGGAGTTTTCATAATGCCCCGCCTGAGACTAGACTTTGGATCCGCCAGTGGGGGGGGGGGGGGGTGCTGGCTACCTACTTGACTAACTCCCTGGCTACCTAACTTTGTTCCTGGATGCCTAACTACTTATCTACATACCTGGCTTTCTAACTACTTACATACCTGGCTGTCTTTCTACCTACCTACATACCTGGCTACCTAACTATGTACATACCTGGCCTTTATACATGGCTGCCTAATTACCTAGCTAGCAACCTACCTACCTACATATATGGCTTCCTGATCTACTTACCCAGTTAACTATTTACCTGGCTACCTACCTGCCCGTTTACTGTGCAGAACACCAAGGAGGGCTTTATAACAGTTTGGGGGCTTATAGATGGAAAGATTGTGTAGAGGAGGGGACGGCACTGGAAAAATGTCTAACATGTTTGTCCTGCAGATGGTTAGAGATCAACATGGGGGTCTGATCTGCACGGAGAAGAAAAGGAAAGAGGTTGCCACTGTTCAGAAAAGACGTAATTGTGAGTCCCTTGCTGTAACTGTAATCACTTATATGGTATACACATCCTGTGTACAGCTGATATCTACCGCCATATGGTCCTGTATATAATCACTTATATAGTATACAGATCTCTGTACAGCTGGTATCTACCGCTATATGGTCCTGCATATAATCACTTATATAGTATACAGATCTCTGTACAGCTGGTATCTACCGCTATATGGTCCTGCATATAATCACTTTTATTGTATACAGATCCTGTATAATATATTGGTCTGGGTATAGTCGTTTTATTCAGTACAGTATGGTGGTATCCAGTTATTGGGTGGTGGTATATATTTACTAGTGATATACTGGTATTATTGGTCATGGAAAATTATTTTACCCACCTTAAAGTGTTTCTTATATATAAAATTTAGTTTATTTTGTGTGGAGGGATTTGGGTAGAATAGGGGCAGAAGTGGGACCAGCGGCAGAGCATCACAGGGGACCCTGAGTGTTGTCAGTCCGCCCCAGTACAGGATCTGTATACAATATAAGTGATTATATACAGGACCATATAGCGGTAGATACCAGCTGTACAGAGATCTGTATACTATATAAGTGATTATATACAGGACCCACATGGCGGTAGATATCAGCTGTAGAGAGACCAGTACACAATATGGAATTATATACAGGACCATATGGTGGTAGATATCACCTGTACACAGGATGTGTATACCATATAAGTGATTACAGTTACAGCAAGGGACTCATAATTACATATTTTCTGATCAGCGGTGACCTCTTTTCTTCTCCGTCCAGATCAGACCGCCATGTCGATCTCTTACCATCTGCAGGACAAACATGTTAGACATTTTTCCAGTGCCGTTCCCCCCTCTACACAATCTTTCCATCTATAAGCCCCCAAACTGTTATAAAGCCCTCCTTGGTGTCATGCACAGTAAAAGGGCAGGTAGGTAGTAGCCAGGTAAATAGTTATATAGATCAGGATGCCAGATATGTAGGTAGGTGACTAGCCAGGTAGGTAGGTAGATTGCTAGCTAGGCAGCCATGTATGAAGGCCAGGTATGTACATAGTTAGGTAGCCAGGTATGTAGGTAGGTAGCAAGATATGTAGTAAGGCAGCCAGGTATGTAAGTAGTTAGCCTGGTATGTAGATAAGTAGTTAGGCATCCAGGTACAAAGTTTGGTAGCCAGGGAGTTAGTCAAGTAGGTAGCCAGCACCCCCCTACACCCAGTGGCAGATGCAAAGTCTAGTCTCTGGAGGGGCATTATGAAAAACCCCTATGTAGTTAGTAGGTAGCCCTTCTATTAGTTTAGTAGTTTGTCCCCATATTAGTTAGGCAAGGAACATAGTAGATAGTACCTCACAGTGGGTGTAGGCAGCAGAGTTCCCCCATAGTGGGTGTAGGCAGCAGAGTTCCCCCATAGTGGGTGTAGGCAGCAGAGTTCCCCCATAGTGGGTGTAGGCAGCAGAGTTCCCCCATAGTGGGTGTAGGCAGCAGAGTTCCCCCACAGTAGGTATAGGCAGCAGAGTTCCCCCTACAGCAGGTGTAGGCAGCAGAGTTCTACCACAGTAGGTGTAGGAAGCAGGGTCCCACCCAGTAGGTGTAGGCAGCAGGGTCCCCCAGTAGGTGTATGCAGCAGGATCCCCCCCACCGTAGGTGTAGGCAGCAGGGTCCCCCCACAGTAGGTGTAGGCATTAGGATCCCCCACAGTAGGTGTAGACAGCAGAGCTAGAGTCATCCCCCCCCCAGTAGGTGTAGACAGCAGAGCTAGAGTCATCCCCCCCCCCCAGTAGGTGTAGACAGCAGAGCTAGAGTCATCCCCCCCCCAGTAGGTGTAGACAGCAGAGTAAGAGTCCCCCCCTCCAGTAGGTGTAGAGAGCAGAGTTAGTCCCCCTGGTAGGTTTGGACAGCAGAGTAAGAGTCCCCCCCCCACACACACACACAAATAGGTGCAGGCAGCAGAGTTAGGGTCCCCCCCCCCCCTTCCCCAGCAGGTGTAGGCAGCAGAGTTGGAGTTCCTCCCCAGTAGGTGTAGGCAGCAAAGCTAGAGTCCTCCACCCCACAGTCGGGCAGGCCTTCTCCTGTATGTGCGTGTACCGCACATACAGGAGAAGACAGCGCTGTCTGCTGGGGATTTGGGCCGAGTGTCCTGGATGCTCAGGAGCGGCGGCAGCTCAGGCCCTTTACCCGGCCGGGCCCTCGGACAATGTCTGCTGGTGAGTCCACCCCTGTACAGTACATTGAAAAGGAATGTACATTGAAAAGGAAAGAAATCATCTCCCAAAGGCTTACTAGCACCAAAAAAAAGTTGTTATTCTGATTTAAATAAATCATGTCTTAATTTGTTTACCACTGGCTGAAATCTACAACAGATGGGGAGCAATGTCTTAACAGGTATTTACTTTCTAACAGGTATTGGTAGGTACGGATTGTAGAAGCAGAAATTGTGAGCTGCAGGTTTTGTGTTTAATGTACTGATTTGGCGCCACCGTGTGAGAGTTGTTGAGAATAACAGTGGTCTTGATGCACAATTACTAGATACAAAGGTATGACTTTGGTAAAGCTATGCACGAGATTAGCTTTCACCAAGGCTAACTATTACTCTGCTTGGTTTTCACAGAGGCAATTCATTGTACTTCACTCTTATGCCAAGCAACTGACCGTGATCAAGTAACATTGTTTGCCTGGAAAGTTTTTGAAACTCACACATGTTGTGTCATTATATTTATTTTCTTATGTCCTTTTTTTTGCCATACTAGAAAAAACTTTGTTGGGGCATTCCGCACTAAACATCCTTCTAACCAAGGTTCATGAAAATACAGAATAATGCACACAGAGGTAAAACAATGAGGCTATTGCACACAGTGGACACTGAAGGTGAACAGCAATAATGCATAAAGTGATGTCATAGTAAGGTAATTATGGGGGAGATTTTTTAAAACCTGTCCAGAGGAAAAGTTGCTGAGTTGCCCATAGCAACCAATCAGATTGCTTCTTTCATTTTTTAAAAGGCCTCTAAAAAAGAAGCAATCGTATTGGTTGCTATGGGCAACTCAGCAACTTTTCCTCTGGACAGGTTTTAATAAATCTCCCCCTATGTGCCTAGTTATATCCCTAGACTAGAGCAATGTACAAAGTAAGGGCACAGTAAAAAAAATATATATATATTTGTGGAGCAAAAAAAAAAAGCCATTTTGTAATTTTTGGGGGCATTCAATTCCATGCAGTGCACTTTTTGGTAAAAATTACACCTTATATTTATTCTGTAGGTCCATATGATTAAAATGATACCCTACTTATATAGGTTTGATTTTAGTTTTAGTTTTTTTTTTCTCATTATGGGGGAGGTTAATCAAGGGATTTAGATGATTTATTTATTTTTTCTTACAAAAGTCGCATATACGCCTTTTTGGGTAAGCATAAAGTACCAATCAGCTTACCTAAGAAATTTTCAGTTTTCACTTTCCAGTTATTGGGAATTTATCAAGTGCAAAAGTGGCATACTGGCAAAAAAAAAAAGAAAAATCGTAAGTGTAAGCCAGGTCAGACCTGGCTTGCAAACTTGCCTTTTACAGCATTGTTTAACCTCTTAAGGACCAATGACGTTGTGGAACGTCATGGCACCTTGGGCTTTAAGGACCAATGACGTCCCACAACGCCATGGCGTTTTTCGGTCCCTGACGCTTGCCGGGCAGACATCGGAACAGCATGCCTGCTGAAATCGTTCAGCAGGCATGCCATGCAAATGCCAAGGGGGGTCCCGGGACCCCCGCATGTCGGCGATCGCAGAAAATCGCATGTCAATTCAGACATGCGATTTTCTCCTATTCCGGGCTAATCAGGTCTCTGGTGACCCGATCACCCGGAAAATAGGGATGCTCGGACCTGTGAGTGACAGGCCCCAGCATCCTGCAGGGTAGGAGTGAGGTCGCAATGCTGCGATTTCCTCCCATCCCCTGCCATTGGTCAGAACTGATTCTGACCAATAGCAGAGCAGGATGGTGGGTTGCCATGGAAACCCCCCGTTCTGCCCACCCCTGGATGTCAGGCAGAACGGGGGGAGAACATGGAGGCCGGTACCTGGAGGGGAAGACTCGTGGGGCCCGGCATTCACCGGAGATCCCGGCTCAGGTAGGGAATCAACGGTGGGTGGGGGGGGGGGGGGGGAGAAATGAAACTCAAAGTAAAGTGATTTTTACTGTGGCAGCCACTAGGAAGGCCGAACTGCAACTCCCAGCATGCCCAGACAGCCTGGGAGTTGTAGTTTTGCAACATCTGGAGGGTTACAGTGGTGCCCAAACTGTAGCCCTCCAGATGTTGCCAAACTACAACTCTCAGCATGCCTAGACTGCCCAGGCATGCTGGGAGTTGTAGTTCTGTAACATCTGTCCCTTCAGATTTTGCAGTTTTCATGAAATTTTTGAAAATTGCTGCTCTACTTTGAAGCATAAAGTGGACATATTGTATTTGTGAATAAAAATAAATTTTTTTTGGAATATCCATTTTCCTTACAACCAGAGAGCTTCAAAGTTTTCATGAAATTTTGGAATTTTTCACAAAAAAAGGATGCAAGTAACGCCGAAAATTTACCACCAAAATAAAGTAGAATATGTCATGAAAAAACAATCTCAGAATCAGAATATTCGGTAGAAGCATCTTAGAGTTATTAATGCTTAAAGTAACGGTGGTCAGATGTGCAAAAAACGCTCTGGTCCTAAGGTGTAAAATGGCCTTGTCCTTAAGGGGTTAAAAAGTCGCATAAAAAGTCGACTGCCCCCGGCCACCTGCCCGCATCTACCATCCGCCTGTTAGCTATTACAGGACTACAAATCCCAGCATGCCCTTACAGTGTGATGCTTGGAATTATAGCTTGCCACCCGCCTGCTCATCTACCACCAGCCCACCGTTGCATGATTACAACTCCCACAATGTCTTTACAGTGAGAACATGCTGAGAGTTGTAATCGTGCGGCTCAGCCGAGAGATGTTACATTCATGCTGTCTGAACCCTACTTATTGGGGTGGCCCCAGTCAGCTTCTTCCTTTCCCACAAGTCTTGATAGATCTCTTCCTATTTCTCAACGAGAAAGATCAATCAATCATGGGTGGTGGGGAGAAGCCTCCAGGTGCTGTCCTCTTGACTTGTGGTTCAGGCAGCATGAGTTTTATGATAAAAATCAAACATGGTCTAGCAAAGATGTTCATTGTTCTTAGTGTGTAATATTTAGTGCAAATATAAATATAATGTGATGGTTAGACAAGAAAAACAGATAATATGAATAGACCAAGGAAGATGTCAGAAAACTCGAAAAATATGCCTTGAAAATACAAAATACACAAGAAAACAAATGGGCTAAAACATGAGTTAATATATGTGACAGGACAGAAATGTGAACACACACACACACACAGCAGCAGACATAGGTTGGCAGAATCCTTGGCCATCTTAGGCTATGTTCACACTTGTTATTACCCTACTTTCCCTGTATACATAGTGGCAGAATGTTGACATTTACTGCTGAATACCTGAGCTGTGCCTATTACTTTTAGTGCACTCAATGGATTTTGCTAGTAAACTATGTTTGGTCTATTTTTGAGTGTATGCTTTGATTTTGTGGGACTCTGAAGCTTGGCTGACTGTGCTGTTGGGTCACAAAAGTACAGAATATGCTCAGAAGTGGACTGAACTTATTCTCTAGTAGACTACATGTGGTCTGTTTAAATGAACAGGAATGGTTAACCGTTCTTATAGTATGCTGACATATACAACAAACCTAAGACAATATTAACCTCTTTTTGACAGCCGATAAGTCTCTTTGCAGCAGACATTAGTAACATAGTTCATAAGGTTGAAAAAAGACCAGAGTCCAAGTATTATCCTAATAAGTCCCTACTGAGTTGATCCAGAGGAAGGCAAAACACCCTGATACTCGAGGTAAAAATTCCTTCCCGACTCCAAATATGGCAATCAGGATAGATCCCTGAATCAACCTTCTGTCCCTATAGATATAGAATCCAAACCTGTGTTGTTGTTCTCCTCCAAAAATGCATCCAGACCCCTTTTAAACTCTTTTACTGAGTTAACCATGACCACACCTTCTCATGAAAGAGAATTCCACAGTCTCACTGCTCTTACAGTAAACAATCCCCGTCTGTGCTGGTGTAGAAACCTTCTTTTCTCTAAACATAGAGGATGCCCCCTTGTTATAGATACAGTCCTGGGTATAAATAGATCATGGGAGAGATCTCTGTACTGTCCCCTGATATACTGTACTTATACATAGTTATTAGGTCCCCCCCCCCCAAGCCTTCTTTTTTCTAAACAAAATAACCCTAATTCTGATAATCTTTCTGGGTACTGTAGTCCTCCCATTCCCCGTATTACTCTGGATGCCCATCTTTGAACCCTCCGCAGCTCCACTATATCTTTTTTGTACACTGGTGCCCAGTACTGTACACAGTATTCTATGTGTGGTCTGACTAGTGATTTGTACAGCAGTAGAATTATTTCCTTGTCATGGGCATCTATGCCCTTATTGATGCACCCCATGATTTTATTTGCCTTGGCAGCAGCTGTTCGTCACTGGTCACTACAAATTTTAATTTACTATTAACTAAGACTCCCAATTCCTTTTCCACGTCTGTCGTCCCAAGTGTTCTCCCATTTAATTCATAATCCCAGCCTGGATTTTTCTTTCCCATGTGCATAACCTTACATATATTAGTGTTGAACCTCGTCTGCCACTTCTCAGCCCAAACCTCCAACCTTTCCAGATCCATTTGTAATAGTGCACTGTCCTTTATTGTGTTTACCGCTTTACAGAGTTTAGTATCATCTGCAAAGATTGCTACTTTATTCTTCAACCCCTCTACAAGGTCATTAATAAATATATTAAATAGAACAGGACCAAAGATTGACCCCTGTGGTACCCCACTAGTAACAGTCACCCAAACAGAATAAGTACCATTATTAACCACCCTCTATTTCCTATCACTGAGCCAGTTACTTACCCACTTGCACACATTTTACCCCAGCCCAATCACTCTCATTTTATGTACCAATCTTTTCTGTGGCACCGTATCAAATGCTTTGGAAAAATCCAGATATACGACATCCAGCGATTGCCCCTGTCCAGTCTGGAGCTCACCTCCTCATAAAAGCTGATCAGGTTAGTTGGAGAGGACTGATCCCTCATAAAGCCATGCTGATATGGAGCCATACATTTACTTTTATCAAGATACTCCAAAATAGCATCTCTTAGTTTAACCTCCGTTGTATGTAAATTGTTTGAGGGTTTTCTAACAGGCCTATAATTCCCGAGGTCACCTTTTTGACCCCTTTTTAAATATTGGCACCACATTTGCCATGCGCCAGTACTGGGGAACAATCCCTGTTACTATAGAGTCCCTGAATATTAAAAATAGGGGTCTGTCTATTACATAATTCCTCTAGAAAACGGGGGTGAATGTCCGCTGGACCTGGTGATTTGTCTATTTTGATTTTTTTTGTAGGCAGCACTGTACTTTTTCCTGGGTTAGACAGGCGACCTGTACTGGGGAGTTTACCTTATCTCGCTGTATTTTACCTGGCATGTCATTTTCCTTGGTGAATACAGTGGAGAAGAATTTGTTTAATATATTTGCTTTTTCCTTATCCCCGTTTATAATTTCTTCTATTGTTTTTTTAAAGTGCCAACACTTTCTTTTTTAACCTTTTTGCTATTTATATAGTTAAAGAACATTTTGGGTTAGTTTTACTCTCTTTTGCAATGAGTCTTTCTGTCTCTATTTTTGTGGCTTTTGTTTATTTATTTATTTAGTTTTTTACATACCGTATTTATCGGGGTATACCACGCACCGGCCTATAACACGCACCCTCATTTTACCAAGGATATTTGGGTAAAAAAAGTTTTTTACCCAAATATCCATGATAAAATGAGGGTGCGTGTGTGCGCGTGTATACCCCGATACACCCCCAGGAAAGGCGGGGAAGAGAGGCCGTCGCTGCCTGCTTCTCTCCCCCTGCCTTTCCTGGGGTCTAGAGCCCTGCTTCCGCCGCTTCTCTCCCGCTGGCAATCAGCCAGGGGGAGAGAAGGGGCAGCGGCACCCGTTGCCTCCCCCCATCCCCGGTTGCATAATTACCTGTTGCCGGGGTCGGGTCCGTGCTGCTTCAGGCCTCCGGTGTGCGTCCCCTGCGTCGTTGCTATGCGCTGCACGGCGCGGCGCACTGACGTCATGCGCCGCGCCGTGCAGCGCATAGCAACGACGCAGGGGACGCACACCGGAGGCTTGAAGCAGCACGGACCCGACCCTGGCAACAGGTAATTATGCAACCGGGGATGGGGGGAGGCAACGGGTGCCGCTGCCCCTTCTCTCCCCCTGGCTGTCGGCGCCGCTGCCCCATTGCCAGCACCGATAGTCAGAAGGAGAGAACAGGCAGCAGCGCCGATAGCCAGGGGGAGAGAAGGGCCGGCAGCAGGGCTCTAGACCCCAGGGCAGGCAGGGGCAGAGAAGCCGGCAGCGCTGGCTGTCTCTGCACCTGCAAAGCTGCTGCAGTTAATTGATTTAAAGCGCCCGCTTTAAATCATTGAACTGCAGCGGCTTATCGGCGTACAACACGCACATAGACTTTAGGCTAAAAATTTTTGCCTAAAAAGTGCGTGTTATACGCTGATAAATACGGTATATTACTTTTTTCTCTATATTCTTAATGCTTCTTCACTTCCGTCCTGTTTTAGTAGTTTAAATGCTTTATTTTTGTCATTTATTGCCCCTTAACATTTTTATTCATCCATATTGGTTTTCTTTTATTTTTGACCCTTTTATTCCCATAAGGTATATACCTCTTACAGTGAGAATTTAAGATATTTTTAACTCTCCCATTTAGTGTCAGTATTCTTGTTTTTGAGGACATTATCCCAATTTATATTGTTAAGGGCTTCTCTGAGTTCATCAAACTTTGCCATCCTAAAGTTCATTGTTTTTGTGGCCCCTTGAGAGATTCCCTTATTGAAGATCAAGTTATATTGTATTATATTATGATCACTATTTCCTAGGTGTCCTTCTACTTGCACATTAGTTACACCGTCATGTCTGCTGGTTAATATTAAGTCTAGTTGGGGGCCCCTTCTGGTCGGGCCCTGCACCATTTGGGACAGAATTGTTTTTAACTATAGTCAGAAACCTGTGTCCTTTATAAGATTCACAGGTCTTAGTCTCCCAGTTTATATCAGGATAGTTAAAGTTCCCCATTATTATCACCTCATTCTGATTTGCTGCCTTGTTTATTTGCCTCAGTAATTGATCTTCTGCCTCTTCCGTTATATTTAACAAACACATAACAAACCCCTATCAGATTTATTTTTTATTTTTATCTCCATATATTTCTACCCATAATGACTCCACATTATCGTTTCCCTCCCATATATCCTCCGGCAGTGCGTCCTTCAGACTCGATTTCACATAATGACAAACTCCTCCCCCTTTCAGTTTTGTCCAATCCTTCCTGAATAGACTATAACCCTGTATTTTGACCGCCCAGTCACAGCTATCATCCAACCAAGTCTCTGTTATACCCACTATGTCATAATTTTCCTCAGACATCAACCCCTCCAGTTCCTCTGTTTTATTGGACAGACTTCTGGCATTAGTCAACATGCAATTCAAAGGTGTATGTTTTTTCTTCCTATGAAGCCTATCCCAATTAACTATTCTAACCCCTCCCTCCACTCCTCCCCCAGGTACATTAATAAGTCCCCCTCTTTCTCTACACTATCTTCCCCCTCTATTTTGTAGGTTCCCTTCCCCCCAGACCCTAGTTTAAACACTCCCTCACCCTTCTATCTATCTTCTCCCCAAGCACAGCTGCACCCTCCCTATTGAGGTGCAGCCCATCCCTAGGGTAGAGCAGATATCAGACAGCGAAGTCATCCCAGTTCTCCATGAACCCAAACCCCTCCTTCCTACACAGCTTCTGAGCCACTTGTTTACCTCCCTAATCTCCTGCTGCCTCTCTGGTGTGGCTCGTGGTACAGGTAATATTTCAGAAAATATTACCTTGGAGGTCCTTGTCTTAACCCCTTAAGGACACATGACATACTGGAACGTCATGTGTCCGCTCCCGATCTATAACGCGGGGCCACGCCGCGTCGAAAGTGAAAGTATGCCGGTTAGCTCAGTGGTGCTGTTCGGAATAGCTGCTGCGAAATCGGCATCCCGAACAGCTTACAGGACAGCAGGAGGGTCCCTACCTGCCTCCTCGCTGTCCGATTGCCGAATGACTGCTCAGTGCCTGAGATCCAGGCATGAGCAGTCAAGCGGCAGAATCATCGATCACTGGTTTCCTATGAGAAACCAGTGATCAGTGTGAAAGATCAGTGTGTGCAGTGTTATAGGTCCCTATGGGAGCTATAACACTGCAAAAAAAAAGGTGAAAAAAAAGTGAATAAAGATCATTTAACCCCTTCCCTATTAAAAGTTTGAATCACCCCCTTTTCCCATAAAAAAAAAGAAAATTGTCAGAATATGACAATTTCAAACGTATTCCTGCATGTAGTTATGATTTTTTTCCAGAAGTACGACAAAATCAAACCTATATAAGTAGGGTATAATTTTAATCGTATGGACATACAGAATAAAGATAAGGTGTCATTTTACCAAAAAATTTACTACGTAGAAACGGAAGCCCCCAAAATGTACAAAACAGCGTTTTTTTTTTTCAATTTTGTCTCACAAAGATTTTTTTGTCCATTTCGCCATAGATTTTTGGGCAAAATGACTGACGTCATTACGAAGAGGAATTGATGGCGCAAAAAATAAGCCATCATATGGATTTTTAAGTGCAAAATTGAAAGAGTTATGATTTTTTAAAGGCAAGGAGGAAAAACGAAAATGCAAAAACGGAAAAACCCTCGGTCCTTAAGGGGTTAAGCTTGCGGCCTAAGTCCCTGAAATAATTTTTAAGGACACTCCACCTACCTCTTACTTTGTCATTGGTGCCAATATGTACCATGACTGCTGGGTCTTCTCCAGCCCCACCCAGCATCCTGTCAACCCGATCCGCGATGTGCCCAACTCAAACGCCAGAAAGACTATACACTGTTCGGCGATCCCACTCTTTGTGACAGATCGCCCCCTGTCTGTCCCCCTAGTAATTGAGTTCCCCAATACCAGTACCTGTCTGGCCTGCTCTGCACTCCTCCCTGCCTCCTTACTGGCGGTCAGAGGCAGAGTCCTGCTGCAGTACTGCTATCTCTGAAATGGCATCCCCTCATATGCCAACCTGGCAAACTTTTTGGGGTGTGCCAGATCCGGACTAGCCTCCCTCTACCCCTTTACAGTTTACCCTCTACACCATTTTCTAACTATAACTCGGCTAGCTGCATGACTGTCCTGCACCTCCATCCCACTATCCTCCCCCACCTCTACCCCAGAGAGTACTTGCTCAGTGAGCTGGAGACTCTTCTCCAAGTTGCCAGTTGCTCCTCTAGATCCAGGATATGGGCTTCCAAATGAACAACTCGCACACATCTTGCACAACAATATGCACCCTCAAACTGCTGTTCAAGGATTGCATAAATTGTGCAAGATGCACACTGGACTGCCTTTTCCAACATGGAGACCATACTAGGTTTGGGGATTGCAAAAATTAACAGTAAAAAAACTATCAAATATTTTGATTAAACTCGCTGAATTTTAAGTCCCTCTCACTTTTATACTTACACTCGTATACTTCACACTCTTGTATACAGACACACAATCCCTAGCTAAGACAATCTCTTGGTATACTTTCTTTTATAGTTACCAGACACCACCTCTCTCTTCCACTGCCTGGAAGTGAATACAAAGGGCTATATGCCTGCAAACAGCTGCAATTTATTAGCTGTTAATTAATGAACTATTCACGTGTAAAGCAAGGTAAGACACTGGCACAAGAGCCTCTATTTAGAAAATATATAGGAGATAATAGGAGGGATGCAGTTCATGCTTGATCATTTTTTTTAAGCTGAATGGCCTGTGTATAATGTTCAGTTGGGGGTGCTCACAAGTAGTAAAAGTTCATATAAATATCTTGGCAAAGAGTATAAGAGAAATGGAGCACTCACCCCGGGTTTCACTTGAATGACTCTATTCCATCACAGATGCGACATGACACGGTAGGAGCAGGGTAGACGGGAACAACTGTTTCACGCTGTATAGTGCTTCCTCAGGGTTGGAGCCCGAGGAAGCGCTATACAGCGTGAAACAGTTGTTGCTCCCCCACCTGTCCGTCCCCACAGCCTCTAGTCCGCACCTGTCTACCCTGCTCCTACCATGTCATGT
Source organism: Hyla sarda (assembly GCF_029499605.1). NCBI lineage: Eukaryota > Metazoa > Chordata > Amphibia > Anura > Hylidae > Hyla > Hyla sarda. The sequence goes on along the minus strand of NC_079189.1, from coordinate 372,433,423 downwards.
CACATATGTGATGAAATAAAGTCGTTCAAGTGAAACCTGGGGTGAGTGCTCCATTTCTCTTATACTTTTTGCAAAGATAATTAATTAACTACTTTACCCACTCTCCACCTGTATTCCTCCCAGGCAGAGAAAGAGAAAAAAAACTCACAGAAATGCAGTTAACAATGCTCACAATACTTTTACAGTATTCCCTTAACCCTTTCCAGACCCATGACATACATGTACATCATGACCGGGAAGGTTTTCCCGACCTATGACGTACATGTACATCATGCAGATACTGGACGCTACTTCTGGCATCCCGCTGCGCCAGGTAAGATGGTGGCTGTCACTAATAGCCAGCCACCTTGCCTCGGGGCCTAGGGGGTTTCGCCCCCCTCGCTGCGATCGCTACTTTCAGCTAGTCAAATCTGACTAGCCTAATGGCAGCATTTCACAATGCAAATCCTGGGCAGAGCAGTGTGTGTGTCACGATCACAGGAATCGGGACACACACTCTTCTCTGCTAAGTGTCCCCAGTGTCCTGTCTCCCATCCCCGATGTCCCATCCCCCTTCCCCGATGTCCCTTACCGGTCCCAAGCTCCGTAGCTGTGCCCTCCTGCATGCTTCACTTCCGGGTTTACACAGAAGATTTTGTTCAGTGATGAAGCAAACTTTTATGTGAATGGTGAAGTTAACAAACAAAACCACCGCTGTTGGTCTGACAATAACCCACATTGGATAGATCCCTCCAAGACTGTTGGAACACAAAAATTGATGATATGGAGTGGTATATGGGGTACAAAGATAGTGGGGCCATTCTTCATCAATGGAAACCTCAAGGTGTCCCGATCTGACCCCCTTAGACTTTTATCTTTGGGGTCATCTGAAGGCAATTGTCTATGCTGTGAAGATACGAGATGTGCAGCACCTGAAACTACAAATACTGGAAGCATGTGCTAGCATTTCTCCTGCGGTGTTGCTATCAGTGTGTGAAGAGTGGGAGAAGAGGGTTGCATTGACAATCCAACACAATGGGCAGCACATTGAGCACATTTTATAAGTGGTCAGAAACTTGTAAATAACTCATGAAAGAATAAAGTTACGTTAAAACCAACCACATCATTGTTTTTCTTGTGAAATTCCCAATAAGTTTGATGTGTCTTCCTATTGAAAAAATAAAAGTTGGATTCAAAATGGCCAACTTCAAAATGGCCGCCATGGTCACTACCCATCTTGAAAAGTTCCCCCCCCCCCCCTCACATATACTAATGTGCCCCAAACAGGAAGGTAATATCACCAACCATTCCCATTTTATTAAGGTGTATCCAAATAAATGGCCCACCCTGTATATTGTAAGGATTTCACCCTGGGGATAGCTCTGGGATTGTCCTTGGCATAGCCACAGGACACGTTTCTAGTTCATTCAGCAGGCAAACAGTTCTCTATTCAAGTCCGGTTCCTCACTAGCTTTATTAGACAAGTTGCAGGATAAATAAAAACATAACACAGGAACAAACAAATCCCTAGACCGTCTAGTCACTAACTAAACAATCCAGCATGCCCTGACTATCAACTGGTGGGCTTTTCCCGGCTAGTTAAACTTATGCCTCCTGCTGGTTGCACAATTCCAATTCTAAGCTGTGGGTGCATTTGGCCCAAGATGTTTGTCCTAAAGACCTGGCCACCCTACCCTGGACTTGGTGTCCGACCCATCATACCTCCTACTCAACCTCATACTCCACGCATCCCACTCTTGCCTCCCTACACACTGTGAGGGCGGAAGGTGGCTTAATTGATTGTCGGGGCCCTCTCCTTCAGATAACGGATCATCCAGACTGTCCCCTCCGCTTTTGCCATGTCTTGTCTGCGCGTCAGCTCAAATTCTTGGATACCTTGCTATTAGAGCGGCCGTCCTCCCGACGGGCTCCCTTTGCCTATCTTCAACTGTGCCATTTTCATTCCTAGCTCCCTGCTCACTTTGGGCTGCACCGGGAACTGACGCCTTTTGAACTCCTCTGCTCTGCCTCATCGTACCCTAGACACTGCATTTCCATTCTCTATGACCTATTGCTCTCCCCCAGATCTCTCTCCCTCCCGGCTTATTGCCGTGCCTGGGAAACTGAGTTGGGTAAGGCTCGGTTCACACCACGTTTTTCAAATACGGTTACCGTATATGGTTTTCCGCTAAAAAACGTATGGCAAAAACCGTATGCAACCTTATACAACCGTATGACTCCAAATTAAAACGTATACGGTTTTTCCCCGTACGGTTCTATCCGTTTGCATCAGTTTTTGCCAACGGTTTTGCTATTTTGTTGGAATTAGTTTTCCAGCAATTTAATAAAGTTACTATTGTTCTATTGAAATTCCAATCTGCGCATGTGTCAACTCCAAAAACGGAATAGAAAAACCGTATACAACCGTATTCTGAAATTCTGTGTACGGTTCTCATAGACAACAATGTTAAAAGAACCGCATACGGTTCGCATACGGTTTTCCAACCGGAGGCAAAAACGTGGTCGACAGCGTTTTTGCCTACGGTTGAGAAATCGGCAAAACCGTATCCGAAGCAAAACGGATGCAACCGTACACAACATTTGGAATACGGTTTACAATGCATTCTCTATGCATACGGTTTCGGATACGGTCGTATACGTTTTTTTGCGGAAAACCGTATACGGTTACCATATTTGAAAAACGTGGTGTGAACCCAGCCTTAGATGTTCTCCTCTGAGGAATGGTCCAGGTGTTTCTTTCTGACTCATAAGGCAGTGATTGCCACCGAATCCCAAGAAACCTGTTTCAAAATTTTATCTCGTTTGTACCGTGTCCCGACGATGCTTCATCGCTGGTACCCTTCGGTTCCTGAGGTGTGTTGGAGAAGTGGAAATGCCGTGGGTACGATGACGCATATTTGGTAGGATTGCGCTGCGCTGGCCCCCTTCTGGAATGCAGTTCTTCAAGTCATTTCTGAAGTGACGAGTGTCTCTATCCCTCGTACCCCGGAAGGCATCCTGCTGTTTATGTTCCCGATGGCGCAGTCGAGATACAGGTGGTCCCTAGCCCGACATCTTCTACAGGCAGCCAAAATGGTTATTCCTCGGAAGTGGAAGTCCCCGGACCCCCCCACCATTGACGAATGGTTTGCGGAGGTCGCTCAAACCTGGCGTATGGAAAAGTTTCTCCCTACCCTCCCATCTGACGTTGCCCACGTGGAAGCCGTATGGCTCCCTTGGTCGCTATTCCGCTCCTCTGACAGGTATAGGACCCTATGATAGGGAGATACGGAAGCTCACTGTTACTTAGGTGGCTAGCCGCGCGCGTCCGGTCGGTTCTCACCTCCCCCCTGGTTGTTGTCTTACCTCTCCTTTTGTTCTTCACCTCTGTCTCCTCCTGTTTCCTCTCTTTGGTGTTTTCTTGCTTTTCTTTTGGTTACCCCTTTTTTGTATAGTCCTACCCATAGTGTTGTCTCTCGTGACTTTTTCTGCTCTAAGTGGCGTGATCTGGCTTCTACCCCTTCCTTCTGGCTTGCACCTCTCTACAGCTTTGCCCATAGCTGTAGGTGCCCTCGGGTACCTGGTTCATTTTGCCTTGCTATTCCTCCCCTTGATCCCGCTGCTTTCCTCATTTGTATGTGTAATATGCACTATGCGCTTGTTGCGCTGCCTCATTATGATAACCAAGTTGTTATGCTTATTGCCCCTTTAGGCCTCCACTGGCCTCTGGACCCCTTGTTGTAATTCCTCTGTTAATTTTACATTGCTTTTGTGTAATGTTCATGCAACATTTTCAATAAAAAAAAATTTTGAATTGGAAAAAAAAACTTATGCCTCCTGGAACCTTCTACTCACTGTTCACATGCAGCATTTGCAACCTCTTGCTGTGTGTCCCGTCCACATCACTCTTGGGGCCACTCACAGCACTCACAACTATTCTGTCTGACTTCCTTTTAAACAGACTTCCCCTTTCTGCTACCTCATTAATTAGGCCACAGGTGGAGGTTTCTCCAGGGTTAGCTCCAGGGTTAGCTAGGGAAAAGCACCCTTCCCTTGCTACAGTGCCAAAAATTTGATTTTGAACCTTTGTAGAAAATTTGAAAAAATGCATATATTATAATAAGCCTTCTAATGCGTAAAACAATGTTTAACAAATGATGCCAGCATAAAGTAGACATGCTGTGGATGTGAATTAATAACTCAATGTATTTGCCATGACGATTTCTCTTACAAATAGAGAGTTTCAAACATGGAGAAATGAACATTTTCCCAATTTTTCACAATATTATTTTGTAGAGTTTTTCACAAAAATCGCTTCATGTATCAACCAAAATTTACCACTAATATAAAGTACAATATTTCCCCAAAAAACAGTCTCTGGATCACTTTGCCAGGTAAAAGCAGTTCAAAGTTTTTACCATTTAAACAGACACATGTCAGATTTGAAAAAACAGACTGGGTCATAAAAGCCAAAACTAGCTGGGTCATGAAGGGGTTAATTTTAAGTCCCTCTCACTTTTATACTTACCGTATATACTCGAGTATAAGCCGACCCGAGTATAAGCCGAGGCCCCTAATTTCAACCCAAAATCCCAGGAAAAGTTATTGACTCGAGTATAAGCCTAGGGTGGGAAATACATCATCCCCCCCCCCTGTCATCATCCAGACCCCCGTCATTAACATCCTCATCATCATCACCGCCTGTCATCATCCAGACCCTCATCATCATCACCTGTCATCATCCCCTTGTCATCATCCCACCCCCCCCCCTTCATCATCCTCTTGTCATCATCCGCCCTCAGTGGTCTTCAACCTGCGGACCTCCAGAGGTTTCAAAACTACAACTCCCAGCAAGCCCGGGCAGCCATCGGCTGTCCAGGCTTGCTGGGGGTTGTAGTTTTGAAACCTCCGGAGGTCCGCAGGTTGAAGACCACTGCGGCCTTCGACATCATCCAGCCCCCTCTCACCCCCTTTAGTTCTGTACAGTACTCGCCTCCGCTCGGCGCTGGTTCGGTGCTGCAGGGCTGTCCGGTGAGTAGGTCGTCCGGTGGGATAGTGGTTCCGGGCTGCCATCTTCACTGGGGGCGCCTCTTCTCCGCGCTTCGGGCCCAGAATAGAGGCGTTGCCTTGACGATGACGCAGAAGTACGTTGGTAATGAACGTACCTCTGCGTCGTCGTCAAGGCAACGTGACTATTCTGGGGCCGGGCCCGAAGCGCTTAGAAGAGGCCTCCCCGGTGAAGATAGCAGCCCGGAACCACTATCCCACCGGACGACCTCCTCTCCGGACAGTCCTGCAGCACCGGACCAGCGCCGAGCGGAGGTGAGTACTGTACAGAACTAAAGGGGGTGAGAGGGGGCTGGATGATGTCGAAGGCCGCAGTGGTCTTCAACCTGCGGACCTCCGGAGGTTTCAAAACTACAACTCCCAGCAAGCCCGGACAGCCGATGGCTGCCCGGGCTTGCTGGGAGTTGTAGTTTTGAAACCTTTGGAGGTCCGCAGGTTGAAGACCACTGCCGGTGGAGAGTTCACTCGAGTATAAGCCGAGGGGGGTGTTTTCAGCACGACAAATCGTGCTGAAAAACTCGGCTTATACTCGAGTATATACGATAAATGGGCACTCTCAGATACAAAAACTTTTGATATGTTGTAAAATATTGCAAAACCATAAGTTTTGCTTTCATCAGAAAATTTTCACTAATTAATGCCGAAAAAGTCAGTCAAAAAACGTCCCCCTTGCCTGCTTGGACACATATCAGTCCGTCCGTGTCCAGCTGTCATGACCTACATCATGTAAGCAGCTGGTGATTGACAGGGCTGCATGTATGCTTGCTCCCGGCCCTCATTCTGCCTGTGTAGTCAGGAGTGAGGACATGGTAAGTAAAGACCTGCACTGCCTGTGTGGTGAAAACTCCTGCTTCCCTCCAGATGCTGTCATCTATGAGGGGAGTTTTCACAACCCCGGAACTCCACAACAGCCGACTTCAGTGAGTGCTTGGGGGAACAGCTGATGTGGGCTGGTGACGCTCCGGGGTTCACGCCGCACATTATTCAGCCCTCTCTCTGCCAGCCACTGCTCATGTTGCCACAAGCTTCCGCCACTCACATGTCCTCCCGCTGAGTTGCTCACATGCCCGGCGCCCGCTCAGTTGCTCACATGCCCGCCACCACCGCTCACAGAGCTGCCAGCTGCTGCGCTCACATGTTCCCTGCCGCAGCGTATCAAATGCTTCCCATCTTCCCATATGCCCCATCTCCCTGGTGATGGTCTCCCTCATGTTACTCATCCTGTGTGCTACTGATACTATATAACAAGGGTTAGCAATACTACAACTCCCAACATGCCCTGACTGTGGACATTCTGGGAGTTGTAGTTTTGCTAATGCTAGGGCAGATGACTGCTCACATCTCCCCTAGCATTAGCAGAGCTACAACTCCCAGCATGCCCTAACATTGAGGACATGCTGGAAGTTGTAATTTTGCTAATGCTAGGGGAGATTTGAGCAGACAGCATACCTGAGGGAGAGACCTTAGGCCTTTGCAACCTTAGGCCTTCACAGTGAGGCCATGCCCCCTCCCTTGGAGAGGAATATATAGGGGTACTCCACTGGAAAACATTTTTTTTAAATCAACTGGTGCCAGAAAGTTAAACAGATTTGTAAATTACTTCTATTAAAAAAATCCAAATTTTGGACTTTTTTAATTTTGTTTACGTTCACGCCGTTCACCATAGAGTGTCATTAACATTTTATTTTAATAGTTCAGATATTTACGCACGCGGCGATACCAAATATGTATATAAAATATTTATTTAACACTTTTTGGGGTTGAAATAGGGAAAATTAGACAATTTAAGTTTTTATTGGGGGAAGGGGTTTTTCAATTTTTTTTTTACTTTTTTTACTTTAACTATTATATTTACACTTTAATAGTCCCCATAAGGGACTATTTATAGCAATCATTCAATTGCTAATCCTGTTCAGTGCTAAGTATAGGACAGAGCACTGATCAGCATTATCGGTCATCTTCTGCTCTGGTCTGCGGGAAGACAGCGGAGGCAGGTAAGGGGACCTCCGTCTGCCGTGCTGGATGATCGGATCGCCGCGGCAGCGCTGCGGGCGATCCGATCATCCATTTAAGTGACCGCGATGCTGCACATGCCGTGATCTGTATTGATCATGGCATCTGAGGGGTTAATGGCGGACATTACCGGCGGGTCCCTGGCTGCGATCAACAGCCGGGACCTGCCGCGTTAAGTACCACGTCACCAGGACGTACATCTACGTCCTTCGTCGTTAAGGGGTTAAGGACCAGGGTTTTTTCCGTTTTTGCACTTTCATTTTTTCCTCCTTACCTTAAAAAAATCGTAACTCTCTACACCTAAAAATCCATATGAGGGCTTATTTTTTGCACCACCAATTCTATTTTGTAATGACATAAGTCATTTTACCCAAAAATCTACAGCGAAACGGAAAGAAAAAAAAAAACAATTGTGAGACAAAATTTAAATAAGTAACTTTTGGGGGCTTCTGTTTCTACGCAGTAAATTTTTCGGTAAAAAGGACACATTCTATTCTGTAGGTCCATACGATTAAAATGATACCCTACTTTTATAGGTTTGATTTTCTCGTACTTCTGAAAAAAATCATAACTACATGCAGGAAAATGTATACGTTTAAAATTGTCATCTTCTGACCCTATACCTTTTTTATTTTTCCGCGTACGGGGCGGTATGTGGGCTCATTTTTTGCGCCGGGATCTGAAGTTTTTAGCGGTACCATTTTTGTATTGATCGGACTTGTTGATCGCTTTTTATTCATTTTTTCATGATATAAAAAGTGACCAATAATACACTATTTTGGACTTTTGAATTTTTTTGCGCGTACGCCATTGACTGTGCGGTTTAATTAATGATATATTTTTATAATTCAGACATTTCCGCACGCGGGTATACCACATATGTATGTTTTTGTTTACACAGTTTTGTTTTTTTTTTTAAATGGGAAAAGGGGGGGTGATTCAAACTTTTATTAGGGGAGGTGTTAAATGATCTTTATTCACTTTTTTTTTTTCCACTTTTTTTTTTTTTTTTTTGCAACGTTATAGCTCCCATAGGGGGCTATAACACTGCACACACTGATCTTTTACATCATTCAATGGTTTCTCATAGGAAACCAGTGATCAATGATTCTGCCGCTTGACTGCTCATGCCTGGATCTCAGGCACTGAGCAGTCATTTGGCGATCGGACACCAGGAGACAAGGTAGCAGACCCTCCTGGTGTCCCACAGCTGTTCGGGATGCTGCGATTTCGCCGCGAACATCCCGAACAGCATCCTGAGCTAACTGGCAGGGATTTACTTTCACTTTAGACGCGGCATTCAACTTTGAACACCGGGTCTAAAGGGTTAATAGTGCGCGGCACCGGGATCATTGCCGCACGCTATTAGCCACGGGTCCCAGCCGTTGTTATAGAATGGGGAAAGGACTCAGGACATACCGGTACATCCTTGGTCCTTAAGTGGTTAAGAGTCTCCTCTGTCCTCCACTCGTTACCTGTATTATTGGCACCTGTTTGAACTTATCAGTATAAAAGACACCTGTCTACAACCTCAATCAGTCACACTACAAACTCCACTATGGCCAAGACCAAAGAGCTGTCGAAGGACACCAGAAACAAAATTTTAGACCTGCACCAGGCTGGGAAGACTGAATCTGCAATAGGCAAGAAGCTTCGTGTGAAGAAATAAGCTGTGGGAGCAATTATTAGAAAATGGAAGTCATACAAGACCACTGATAATCTCCCTCGATCTGGGGCTCCAAGAAAGGTTTCATCCAGTGGTGTCAAAATGATCACAAGAACGGTGAGCAAAAATCCCAGAACCACACAGGGGACTTTATAAATGACCTGCAGAGAACTGGGTGCAAAGTAACAAAGGCTACCATCAGTAACACACTATGCTGCCAGGGACTCAAATCATGCAGTGCCAGAAGTGTCTCCCTGCTTAAGCCAGTACATATTCAACAGGTGAGAACTTCCAAGGGGCGGTGAGGGATATCGGCGCTAACCAGGAAAGGACACGTCCGGTGAGTAAAAGATTTTTTATTTAAATGCAACGCGTTTCACCGTACTGAGGCGGCTTCATCAGGCAAGTTGCCTGATGAAGCCGTCTCAGTACGGTGAAACGCGTTGCATTTAAATAAAAAATCTTTTACTCACCATACGTGTCCGTTCCTGGTCAACGCCGATATCCCTCACCGCCCCTTGGAAGTCCTCGCCTGTTGAATATTGCCTAGGTTGGGGAGGCTTCAGACCGGACTTGTTCTCTTATTCACGGTTCACACAACCGCCTTCGGTAAGGGTTTTTTACTATTACTAATTGGACCCTGGAGTGGCGGTTTTACGCAATGGAGCGCTCTTCCTTCTTGTTTAAGCCAGTACATGTCCGGGCCTGTCTGAAGTTTGCTAGAGAGAATTTGGATGATCCAGAAGAGTATTGTCATTAGAGAATGTCATATGATCAGATGAAACCAACGTAGAATTTTTTGGTAAAAACTCAACTCGTCGTGTTTGGAGGAGAAAGAATGCTGAGTTGCATCCAAAGAACACCATACCTACTGTGAAGCATGGGGGTGGAAACATCATGCTTTGGGGCTATTTTTCTGCAAAGGGACCAGGACGACTGATCAGTGTAAAGAAAAGAATGAATGGGGCCATGTATCGTGACATTTTGAGCAAAAACCTCCTTCCATCAGCAAGGGCATTGAAGATGAAATGTGGCTGGGTCTTTCAGCATGACAATGATCCCAAACACACCGCCCGGGCAACGAAGGAGTGACTTTGTAAGAAGCATTTCAAGGTCCTGGAGTGGCCTAGCCAGTCTCCAGATCTCAACCCCATAGAAAACCTTTGGAGGGAGTTGAAAGTCCGTGCTGCCCAACGACAGCCCCAAAACATCACTGCTCTAGAGGAGATCTGGCTGGAGGAATGGGCCAAAATACCAGCAACAGTGTGTGAAAACCTTGTAAAGGCTTACAGAAAACATTTGACCTCTGTTATTGCTAACAAAGGGTATATTTAACAAAGTATTGAGATGAATTTTTGTTATTGACCAAATACTTATTTTCCACCATAATTTGCAAATAAATTCTTAAAAAATCAGACAATGTGATTTTATGGATTTTTTTTTTCTCATTATGTCTCTCATAGTTGAGGTATACCTATGATGAAAATTACAGGCCTCTCATCTTTTTAAATGGGACAACTTACACAATTGGTGGCTGACTAAATACTTTTTTGCCCCTATGTTTTCTACATTTATATAAAAAGTTTTTCCTAATGGCAAAAGTCACTTTAATTTGCCTCCCAAAAAACTGGAAAAAATTATACACATTCTAAAAAGGTACCAATAAAAATTTTAGATAGTTTTCCTGTAAAAAAATTGCCCTAACATAGCGCCGTCAGGCTAAAAATAAAAAAAAAGTTATGCATTGCAATCTTTGAAGATGGCTAATTTCTGAGCAGTCCTAGCACCGCATGTTCTACTGCCACCCACTACAGATGGAATCTCCACCTGGAATATCTCTGTGAGGAGATTCTGTAATGCGAATGAGCTCTTAGAGTATAAAAGCAAACTACCTTTCCTGGTGCTGACAGTGGTTGCAGAGCTTATAAAATAGCCTTTTTACAGATTCAAGTAAGAAGGCCTCATGGTGAGCTCTTCAATCATTCCTTTCTAGTGGAACAATGTGCTGCCCCAACTGCTTGTGTGCAATAACATGACAGTAGGTCAGTTCTTGTAGTGATACAAGGGACACTAACAGCTCATCGATATGTTCTGGACAGGGCTGAGGGCATGGCAAGCGTTACTTAAAGCCACCACATCCACTCCCCCATGATGGCTACCAGTCGCGGCATGCTGCATTCTTTTTTTTTTTTTTTTTTAGCTCTATGCAGCATTGTATGGGCCTGAGAAGGACAGTATCGGAGTGTTATTCTCCTCATCTGTCAGGTCCATGGGCTAGTGTATGAGGCCACAAAGACCTGACGGTTCACTTCAAGTTGTTAAAAATCCTTTATATAAAGAAGATGCGTAAGAGTTGTCAGTAATGACAAACAATGTTTGCTAAAAAGTAAAGGTAACAGTGTTCTCAATAGTTTGTCTTGGGTCTTTTTTTTTTTTTTAGTACAGTGTACCATGTGATGTGTCACCTCAGTGTATTCTATGTGTGTTGTACTATGGATATTCTAATACAAACTCTTGTTAATGAATGATTAGCATACACATTGTGCTGTTTTAAGCCATTTCCTGTGAGCTGGATAATGTTCATTACCCCAGTACATAATATTTACAGAAAGCATCCTCATTCTGTCAACAAGGTAAGCGATTTGGGTTAAGTGATATTTTTTAACCACAATCCCCACAGCTAAATACACATGTCTCACGTGAATATAACCATATAATCAAAATTTTTGATTTATTACCTGACCTGTATGTAACATGCTTCTTGGCAAATATAACTAGGTTGGTTAGGTAATTAGTGTCTCTTATTTGTTATGTCAGGAAAGCTCAGGCCAATTTGTTTCTTCTCTATCCTCGATGTAAATATTATAGAACTACTTGAAGGGGTTATTGTCTTCACACATAAGAATCTTGATGATGTACATTAAAAATGAAATCAGCATTTAAAATCTTTCTTCAAACTACACTGCTTAAAAAAATAAAGGGAACACTTAAAGGGTAGCTCCCACCATCACTTTTTTTCTGTCCCTGCCTATTACCCATCTATCCCTAACCCCCTCCCTGCCTTAAATTTTTTTTTTACATATTAAAAATACCTTTTTGTCTGCCTGCTAGTGTGCTCACTACCAGGCAGACTTCCCCAGCAGGCACCATGTCACTGATGCCTGCTGGGGCCGACACTTCTGCCCGTAGTTCACCTATACAGTATGCCTCCAGCTGTTTCCCCACTGCAACTCCCAGCTTGCCCTGACATCTATTGGCTGTCAGGGCATGGTGGGAGTTGTAGTGGGGAAACAACTGGAGGCATACTGTATAGGTGAACACCGTGATGGCCCCTCCCGCCGCGCAGGCCGCAACCCCCCTGGCCCCGCTGCGCCGCTAAACCCACTACCCCCCCCCTCCCCCCGCAAAAGCATAAGCATTGAGGACAGTAATTTTACCTGTCGCTGTGAGCCGGGGCCGGAGTGCGAGGCCAGGGAGCCTGTGCATGTCCTCTTCCTTCAAAGCGCTCGCTCCCACCTGTTTGATTGACAGGCGGGAGCGAGCACTGCAGTAAATTAATTCCGACTCGTTGCCAGGCTTCAACGAGTCGAAATTCATTAGTGACGTCACTGCCGAATGCATTCGGCCACTAGGAGGGCGACCCCTAGTGGCCGAATTTAAAAGTGATTTTAAACTATTTTAAAATCACTTTTTTTAATTTAAGTATATTAGAGATATGTTGTAGTACTTCAGTACTACAACATATCAATTTTTAGATTTCATGACAGTGCCCATTTAAACAACACAATGTAACTCCAAGTCAATCACACTTCTGTGAAATCACACTGTCCACTCAGGAAGCAACACTGATTGACAATCAATTTCACATGCTGTTGTTGTGCAAATGGAACAGACAACAGGTGGAAATTATGGGCAATTAGCAGGATACCCCCAATAAAGGAGTGGTTCTGCAGGTGGTGACCACAGACCACTTCTCAATTCATAGGCTTCCTGGCTGATGTTTTGGTCACTTTTGAATGCTGGCGGTACTTTCACTCTAGTGGTAGCATGAGACTGAGTCTACAACCCACACAAGTGGCTCAGGTAGTGCAGCTTATCCAGGATGGCACATCAATGCGAGCTGTGGCAAGAAGGTTTGCTGTGTCTGTCAGCATAGTGTCCAGAGCATGGAGGCGCTACCAGGAAACAGGCCAGTACATCAGGAGATGTGGAGGAGGCCGTAGGAGGGCAACAACCCAGCAGCAGGACTGCTACCTCTGCCTTTGTGCAAGGAGGAGGAGGAGGATCACTGCTACAGCCCTGCAAAATGACCTCCAGCAGGCCACAAATGTGCACGTGTCCACTCAAATGGTAAGAAACAGACTCTATGAGGGTGGGATGAGGGCCCAACGTCCACAGGTGGGGGTTGTGCTTACAGCCCAAGACCGTGCAGGATGTTTGGCATTTGCCAGAGAACACCAAGATTGGCAAATTTGCCACTGGAGCCCTGTGCTCTTCACAGATGAAAGCAGGTTCACACTGAGCACATGTGACAGAGCCTGGAGATGCTGTGGAGAACATTTTGCTGCCTGCAGCATCCTCCAGCATGACTGGTTTGGCGGTGGGTCAGTAATGGTGTGGTTTGGCATTTCTTTGGGGGCCGCACAGCCCTCCATGTGCTTGCCAGAGGTAGCCTGACTGCCATTAAGTACTGAGACGAGATCCTCAGACCCCTTTGTGAGACCATATGCTGGGGTGCTTGGCTCTGGATTCCTCCTAATGTAATACAAAGCTAGATGTCATGTGGCTGGAGTGTGTCAGCAGTTCTTGCAGGAGGAAGGCATTGATGCTATGGACTGACCCGCCCGTCCCCCAGACCTGAATCCGATTGAGCACATCTGGGACATCATGTCTTGCTCCATCCACCAATGCTACTTTGCACCACAGACTGTCCAGGAGTTGGCAGATGCTTTAGTCTCGGTCTGGTAGGACATCCCTCAGAAGATCATCCGCCTCCTCATCAGGAGCATGCCCAGACGTTGTAGGGAGGTCATATGGGCACGTGCAGGCCACACACTACTTAGCCTCATTTTGACTTGTTTTAAGGACATTACATCAAAGTTGGATCAGCCTGTAGTGTGGTTTTCCACTTTTTATTTTGAGTGTGACTCCATATCCAGACCTCCATGGGTTGATAAATTTGATTTCCAATGATAATTTTTGTGTCATTTTGTTGTCATCACATTCAACTATGTAAAGACGAAAGTATTTCATATGATTATGTGGTGGCTGGGGTGTTGCAATGGTGAATGAAGGTATCTGATGGTATTAACCCTTGGTTGTCGTGACGCCAGGGTGAGGTTTGCTTAATATTAATGTTCCTGCTGCCAACCGGCCCACAAACGGCAGGGATAATAAATGGAATGTCCACAGCAGATATTTTGAAGTAACTGGAAAACTTTACTTAAACTGATATGCAACAGTCTTTACAATTATGCAGTCTTTCAGAGAGAACCGGGATGCAGGTTCCTCACAGGTTTTGCTGGGACTTGAAGTAATGAGCTTTAAGCAGGCCACTCTGCTACTAATTTTAAGATTCTTAGCTGGTAGTAGTCACACAGGATTTGATAGGTTGAGTTTGATAACTCACGGTTTTAGTGGCTGCTGGTTCTTTCAGGCTTGGCCTAGATGAATTGAATGAAGTTATGCTGATTTGCGGATTGTGCTTTCTTGATATCTAGGAGATAAGAGAGAGCAGGAACCGAGAGAGAGAGAGAGTGCAGGAACTAAGAGAGAATTTAGTGACTACAGCCCTTTATATAATTGGGGGGCTGGACTAAACTCATTGGTCAGTAAACCTGTAAGTCCTGAACCCAGTGAACTCTGGGTACATCACATGACCGGGGAAAGGTCCTATACATTTATATTTCCTATACATTAAATAATATATCAACATCATTTATATGAGGCGACCAGGGGTAAGCCCTGCAGGAGAGCCCTATGGAAATGGAGGGACTCTGGCTGAGGGGACTTTAGACAGGGAATGGACCAGGTCCCGTACCGGGACACCACAATTAGTTCAATCGATCAGATCTAGGATGTGTTATCTTAGTGTTCCCTTTAATTTTTTGAGCAGTTTATATTATAATGGTTGTTGTAGAGCTCGAGTTAAGGTCCACTTAGAACTACCTTGAAATTATGTTTTGTATGTTGAGTTGTAATAAAACTTTTTACAAGATGATAATCGCTGTCTGAGGATAACTACCAACCATTGTTACGTCTGTCTGTGATTAGATTTTTATAGGACACACATACCCAATTGTCATCTTAGAGGCACTCCGCTGCTCAGCATTTGGAACAAAATGTAGTTCTTGACGTCCTAGCCTCGCCCCCTCATGATGTCACGCCCCGCCCCCTCAATGCAAGTCTATGGGATGGGGAGTGACTGCTTTCACGCCCCCTCCCATAGGTTTGCATTGAGGGGGCGGGGTGTGACATCATGAGGGGGCAGGGCTGTGACGTCGAGCTCCCAATGCCGGCTCCAGCGTTCAGAACAGTTTGTTCTGGGTTTGTGCTGGGTTATGCTTAAGGACCCATGACGTACCGGTATGTCCGTGGGAATTTCGGTCCCCGCCGTGACCGGACCGGATGCTCATATCGATCAGCAGGCACCCCGCGCAAATTCCCAGGGGGGTCATCAGACCCCTCCCCATGTCGGCGATCGCCGGTGTGAACCGGCGATATGCGGCTATTCCGGGTCATACGGGTCTATGGAGACCCAGTAACCTGGAAAATAAGGGGGGATCTGGGTTGTCCAAGACACCCACGATCCCCCTGAAGGGATAGGAGTGAGGTGGCCACCCCTCCTATCCCTGCTATTGGTCTTCTATGCGAGAATCAATAGCAGATTGAGGCGGGGGGTTAACTTTCGGTTTCCCCGTTCTGCCCACCCACTATAGGCGGGGCAGAATGGGGAAACCGACAGGGAACGGCGCCGGAGGTCCACTTACCCATCGGCGGAGGCAACGATCGTGGCGGAGATCTGCAGCAGCAGAGGACGGCGATGCGACTCCCTGGATCCTACAGAAGCCGGTGAGTTGCCTAGCAACATCTAGAGGGCTACAGTTTAAGACCACTTTACAGTGGTCTCTAAACTGTAGCCCTCCAGATGTTGCAAATCTACAACTCCCAGCATGCCCAGACAGCTGTCCGGGCATGCTGGGATTTGTAGTTTTGCAATATCTGGAGGGCCACAGTTTGGAGATCACTGTACAGTGGTCTCTAAACTGTATCCCTCCAAATGTTTCAAAACTGCAAGTCCCAGCATGCCCAAACAGCAAACAGCTGTCTCGGCATGCTGGGAGTTGTAGTTGTGTACCTCCAGCTGTTGCATAACTACATCTCCCAGCATGCCCTTCGACGATCAGTACATGGTGGGAGTTGTAGTTTTGCAACAACTTGGGAGAAATTGCACTACATATATTGGGGGGCTTTTTCTCCTTTTACCCCTTATGAAAAGGAAAAGTTGGGGGCTACACCAGCCTGTTAGTGTAATAAAAATTATAACATGCTGGTGTTGCCCCATACTTTTTATTTTCACAAGCGGTAAAAGGAAAAAAAGACCCCCAAACGCAATTTCTCCTGAATACGGAAATACCCTATATGTGGGCGTAAAATGCTCTGCGGGCGCACAACAAGGCTCAGGAGTGAGAGTCCACTATGTACATTTGAGGCCTAAATTGGCCTAAAATATTTTTTTTCCCTAAAATGCTTGTGTTGTACTACATTTTTCATTTTCACAAGGGAAAATAGGAAAAAAGCCCCCAAAAATTTGTAACTCCATTTCTTCTGAGTAAGAACATACCCCATGTGTGGATGTAAAGTGCTCTGCTGGCGCACTACAATGCTCAGAAGAGAAGGAGCGCCACTGGGCTTCTGAAGAAACTATTTGTCCGGAATTGAAGGCCACGTGTGTCTACAAAGCCCCCATAGTGCCAGAACAATGGACCCCCCCATGTGACCCCATTTTGGAAACTACACCCCCTCATGTAATGTAATAAGGGGTACAGTGAGCATTTATGCCACACAGGTGTCTGACAGATTTTTGGAACAGTTGTCTGTGAAAATGGAAAATGGAAGATCTGTCAAACGCCAGTGGGGTGTAAATACTCATTGCACCCCTTATTAAATTCTGTGAGGGGTGTAGTTTCAAAAATGGGATCACATGTGGGGATGTCCACTGTTCTGCCACCACGGGGGGTTTTGTAAATGCACATGGCCCCTGACTTCCATTCCAAACAAATTTTCTTTCCAAAAGCTCAATGGCGCTCCTCCTCTTTTGACAATCTAAGTGCACCAGCAGAGCACTTGACGTCCACACATGGGGTATTTCTACACTCAGAAGAAATGGGGTTACAAATTTTGGAGGTCATTTTCTCCTATTAACCCTTGTAAAAATGTAAAATTTGGGGAAAAACAAGCATTTTAGTGAAAAAAATAATAATTTACACATCCAACTTAAACAAAAAGTCGTCAAACTCCTGTGAGGTGTTAAGGATCACTGTACCCTTGAGGAGTGTAGTTTCCAATATAGTATGCCATGTGTTTTTTTTCCTCTGTCACCATAGGGGCTTCTAACGCATTTAGTTCCAGCAGAGCACTTGATGTCCACACATGGGGTATTTCCATACTCAGAAGAGATGGTGTTACAAATTTTGGGGGGCGTTTTCTCCTATTACCCCTTGTAAAAATGTAAAATTTGGGGGAAAACTAGCATTTTAATGAAAAAAAATTATAATTTACACATCCAACCTTAACGAAAAGTCGTCAAACACCTGTGTGGTATTAAGGCTCACTGTACCCCTTGTTACATTCCTTGAGGTGTGTAGTTTCCAAAATAGTATGCCATAAACTAGGGTCTGCAAGAACATGCCAGTGTAAAAAAAAAAATTTGAATTTTCTGCTTCAATTTGCTGCTATTCCTGTGAAACACCTAAAGGGTTAACAAACCTTTTGAATACTTTAAGGGGTGCAGTTTTTATAATGGGGTCATTTATGGGGTATTTTTTACTATGAAGGCCCTTCAAATACACTTCAAAACTGAACCGGTCCCTGAAAAATTTTGATTTAGAAAATATTGTGAAAAATTTGAAAATTGCTGCTATACTTTGAAGCCCTCTGATGTCTTCCAAACAGTAAAAGCATGTCAACTTTATGATGCAAACAAAAATACATATTGTATATGTGAATCAATATATCATTTATTTTGAATATTTATTTTCCTTATAAGCAGAGAGCTTCAAAGTAAAAAAATTTTTTTAGTGGTTCACAGAAGGGGTAAAAACATGTAAAACAACGTTTAATCGTGCTATTTAAAACAACAGAATCCCCACTGACATACAAACAACAAGGAGATTCAAGGGCTCGCCTTCTTTCAGTGTTCATGTGGAATTTGTGCCATTGTAACTTGCGCGTAAATAAGTGTAAGTCCTTTACCCAATTAAACTTATTGAAGTTATTGGTAGGGACATAGCCCAGACCTTTACTGTGGATGCACATCTCCGCTGTAGTTAGGGAGTGAGAGGAGAGGTTAATGATTTGAGAGGTTGACGCGCCTAGGTATTGCGATTGCGGAGGGGGTAGACAGAGTACTGGTTCTGACGCTCTAAAAAAGAACTGTCATTCGTGGCAGGGGGACCACTTCTCCTTCCTCTGTAGTTCCCTCTACCTCCCCGTTTGGATTTAGCTTTGCCTCTGCCTCTACCCCTACCTCTGCCTTGCGAGTCCTTATCCGAATCAGAGACGTCAGTCTCTGTGGATGAGCACTCTACCTCTGACGTTCCAGTACCGCCCTTAGGCAGGACCCCGTATATTTTATTGTCCTTAAAGTCCTGAAGGTCCCTAACAAATTGTCTGTGTTTCCTTTCCTTAAGGTGGTACTGGAAACATTCGACAGTGCCCTTGAGTTGTGTTTCCTTAGCCTGAAATTCAGGTTCTCCTAGAAAAACCTTGTGTGATTTCAATCTGGGACCTAAGTTTCTCTTCTAAGGTGGAGTGATTAATTTTTTCCTCCTCTAGGAGCAAGCGCATCAACCTCAGAGAACTTTGAGTGGCCTCTTTCTCCCACTTTGTCATGAGCCCAGAGCTCCTGATTCTGGCCGCTGGGGTGAGGTTGATGCATAATCCCCTAGGAACAATTTGATTTTTAAGATAATTTTCGATGCTTTGTATCTCCCACCAGGAGGTGATGTGTTCCTTATATAAGTTGGTCAATTCCCTGAATGCAGACTTGAAAGAAGGGGTGTATTGTTTCTGAATGTAAAGTTTGTCTGAAAATACCTCAGAAACCTCAGTCACCCAGCTCTCTGTGTTTAGGCCTGTTGCCAAAAAACTAGCCATACTCATATGAATAAATCAATACTTCACAGATAAAGCAAAATCAATACCCTGCTAGAAATAACGGTTCACAGAAGGGGTAAAAACATGTAAAACATAACGTTTAATCGTGCTATTTAAAACAACAGAATCCCCACTGACATACAAACAACAAGGAGATAGGTCAAGGAGGCCCAGAGGCCACAACTAGCGATGATAGTTGGAGTCAGACAGTTCAGTGGCCTGAATAGAGACAAAGTGGGGTGACCGGGAAAAGTGTAGAGACCAGGTGGGGTGGGGCTATAACCCTAGTATACCCTGACAGGGGAGATGTTGTGCCCACTAGCCCTGCTCGCTCAGGGAGCTGTCGGGGCACTCGTCCTTGAAAGGACGACCCCTGCCCCGGTCTATCCCTTGGTCAGCCCCTAGACTAGAACAAGTGTATAGCCCGCCCAACGCGTTTCCCCCAAGTTAATGGGTTCATCAGGGGCTCCAGGGCAAACAAAAAGTTTGGTCAATAATGCGTTACCAAATGTAAATAATAATACATAATACATAAGGTGCAACCGCTTGGGGACCCCTGTGATCTTGCACGCAGCACAACGTTACCATCAGTCCCCAGCATGCTTGCTCCGGATCTGATGAGTGTCCATCATTGTGATGTCACGCCTCCGCCCTTGTGTGACTTCATGCTACGCCCCCTCAATGCAAGCCTATGGGAGGGGGCGTGACAGCCATGATGTCACAATGCTCCGGCCCCGCGATCGCCACTCATTAGAACCGGAGCGAACATGCTCCAGGGACTGATGGTAGCGGGGTGCTGAGTGCAAGATGTGGACCTCCGCGATCAGGCATCTTAACCTTTTGGATAGGAGATAAGATGTCTTAACGCCAGTGTACCCCTTTTAAGGGGTTAATGAATTCCACTTAAGAATCTTTAAAAAAATTTATAATGTGTATTTATGGATTATATTTTAAATGAAAGTGGTTCTCTTCTTTTATACTTTTTTGTAAAAATTAATAATTATGAAAAAATAGACCACTCAGCTTATATTGTGATAATGGCAGTAGATTAGAAGTGCTATTAGCAGTGTAAATTAGACATTTTCTAGCTAATGTTTTTCAGTCCTCCATTTTGTTTAGTTGCTTTTAAGGAGGAAATTAATTGGATGTATAGATATTGTAAGAATGATTTAGGCTGTAATATATTTAAGATCAATTTATTTTTATTTTAAGACATAATTTTTTTTATTCGGGTAGGGTCATGGTAGTAGTCCTGCTCTACAGGATAGCCACTGTATTGCTATTCTTAGAGTACACTGAGATCACGTTGTTACCACAATATTTTGCTGTATTATTGTATTTTACTACAACTAAAGAAGGGGTCAGGCTACACCCCAAAACACATTTGGTTGAACCATCTTAAGTACGTTCACCCCACATGGGTACTTGTGCTTAGCAATTTTACAAGGAACTTTGATCAGCACTGGGACCCACAAAGCAAACTCACTTAAGAGAGTCTATTGCGCCGAAAACAGGTGATCTCAGTGGACCTCTCTGCTTAGGAATAGAAATATAGCGGTCACTATCCCACAAAGCATTACTCCTACCACCATCACACTCCAATTTTCCTTCTCCTTGTGCAAGACTGACGAGCAGGAGGGCAAGCACCTGACACCTAAAAACTTGCTGTCACAGACTTTATCAACATTGGTTCTATTTTTGAGTGAATTGTAAGATTACATATTTTCTTTCTTGTTTGTTTATCCGTATCCTGCACTGTACTAGTGTATATATTCTACATTATAAATAAAGAAGATTGAAGTTGAAGCAGATGCTGAGTGCCCTGTCATTAATTTCTTGTGAAGGGTTATGGTTCAGGATTTTATTGCATGCAGAGAGCACTGCCTGGCAAACTTAGTGTAAAGGAACAGTGGATCATAAAGGGTTAACTACTAGACGCAGCAGTGCCGAGGACATTTCTGCCTGTGAATGCCATCATATGTATATGTGTAATAAACTTTGGTTAAAAAATGTGTATATTTTTGGGTGAAAGAAAATGCTGTCCCTGCAGATTCTGCCTGTGTGTCTCTTTGAGGAGACCTTATACAGGAAGTGTGGGCGGGACAAGCAGGGCTCTGTGCAGGCTCATGGCTTGTCAAGCATCCTTCTGTGTGAGCTTGTAGCATTTCACAGAGCCTCAATGCACAGAGCCCTGCTTGTCCACCCACACTAACTGTATTTGGTCTCCTCACAGAGACACACAGACAATAGCTGAAGGGACAAAAAATTAACACATTTCTTAACCAATGTATATTACTGATATAGAGTAGGGCAAAAAAGTATTTAGTCAGCCACCAATTGTGCAAGTTCTCCCACTTAAAAACATGAGAGGCCTGTAAATTTTCATCATAGGTATACCTTAATTATGAGAGACATAATGAGGAAAAAAAATCCATAAAATCACATTGTCTGATTTTTTAAAGAATTTATTTGCAAATTATGGTGGAAAATACGTATTTGGTCACCTAAAAACAAGCAAGATTTCTGACTCACACAGACCTGTAACTTCTTCTTTAAGTGTCTCCTCTGTCCTCAACTTGTTACCTGTATTAATAGCACCTGTTTGAACTTGATATCAGTATAAAAGACACCTGTCTACAACCTCAAACAGTCACACTCTAAACTCCACTATGGCCAAGACCAAAGAGCTGTCGAAGCACCAGGACCTGCACCAGGCTGGGAAGACTGAATCTGCAATAGACAAGCAGCTTGGTGTGAAGAAATCAACTGTGGTAGCAATTATTAGAAAATGGAAGACATGCAAGACTACTGATAATCTCCCTTGATCTGGTACTCCACGCAAGATCTCACCCCGTGGTGTCAAAATGATCACAAGAATGGTGAGCAAAAATCCCTGAACCACATGGGGGACCTAGTGAATGACCTGCAGAGAACTGGGACCAAAGTAACAAAGGCTATCATCAGTAACACACTACTCCGCCAGGGGCTCAAATCATGCAGTGCCAGACATGTCCCCCTGCTTAAGCCAGTACATGTCGGGGCCCATCTGAAGTTTGCTAGAGAGCATTTGGATGATCCAGAAGAGTATTGGGAGAATGTCATATGGTCAGATGAAACCAAAATAGAAATACGCAACTCGTGTTTGGAGGAGAAAGAATGCTGAGATGCATCCAAAGAACACCATACCTGCTGTGAAGCATGGGGGTGGAAACATCATGCTTTGGGGCTGTTTTTCTGCTAAGGGACCAGGATGACTGATCCGTGTAAAGGAAAGAATTAATGGGGCCATGTATTGTGAAATTTTGAGTGAAAACCTCCTTCCATCAGCAAGGGCATTGAAGATGAAACGTGGCTGGGTCTTTCAGCATGATAATGATCCCAAACACACCACCCGGGCAACGAAGGAGTGGCTTCATAAGAAGCATTTCAAGGTCCTGGAGTGGCCCAGCCAGTCTCCAGATCTCAACCCAATAGAAAACCTTTGGAAGGAGTTGAAAGTCTGTGTTGCCCAGCGATAGCACCAAAACCTCACTGCTCTAGAGAAGATTGAGATCAACTTTTATTATTGACCAAATACTTATTTTCCACCAGAATTTTCTAATAAATTCTTTAAAATCAGACAATGTGATTTTATGTTTTTTTTTCTTTCTCATTATGTCTCTCATATTTGAGGTATACCTATGATGAAAATTACAGGCCTCTCTCATCTTTTAAGTGGGACAACTTGCACAATTGGTGGCTGACTTAATACTTTTTTGCCCCGCTGTACATATAATGTTATTTTCTACATTATATAAAATGTTTTTGCTAATGGCAAAAGGCTCTTTAATCTGCCTCCCAAAAAACAGAAAATAAAAATTATGCACAATCCAAAAAGGTACCAATAAAAATGTTATATAGTTTTCCTTTAAAAAAATTAACCCTAACATAGCACCGTCAGGCTAAAAATAAAAAAGTTATGGATCTTGTAATATGGTGACACTAATTATTATTATTATTATTTTTAAGTTTCTTATATATAAATTAAGTTATGCCACTTGGAAGGAGACGGTGAAAAAAAAATTGCTCAGGTATTGTTACGTTATGCACTCCAGCCGCACACGCTGGCCAGGAGAGCATGGTCCCATTACCTGCTGCTGCCGGCGGGGCTGGGACTTGCATCGCGGGACGTGCCCACATGCGAGCCCCAGTTCGTCACTCATCTGGTGCTTCTCCTTCCCCAGCCTCTGCCTCCCTGCTCCAGCGCTCGTGTTCCCGTCCCCTAGGGCACGCGTACCGGAGCTTTAAGATTTAAAGGGCCAGTTCGCTAATTAGTGTGATTCATCTGTGGCTCATTTATATATTACTCCACCCTCCTCACTCCTCTGCCGGATCTTTGTTGCCTTGAGCCTGAGAGAAAGCATTCCTGTTTCTGCCTTGCCGTGTATCTGATCCTTTGCTTTGTGACCCAACCTTGCTTCTCTGCCGCCTGCCTACTGACCTCCTGCTAAGTCCTGACTACGCAACCGTGCCACCTGCCCTGACTTTCTGCTATCCAGACAACGAGCTGCCTTATCCCTCCTGTGCCTCGCAGTTCCTCAGCCGCCTGTGTGGTTGAGCTGTGCCAGGGGTAGCGACCTGGGTTCCGCCTGCTGCAGCAAGTCCATCCCACTTTGCGATGGGATCTGGTGAAAACAAGCGGCACCTCAAACTCTGCTCCCTGGTACGGTCCGAGTCATCTGCCACACAGGTTCAGCAGATCCACATCCACCGGGGTTCCTGTCTTCTGAAACGTGAGTGTTACAGGCATTAAGGCCCCAAAGACATGTCATGAGAGTTGAGTATGAACATACCCTAATGTGTATGAGATGTCCATACAATGTTTATTTGGCATATTTAGGAGAAGGAAAAAAAGGCATGTTAAAGGGAATCCATCAGCTCTTTTTGCTTCAAGGAGCTGGAAACAATGTTGGATAGCTGTAAGGCTCATTCATACTACATATTTTCTTAGAGGAATTCCGCTCTTGAATTGCACTGTTGAAAATAAGATGCAGCAGGCTCTTGTTTTCAATGGGATTCTGCTGAAATTCCGTATCTCAGATTTCACCAAAAGAATAAACATATTTACTTTTTCAGTCGAGACTGCTCATAAATGCATTGCAATCTTTGAAGGTGGCGCATTTCTGAGCAGTCCTAGCACCGCATGTTCTACTGGCATCCACTACAGATGGAATCACCACCTGACATATCTCTGTGAGGAGATTCTGTAATGCGAATGAGCTCTTAGAGTATAAAAGCAAACTACCTTTCCTGGTGCTGACAGTGGTTGCAGAGCTTATAAAATAGCCTTTTTACAGGTTCAAGTATGAAGGCCTCATGGTGAGCTCTTCAATCATACCTTTCTATTGGAACAACGTGCTGCCCCAATTGCTTGTGTGCAATAACATGACAGTAGGTCAGTTCTTGTAGTGATACAAGGGACACTAACAGCTCATCGATATGTTCTGGACAGGGCTGAGGGCATGGCAAGCGTTACTTAAAGCCACCACATCCACTCCCCCACGACTGGATCCCAGTCACGTCACACTGCATTCTTTTTTTTTTAGCTCTATGCAACATTGTATGGGCCTGAGAAGGACAGTATCAGAGTGTTGTTCTCCTCATCTGTCAGGTCCATGGGCTAGTGTATGAGGCCACAAAGACCTGACGGTTCACTTCAAGTTGTTAAAAATCCTTTATATAAAGAAGATGCGTAAGAGTTGTCAGGTATGACAAACAATGTTTGCTAAAAAGTAAAGGTAACAGTGTTATCAATAGTTTGTCTTGGTTCTTTTTTTTTTTATACAGTGTACCATGTGATGTGTCACCTCAGTGTATTCTATGTGTGTTGTACTATGGATATTCTAATACAAACTCTTGTTAATGAATGATTAGCATACACATTGTGCTGTTTTAAGCCATTTCCTGTGAGCTGGATAATGTTCATTACCCCAGTACATAATATTTACAGAAAGCATCCTCATTCTGTCAACAAGGTAAGCGATTTGGGTTAAGTGATATTTTTTAACCACAATCCCCACAGCTAAATACACATGTCTCACGTGAATAAAACCATATAATCAAAATTTTTGATTTATTACCTGACCTGTATGTAACATGCTTCTTGGCAAATATAACTAGGTTGGTTGAATCTGCATAAAAAAGGTAATTAGTGTCTCTTATTTGTTATGTCAGGAAAGTTCAGGCCAATTTGTTTCTTCTCTATCCTCAATGTATAAATTATAGAACTACTTGAAGGGGTTATTGTCTTCACAGATAAGTATCTTGATGATGAAGATTAAAAATGAAATCCACATTAAAATCTTTCTTCAAACTATATTTTAATGATTGTTGTATAGAGAGCTCAAGTTAAGGTCTACTGAGAACCACCTTGAAATGATGTTTGTGTATTGAGTTGTAATAAAACTTTTTACAAGATGAAAATCGCTGTCTGAGGATGACTACCAAACATTGTTACTTCTGTCTGTGATTAGATTTTTATAGGACACATATAACCAATTGTCATCTTAATCCTCAAGATGTTTAGATTTGTGCTGGGTTATGCTACATTTTAATGAATTCCACTTAAGAGTCTTCAAAAAATGTAATAATGTGTATTAAAGGATTATATTATAAATGAAAGTGGTTCTCTTCTTTTATACTTTTTTGCAAAAATAAATTATTATGAAAAAATAGACCACTTTGCTTATATTGTGATAATGGCAGTAGATTAGAAGTGCTATTACCAGTGTAAATTAGACATTTTCTAGCTAATGTTTTTCAGTCCTCCATTTTGTTTAGTAGCTCTAAGGAGGAAATTAATTGGTATGTATAGATATCATAAGAATGATTTAGGTTGTAATATATTTGTCAATATAATTTTTTTTTTTAAGATAATTTTTTTGTTGTTAGGGTAGGGTCCTGGTAGTGGTGGTAGTCCTGCTCTACAGGATAGCCGCTGTATTGCTATTCTTAAAGTTCACTGAGATCACATGTTGTTACCACAATATTTTGCTGTATTATTGTATTTTACTACATCTAAAGAAGGGATCAGGCTACACCCCGAAACACATTTGGTTGAGCCATCTTAAAGGAGAACTGTCAGCTTGCTCCCCCCGCACTAACCAGTGGTACAAGCTGGTAGTGCGGGGGAAGCTGATCAGTTTGATTTCTACCATGCCCGGATCCACCACACCGTTCGGCTCTAATCTTCGTTTTTTCTGTATATGCTAATTAGGTGCTAATTGACACAGGCAGCGTAACTGGCTCATCTGCAGCACCGCCCAGCTCATCAATATTCCATACCTCCCTCCCTATTTTTTTTTACTTTCTGGCACCAGTTGATAGATAAATAAAAAAAATAAAAAAAAATGTTTTCCAGTGAAGTATCCCTTTAAAGCATTTTTTGATACAGAGGTCTGGTTTATCAGGACAGGTGTCACACTGTGTGATGGTATCCTTTCTTATCCCCCTTTTTATGGCACATCTGCATCTTTTCTGGGTTATCTTCAGTGTGGGAGACTTTACTTAAAAAGTGTTGGCTTTGGAAAATAGGGTCACCTTCAATTCCAAAAGAACTTGGACTTCCCTCTTGTCCTTTATTAAAATCATGTATGATCTGCCTTATTTGGAACGGACTGTCATATGAAGGATTATCAGCATAATGTAGACCTTTATTAGATTGCTTTATGGGCCATATGTTAGAGTAGTGTGTTGTAAAGAACATCCCCACTCCAGTATTGCCTTAACTTAGATTTTTTACTAGACCCCTAAATGTCCTCATCTAGGCTGCATTGACCATAGTGCTCTCTGCTGCCACCTCTGTCCATGTCAGGAACTGTCCAGAGCAAGTGAGGTTGGCTATGGGGTTTGCTCCTACTCTGGACAGTTCCTGACACGGACAGTCAGCAAAGAGCACTGTGGTCAGAATGAAAAGCACTACACAACTTCCTGGAATGATAAGTACTGGAAGGATTAAGATTTTTTT
This sequence comes from Hyla sarda, assembly GCF_029499605.1. NCBI lineage: Eukaryota > Metazoa > Chordata > Amphibia > Anura > Hylidae > Hyla > Hyla sarda. The sequence continues at coordinate 372,406,316 of NC_079189.1, read as the reverse complement.
AATAGAAGTTATTTACAAATCTGTTTAACTTTCTAGCACCAGTTGATTTTGAAAAAAAAAAGTTTTTTCACTGGAGTACCCCTTTTAAGGGGTATTCCATGATTTTTGGTTCTTGAAATGTAATCAACAAAAGAAAATGTGAAGCTCACACTGATTAGATGAAAAAGAAAAAAACGATACCAGGCGTTACTGTATTCTTGACTAGCCTTTGTGAAGATAAATACACATGTAAACTAAAGCAATAATATTTGCAGTTGTGCAAGGTATGTTCCTAAATATGATGATTAAAAAAATTATGAAAAAATATGGTAATAACAGAATATCCAATAGTAACTACTGTATGAAATAGGAAAGGTAATATAGACTGTAAAGCATGTTTTGGTTGTACAAATGTATCAAGTGCAAAAGAAATAACAATGTACCAGGAAATCAAGTTGTAACTGATATGGTAATAATTAGGTGGTTTAAGTTAGTCAAAAAGGCAACAATTAGATGCAAACTGTTTAATTAATACATCTTCAATAAAAATAAGTTAGAAGAAGCGAACTACAGGGAAGTGCAGTAGCCTCAATACAATTGTAAAATAATTTAATTTCATTTGTTTAAAGGGGTACTCCGGTGAAAAACATATATTTTTTTAAATCAACTGGTGCCAGAAAGTTAAACAGATTTGTAAATTACTTCTAATAAAAAAATCTTAATCCTTTCTGTACTTATTAGCTGCTGAATACTACAGCGGAAATTCTTTTCTTTTTGAAACACAGAGCTCTCTGCTGACATCATGAGCAGAGTGCTCTCTGCTGACATCTCTGTCCATTTTTTGAACTGTCCAGAACAGCATATGTTTGCTATGGGGATTTCCTTTAACCCTGGATAGTTCCTAAAAATGGACAGAGATGTCAGCAGAGAGCACTGGGTTCATGTCAGCAGACAGCTCTGTGTTTCAAACGGAAAATAATTTCCACTGTAGTATTCAGCAGCTAATAAGTACAGGAAGGATTAAGATATTTTAATAGAAAGTTACAGATTTGTAAATTACTTCTGGCACCAGTTGATTAAAAAAAATAAAAATAAAAAATTACCCCTTTAAAAAACAAAAACTAAAGAAAAACTAAAACTAAAAAAACATTAAAAGGATTTATAGATGCACTGTGCCTGCTTGGATCATTGGTATACCCAAGTTTGTTCAAAGCCGATGAGGTCTTACAAGTAATTGGTGCTGTGAGCTCCAAAAACTTTTTATATTTTGTTACTGATGAAAATTAAAGACATTTTGTAATATCGCTACTGAAGAAAAGGCCCGAGGCCTTGAGACACATTTAACATATTCATACGATCTGTATACCAACTCAATCAGCTTGCATTCACCACTTGCAACAGCTGGATGCCCCCTATTTCGGTACCACTTCCATTTGCGGGCATTCAGCGCATCACAGACAAGTGGATGCCGTCATCCACTTCCGTACCACCTCAATACAGTGCTGTCTCCATGCTATCTACTTCGGCAATCATTCCATCACCCAGGCCGGAGACGCCATCTCCGTGCCAGTCGCAGACTACGAGACATCGCATCACAGACGGGTATAACCTATAGTGCTGGACGTTTCCGTGCCAGAATGGACTGCATATCCCTCATCTCTACAATATCTCTGCGGTCGGTGAGTGGGGCCGTGCACCAACTGTGTGATACACACACATTGTCCCGACAACTCTTCAATAACTCTTGCACAATTGTGAAACTGTCCTATATTACACTTCCATTGCTGGAATCGATTTATATTGTACTTCTACTGCTGAATCTTTCACTGCGCCACCAATTAACTCAATCCAGGAATAATGCACTGAACTAATCTCAGCATAACCTAGCCGGCATCTAATTTTTGGATATAATATCCAGTTGGCATACACATTGCAATTGATACATTTGTTGCTATCCATCCTTACATTGTTTCATGTTGTTTTTATAACTTAGAAGATCCTTCGCCCGATGCACAGGCCCTGCTAGGGCGGCGGGAGACTTATTAATTACACCAGTATTTTTATGTGCATTTTTATTGTGTTCATTTTATTGTATTGAATAAATGTAATTACTTTTATTGGCTCCTTCTCTATCCACTATATTCCATATGTACCTTTGAGGACTGGTTATTGAATTCATTGCCAAATTAACTTCATCTTTATTTTTTCACTATATGGCCATTTTTGGGTGAAGGCAACCCCAGCTCACCTCGGATACATATGTTTTCCCTTTTTCTAATCTAAGTTGAGCTACACACTACTTCTATTTTCCATTCATTTTGTAATATGGGTGAGAGTATTTCTAACACTGTGAGATAATGAAAAGAGGTATTTTTAAAATAAATATAGGTAATAGAGGCATAACATTTTTATGTACATGGTCAGGATTAGGTAGGTACTGAGTAGAGATGAGCGAGCCGAATCTGGAGATTCGACCCGAACTTTAGGATTTTTCCGGCTCGGCAAACACTGAAGCTTTTACAGTAAATAGCGTGAAAAACCTGAAAGCATGTTTTTTTGGCAGACAGAAAAAGCAGGGCGGGCAGGGGGGCGGTGAGATGACATAGGGACATCAGCAGATCACATAACCCAGGTCTATCATGTGATTTGCTGCATCAATCAGCACAAAGGCCTATAGGACACAACAAGGGACACAGAGAAAAGGGCAGTGACGTCACCTACAGCGTTCAGAGCGCTAGAACTTCAGCACAGAGGAGATGGATAAAGAGAGAGTGGAAGAGAGACAGACATAGGGACAGTTAGTTGTTAGAAAGATAGAGAGTAAAATACAGATTACAAAGAGAGAAGAAATAGGGACAGTTAGTGATTAGAAAGAGAGACCTTTTGTGTGTGTGTGTGTGTGTGTGTGTGTGTAAAAACAGGATTAAATCCCCATACAAGAATCATATAGGGGCTCTTATACACCAAAACAGCATACGAGGAGACATCTTAATCACAGCTTTTAAAGGGCTCATCTTTTGCTACCACAAATCATAAGCCTTTTTCAAGGCTCATACCTGCATATACCTGAATTGAATAGTGTTCCTTAACCAGCTACAGTAGCCAGTGAGGTGCATTGATCTATGCCACCCACCCACAAAGCGTATTCAAGTGGCACCTACATACCTATAGGGCCTGTCAAGACAGTAGTGAATATAATAGATTTCAGCAAACACCTTCAGTGAGGTCATCTCTGCCACACAAAAAGCGTGTTTCAGTTACACGTATCTAGCCTGTAGTGTGAATACAGTTCTGGTGCATTTCATATTGTTCTGTAAACACCTTTAGTACTCATTGTGCTGTCAACCCTGCCATGCAAAAAGCTTTTTGAAGTTACACGTATCTAGCGTGTAGTGAAAATCCAGTTCTGGAGTTTTGTGGGGACAGTCAAGTTATGGAGTGTGTTGGGGAGGTGGTCAAGGTAGAATCAGTGGTCGGGACTGGTGGTAGGTGTGGTGGGGATACTGTAAGGTGTCGAGGTGGCTATGCTGAGGGGGAGAAAGGAGCCCAAGAAGTCCATGCATTGAGGAGTGACGTGGACAATAAGGAGTTTGATGTTGATGATGATGTGATGTTGGATAGGATTGGGGAAACCACCTGGGCATGAGCTGACGTGTTCAGAGCAGTAGGGTAGTGTCAGTGTAAGCGAAGAAGAGCATAGCAGAGGCAGGGGAAGAAAACCTATGAAACATAACAGGCGTAGGGCTGCTAGTCAGATTAGCTCAGGTGACAGCGATGCTGCTGCATGATCAGGTGTTGTTAAAAAAACTTCCAGAGGAGGGGCACAGTCAGGTGGTGCAGTCCCTGTCCAATATTCTCATGTGTGGAACCTCTTTTCTACTTTACCTAATGCAGAGAACATGGCAATATGTCATCTCTGCAAACAGAAAGTAAGCCCTGGCCAGAGTCTGAGTGTAGGAACTACGGGGGAGATTTATAAAAACCTGTCCAGAGGAAAAGTTGCTGAGTTGCCCACTTTCATTTTTTTAAAAGGCCTGTGAAAAATGAAAGAAGCGTTCTTATTGGTTGCTATGGGCAACTTAGCAACTATTCCTCTGGACAGGTTTTGATAAATCTCCCCCTAAATCTCTACGTAGGCATATGGAGCGTCACCGCAAAGCTGCATAGGACAGTCGAGGCCCCACAACATGAGAAAAACGCTGTTGCTACTGATACTGATCCTCGAGATCACTCCCAACTGTCTAATATCCAGGCCTCTTCCACAGGCAGCGCATTTTCAAGATTTGCCTAATCTGTGTTGTGCCCGCCTCCTCCCCGATCCTGTCAGTTATCCATTGGGGAATCCATGTCCTCCAGACAACAGTATTCTCCCAGTCACCCTGTTGTAGTACACCTCAGTTCGCACCTGGCCAAGTTGATGGTGGCGCAGGCCCTCCCATATATCTTGTTGACTCCACTGCCTTTAGACAACTAATGGGGTGTGCCCAGCCCAGGTGGCATGTACATAGTCACCATTATATTGCAAAGAAAGCTGTCCCCGCTTTGCACAATTATGTGGCGGATAGGGTAGGCCACTCCATGAACTTGTCTGTTGTCTGTGTGCAGAACAGTGCATGCCACAGTTGATCCGTGAAGTAGTAGCTACAGCCAGGCACAATACATGTCTATTATGGCCCACTGGGTCAATATGCTGCAGAACGAGGCTCCACCACAGCGAGGCCAGGAAATTGTAGTGACACTTCCACGGCTGCGCCAATCAGGTTCAACTGCTGACACTTCCACCTATCCTACTCCTATACAAGATGACACTGAGGAAGACGAGGAGGAGCATGACCAACCTTGGTAGTATGGGACAGAGGTGAAACAAGCTGGGCCCTCAGAAAAGCTGGCAAGGATGGCTAGGTGTATGCTTTCCTACTTGCACAATAACAAGCATTTTGTGGGCTTGAAGGGAAGAGAAGAGTTCTGGATAACCACACTCTTAGACCCACGGTATAAACCCAAAATGGGGGAATTTTTCTCACCTTCTGAGAAGGAGGCTAAATTGGATTTGTATAAGAAAAAGCTACGCAGCCAGCTTGCCTCGGCTTTTCAGCAACAAACACCTGCTGAATGGGGATCCAGTCTCTGCTACCACTACCCCAGCAAGAGGCAGGAGTATCAGTGGCGTACCAAGGGGGGGGGGGGGGCGGGGGGGGAACGGTCCGCCCCGGGTGCCACTCTCAAGGGGGGTGTCAGGGGCAGACTGACCCGCCGCCGCCGCTGCTGAGGTCCGGGACACTCGTCCCAGATCCCCAGCAGACAGCGGTACATTCTCCTGTATGCTCGATACACGCACATACAGGAGAAGGTGTCCCCTCTGTGTGAGCCGCATCTGCAGCTACACAGAGGAGACATGACCTCCGCCCCCACAAAGCACGCAGTACTGGCACCGGTGACGTCACTCATCCGGCGCCTGTACTGTGGAGGGGAGAAGACGCGGGCCCTGCAGCTGAGGAGATTGCTGCGTGATTTCAGGTGAGCATCCTTTTTTTTTTTACAGGGAAGGGGGGGGGGGTGCTCTGCATTTACCTATAGGGAAGGGGGGTGCTCTGCATTTACCTATAGGGAAGGGGGGGAGAGGGGGGGGTGCTCTGCATTTACCTATAGGGAAGGGGGGGAGAGGGGGGTGCTCTGCATTTACCTATAGTAAAGAGGGGGGTGGGTGCTCTGCATTTACCTATAGGGAAGGGGGGTTGCTCTGCATTTACCTATAGGGAAGGGGGGAGAGGGGGTGTGTGCTCTGCATTTACCTATAGGGAAGAGGGGAGAGGGTGCTCTGCATTTACCTATAGGGAAGGGGGGGAGAGGGGGTGTGTGCTCTGCATTTACCTATAGGGAAGGGGGGGGGTGCTCTGCATTTACCTATAGGGAAGGGGGGTGCTCTGCATTTACCTATAGGGAAGGGGGGGAGAGGGGGGGTGCTCTGCATTTACCTATAGGGAAGGGGGGTTGCTCTGCATTTACCTATAGGGAAGGGGGGAGAGGGGGTGTGTGCTCTGCATTTACCTATAGGGAAGGGGGGGGGGTGCTCTGCATTTACCTATAGGGAAGGGGGGTGCTCTGCATTTACCTATAGGGAAGGGGGGGAGAGGGGGGGTGCTCTGCATTTACCTATAGGGAAGGGGGGGAGAGGGGGGTGCTCTGCATTTACCTATAGTAAAGAGGGGGGTGGGTGCTCTGCATTTACCTATAGGGAAGGGGGGTTGCTCTGCATTTACCTATAGGGAAGGGGGGAGAGGGGGTGTGTGCTCTGCATTTACCTATAGGGAAGAGGGGAGAGGGTGCTCTGCATTTACCTATAGGGAAGGGGGGGAGAGGGGGAGTGCTCTGCATTTAACTATAGGGAAGGAGGGGAGAGGGGGTGCTCTGCATTTACCTATAGGGAAGGGGGGGGAGAGGGGGGGTGCTCTGCATTTACCTATAGGGGAGGGGGGTGCTCTGCATTTACCTATAGGGAAGGGGGGGTGCTCTGCATATACCTATAAGGAAGGGGGGGAGAGGGGGGGGTGCTCTGCATATACCTAGGGCTGGGCGGTATGACCATATATGTGTATCCCGGTATTTTCTTTAACTTACGGCGGTTCCACGGTATGTAACGGTATTCCCCCCCCCAAAATCATGTGACCCACCAGCGCTGTTCTGCCCCCCCCCCCTTGCCCCTATCATGTGACCTGTGCGCGGTGTTCGGCTCCCCCCTCCCCAAAATCATGTGACCCGCCAGCACTGTTCTGCTTCCCCCAATTAATGATCAGCCCAGCAGGGTACTACTCACATATGTCAAGCACTGTCCTCCTCCTCTTTGTTGGGGGCCGCCGGCGATGGAACTCACTGTACGCCAGTGGTCTCCAACCTGCGGACCTCCAGTTGTTGCAAAACAACAACTCCCAGCATGCCCGGACAGCCAACGGCTGTCCGGGCATGCTGGGAGTTGTAGTTTTGCAACAGCTGGAGGTCCGCAGGTTGGAGACCACTGCTGTACGCTGTATACCTATGCCCGGGCTGCAAAAGATACAGAAAATAAACTTAACTTACCCACGTCGGCCGCACGCTGGGGACGGGAACGCCGGACAGCCGTCAGCCTATCACCGGCCAGAGCGATGCCCCGCCCCTGCCAGTGATAGGTTTAGCCCACTGTCATGTAAGGAGCCGGCTTCATACATGACAGTGGGCTCAGCCTGTCACTGGCCGGGGCGGGGCATCGCTCTGGCCGGTGATAGGCTGACGGCTGTCTGGCGTTCCCGTCCCGAGCGTGCGGCCGACATGGGTGAGTTTAGTTTATTTTCTGTATCTTTTGCAGCCCGGGCATAGGGATACAGCGTACAGCAGTGGTCTCAGACTTGTGGACCTCCAGCTGTTGCAAAACTACAACTCCCAGCATGCCCGGACAGCCGTTGGCTGTCCGGGCATGCTGGGAGTTGTAGTTTTGCAACAACTGGAGGTCCGCAGGTTGGAGACCACTGGCGTACAGAGAGTTCCATCGCTGGCTGTCTGGGCATGCTAGGAGTTGTAGTTTTGCAACATCTGGAGGTCTGCAGGTTGGAGACCACTGCCGTACAGAGAGTTCCATCGCCGACTGTCCGGGCATGCTGAAAGTTGTAGTTTTGCAACAACTGGAGGTCCGCAGGTTGGAGACCACTGGCGTACAGAGAGTTCCATCGCCGGCTGTCCGGGCATGCTGGGAGTTGTAGTTTTGCAACATCTGGAGGTCTGCAGGTTGGAGACCACTGGCGTACAGAGAGTTTCATCGCCAGCTGTCCGGGCATGCTGGGAGTTGTAGTTTTGCAACATCTGGAGGTCTGCAGGTTGGAGACCACTGGCGTACAGTATAGAGTTCCAGCGCCCGGCAGCCCCCAACAAAGAGGAGGAGGGCAGTGCTTGACATATGTGAGTAGTACCCAGCTGGGCTGATCATTAATTGGGGGAGCAGAACAGTGCTGGTGGGTAACATAGCATTACTTCCCTGATGTGGGGACAGCGATGTGCTAGGCTGATAATACATTCCCGCGGGGGAGGGGCCCAACCGGTATTGCGGTATAGGGGAAAATTCATATCGTGCAGCCCAAAAAATTTGGTATTCGGTATGAATCGGTATACCACCCAGCCCTAGATATACCTATGGGAAAGGGGGGGGGGGGGGGGGGTGTAGCTCTCCATATACCTATGGGAAAGAGGGGGGTTGTTGTAGCTCTGCATATACCTATGGGGAAGAGGGGGTGGGGGGTTTAGCTCTGCATATACCTATGGGAAAGAGGGGGGTGTAACTCTGCATATACCTATGGGAAAGAGGGGGGGGGGGGTTTAGCATAGCTCTGCATATACCTATGGGAAAGAGAGGGGGGGTGTAACTCTGCATATACCTATGGGAAAGAGGGGGTTACCTGGCTACCAACCTACCTGCCCTTTTACTGTGCAGGACACCAAGGAGGGCATCATTACAGTTTGTGGGCCTATAGATGGAAAGATTGTGTAGAGGAGGGGAGGGCACTGAAAATATGCAGAGTCTGACATGTTTTTCCTGCAGATGTTAAGAGATCCACATGGTGGTCTTATCCGGACGGAGGAGAAAAGGAAAGAGGACGCCGCTGATCAGAAAAGACGTAATTGTGAGTCCCAAAATGTAACTGTAATCACTTATATGGTATATGCATCCTGTGTATAGCTGATATCTACCGCCATATGGTCCTGTATATAATCACTTATATTGTATACAGATTCTTTATAGTATACTGGTCTGTGTATAGTGGTTTTATTCAGTACGGTATGGCGGTATTATCCAGTTTTTGAGTGGTGGTATATATTTACTCCTTGTATACCAGTATTATTGGTCATAGAAATTTACCTACGTTAAAGTGTTTCTTACATATATAAATTTTAGTTTATTGTGTGTGGGATTTGGGTGGAATAGGAGCATGGCAGAAGATTGACGAGCTGCAGAGCCTAGCAGGGGCCCTTGCCTTTTTTTTGGTCTGGGGGCCCCGAGTGTTGTCAGTCCGCTCCTGGGGGGAGGAGAGGGAGGGGGTGTAATTAAGGGTGTGTGTGTCTGTGTGTGTGTGGGGGGGGGGTGCCAAACAAAGGGTCCGCCCCGGGTGCCAAATGCTCTAGGTACACCCCTGCAGTGGCGGCATCTTGATATTTGAGCACATGATGGCAAAGTTTCTGCATCCTGTATGCTCCCCTGACATTAGTCATGAAAGAGATGTACACCACCACTTGAACAACCAGGTTGAGGCCTACCTCAGCAGTGCACTATCTCTGACAGACACCATGAGCCCAGACCCCATGGACTTCTGGCTCACCAGATTAAACCATTGTCCAGAACTTGTCCAGTTTGCCATGAGCGTTTTGTCTTGTCCACCCTCTAGTGTCGCTTTGGAGAGAGTGTTCAGCGCAGCAGGCGGCGGGGTCATCTCGAAACACACAAGATTTTCAGCCAGTCGCGTGGAAAAACTGACTTTTACTAAAATTAATCAGGTATGGATCAGTGAGGTTATTAAAGGGGTTTTTATTAACTGGTGCCATAAAGTTAAAAAGATTTGTAAATTACTTCTATTAAAAAAAACTTAATCCTTCCAGTACTTATCAGCTGCTGTTATGATCCACAGGAAGTTCTTTTCTTTTTGAATTTCCTTTCTGCCTGACCACAGTGCTCTCTGCTGACACCTCTGTCCATTTTTTAGGAACTGTCCAGAGCAGGATAGGTTTTCTATGGGGATTTGCTCCTACTCTGGACTATTCCTAAAATGGACAGAGGTGTCAGCAGAGAGCACTGTGGTCAGGCAGAAAGGAAATTCAAAAAGAAATGAACTTCCTCTGGATCATAACAGGAGCTGATAAGTACTGGAAGGATAAAGATCTTTTCATAGAAGTAATTTACAAATCTGTTTAACTATGTGGCACCAGTTGATTTAAAAAATAAAAATAAAAATGTTTTCCAGACGTCACCCCTGCTTGATGCTAGTGACATCTGTTCACCATCTCATGCTGTACACTATTACAGAGCCGTAGCTAGCTCCTTTTGAGCTCAAGGCAAGCCCAGAAAATTCTGCCCCCCCCCCTAAATAAATAACTAAATAAAAAGTTATAATACAGGCTATAACTGAGAAGCAGTACAGGTTATGTAATGTATGTACACAGTGACCTCACCAGCAGAATAGTGAGTACAGCTCTGGAGTATAATACAGGATATAACTCAGGATCAGTACAGGAAAAGTAATGTAATGTATGTACACAGTGACCCCACCAGCAGAATAGTGAGTATAGCTTTGGAGTATAATACAGGATATAACTCTGGATCAGTAGAGGATAAGTAATGTCTAGTATGTACACCAGTGTTTCCCAAGCAGGGTGCCTCCAGATGTTGCAAAACTACATCTCCCAGCATGCCTTTCGAGGCACCCTGCTTGGGAAACACTATTGTACACAAAGACCCCACCAGCAGAATAGTGAGTGCGGCCAGGACCAGATTAATGCTTCCTGGAAGACTGAGCACTTCATTATGATGGGTTCCCCCACGTTAGGTGCAGTATAGTCCCCTCACATTAGGTGCAGTATAGTCCCCTCACATTAGGTGCAGTATAGTTCCCCATATTACATGCAGTATAGTTCCCCCACATTAGGTACAGCATAGTTCCCCCACATTAGGTGCAGTATAGTTCGCCACATTAGGTGCAGTACAGTTCCAAACATTAGGTGCAGTACAGTTCCCCCACATTAGGTTCTGTATAGTTCCCCCCCACATTAGGTGCAGTATAGTTCCCCCCACATTAGGTGCAGTATAGTTCCCCCCACATTAGGTGCAGTATAGTTCCCCCCACATTAGGTGCAGTACAGTTCCCCCACATTAGGTTGGCAGTATAGTTCCCCCACATTAGGTGCAGTATAGTTCCCCCACATTAGGTGCAGAATAGTTCCCTCATATTAGGTGCAGTATAGTTTCCCCCACATTAGGTGCAGTATAGTTCCCCCACATTAGGTGCAGTACAGTTCCCCCACAGACATACAAGCCTTCAGCCATGTACAGTGTATGGCTGGAGGCTGTATGCCTGTTTACTGCCCCAGTGTTCCGACCACCACTCTTCTGGTCTGGGGTCATGATCTACTGCTATGGCCTTTGGGCCATAGCAGTAGGTCCCCGGACCGGAGAGGAGCGGTGGTCGGAATACTGAAGATGACGTGCTGGTGACTTACCATGCGCACTTCCTCCTCACTGCTCCGCTCTGCTCTTCTATGGGCGCACGCATGGGATGTCAGTGACGTCCCTTCGTGCACCACCTCCCGGCGGCCCCTGCATTTTTAAAGTTAACACGGGGCCGTAGAGAGGTAACAGGGACATCCTTGTGTCCTGAAAAGATTTTTCGGGACACAGGGATGTCCTGAATGTGACAGGGGCCCCCTGCGGGCCCGGGGCCCGGAGCAGGCGCTCCATGAGCGCCAATGATCATCCGGCCCTGAGTGCAGCTTTGGAGCTCAAATGTATATACTGTATATCAGTGTCTTCCAAGTAGGGTGCCTCCAGCATGGTTAGGAAATACTGCTGTATAAAGTGGCACAACAGCAGATTGCAGGAAGAACTCACCAGGTACACTCTACTCTGCTGGCTGCTCTGGGATCTTTAGCTCCGCCCCCACAAGTCACATGATCGTGACATCACCACAGGTCCTCAAAGACATCACTCCCTCCAGCATTCATAAGGTATAGAGCAGGTCCTGGTAGGGCAGTCACTGCCATTATGTTGTGTGTGTGTGTGTGTAGATCACTGTTTTTTAGTGACTGCCGACCAAGACCTGAATGATGCAGGGGATTTAGGGTTAAAAATTATGGCAAGTGCAGGCCCCTGCGGGCAGGTCAGGATTCGGCGATGAGGCAGACTGAGGAGGGCGCATGTGCATCTCCCGTGCGCTCCTGGCCTGGCAGGACCACATCGCACATCATCGCTGACATGACATCCCGCTCTCCTCCCAAGCAGCCACTGCAGTACTTTTAAAGGGCTGAACGCTGCAGGCTTCCTAGGAGGTAATATAGCAACAAGGGGAGCACATCTGTGCCTCCTTTACAGAGGCGCAGTTGCGCTGCTGAGGCGACCCACACACTGCAGCGGCTGCCCGGAACATAAGAAAAAAATGGAGGAGCACGTCTGTGCCCCCTTTACAGAGGCTGCAGCTGTGTCTGAGGCGACTGCCTCAGTCACCTCATGGCAGCTAGGGCTCTGCGCTTTTAACATCTGTCTTCCTTCTCATGCTGTACGCTATTAACATCAGTCAGCCACCACCTGCTGTACGCTGGCTACTATTAGTAATACCAGTCCACCATCACCCTACTTCCAGCCAGGCCTACATATACACAATCCATCATCCCCAAAAAAGGGATAATTTTTTTGGCTTTCATATTTCTTCTTCAGTCTTCACTATTTTAGAACACCAATTCTGTTGCTACTCCCAAAAAAAGGGATCATTTTTGGTATTCTTGGAAAAATCCATGCCGTCTTCTTCATTGGCTGGATTAAGAACCTCTTGCTACACCCAGAAAAGGGATAATTTTTGGCATGCTGGGATAAAGCAACTGCGTCTTCCCACGCCTCTGTGTGCATATTAACACTGTCAAGGAGTGGTTCTGCTTAGTCCATATAATAGAAGATAGTACCGTGAATATACACTTGGGGTGTTCCGTGCGACTTAGGAAATGGAAGCTTAATCCAAATTCAGACATGTAGGAAAATAACGCTGCACACGATTTGCATTTAAAAGACTTGTATTTAGTAGTATTAACCATCAGGTAATATGTTAGATCATCATACAAAGAGTAAATTCACCCAAGTGCTCACTGTACTGCGCTATTGTCCATTCGGTCTCCGGATCTTATTTCACCCCTTCCACGGGCATTCCAGAGTCCATGGGATTAATCTTCCTCTCACGAAGGAGAAACCGCAAATGAGCGCCAGTCACTTCCGACGTTTCAGAGGCCACACCTCCTTTCTCAAGCATCCCTACCATGCACCCATCACCAATTACATAGTTATCACATCTTGCGAGAAGTTACTCTGAAACGAGAAGGTAAGTCTTAAAATTTAATACCAATATAAATTTAATTAAAAACCATGTTTAAAACTGCAGCATATATTACAGATGTTAGCTTCAGAGAAATACCAAAAAATTACAAGTCTCATTGAGCCCATTGGGAACCAATGAGCTCAATGTCTCTATCCCATACACTTCTCTCTGTAGTAATTTCCTCTTAATCGCAGCTTCAGTAGATTCTTCAACTCCTTCTATCACCATCCATCTTAATTCACTTTTTAGATGTTTGTATTCTACAAAATGTTTTGCAACCCCGGTCTCACCGAACTTTTTAACCTGTTCCTCTCCAACTTTTTTAGTCTCTTCTCCTATCCCTTCTTTCATCATTTTCCAGATTAGCGATCGATGCTCGCTAATCCGGCATTTTACGCTTTTAGCAGTTTGTCCAACATAAATTCGTCCGCAAGGACATTTCAATAGATAAATTACTTGTTTTGAATCGCAAGTAAAATATCCTTGAACTGGATATTTGTTACCTTTCATAGGGTGATTAATACAGTCGCCTCTGATAATTCCATTACAATTCTGGCAGCTTAGGCACGGATATGTTCCTTTCCTTTTTGATCTGAGAAACGTCTGTTTAGATGTCTTTTTATTCTTAATATCTGCTTTAACTAGATAATTAGCAATTGCCTTACCTTTTCTGTAAATAAATCTCGGGGGTTTTGCGAACATCCATCCAAACTTCGGATCTGCTCAAAGTACTCCCCAATACTTATTTACAGTTTTTCTAATTAGATGGGAATGTCTATCATATGTGGATAAGAATGTGATAATTTTCATCTCTCTCCTTTTTATTTTGTTTGGCTTTCTTTTTTCTTAATTCTTCTCTAGGGATTTCTTCTATTTCATTCCCCACTTTTCTCACTAGTTTTTCACTGTATCCACGTTTTACAAATTTTTTGATCAGCATTTCTTTATCTATTATATACTCTTCTAGTGTGCTACAGATACGACGGGCTCTCACGAATTGCCCTCGTGGTATCCCTTTAAAAACTTCACTAGCATGTTAACTTTGACGTAACAATAGATTATTTCTATCTGCCTCTTTTTTATACAGGGTAGTATTCAGACGCGTACCGTTTTTTTGTGATCTTAACATCGAGATAATGGATCTGCTGGAGATGTGCTTCAACCGTAAACTCAATCAGCGGATGGCATTCATTCAACTGTTCAATAAATTCTAACAATTGTTCATATGTACCTGTCCAGACGAGGAACACGTCATCCATATAACGTACCCATTTCGCCACATGGGCGCTTATGGGCAGTGATGGGATGAAGCGCTCCTCAAAATTGGACATAAAAATATTAGCTACACTAGGTGTGTCAGGGGACCCCATCGAGGTCCCCTGTATATGTAAGAAAAACTTGTCTCCAAACCTAAAATAATTTTTAGTTAGTACCAACTCCAGCAGATCCATAAGAAATTTAATTTTAGCATTATTCAAGCTAGCATCTTTATATAGTTCTTCTTTAATTATTACTAGTGCTTTCCTTGTGGGTATGTTAGTGTACAAACTTTTTATGTCTAATGTACATAGCCATGTTTCATCAGGCTCTTCAAGATTTTCTATATAGTCTAGAAATTCATAAGTGTCACTAAGACAATTATCAAGTTTTTTAACAATCTTCTGTAAATAGCTATCAACATAAATCGCCAAGGGGCACAGGATGGAGTCGACTCCCGAGACTATCGGTCATCCCAGGGGTCTCTCCACATCCTTGTGCACCTTGGGGAGCAAATATAGGATAGGTGTTCTGGGGTTGTCATTTGTCAGGGCTTGTTTAGTGATGGTATCTATTGTACCGCATAACACTGCATCTTCTAGTACAACATTAATATCCTTACTGAATTCAATCACGGGGTCTCCCCTTAGTTTAATACATACCTTTTCATCACATAGTTGTTTATGATGATCTCACATATTTCCTGATGGTTAATGCTACTAAATACAAGTCTTTTAAATGCAAATCGTGTGCAGCGTTATTTTCCTACACTTAATTTGGATTAAGCTTCCATTTCCTAAGTCGCACGGAACACCCCAAGTGTATATACACGGTACTAACTTCTATTATATGGACTGTGCTGCTTATTGTACCTTGTATAAGTGAAGAGAAAGGACTGTTGAATACTGACATAATGTCCTTTAAAGCGATTTCTAAAAGCACTGATAAAACTGACGATACCTTCAATTTCTCCGAATGGAGACCGCAACAAGATATTAGCAGCAGCTGAGTTAGCTGGGTTCTCTTTATATGATATAAAAGAAGGTATTAAAATAGACTATGCAAAAAAGCTACTACAACTAAAAAAGAAAGAGACCAGCTTAACATTGCATGCATCAACTTTAACAGAATACCTCAAGGTGCAGAGGATACCGAAGGGACTAAGAAGCACTTTAACCCCTGCGTTACTAAAAGAAGATCAAGAATATATTAAAAAAAGGGTATGCCCTGTGCAATACCCACTCTCTGGACTTAATGTTCCTAACAGTTCAGCGTTTACAGATTGCGATTTTTGATGTCCAAAGTGAAATAAAGAAAATGGAAGAAGATCTCAGAAAAGAATCTACTGTGGAACAAGCTGAAAAGATAAATAAAGAAATACAAGAGAATAAAGGAAAATTGAGATCATCAATATTACAAACTAAACTTATAAAGTTCAAAAGGGACATAAAAGATTACCAGTTAGATCGTGTCTACACTTGGGCAGAGGAAAGATGCAAGGTCCGGAAACAACAGTGGAATCTGAATAGAACATCCTCAGCTGAACTGATTAGCTCAGACAGCGAATTGAGTACTGGTGAGAGAAGTAGCAAGAAAGGTGAAGGATCGAAATACGTGAAAGAATCGACAGGACCTAAAGAAAGGAAACCATTTAATAATAAAAAGAAAGAGTATATTGAGTCTAAAGAAGAAGGAGAAACAAGGAGTGCAAAGAAATTACAAGAAAACAAAGGAGGTGAGCTACTGATCAATATTTCACCTGTTGAACTTACGGAACACCAGAAAGCGGTTATCAATAAGGGTCTGGGATTTGTCCCATCCTTTGAATTAGACAAGTTTGACTTTAAAGTTGAATTTTTTAAGTTCTGTCGATCCTTGCGTTTAAAAATGTTTTTCTTTGATGTGAACAACGGTAGAAAGAGAGAAAACGTACTAAGTGATTTACCTGCTAAACTTAAAAAAACCAAGTCATTTTGATCCCAATGTGAACAATCCTCTACTTGAGAGCTTTCAAAAAGCCGTGATAAGTGAGGTGTGTGAACAATGGTATATAGACCGCGGTTATATTAAGAAAAATCTTACTTTTGCAGAGAGAAATGCATTGACAGAATTGAAGAATGATGAAAGGGTAGTAGTGAAAAAAGCAGATAAGGGGGAGGGGGGGGGGCACCGTAGTGTGGGATAAGGAATTGTACCTAGAGGAGGCAAATAAACAACTATGTGATGAAAAGGTATATATTAAACTAAGGGGAGACCCCGTGATTGAATTCAGTAAGGATATTAATATTGTGCTAGAAGAAGCAGTGTTATGCGGTACAATAGATACCATCACTAAACAAGCCCTGACAAATGACAACCCCCGAACACCTATCCTATATTTGCTCCCCAAGGTGCACAAGGATATGAAGAGACCCCCGGGACGACCGATAGTCTCGGGGGTCGACTCCATCCTGTGCCCCTTGGCGATTTATGCCGATAGCTATTTACAGAAGATTGTTAAAAAACTTGTTAATTGTCTAAGTGACACTAATGAATTTCTAGACTGTATAGAAAATCTTGAAGTGACTGATGAAACATGGCTATGTACATTAGACATAAAAAGTTTGTACACTAACATACCCACAAGGGAAGCACTAGTGATAATTAAAGAAGAACTATGTAAAGATGCTAGCTTGAATAATGCTAAAATTAAATTTCTTATGGATCTGCTGGAGATGGTACTAACTAAAAATTATTTTAGGTTTGGAGACAAGTTTTTCTTACATATACAGGGGACCTCGATGGGGTTCCCTGTCGCACCTAGTGTAGCTAATATTTTTATGTCCAATTTTGAGGAGCGCTTCATCCCATCACTGCCCATAAGCGCCCATGTGGCGAAATGGGTACGTTATGTGGATGACGTGTTCCTCGCCTGGACAGGTACATATGAACAATTGTTAGAATTTATTGAACAGTTGAATGAATGCCATCCACTGATTGAGCTTACAGTTGAAGCAGATCCATTATCTCGATGTTAAGATCACAAAAAACGATACGCGTCTGAATACTACCCTGTATAAAAAAGAGGCAGATAGAAATAATCTATTGTTACGTCAAAGCCATCATGCTAGAGAAGTTTTTAAAGGGATACCACGAGGGCAATTCGTGAGAGCCCGTCGTATCTGTAGCACACTAGAAGAGTATATAATAAATAAAGAAATGCTGATCAAAAAATTTGTAGAACGTGGATACAGTGAAGAACTAGTGAGAAAAGTGGGGAATGAAATAGAAGAAATCCCTAGAGAAGAATTAAGAAAAAAGAAAACCAAACAAAATAAAAACGAGAGAGATGTAAATATTACATTCTTATCCACATATGATAGACATTCCCATCTAATTAGAAAAACTGTAAATAAGTATTGGGGAGTACTTCGAGCAGATCCGAAGTTTGGACGGATGTTCGCAAAACCACCGAGATTTATTTACAGAAAAGGTAAGGCAATTGCTAATTATCTAGTTAAAGCAGATATTAAGAATAAAAAGACATCTAAACAGACGTTTCTCAGAACAAAAAGGAAAGGAACATATCCGTGCCTAAGCTGCCAGAATTGTAATGGAATAATCAGAGGCGACTGTATTAATCACCCTATGAAAGGTAACAAATATCCAGTTATGTTGGACAAACTGCTAGAAGCGTAAAATGCCGGATTAGCGAGCATCGATCACTAATCCGGAAAATGATGAAAGAAGGGATAGGAGAAGAGACTAAAAAAGTTGGAGAGGAACAGGTTAAAAAGTACGGTGAGATCGGGGTTGCAAAACATTTTGTAGAATACAAACATCAAGTAAGTGAATTAAGATGGATGGTGATAGAAGGAGTTGAAGAATCTACTGAAGCTGCGATTAAGAGGAAATTACTACAGAGAGAAGTGTATTGGATAGAGACATTGAGCTCATTGGTTCCCAATGGGCTCAATGAGACTTGTAATTTTTCGGTATTTCTGGAAGCTAACATCTGTAATATATGCTGCAGTTTTAAACATGGTTTTTAATTAAATTAATATTGGTATTAGATTTTAATACTTACCTTCTCGTTTCAGAGTAACTTCTCGCGAGATGTGATAACTATGTAATTGGTGATGGGTGCACGGTAGGGATGTTTGAGAAAGGAGGTGTGGCCTCCGAAACGTCGGAAGTGTCCGGCGCTCATTTGCGGTTTCTCCTTCGTGAGAGGAAGGTTAATCCCATGGACTCTGGAATGCCCGTGGAAGGGGTGAAATAAGATCCGGAGACCGAATGGACAATCGCGCAGTACAGTGAGCACTTGGGTGAATTTACTCTTTGTATGATGATTTAACATATTACCTGATGGTTAATACTACTAAATACAAGTCTTTTAAATGCAAATTGTGTGCAGCGTGGTTCTGCTTAGGCCTCAAATGTGAGTGACTGCCGCTGTCCAATTTGTATGCTGAGTGTCGATGTAAGAAAAGAATACCAGACAAGAGAGTTTGGTACAATCTCCTTTCTCAGCCAAGGGAGAAGAAAAAGAAGAAGAGCGTTTATTGAGGAAGTACATTGTTAAATAGGATTATCAAAAGGGGAGGTTGTCAATCACATAAAAAATCATCTTGTCATGTGTTGGTTGGTTAACTAAGCATATACGCTTATACAAGGCATAAGCATTTATTTTGAGCATTTACTCAATCATAGTCATATGAGATTATCAGGCAGATTTCCTGTTTTATTTAGAAGATTACAGATGTATCCGCTATTTTGCACCGAGTGCATTTTCCTCAGAATGATTTCATTAGGCCTCCTACTTGTTCTTTTGTTACTTCTTCCTTTTTGGAAAACCATAAATCTTCTTTCTTGCTTATCAAGTGTTATCCCAGAGAGCAGGTTCAATTCTTGGTTACAAGCAAATAGCTAAGCTGATATATCTGATAAGAATAATAATGTTTTTCTGCAGCATTTGATTAGCATCAATATATATATATATATATATATATATATATATATATATATATATATATAATGTTTTTTTTTCTCATATATTGATCAGCTATCAGAATCATAATAGTCATCCCCGACAACACCAGTAGGCCTCTACCGACAACCAGGGATTCCCTTTGCCACTTTATTTTGGTGTGGATAGGCCTAAAAATGGGTGAGCTGTAATAGTTACTATGGTTTACCGCATGTTGCCATAACTGAGCCTTAAAAACACTTTAAAACTACTTGAATACATTCCTAACAGTGTTAGACAGGGGTTTGGAGGTGTAAGGCAGTGTTATAAACATATTTAGGAGCTTATTTTTTTGCCAGTTTGAGCCAAACCGAGCCAAACCGAACTCGCAATTTCTGAAAAGTTTGAAGAATCCGGGTAAGTGAACTTTTCAAAAGTTCGCTCAACTCTAGTACTGAGTATCATTTTTTTTTTTGTGTGTGTGTGGCATCTGACAGGTATGCTTTAAAGGATGTGGGTGAATTTTCCTGTAAGGCAAAAAAAGGTGCCTTCCCATGCCGTCTTCTTCACTTGCTAGACTAAGAACCTGTTGCTACTTTCAAAAAAAAAGGGATCATTTTTGGAATGCTTGGAAAAAAATCCATGCTTCTTTTTCACTTGCTAGACTAAGAACCTCTTGCTACGTCTAGAAAAGGGATAATTTTTGGCACGCTGGGATAAAGCCACTGCGTCTTTCCATGCCTCCGTGTGCACCAGCAGGCATCTACCGACAACCAGAGATACTTTATGCCACTTTATTTTGGTGTGAACAAGCCTAAAAATGGGCAAGCTGTAATAGTTACTATGGGTTACCGCATGTCGCCATAACAGAGCCTTAACTCCTTGGGGACGGAGGGTGTATGCATATGCCCTCGTGTCCCGTCACTTAAAGATGGAGGGCGTATCCGTACGCCCTCCGTATTTCCGATCACCGCAGCTCGCCAGGCGGTGATCGGACCGGGATCACTGCTGATATCTATCAGCAGGCATTCCGTGGCAATGCCTAGGGGGGTCCTGAGACCACCCCCCCATGTCGGCAACCGCCGCAAATCGCTAGTCAATTCAGACTGGCAATTTGCCGCGATCCAGGCCAATGGGGTCACTGGTGAACCGATCGCACGGAAAATAAGAATGATCAGAGCTGTCAGAGACAGCTCTGACCATCCTAAAGGATAGGAGGGAGGTGGCAGTGTTGCCACCCCCTCATATCCCCTGCCATTGGTCGATCAGGCTGACGACCAATGGCAGGAGGGGGGCTTTAGAGTTCATTTCCCCCACTCTGCCCACCGATTAAAGTCGGAGCAGAGGGGGGGGGGGGCGGGGAAACACGGGCGGCGAGGGGGGAGCATGGCCGGCTTACCGGACCGGCGGAAGCGACATCCTGGAGCAGCGGCGGCAGCAGGAGGATCGTGGGCGGAAAGTGTGCAGCGTGGAGATGGCTGGAGTGATGATCGCGGTGAAACACTGAGCTAGAGTCTGTTTCCTAACTCAATGATTCCAACCCGTGTGCCTCCAGCTGTTGCAAAACTACAACTCCCAGAATGCACTGACAGACCGTACATGCTGGGAGTTGTAGTTTTGCAACAGCTGGAGGCACACGGGTTGGAGTCACTGAGCTAGAGTCTGTTTTCTAACTCAGTGGTTCCCCACCAGTGTGCCTACAGCTGTTGTAAAACTACAACTCCCAGCATGTATGGTCTGTCAGTGCATTCTGGGAGTTGTCATTTTGCCACAGCTGAAGGTTTGGGGTGCCCCCCCCCCCATGGGAATGCACAGGGTACATTCACACGGGCGGGTTTACAGTGGGTTTCCTTCTACAAGTTTGAGCTGCGGCAAATTTTCCACCGCAGCTCAAACTTCCAGCGGAAAACTTACTGTGAACCCATGCCTGTGTGAATGTACCCTAAAAACACTACACTACACTACACTAACAAATAATAAAAAGTAAAACACTACATATACACCCCCTTACACATCCCCTCCCCCCCAATTAAAATGAAAAACGTCTCATACGGCAGTGTTTCCTAAACGGAGCCTCCAGCTGTTGAAAACCCACAACTCCCAGTATTGCCGGACAGCCATAAACTGTCCTGGCAGGCTGGGAGTCTTGCAACAGCTGGAGGCACCCTGTTTGGGAAACACTGTTGAAGGGTTTTGCTGGAGACAAGCCCCATCCTTGTAACCGGGTCCGCCCCTATTGCAAATGCACATGGCGCTTTCTCATGGCGTGGCGCTTGCACGAGCGCTGTCGCATTTCAAGGTAACAGTTTAGGGCCACATATGGGATATTTCCGTACTCGGGTGAAATAGCGCTACAAATTTTGGGGGAACTTTTGGGGGTATGGAGGTACCCCATATGTGTACGTAAAATGCTCTGCGGATGAACTACATGGCTCAGGAGTGAGAGAGCGCCATGTACATTTAAGGCCTAAATTGGTGATTTGCACAGGGGTGGCTGATTGTTACAGCAGTTCTGACATGAGCGCAAAAAATAAACATGTGACCCCATTTTGGAAACTACACCCCTCACGGAATGTAACAAGGGGTATAGTGAGCCTTAACAACCCACAGGTCTTTGACAAATTTTCGTTAAAGTTGGACATGAAAATAAAAATTTTGGGGGCGTGGCTTGCCGCTACCAGTGATGGCCGCATAGTACCTGAGCTCCGCACCTTGTGGCTGGGAAATTTGCTTCATTAGCTGGACTCTACCCTCTACCTCATCCCCAGAGGAAGCAAGAGACGTCGGAAGACCCCTGCTGCTGTACTTTTTCCCCTAACTCAGTCTGGAGGGATCGTACGGTATCTCCGTGCGTCCCCCTCTTCTGCTCCGGACTCCCCGCCTGCTTCCCCGGTCTCCGAGCACAGGCTGAGATCTGTGGGAGCAGCTGCTGCTGCGCACAGACCTGCACGCAGCCCCGCATACCCGAACGGACCCTCCGGTCTCCTGCCAGATTGCCCTGCTGTGCTGAAGGATCTGGGGGTAGGCTCTGGGGACCCTGTCTGTCTCCCCCCGAACCCATCTCCTGCTGGTTTGGAGCCGCATGAGCTGCCGGCGCAACCGCTACAGACACACACTCCCGGCCCCACTACTGACTTTGTCCTTCCTTAAGGAGGAGAGCCTGTGGCCTGTGCCCTGGTGGGGTTTGAATTCTGGCCCTGAACGGTTCCCTGCTCTGAACCTGGCCCCTCCCTGGTAATAAGTGGGTCTCCTGAGGCCTGTTCCATAGAGCCTGCATCTCCAACTGCTATCTCCTCTGTGGGGGTGATTGGTCCTCTGATTCAGCTGTGGCCCCTTCTGGGTCCTCTCCGCAATGACAAAGGACTATGTCTGTGCGCAGGAACACAGGGGGATCCCCTGGGGTTTCACCCCAGCCGGGCCCCTCTTCCGCTACTAGGCCCCCTGGGGGCCGTCATGAGACTGCGGGTCAATCGGCCTGGGGAGATGGCCCTGATCTGGATCTGTTTTGTTCGGGGGCCCCTGCTTCTGCTCCCCTCTCAATGGATTTCAGCCAATTGCTCTCTCATTTGCCCTCTAATGAGGACTTTCGGGCCCTTATCACCGAGGTGAAGGATGCCTGCAGGGCAGAAATCGCTGACATGCGTAAGGATCTCCAACATGTCTCCGATAGAGTGGACGATCTTGAGGGGGCCCATTATTCTACCAGAGCCTACATCTCCAAACTGCAGGGTACCTTGTCTGCCCATAATATTAGAAAATGTGATTGTAACGGATCACACGAAAACCAGATAATGGCCCCTCAGACTCTCAATACTGAAAACATATATAACAAGGCGAAAAATATGTGGGGTGTTGCTAAAATATAACATTTATTGAAATTATTCTAAAAGCCACCAGATAGGAAGTAGTGCAACCCAAATAGTACAAAAAATATCATGAAACCTAATGGCCCATCATGGTTGGCCAAATAGTTTCACAGAAGAGCTACTCCTTAAATGCGAGCAGTGACAGTTTATTCAAAGTGTAAAGAAACCACACATATAGTAATCATGCTGTTATTTCCAATGCGTTTCTATCCACATGCAGTTGGTAATACATGGGGACGTCCTCAGGGGAATCTTAACAATGTAGCTCCAAAAAATATTATTAAAATGATACCACTAATAAACCATCATGTGTATCACAAGTTTAGCATAATAAATAGGCGGCCATCATCCCCGCAGGTGTTCCTCAAAAAACATCAGAAGACCTGTGTGTATAAGAGGGATCCAGCCTACAGCGCCCGAGTGTAGAATAAATCGCCAACCTACAGTGGCAGGGAGCCGGGGAAGTAGCCCCGTGCGTGGTGTTGCTCGTGGTGGAGCCGGCGCCTCTGCCCAGACCTTGTCTGCCCAGACTGAATTTCTCACCGACTTGCACTCGCATGTGGAGGACTTAAATAATAGGGGGAGGCGCAATAACATCCGGGTCCGTGGTCTTCCAGAGGCTACACAGGCGGAAGACCTACATGTTACCTTAGAAGCCATATTCAACATGATTTTGGGTGAACCCGCTTCACAAAAGATCAAATTGGACCGTGCTCATCGGGCCCTACGCCCTCGCCCTGTCAATGGCCCCCCACGAGATGACTTTCAACTGAAGTAGCGTATCATGGCCAAATTGCGCTCCCTACGAAACTTTGCCTTCGATGGGGCCCCCATACAGCTCTTCCAAGACCTATCCTGGATTACCCTTTGGAAGAGGCGGATGCTGCAACCTCTCCTGTCGACCCTGTGAGCTGCACAGATTCCCTACAGATGGTCCTTTCTGTTCGCTTTACAAGCCAGAAGGGATGGACGCTCTGCTGTTCTGCGCTCATTTGCTGATCTACCCTTGAACTCCCGGTCCCTCACCTCACGGACTGGGGCTTGATCCCTCCTCCCTCGCCCCTGTCCCCGGTGTGGCAGCCTGTTCGCGGGAGGCGCCGTTGACCAGGCTGTGCTGCCTCTCCTTCCAGCTTACCGAGACCTGGCTTGGACCCTCCCTGATCTGCTCCTCAATGGTTCTGGTTTGGGGACTGTTCCTGACTTGGGACTTCTGTTTGTTGCTCTTTTATAATGCTGTTATGTCGCTTATCCTTGCATTCTAGGTTCCAGATGTCTATAATACGAGGGTAGTTTCTCTCTCCTTTTGCCTGGCCTCTGGGTGGGACTCTAGTCCTCCTGTGTGGTTCCAATTTCTGGTGTGTTCTTCCACCTTCCCTCCTTGAGGCTACGGCAATCAACGAGATGGCGATGTTCTATGCTATTTTGTTACTTAGTCTAACCATTTTGGCCTCCACACTGGCTAGTATTCCAGTGTTTTTTTCCTGGTCTCTTTTGTCATGTCTTCCTGTCCCAGTGTATCTGTCTGTCTCCACCTCTTGTATTCTTTTGTTTTTCCCCCTGACTGCTCTCCCTGGAAGTACCTCTCCTAAGAACTTCAACCCGCTGCCGTGGACCCCCGCTCCTGAGTGGACCACCCTTGTCGTTTCTGCACTGCTGAGTGAGTAGCTTCTACAACATGTATTCCTCCCTCTAACGCACCCTCATGGCTAAGTGTGTCTCTTTGAACGTGAAAGGCCTCAATACCCCCATGAAGAGGCGTTTGCTGCAGAGGGAGTTGGTAGCCCTTAAAGCGGATATCGTGTATCTTCAGGAGACACACTTTGACTAGACGGGTTCCTTTCAATTTCTTTCCCACCTTTTTCCCCAGACCTTCCTGGCTTCAGCTGACAGGAAAGTAGCTGGAGTTGCTATACTGATCTCTAGAACTTGCCCTCTGCAGGTTACTTCCTCATATGCAGACCCATCGGGTAGGTTCCTTATTCTGTAGGGGTCCCTGGGTGATAAGCAAATACTCCTCTGTAATGTGTATGCCCCGAACACTTCCCAGCTACCTTTTCTCGAGCGGGTTTTTACACGACTGTGTAAATACTCCCCCCTCGGCGTGGTTAGTAGGGGGGGATTTTAATTTGGTCTTTTCTCCTAGGGTTGACCGTCATTCGCTCCCTGGGTCCCCTCCTCCTGCTCTGCAGGTGTGCCTGTCTACGCTTTTCCGTCGATTGCTTCGCTCTGCCACTCTTTTTGATTTGTGGCGTATTAAACATCCCTCCTACCAGTCTTTTTCTTTTTACTCGCACCCTCATAAACTCCATACTTGCATCGACTACTTTTTCGGCAACCTCCCCATGGTATGCATGCTTAGTGTTGCTCGCGAATATTCGCAATTCGAATATTATTCGCGAATATCGCATATTCGCGAATTCACGAATTTCGCGAATATAGCGCTATATATTCGTAATTACGAATATTCGTTTTTTTTTTTTTTCTTTTCTTCACAGTACACATCACAGTGATCATCCTTCTCTGCTTCCAGCTTGTGTGGTGTAAAGAAGGCTGTAATACTACTGTGTGAGACTGGCGTGCGAAAATTAGCATATGCTAATTTTCGCGCATGCGAATTTTCACATATGTTAATTTTCGCATACGCGAATTTTCACATATGCGAAAATAAAACGAGAATATAACGAATATGCGAATATTCGCGAATATATGGCGAATATTCGTCCATATATTCGCGAATATTCGCGAATTCGAATATGGCCTATGCCGCTCAACACTATGCATGCTCACCTCTGCTTCCATGGAACCTATCTCCTGGTCTGACCATGGCCCTGTCCTTGTCTCCTTTTCTCCATTTTCTACTTTTCTTCGCCGCTGTCACTGGTGTCTTAATGATTCTCTTCTTAAGTCCCCTCCTTCCCGTGACTTGATCCTTAAATGCATTACTGACTATTTTACTGTCAATGAGGGTTATGTCTCTTCCCAAGCTATCCTGTGGAAGGCCCTCAAGGCTGTGGTCAGAGGTCATTGCATTGCTTTGAGCTCTAGACAGAAGTGGGATTGGTTGACTTGCTCCCGGGAACTCAGGGTTTTAATTTAATTTCTCGCCTTCAGACTGCTCCTTCCTTCCCGATTCTGAGGCACTTGGTAGCTGCGAGGTACCAGTTGGGAGACCTGGCCCTCATTACGGTGGAGTGACAATTACTTTATGCCAAACAGCGCTTCCATGAAAAAGGCAATAAAGCTCAAACTATGCTGGCCAGGCGCCTTCGGGATCGGGCGGCCTCACAAACGCCCCCTGCCCTGAGGGACTCGGTAGGGACTCTACAGTATCATCCTGACTCTATTTCTCGTCTTTTTCAGGACTATTACTCTAAACTGTATTCTCTTCCCTCTCAACTGCCCTCAGACCCGGGGGAGCGTGCTGCAGCTCTTCACTCCTTCCTCTCTAGCTGTAGCCTTCCGGTCCTCTCTGCTGCTGATCGGGAGGTCCTGAATGCTCCCATTCCCCTTGAGGAGCTTGCTGACGTTCTTAAGTCCCTCCCTGCGGGGTGCTCCCTGGGACCAGGCGGTTTTACGTATCTGTATTATAAAACTTACTCTGCTATCCTCTCAAACTGGTCTCTTTATTCATCTCTTTCCTGAGTGGGGAGGGTAACCCGCAAAACTTCTTACACTCTTTACTTACACTGACCCTGAAGCCTGGAAAAGATCCTCATGAATGCTCCAGTTATAGGCCCATAGCCCTCCTTAATTCTGACCTAAAGTTGTTCTCTAAAGTGTTGGCGACTCGCTTCTGTGACTTTTTTCCTACCCTTATACATAAAGACCAAATGGGGTTTATCCCTGGTCACCAGGGGAGAGATGACACAAGAAGAGTTCTGGACCTTATAGATGTGGTCAATTGGGGTTCAGGGCAACCCTTGCTGTTGAGCTTAGACGCGGAAAAGGCCTTTGATAGGCTTGGTTGGCCATTTATGTTTGCCACCCTCCAGAACTTTGGAATCTCTGGTAACTTCCTTACAGCACTGTGGGCCCTATACTCCTCTCCTATCGCTTCGCTTAAACTTCCCTGTGCCTCTTCTACTTCTTTTCCTCTTTATAATGGTACTCGACAGGGATGCACGTTGTCCCCCCTGATTTTTGCATTATGTATCGAACTGCTGGCAGCCTTAATCCGGGGGGACCCGGGCGTCTCTGGTGTGGCTATCCATGGTAGGGAATTTAAGATTTGTCTTTTCGCAGATGATGTCTTGCTTACTCTTACTAACCCCCTTATATCTTTACCTTCCCTTTATAAACTTCTCCATACCTATGGTCTAGTCTCTGGCTATAAGGTTAACCTTTCTAAATCTGAGGCGATGCCCCTTAACCTGTCTTCTTCTATGGTTTCCCTCCTGAGAACTAACTATTCCTTCAGATGGTCCCAATCCTCTATCAAATACTTGGGGGTCTTGCTTGCTCCTACCTACTCCTCTCTATACTGTGTTAATTTTCCCTCCCTATTTGGTGAGCTGCGTATTTTAATGGAGAAGTGGCGTTCTCATTATATATTTTTTTTCGGGCGTATTGAGGCGGCTAAAATGAATATTCTCCCAAAATTGCTCTACTATTTTGAAATAAGCTATTTTCCGGTTCATTTGGGACGCTAAACGACACAGGCTACCTATGTCGGTCATGATGATGAACCGATGTCACGGAGGGCTTGGGGTTCCAGATGTGACGAAGTCCTACTGGGCAGCTAATCTAAGGCACCTGGCGTCCTGGTCCACCTACAACGCTTATAGCAACTGGATGGAGGTGGAGAGATTGTGGCTAGCTCCTACACATCTGAACTCCTTCCTATGGACCTACCCTCTTCCGTCCCCAACTAGCCCTCTCCTCGGCCCCATGTCCTTCACCAGCTATGTGTGGACTTATTGTTCTAGGCGGTTTGGACTTCTTTCCTCTTTTTCTCCCCTGAGGTCATTCCGCTATCATCCGGACTTCCCCCCCTGGTGTGACTTCCCATATGGTCCGGGAATGGGGCTACCGTAATCTTTTCTGCTGGGCAGATATAGTTGATCCTGTGTCCCGTTCTCTCCTGCCCTTTGACCAACTGATCTCCCACTGGACTCACCCCTCTTCTGAACTGCCTCACTATGTACAGCTTCGTCATTACCTGTCCTCGGCTCGGGGCTCCTTGAGTGTGTCCTTACCTACCTGCTTTGCTGTGCAGGAGCAGGCCCCAGACAAGGGGAATCCTTTCTAGTATTTACTCACTCTTGATCTCCCCTCCAGACGGCATTAATCCCTCACATAGATATATAGCCTACTGGGAGACGGCCCTTCAGACCACATCACCATCCCTCAGTGGAGGGTGATCTGGGATCTGGCCACTAGTGCCTTGATTTGTACAGCATACAAGGAAACACAATATAAAATGCTCATGGGGTGGTACCACACCCCAGCCTTGCTGAACAGGCTGAACCCTGACATTCCCCCCCAGTGTTTGAGATGTGGGGTTGGTTTAAGTGACACTTTCCACATATTCTGGTCCTGTCCGCATATAATACCATATTGGGGTTCAGAGTTTGGTCTAAGCGGTGTTGGGGGTAATGGTCCCGTTGAATCCACTGGTCTATCTCCTACAATTGTCGGTCAGAACTTTAGCAAAGAAGCCATTTAAGTTGTTCCTGCATATTACTTTTGCTGCCAAAACCCACATAGCGAAGTACTGGAAGCAAACTCTACCTCCGTCGGAGGATGATTTAGTGGCTAGGTTATGGGAAATTAGGTCCCTGGAGTCTCTCACGGCCTCTTTGAACAACACTGTCCAGGCCTTTCTTTCGGTGTGGGATCCCTGGGATAGGTTCACCGATAGGCAACCCTCTTAGTTTTTACCCTTTCCTTGGGTCCTTGGTTGTGCTTCCTTCTCTTATTTCTTCTCACTTTTTTCCTGGTCTTGTCTCCCCTTTCCTTGATGTGTTTTGTCGGTATGGTGTTTGTCCCTCCTCACTCTCCCCCCCCCCCCCAAAATTCTGTGAGGGGTGTAGTTTCCAAAATAGTATGCCATGTTGTTTTTTTTGTACTGTTCTGGCATCATGGGGGCTTCCTAAATGCGACATGCTCCCAAAAACCATTTCAGCAAATTTCGCTCTCCAAAAGCCCAATGTCGTTCCTTCCCTTCTGAGCCCTCTAGTGCACCCGCAGATCCCTTTACATCCACATATGAGGTATTTCCTTACTCAAGAGAAATGGGGTTACAAATTTTGTGGGGCATTTTCTCCTATTATTACTTGCGAAAATGAAAAGTTTGGGGTAACACCAGCATTTTAGTGTTAAAAATCAAATATTTCATTTTCACGTCCCAATTTAACGAAAGTTCGTCAATCACCTGTGGGGTGTTAAGGCTCACTGTACCCCTTGTTACGTTCCTTGAGGGGTGTAGTTTACAAAATAGTATGCCATGTGGCTTTTTGTGCTGTTCCGGCACCATAGGGGCTTCCTAAATGCAACATGCCCCCCAAAAACCATTTCAGCAAAATTTGCTTTCCAAAAGCCAAATGTGACTCCTTCTCTTCTGAGCATTGTAGTTCACCCGCAGAGCATTTTAGGTCCTAACATGGGGTATACTCAGAAGAGATGGGGTTACAAAGTTTGGGGGGCATTTTCTCCCATTACCCTTTGTAAAAATGGTAAATTTGGGGTGCGGAAAAACTGCACTTTAGTGAAAAAAAAATATTTTTCATTTACACATCCGACTTTAACGAAAAGTTGTCAAACACCTGTGGGGTGTTAAGGCTCACTAGACCCCTCGTTACTTGCCTTGAGGGGTGTAGTTTACAAAATAGTATGCCATGTGTTTCTTTTTGCTGTTCTGGCACCATAGGGGCTTCCTAAATGTGACATGCCCCTCAAAAACCATTTCAGAAAAATTCAGTCTCCAAAATCCCATTGTTGCTCCTTCCCTTCTGAGCCCTCTACTGCACCCGCCAAACACATGACATACACATTTGAGGTATTTCCTTACTCTAGAGAAATGGGTTACAAATTTTCGGGGGCTTGTCCTCCAATTACCCCTTGTATAAATTCAAAAACTGGGTCTACAAAAACATGCAAGTGTAAAAAATGAAGATTTTGAATTTAACAAACTTTCTGAATATCATTTTGAATACTTTGAGGGGTGCAGTTTTTATAATGGGATCATTTATGGGGTATTTCTAATATGAAGGCCCTTCAAATTCACTTCAAAACTCAACTGGTCCCTGAAAAATTCAGATTTTGAAAATTTTGTGAAAAATTGGAAAATTGCTGCTGAACTTTGAAGCCCTCTGATGTCTTCCAAAAGTAAAAACATGTCAACTTTATGATGAAAATATAAAGTAGCCATATTGTATGTGTTAATCAATATATAACTTATTTGGAATGGCTGTCTTCCTTACAAGCAGAGAGCTTCAAAGTTTGAAAAATGCTAAATTCAATTTTTTCATCAAATTTTTGAATTTTTCTCCAAGAAATGATGCAAGTATCGACAAAAATTTACCACTATCATAAAGTATAATATGTCATAAAAAAACAGTCTCGGAATCAGAATGAAAAGCAAAAGCATCCCAGAGTTATTAAAGCTTAAAGTGACAGTGGTCAGAATTGCAAAAAATGCTCCTGTCCTTAGGGTTATAATGGGCTCCGTCCCCAAGGGGTTAAAAACACTTTCAAACTAATTGAATACATTGCTGACAGTGTTAGACAGTGGTAATGGAATTGAATACAAAAAGGGTAGAAACTTACGTGATAGTCTGATTAGATCGGATATAGGTAGTTTGGAACAGACTGCTAGTCAAACTTTTTTTTCACAGTCAAAAAAATTGTAACTTCCCGTGTCTTAGTTGCAGTGATTGCAACTATGTGGTTAAGGCTGACTGTTTCAGTCACCCACATACAGGTAAAAAGATTAAGATTTGTGGTAGATAAACCTGTCGCCCATGCGCCCTTCATTAAGTGGGAGAAACCACAAATAAATGCCACATAAGATTCAGTGGACATAAATCATCTATTAGAACTCAAAAAACTGATTTACCTCTTCCCAAGCACTTTTTGGAAGCGGGACATAATTTGAGCCAGCTATGATTTCATATTATTGACCAAATATCACCACAAAGATTAGGGGGTGATAGGGAAAACTTCTGAAATGGAGGGAGCTCAAATGGATTATCAGTTAGATACGTTGTACCCCAAGGGATTAAACATTTTAAAATGAAACCGTTCATGTGAATTCACTAGTTGCACTGTAATCTGAATCATTATTATTTTTTTATATTAAATTTTTTCGATTTATTTTTATTTTTTTATTCTTTATTTTTTATTCTTTATTATTTATAATTTTTTTGTATTTTATTAATTTTTTCTTCCTTTTTCCCCTTTTTTCTTTCTTTCTCTTTTTTTTCCTTTTTTCTTGCTCAGATAATGAGTTTTATGCAAATTCAGTGACTTGTTTTTAATATTGATATGTTTTTTTTTTGGATTCTGCATTTCATCCACTTCTTTGATATGTATTCACACGGGGAATCTACACGTTGTCAAGAGAAAATGATTGTGGGAACAATGTCACCTCTGCCATTAGATTGTTTAATAATATTGCAAATAAACATTGAAATGTATCTCTCAATATGTGTTTTTTTTATAGGTATATATTTTTAATATTCATGTAATAGTTTATTTCATACACTTTAACCAGCTCACCCTTAATCTATTCCAAATTCTACTGCCTTTCTCTTGAGTGGGCTCTGTCTAGGGAAGTACATGTATTGTGCTCAGGCGTTGAGTCCTTATTGGTTAGAATATGCATTGTAGCATTGTCCCAACTTATCTTGGGTATTAAGTTTGGTACGAGATGTTGCACTAAGCATGCGCCAAAAAGATGCGCAGTCGCAGAGCTGCCTCCGGGTGTAGTATGGTTAAGAGCTTGACGCGAATTGGACTTGAGCTGCATTGACCTATCACAGGGGAGCAGGCGGGGCATTGGATATACGCCACGCTGGCTTACTAGGTGGTGATAGGTGATTTTACATTTATATTTACAAACATGACAACAGGGACTGTCACGCTGAATTATATAGGTATGATTTAAAAGATATATTTTATGAATGGAGACAGTGATATTGTAATTTGGCATAGGTGACATTTACTGCAAATTTTTCTTTAATTGTGCATAATGATGTTTGATTGTTCTGATGTATTAGAAATCACTTTGTATACATATGTAAATATGATGGTCACTATGGTAACTGTTGTTTCACTAATTGAATCGAAGTGGAGGTGGGACGTATGATTTGTGATTAAGAACACTTGTGTATTGTCCAATTATTGTCACTCTTTGTGTGTGTATATATATATATATATATATATATATATATATATATATATGTATGTATATATATATATATATATATATATACAGATGAGGTCACCTTACCGTGGTGGGACGGTCCATGCTATTTGGCGCCAAAGTTGCAAGCTAAGTACCGCATAATTTCATAGTTTAATATTTTAATTTATTGAACTACAGCTGTATAGCTTTTCATGTTCTATCTATATACTCATGTTTTATCTATATACTCATGTTTCATCTATATCTTTGTGCTAGCAGTGTGCTGCTGTATTCTACTGTTGCTATATACAGATGCATTTTATTCACTTTTGTATGCTTGCTAAAGGCTAAATATGTAGCCGAAACGTTGCATATGGGGAACCAATAACAGACAACAGCTCTCTGCACTTTACTTGGAGTCTTTCACCTTTGTTGCTGTGGCCTTGGAACTGTACTGTTTGAATGCTGGAGTGGCCCTCCAGATTACCACGGGCATGGTGAATTGATCCAGTGCTGTCCTCCGTTGCCAGTGTTAGGCAGGGGTTTAGAGGGGTTATGCAGTGTTATAAACATGTTTCGGGGCTTATTTTATTGTCATTTCCAGTGGACATAAGCCAAACCGAACTCGCGTTTTCCGAGTCCGGGGAACCAAAGTCTTCAAAAGTTTACGGGATCTGTTTGTGGGATCTGACACGTATGCTTTAAAGGATGTGGGTGAATTTTCCTGTAATGCAAATAAAGGTGCCATGCACTGAGCGTCCGTACATGCCGAGCTTGAATGCAGTGCCCACACTCCTTTTCACTATATCCTCGATTCTCTATAGGATATATGCAGCCTTCGAGACAGATATCTCCTATAGAGAAGCGAGGATATAGTGAAATGGAATGTGAGCACTGCATTCAAGCCCAGCATGTTCAAATGCTCAGAGGGGAGAGTGGTGCATAGCACCTACATTTGCCTTACAGGAACAGTCACCCACATCCTTTAAGACTTTACTCCGCAATCACAGGTAACTTTTAAACTCATTATATGGTTATTTTATGATCGAAGCACATTTTATCTGCGGTACAGGAATTAAACTAGAGACATAAAATGGGCACTGTCACCAACCTTTTTTTTTTATTTATTTATTTTTATGTTGTAGTACTTATGTACTACAACATATTTCTAATATAGTTTCATTATTTTTTTAATTTTTTTTTATTAAAATTGTTTATTTTGCATTTGAAAACCGGGCACTAGGGGTCTCCCTCCTAGTGCCCGGCTGCAGCCTGCCCTGATGTCACAATTGAATTAGGACTGATGCCGGCCTGGCAATCAGTCCTAATTCAGTAAGCCTGCACTCGCTCCCTGCCTGTCAATCAGACAGGCGGGAGAAAGCGCTGAGAACACAAAGGATGCACGTATTGGCTCGCACGCTGGCCCCGCCTCCCTGCATACATGTGCCGCTGCTGCTAAGTCCTGCACTCCACTCCTGCACTTGGGTATGTCTTTTTGGGGGTGGGGGGAGCGGGTTGCGCGGCGGGGTTCGGGGTAGCGGGTGGTCCGGGGTAGCGGGTTGAGCGGCCGTAACAAAGATATTGTTTTCAACACAGGGTGCCTCCAGTTGTTTCACCACTACAACTCCCAGCATTCCCTGACAGCCAATAGATGTCAGGGTAAGCTGGGAGTTGTAGTGGTGAAACAGCTGGAGGCACCCTGTATAGATGAGTCGGCCCCCTGCAGGCATCAGTGACGTCGCGCCTGCTTTGGAAGTCTGCCTGGTAAGTGAGCACACTAACAGGTAGATAAAAAGCCATTTCTAAGATAGTAAAAAAAAAATTAAGTTGGGGAGGGGGTTAGGGATAGATGGGCAGTAGGCAGGGACAGAAAAAAAAAAAAAAGCTTGGTGGGAGCTACTCTTTAACCATCAATCTCCCCCATAGAAGGAACATTATCCCCAATATTACCTATTACTTGTAAGACCCCATCGGTTTGAACAGACTTGCAGTGATACAAGTTGCCATTATGTACCAATTATTTGTTTTTATTTATGTGTTTTTTTGTTTTTTTTCAAACAAAGAAAATGTAATTGTTTTAGGCTAGGATTCCACTGAGGTTTTTTCCCACCAGCAAAAATGCCAGGAAAAACTGCCAGAAAAACTGCCACAGATTCTTCATGCATTTTGGCAGTTTTTCTGGTGTTTTTTCTGGTGCTGTGTGGAAAATTTGTACCCTGTGGCAGTTTTCTCACTGCCTTCAGGATACCACTCTGTGGGTCGGATGCTGAGCACCCAGTAGGGCTGGGCGGTATACCGGTTCATACCGAATATCGAATTTTTGGGATTACACGATATGAATTTTCCCCCACACGGCAATACCGGTTTGGCCCCTCTCCCTCGGGAATGTATTATCAGCCCAGCGCAGCGCTGTCCCCACATCGGGGACCTAATCCTATGTTACCCGCCAGCACTGTTCTGCCCCCCCCCAAATTAATGATCAGCCCAGCGGGGTACTACTCACATATGTCACTTGCAAGCACTTCCCGCTTTCTCTTTGTCGGGGGCCGCCGGGCTCTGTAACTCTATACTGTACGCCAGTAGTCTCCAACCTGCGAACCTCCAGATGTTGCAAAACTACAACACCCAGCATGCCCGGACAGCCGTTGGCTGTCCGGGCATGCTGGGAGTTGTAGTTTGCAACAGCTGGAGGTCCGCAGGTTGGAGACCACTGCTGTACGCTGTATCCCTATGCCCGGGCTGCAAAAGATAAAGAAAATAAACTGTAACTCACCTACGTCAGTAACACGCTGGGGACGGGAATGTGGGACAGCCGTCAGCCTATCACCGGCCGCAGCGATGTCCCGCCCTGGCCAGTGATAGGCTAAGCCCACTGTCATGTAAGGAGCTCTGGCCGGCTTCTTACATGACAGTGTGCTCATCCTATCACTGGCCGGGTGGGACAGCGCTGCGGCCGGTGATAGGCTGACTGCTGTCCGACGTCCCAGTCCCAAGAAACAGCGTGAGGCCGACGTAGGCAAGTTAAAGTTTATTTTCTGTATATTTTGCAGCCCAGGCATAGGGATACACAGCGTACAGCAGTGGTCTCCAACCTGCGGACCTCCAGCTGTAGCAAAACTACAACTCCCAGCATTGGCTGTCCGGGCATGCTGGGAGTTGTAGTTTTGCAACAACTGGAGGTCCACAGGTTGGAGACCACTGGCGTACAGTATAGAGTTCCATCGCCGGCGGCCCTCAACAAAGAGGAGGAGGGCAGTGCTTGAAGGTGACATCTGTGAGTAGTACCCCGCTGGGCTGATCATTAATTGGGGGGAGCAGAACAGTGCTGGCGAATCACATGATTTGGGGGGGAAGCCGAACACTGTGCGCGGGTCACATGATTGGGGCGCGGGGGTGAAAATACCGTTATATACCGTGGAACCGCCGTAAGTTAAAAAAATACAGTGATACACATATTTGGTCATACCGCTCAGCCCTAGCGCCCGGTCCACAGTGTGTAAGGAGATGAGGAGTGATGTATAGCATCACTACTCACCTCCCCCGGCCGTGTAGTATACAAGGGGGCATAGTGTACCTGTGTATACGATACAGGAGCCGGGAATCCTATCACCAGACTGACAGGACTCTCTGCTCCTATAGCCCCTTTGGGCGGTATACAGGATATACAGCTATCTATAGATAGCTCTATATAATGTATACAAAAGATGAGGTCCGCTTACCTACCTCACTCCCTGTCCCCGCCAGGTCCGTGTAGCTCCGCCCCTAGTGATGACATCATTAGGGGCGGAGCTACAGATGGGAGCCAGGCTGGTAAGGGTGTGAGGCTCTGTTCACATTGTATGTTTTGTATAATTGTGAAAAGACCCTTCTGCCAGTGTCTTCCCAGACAGGGAGACCTAGGCTGTTGCTAAACTACAACTCCCAGCATGCCTAGACCGCCAAAGGCTTTCTGGGCATGCTGGGAGTTGTAGTTTTGCAACAATTGGAGGCTCTCTGTTCAGATCCATTTATGCAGAGGATTACGGTGGATTCGGAGGACTACTGCGGATGAACTGGATTTATGTCCTTTTGATAAAATTACTAACGGGGGCTGTGGGGAGTGTTGTTCAAAATAAAATAATTTTTCCAATGTGTCATGTTTTTTTTTTAAATTGAATTTTCAGGCTTAGTAGTGGAAACCATCTTATTGACGGAATCCATTACTAAGCCGGAGCTTAGCGTTAGCCCCAAAAACCGTTAGCGCTAACCCCCAATTATTACCCCGGTACCCACTGCCACAGGGGTGCTGGGAAGAGCCTGAAGCATCAAAAATGGCCCTCCTGGGCCTAGGCGGTCCAGTAACAATGGTCCTAGCCCACCCTGGTAACCTCAGGCTATTGCTGCTTCGTGTGTATCTGGGTGTGAATAAAAATACAGGGAACTCTATGCATTTTTATGTATTTATGAAAAAAAATGCATAGGGTTCCCCTTCTGCCAGACAGGCAGACTCCAGTTGTGTTAAGGCGTGCGCTCCGGTCCCCATCCCCGGACCAGAGCGCCCGCCTCCTCGACCCTTTGCCCCGGAATTCCGGTGCCTCACACTGACCGGGAGCCCGGGTTCCCTTGTGTCTGGGACGCGGCTGCCGTGACGGCTGGCCCCCGTTCACGCGCCGCGTCCCAGCCCCACTCACCTGGCTCCCCTCTCCTTGCACCGTCCTTCTCTGCCTCTCAGCCCGCGCGGCCCCGCTCTTTAGGGCGCGCGCGCCGCATTCAGTAGATTTAAAGGGCCAGCGCAATGGTAATTGGCGCGCTGGTTTCTCACTTCTCCTGCCTTCCCTATAAAAGGCACCTGCCCCTTCCTGCTCTTGCCGGATCTTTGTGCCCTAGTGCCTCTGAGAAAGCGTTCCTATAGTGTGTATTGCCTTGCCTGTTGCCGAACCTATTGCTACCGCCTACTCGCCTGTGAACCCTTGCTGCCTGCCCTGACCTCTGCTATGTCCGACTACGCTCTTGCCTGCTCCCTGTGTACCACGCCATATCAGCTGCCTGAGAGGTTGAGCTGCTACTGGAGGATACGACCTGGTGGTTACCGCCGCAGCAAGACCATCCCGCCTTGCGGCGGGCTCTGGTGAAAACCAGTAACCACTTAGAACCGGTCCTCTGGTACAACCCGCATCATCGCCTCTCAGGTCCAGAGAATCCACTACCAGTCCAGCCGGTACGTGACAGTAAGATCCGGCCATGGATCCCGCTGATGTTCCTTTGCCAAGCCTAGCAGACCTCACCTCCATTGTGGCCCAGCAAGGTCAGAAGCTGGCCCAGCTAACCGCCATGATGCAGCAGCTCCTGCCGTCTCAGCAACAACCAGCTCCTCCTCCTGCACCTGTTGTATCTCCACCGCCTGCAGTTATCTCCGGTTCCCGAGTCCGTCTATCCCTGCCGGACAAGTATGACGGAGATCCCAAGCAGTGCCGAGGTTCCTCTCACAATGCTCTCTCCACCTCGAGCTACTGTCTGACCAGTTTCCTTCCGAGCGAGCCAAGGTAGCCTTTATCCTCAGTCTGCTCTCCGGGGAGGCCCTGGCCTGGGCTACACCGCTGTGGGACTGCGCTGATCCAGTCACCTCCTCCGTCCAGAGCTTCTGCCAAGAGTTCCGGAATGTTTTCGAAGAACCGGCCCGGCTTACCTCCGCAGAGACTGCCTTACTAAACTTGTCCCAGGGAAACTCTACCGTGGGAGACTATGCCATTCAGTTTTGCACCCTAGCTTCAGAACTGAACTGGAATAATGATGCCCTTTGTGCCACGTTCAAAAAGGGACTTAACAGTGAAGTAAAGGAAGTTCAGGCTGCATGTGAACTACCTTCCACCCTTAGTGACCTCATCTTGCTGGCCACTAGAATAGACAATCGTTTTGCCGAGAGACGGGAGGAACTTCTTCTAGAAAAAGGAAAAGCTCAACCTAGACGCTACCCTCGTCTGGCTCCCGTTTTCCAGCGTCCACCTCAACCCCTTTTCGGGCCTCCCGCTGTGGAAGCCATGCAGGTGGATTGGTCACGCCTGACCCCGCAGGAACGAAGCCGTCGCAGAGACGAGAACCTATGTCTGTACTGCGCCAGTACTGAGCACTTCCTACGAGACTGTCCTCTCCATCCACCGCGTTCGGGAAACGCTCGCACCTAGTAAACGTGGGAGAGGCATTGCTAGGTGTGGATTCCTCCTCATCATATCCGTGCATTTGTTCATCTCTTCCAAGTCCTCTTTCTCCGCTTCCGCCTTCTTGGATTCCGGTTCAGCTGGCAATTTCATTCATGCTTCCTTGGTTGACAAGTACCATATTCCAGTAACCCGTCTTCCTAAGCCGTTCCTCATTTCTACAGTTAACGGTGAGAGACTCTCTACCATGGTGCAATTCCGTACCCAGCCTCTGCAGATGGACATTGGAATATTCCATACCGAAACCTTAGAGTTGTTTGTCCTCCCATTCTGCTCCTCCAAACTCCTCCTGGATCTGCCGTGGCTGCAACAACATTGTCCCGTCCTGAATTGGACCTCCGGTGAAATCCTGCGTTGGGGATCCTCTTGTTCTGGCCATTGTCTCAAGCCTTCCCCTGTCAAACAGGTCCCGCAAGTCGCTCCGCCTCCTGGTCTGCCCAAGTCGTATCATTCTTTTGCGGATGTCTTTTGCAAGAAGCAAGCTTAGGTCCTTCCTCCTCACAGACCTTATGACTGTCCTATTGACCTGGTGCCCGGTTGGACCCCACCTCGGGGCAGGATCTATCCTCTCTCTCCTCCTGAGACTCTTGCCATGTCTGACTATATTCGTGAGAATCTAGGGAGAGGATTTATTAGAAAGTCTTCCTCCCCTGCTGGAGCCGGGTTTTTCTTTGTGACTAAGAAGGACGGTTCTCTCTGTCCCTGCATTGACTACAGAGGACTTAATAAGATCACCGTCAAGAACCGTTATCCTCTGCCCCTGATCTCGGAACTGTTTGATCGCCTCCGAGGGGCAAAGATCTTCACCAAATTGGACCTACGAGGGGCCTATAATTTGATCCGCATCCAAGAGGGGGACTAGTGGAAGACCTCCTTCAACACAAGGGACGGGCACTTTGAGTACCTGGTGATGCCCTTTGGCCTTTGTAATGCACCTGCCGTCTTCCAAGAATTTGTCAACGACATCTTCAGAGACCTACTTTATACCTGCGTGGTCGTATACTTGGATGACATCCTAATCTTCTCCCCCAATTTTATTCAACATCGGGTCCATGTGCGTCAAGTTCTCACCCGCCTTAGGAGCTATCACCTATACGCCAAAATTGAGAAATGCCTTTTTTAACGGTCCTCCCTACCTTTCCTGGGATACATTATCTCAGCCCAAGGACTTCAAATGAATCCAGACAAGCTCTCTGCGATACTGGATTGGCCACGCCCCTTTGGACTCCGATCCATACAAAGATTTCTGGGCTTTGCTAATTACTACAGACAGTTTATTCCGCAGTATTCCACTCTCGTGGCTCCTATCGTGGCTTTAACTAAGAAAGGAGCCAACCCCAAATCCTGGCCTTCTCAAGCCAAAGAAGCCTTCCAGTCACTGAAAGCTGCCTTTGCCTCTGCACCGGTTCTCTCTAGGCCAGATTCCACCAAGCCTTTCTCTCTCAAAGTGGATGCCTCCTCGGTGGGCGCTGGAGCTGTTCTTACCCAGAAGTCTCCCGGGGGCAAAACAGTAACTTGTGGCTTCTTTTCTAAAACATTCTCCCCCGCAGAGAGAAACTATTCTATTGGAGACAGAGAACTGCTGGCCATTAAATTGGCACTGGAGGAATGGAGGCATTTACTCGAGGGCGCCCCACACCCTGTGAACATCTTCACTGATCACAAGAACTTGGCTTATCTCCAGTCCGCCCAGCGACTAAATCCCCGCCAAACTCGATGGTCCTTGTTCTTCGCCCGCTTTAATTTCGAAATCCATTTCCATCCTGCATGCAAGAACATTAGAGCAGATGCTCTGTCTCGCTCTTCTGATGTAGTGGGCGCTGAACTAACTCCGCAACATATTATCCTACCTGAACGGCTGATTGCCGTAGCTCCCGTGGACCTGAGTCTTCTTCCTCCCGGCAAATCTTATGTACCTCCACGTCAGCGGTTGCAGGTGCTCAAGTGGGGCCACTCTTCTCTTTTTGCCGGGCATCCAGGGATGCAAAAATCCCTTCAGCTGATCTCCCAAAGATACTGGTGGCCATCTCTGGAGAAGGATGTCTCGGACTTTGTCCACGCCTGTGTGATTTGCGCCCGGGATAAATCGCCCCGCCAGAAATCAGCGTGCCTTCTCTTGCCTCTGCCCGTTCCCGCAAGGCCCTGGTCTCACATTGCCATGGACTTTGTTACAGACCTTCCCTCCTCCCATGGTATGACTGTGATCTGGGTTGTGGTTGATGGCT
Organism: Hyla sarda; assembly: GCF_029499605.1. Classification (NCBI taxonomy): domain Eukaryota; kingdom Metazoa; phylum Chordata; class Amphibia; order Anura; family Hylidae; genus Hyla; species Hyla sarda. The sequence continues at coordinate 372,365,413 of NC_079189.1, read as the reverse complement.
CACTTTGTACCTCTTTCCAGTCTACCTTCTGCCCCCATGTTAGCCAAACTATTCTTCCAACACATCTTCCGTCTCCATGGCCTCCCCGAACATATCGTCTCGGATCGTGGGGTACAATATGTCTCCAAGTTCTGGAGGGCCCTTTGTGGGCAGTTTGGGATCAAATTGGACTTCTCTTCTTCCTACCACCCTCAGTCCAACGGCCAAGTAGAACGGGTGAATCAAATTTTGGGCGACTATCTGCGCCACTTTGTATCCTCCCGTCATGACAATTGGGTGGATCTCCTTCCCTGGGCGGAATTTTCTTACAATTACAAACAATCCTCTGCTACTAACAAATCTCCTTTTTTTGTAGTTTTTGGCCAACATCCTCTTCCACCTCTGCCGCAGTCTTCCTCTCCTTCTTCTGTACCTGCTGTTGACAATCTAGTGCAGGACTTTTCCACCATCTGGCATGATACCCAAACGGCTCTCCTCAGGGCATCTGCTCATATGAAGGTCCAAGCCGACAAGAGACGCAGAGCCCCTCCGGAATCCCGCCCAGGTGACAAGGTTTGGCTCTCCTCGAAATATATCCGATTCAAGGTTCCTAGCTACAAGTTGGGTCCTCGCTACTTGGAACCCTACAAAATCAAGAGTCGGATTAATCAGGTCTCCTACCAGCTCCATCTTCCTCCCTCCATCCGAATCCATAACTCTTTCCATGTCTCCCTTCTTAAACCTGCTGTCTTCAACCATTTCTCTCCCAAGCTTTTTTCTCCCACCCCTGTTGCCGGTACCTCCGATATTTTTTCTGTTAAGGAGATCTTGGCGACCAAGATCTCTCGGGGGGAAAAGATTTTTTCTGGAGGATTGGGAGGATTGCGGCCCTGAGGAGAGGTCTTGGGAGCCTGATGAGAATATCTTGGACCGCAGTCTCATTCTCTCTTTTCTGGGCACCAAGAAGAGGGGGAGACCTAAGGGGGGGGGGGTGTACTGTTAAGGCGTGCGCTCCGGTCCCCGTCCCCGGACCAGAGCACCCGCCCCCTCAACCCTTTGCCCCGGGATCCCGGCGTCTCCCGGTCAGTCACACTGACCGGGAGCCCGGGTTCCCTTGTGTCTGGGATGCGGCTGCCATGATGGCTGGCCCCCGTTCACGCGCCGCGTCCCAGCCCCACTCACCTGGCTCCCTGCTCCTTGCGCCGTCCTTCTCTGCCTCTTGGCCCGTGGCCCCGCTCTCTAGGGCGTGAGCACGCCGCCTTCAGTAAATTTAAAGGGCCAGCGCACCGGTAATCGGTGCTCTGGTTCCTCACTTCTCCTGCCTTCCCTATAAAAGGCACCTGCCCCTTCCTGCTCTTGCCGGATCTTTGTGCCCTAGTGCCTCTGAGAAAGCTTTCCTATAGTGTGTATTGCCTTGCCTGTTTGCCGAACCCGTTGCTACCGCCTACTCGCCTGTGAACCCTTGCCGCCTGCCATGACCTCTGCTACTTCCGACTACGCTCCTGCCTGCTCCCTGTGTACCACGCCATATCAGCTGCCTGAGAGGTTGAGTTGCTACTGGAGGATACGACCTGGTGGTTACCGCCGCAGCAAGACCATCCCGCCTTGCGGCGGGCTCTGGTGAAAACCAGTAACCACTTAGAACCGGTCCCCTGGTACAACCCGCGTCATCACCTCTCAGGTCCAGAGGATCCACTACCAGTCCAGCCGGTACGTGACAAGTTGTTGCTAAACTACAACTCCCAGCATGCCCAGACAGCCTTTGGCTGCCTGGGAATGCTGGGGGTTATAGTTTTGCAACAATTGGAGGCTCCCTGTTTGGGAAGAAATTGCAATATGGAACACAGTGTTCCATGATGGGAGTAGTAGTTCCTGTACTAATAGACAGATCGCCCTGGGTGTCACTCCTGACACCCGATGCGATCGTCCTATCTATTGCAGAGATGCAGAGCGGCTCTTTACAGCGCTCGCATCTCTGCTCTGTACTCCGGGCCGGCCAGTGATGTGAATAGAATTTATATTTTCCACCCAGTGTGGTGATTGACCAGATGGTGGCAGTCAATCCCTGCTCTTAGAGGGAAATATGAATCGGTTATGTGAATTTATATTCACATCCCTGGCTGGACGGAAAAAGCCACTCCGCATCTCAGGGATGAAGGAGGAAGGACGATCGCAGCAGGTGTCCCGAATGACACCCACTGTGATCTGTCCTTAACTGCAGGTACTAATGCTCCCAACATGGAGCACACTCAGCTCTATGCTAGTAGTTGTATTACCTACATTAATTGACTGATCGCAGCGAGTGTCACTTCTGACACCTGTTGCGATCTGTTGTATTAATGCAGGTACTACAGCTCCCAGCATGGAGCAGAGTGTGCTCCATGTTTGGAGAAGTAGTACCTGCAGTTAAGGAAAGAACACAGCGTCTGTCACTTCTGACACCTGCTGTGATCCTCCTGTATAATGTATAGATGCTGGCGCGCGGCTGCTCTTCTATGGTCACCTGCACTGACGTGTATATATATATATATATATATATATATATTTACCTATTCATATTTCCCACATAGAGTTGTGATTGTCTGGAACCATCTGACCAATCACAGCTCTCTGCAGGAAATATGAATAGGTGTATATATATACGGCAGTGCAGGGGACCATAGAAGAGCGGCCGGCCGCATATATACATTATACAGGAGGATGGCAATGGGTGTCAGAAGTGACACCTGGGGCGACCTGTCAATTAGTGCATGTACTACTACTCCCATCATGAAACAGTGTGTTCCATGCTGGGGGTAGTAGTACTACCTAAAAAATGTAAAAAATTTAGAAAAAAGTGAAAAAGTAAAAAACACACACACTTTATTCAACACATTATTAAAATACATTATTAATAAAAAGTTTTACAAAATTAGTTATATCAAATATATTATTTTTACATTTAAATGGCCCCTTTCTAAATTTTTATTATTGTCGGCTACATTTTTAGTTCCCTGCCCACCCACATTAATTGATCCCTGTTTAAAAATTTATAAAAATGTATAAAAAATTTATACAGCCGTTGGCTGTCAGGGCATGCTGGGAGTTGTAGTTTTGAAACATCTGGTGGGCTGCAGTTTGGAGATCACTTACTTAGACCCCCACAGCAGTACAAGGTACTGGAAAAAAACAAAGTAACTTAGACCAGTGGTCTCAGATGTTGCAAAACTACAACTCCCAGCATGCCCGGACAGCCAATGGGCATGCTGAGAGTTGTAGTTTAGCAACATCTGGAGGACCACAGTTTAGAGACCACTGGTCGGACCCATCAGTCTGCTGCCCCTAGCTTTTTTAGTGTTTTTTTTATTTTGCACTTTTTGTTATGAGGGGGTGTTTGCAGTTCTGCGCTGCGTGGCCGGACCTTTCCCCGTGTGCAGACTGTCCTGATTGCAGATCAGGGAGTTATTACTGCCCACAAAAAAAGTGAGAAAAAAAATAGCTTCACCCAAAAAAAAGTGCTGATCAGTAATAAATCACTGATCAGCAATCAAAGCAGTCTGCACATATGGTAAGGTCCAGCCACACAGCGCAGAACAGTCGCTGGTGGCACGGACTGCATACATCCCCCAAAAAGTGCCCCCCCAAAAAATGTAGGCCTCAAATTGGCATGGATCGCTCTCACTCCTGAGCTCTCTCGTATTTAAAGGCAACAGTTCATGTCCACATATGGGGCATTTCTGTAGTCAGAAGAAATTGCTTATTTTGAGGGGCTTTTCTCCTTTTATCACTTGTGAAAATGAAAAATTGGGGGCTACACCAGCATGCTAGTGTAAAAAAAAAATTTTTTGCACTTACATGCTGGCATTGTCCCATATTTTTAATTTCCACAAGTGGTAAAAGGAGAAAAGACACCCAAATAAGTAATGCAATTTCTCCTGCATTCCCCATATGTGGATGTAGAGTTCTCTGCAGGTGCACAACATGGCTTAGGAGTAAGAGCACACCCTGTACATTTGAGGTCTAAATTGGTGATTTGCACAGGGGTTGCTCATAGTTACAGCGGTTCTGACATGAATGCAAAAAAAAAAAAATGCCACATGTAGCCCCATTTTGGAAACTTAACAAGGGGTACAGTGATCCTTAACACCCCACAGGTGTTTGACGAATTTTTTGTTAAAGTTGGACATGAAAATGAAAAATTAGATTTTTTTTCAATAAAATGCTGGTGTTACCCCAAACTTTTCATTTTCACAAGGGTTAATAGGAAAAAAGCCTCCCAAAATTTGCAACACCATTTTTTCTGAGCAAGGAAATTCCCCATATGTGTATCTAAAGTGCTCTGCGGGTGCACTACAGGGCTCAGAAGAGAAGGAACGCCATTGGGCTTTTGGAGAAAGAATTTGGCTGGAATTGAAAGCCATGTATGTTTACAAAGCTCCCATACTGCAAGAACAGCGGACCCCCCACATGTGACCCATTTTGGAAACTACACCCCTCACAGAATGTAATAAAGGGTGCAGTGAGCATTTACACCCCACAGGTGTCTGACAGATTTTTTGAACAGTGGTCCGTGAAAATGAAAAATTTAATTTTTCATTTGCATAGCCCACTGTTCCAAAGATCTGTCAAACTCAGGTGGGGTGTAAATGCTCACTGCACCCCTTATTACATTCCGTGAGGGGTGTAGTTTCAAAATTGGGTTTACAACAATGGCCCCCAACTTCCATTCCAACCAAATTCTCTCTCCAAAAGCCCAATGGCGTTCCTTCTCTTCTGAGCATTGTAGTGTGCCGGCAGAGCACTTAACATCCCCATATGGGGTATTTCCTTTCTCAGAAGAAATGGTGTTACTAATTTGTTTTTCTCCTATCACCCTTTGTGAAAATAAAAAATTTGGGGTAATACCAGCATTTTAGTGAAAAAAATAAAATTTTTCATTTTCATGTCCCACTTTAATGAAAGTTTGTCAAACACCAGTAGGGTGTCAAGGCTCATTATAACCCTTGTTATGTTCCTTGAGGGGTGTAGTTTCCCAAATAGAGTGCCATGTGTTTTTTTTTCTGCTGATCTTCCTTAATGTGACATGCCCCCCAAAAACCATTTCAGCAAAATTCGCTCTCAAAAATCCCATTGTCGCTCCATCTCTTCTGAGACCTCTAGTGCACCCACAGAGCACTTTACATCCACATATGAGTTATTTACTTACTCAAGAGAAATTAGGTTACACATTTTGGGGGGCTTTTTCTCCTTTTACCCCATGTTGATATGAAAATAATGCATCTACAAGAACATGTTAGTGTAGAAAATGAAGATTTTGAATTTTTTCCTCCAATTTCTGCTATTCCTGTGAAACACCTAAAGGGTTAACAAACTTTCTGAATGTCATTTTGAATACTTTGAGGGGTGCAGTTTTAATAATGGGGTCCATCATGGGGTATTTCTAACAAAAGTGCCCCAAATTCACTTCAAAACTGAACTGGTCCCTATAAAATTCTGATTTAGAAATTTTCGTGGAAAATTGGTGCTAAATGTTGAAGCCCTCCGATGTCTTCCAAAAGTAAAAACTTGTCAACTTTATGATGCCAACATAAAGTAGACATATTGTATATGTGAATCAATGTATAATTTATTTGGCATGTCGATTTTCCTTACAAGCAGAGAGTTTCAAAGTAAGAAAAATGCAATTTTCTAAATTTTCTCAAAATTTTTGCATTTTTCACCAAGAAATGATGCAAGTGTGGTGTCCCGTACAGGATATACCAGAGTCCCCTCAGCCAGAGTCCCTCCATGATAATGGGCTCTCCTGAAGGGCTAACCCCTAGTCGCCTCTTAATATGTAATATTCAATGTATATAATTATATATCTAATTACTCTAGGATACCTATGTATAGGACCTTAGAGGTCACGTGGCTTTAATTTATGTTATGCTGTGGTTTAAGGACCTTTGGGTCATGTAATATACCCAGGGTTCCAGAGGTCAGAACTGACAGGTTCTGCTGGCCAATGAGCTTTGTCCCGCCCTCTTATTATATAAGGGGCTGCTGCCACTTAATGCTAGTCTCTTCCTGCCAGACTAGATCAGAGAAAGCACATCTCAGCACATTCATCAATTCAAGCTAGGCCTGAAACTTTATCTTCCGCAGCCACTAAAACGTGAGTTATCCAGCTCAAAACTACTAAAATCCTGTGTAACTACTGCAACTCAATTATCTTCAAATCAGTAGCACAGTGGCTAGCAAATCAAAGCTCATTGTATTGAGAAGTCCAAGCAAACCTGTGAGGAACCTAAACTACAGTCCTCTATATAAAGACTGTTTTGTCAACTGTAGTTGCATAACAATATGCAGTAAAGTTTATTCCAGTTTCATCAAATATCTGCTGTGGACATTCAATTATTTCTCCCGTTTCTGGGACGGTTGGCGGTAGGACCATTTATTTAAGGAAACGGCATCCTGGCGTCACGACAATCTAGGGTTAATAACAACATACCCTACACTATTACATGCACCACCTAGACACCACACAAGTATCGGCGAAAAATTACCACTAACATAAAGTAGAATATGTCACGAAAAAACATTCTATGAATCAGAATGAAAGGTAAAAGCATCCCAGAGTTATTAATGCAGGAAGTGAAAGTGGTCAGATGTGCAGAAAAAAGAACTCCGTCCTTAAGGTGAAAATGGGCTGCATCCTTAAGGGGTAAATTACTGAAATCACCTTATGTTGAATAACCTCTTTAAAGGAGTATTCCAAGATTTTTTTTATTTGACTATGCTACAGGGGCTGTAAAGTTAGTGTAGTTCATAATATAGTGTCTGTACCTGTGTGTGACGGTTTTCTCACAATTCTTCTGTGATTTTCACTCCAATATTTATTTTTAACAGCATACAAAATGACTGTTGTCTCAGTATTTTCCCAGCTTGCAATTCGGCCGAGACCTGACTCACTAGTCAGCTGATGACAGGGAGCCTGTCTGCTTCAATGGGTGGAGTGATCGCTTGGTGGGAGAGAGATCAATCTGCAACAGCTGTAGGCACCCTGATTGAAAACCACACTGATGTGAATGGATGCAGCTCATTTATGTTTCAGTGGGTGGGTGGCTGATGTGTGGGAGGGAGGAAGATGGAATTGTGGGATTTGTAGTCAAAAAAAGAAAAGTCGAACAGGAAATGCCAATTCACAAACAGCTAGCCACAGTGTTATGGTAATCTCACAACATAGCCATTTAGCCCCAAGACAAGCACAGATCCTTCGTAAGCATCTCCATTACTGTCTGCCAGGTACGTACTAAAATCACCTTATGGTGGATTACCCCTTTAAGTCTTTAAGACACCAGTATGTAGATAAAACAGGATCAGGCCATTCATAAAACTGCTCACTTCTGCTCCCTCCCTGTACTCTCCTATAGAAGTCAAAATGTCAGCTCCAGACTATTTTTAATGTAGTACATGTGGATGCTGTAAAGCATATCTCAAAATTTTGATAACAAAGCAGAGCAAAAGCTCAGGCAATTTGGCTGTCCCCTTAATAAAAAAGCATGTTTCAGTCTCTGGCTTTGGTTAGTAAAAAAGAATATAAAATCTAGGTGAAATATTTAATTCTTTTACCATGCATTTTAACATGTGGTTCTATGCAATGCATCACCAGTGCACTTATCACACACATGTGTTTATAGCTTTAAAGTGGTATTCCAGGATTTTTTTTTATTTGACTATGCTACAGGGGCTGTGTGTTAGTGTAGTTCATAATATAGTGTCTGTACCTGTGTGTGACGGTTTTCTCACAATTCTTATGTGATTTTCACTCCAATATTTATTTTTAACAGCATACAAAATGACTGTTGTCTCAGATTTTTCCCAACTTGCAATGCGGCCGAGACCTGACTCACGAGTCAGCTGATAACAGGGAACCTGTCTGCTTCAATGGGTGGAGGGATCGCTTGGTGGGAGAGAGATCAATCTGCAACTAATGCAACAGCTGTAGGCACCCTGATTGAAAACCACAGGTATTTTCAATGGATGCAGCTCATTTATGTTTCAATGGGTGGGGTGGCTGATGTGTGGGAGGGAGGAAAGGGGAATTGTGGGATTTGAAGTAAAAAAGTAAAGTCAAACAGGAAATACCAGTTCACAAACAGCTAGCCACAGTATTATGGTAATCTCACAACATAGCCATTTAGCCCCAAGACAAGAGCAGATCCTTCCTAAGCATGTCCATTACTGTCTGGTAGGTACATACTAAAATCACCTTATGGTGGATAACCTCTAGTGTCATTTTTCCCTAGAAGGATAAAAGGCACATGACGGGATCTTTCTACACTAGAGCTTTTTTTTTTTTTTTAATGTTCTTTGTTATTCATGTAATTCTTATTGGTGTCAAGGGATCTGTTGATTTATTTTTTAATCAAAGTCTGGCTCAAACAAGGGTCAGTTTTCATAGGAAGCCAATTAACCTATTAGTATGTTTTTCAGTTTGTCGGAGGGAAATGTAGCCCCTTGAGGAAACTCCTGCACAACAGTTGGAGTTCCGTAGAAATTAGTAGAATCCATCACAATCCATTACAGTCCTAATAACAATGTAATAGTAAACAAAAATAAGTCTGTATCTCAAAATCTGTGAGACTTTGGTATGGAGGGTGTCACAATTTCAGGTTACTGGATCAACTACACATGTTTATGCTGCACAGATGTGGTCTGAGGAAATTTCATTCAAATGCTACAGAATAAAATCTGCACAGAAATTGACCTGTGAAGCAGATTTTAAATTCACATAATGCATAAATCCCTGTGCATCAGGCTGCCTGTGCGCTTTCCTTGTGCACTCTCCGAGCTGGCAGAGATTTCAAACGCAGTTTGTGCTTGCTAGAAAGTGTAAACTGTGATAAATCCGGCAAGCTAGGTGTCACGTCCCCCTTCATGTTAAGCTGCACTACCTCCACTGCAATCTTTGCTCACTTGGAGAGCACAGCGTTGATGATCAAAAAGTGTGCATAGTTTTTGAAAAAAATTTTTTTATATTTCTCCCAGATTTCTCTTAATAAATGCTCCCCATTAAAAGATTTTTCTTTTTTACTTTGCGTAATGTGCTCTTAAATCTGCTTCATTTCTGCTATATTTGGGAATAGCCTTAGAGTATGTTAACAAATATGCAGGCCTTTTTCTTGCCACTTTACTTTATTTAGTGAGAGTTAAAACATTTAAAAAAAAATGTATGATAATTTCATATTGTGTAGCTCCAGATTGCATTGCCAGAGCCTGGATATTAAGCATCTAACAATCATTTTAAAAGTTATTTTGTTCCCCGAACAAAGAATAAAATGCTGCTTCTCTAAAATGGGAATATACAGCAGCTGTTACCAGCTATTTGAGGCCCATTGAGCATGAACTGGGCTGCTGAATAATGCAGACAAGATAATGAACTAGAGACAAATGATCCCAAGAGGGCTCCTGCTGGGTTACAAGAAGAATATGCTTATGAGCTAGATTTATTATCGTAACATCGTTTTCTGTGACCTCCAATTTAGAATAAATACCTGAGACGCTAATAAATGGGAAATTCTTAGCTATAGGGATGAGCGAAATGAATCTGAGGACTCCGAATTTGTTATGAATTTCAGGAAAAATTTGATTTGTAACTGTACCGCCATGGGATCTTCTCATGCTGCTGGCACATTAAATTTAGGTTTTATTTTCATCTATTTGAAATCTTCAATTTAAATGTTAAAAAATATTTTTAATCTTTTCAATTGTGAGGCCCTATGGTCTTGTCAGGCTGTTGCCATCTCCATGCTGTATCATTCAGCCACTATATGCTCTCCTCATGCTGCCGCCACCTACACGCTGTGTCTCTCAGGCACTATGTGGTCTCCTCATGCTGCCGTCACCTCCACACTGTGTCATTCAGCCACTATATGGTCTCCTCATGCTGCCACCACCTCCATGCAGTGTCATTCAGCCAGTATATGGTCTCCTCATGCTTCAGCCTCATCCAAGCTGTGTCATTCAGCCACTATATGGTCTCCTCATACTGCCAGCACCTCCATGCTGTGTCATTCAGCCACTATATGGTCTCCTCATACTGCCAGCACCTCCACGCTGTGTCATTCAGCCACTATATGTCTCCTCATGCTGCCAACACCTCCACGCTGTGTCATTCAGCAACTATATATTCTCCTCATGCTGCCAACACCTCCACGCTGTGTCATTCAGCCACTATATGGTCTCCTCATGCTGCCGCCACCTACACGCTGTGTCATTCAGGCACTATGTGGTCTCCTCATGCTGCCGCCACCTCCACGCTGTGTCATCCAGCCACTATATGGCCTTCTCATGCTGCCGCCACCTCCACGCTGTGTAATTCAGCCACTATATGGTCTCCTCATGCTGCGAACACCTCCATGCTGTCATTCAGTCACTATATGGTCTCTTCATGCTCCGCCACCTCCATGCTGTGTCATTCAGCCACTGTATGGTCTCCTCATGCTGCCATCACCTCCACGCTGTGTCATTCAGCTGCTATATGGTCTCTTCATGCTGCCAAGACCTCCAAGCTGTGTCATTCAGCCCCTATATGGTCTCCTCATACTGATGCCACCTCCAGGCTGCTGCCCTGCGACAGTGATTCTAATAGCGATGCCTCTAATCTGCATGTCATACTGAATAACAGTATTATTTCACTAAGGCCCCTTTCACACTATAAATTAATCTGTTTTTAAGACCTGTTATAATGTTCCGTTATGAAAACCCTCAAAATCTGCCGTTAAACGGTCATTACAAAATCCCATACGGCCGTTCCAAAATCCCATTATAGTCTATGGGATTTTTACATTTACGTTTTAACCTGTCATAGCCCATTATTAATAACGGATGTTATTTTGTGCTGGGAGAAAGAACATAAGAAATAGTGCATGCATGTTTTCTCCTGTTACTTTCTCCTGTCACAAAAAAGTCCGTTATTAATAACGGGCTATGACAGGTTAAAACAGATAATGTAGAAATCCTATAGACTATTATGGGATTTTGTAATGGCCGTTTAACGTCCGTTTTTAATGGTTTTGTTAACGGGTAATTATAACGGATCTTTAAAACGGTTAATTCTATAGTGTGAAAGCTGCCTAACCCAGCACAAACCCTATGCATGTTACAGCATGGCAAAGTGTTCTACGTCCCTATTGAGGCTCTCTGTAAGCCAGAAATAGCCGTTTTTAATACAGATTTGCGCAAATAAATTGGGACCGAACAAAATGTTTTTGAAAAATTTGGTTGATCGGCCGAATCAAATTTTTCTAAAATTCGCTCATCTCAACTTAGCTACATTAGAGCTGAAGGTTTTTACGCCTAAGAATTGATGAAAATATAAGTCTCATTTAACAGACAATATTCCATTATATTAGTGGACGATTTTTCGTGCTGAAAACACCCCTCTCGGCTTATACTCGAGTGAACTCCCCACCCGCAGTGGTCTTCAACCTGCGGACCTCCAGAGGTTTCAAAACTACAACTCCCAGCAAGCCTGGGCAGCCATCGTCTGTCCGGGCTTGCTGGGAGTTGTAGTTTTGAAACCTCTGGAGGTCCGCAGGTTGAAGACCACTGCGGCCTTCGACATCATCCAGCCCCCTCTCACCCCCTTTAGTTCTGTACAGTACTCGCCTCCGCTCGGCGCTGGTCCGGTGCTGCAGGACTGTCCGGTGAGGAGGTCGTCCGGTGGGATAGTGGTTCCGGGCTGCTATCTTCACCTCTTCTAAGCGCTTTGGGCCCGGCCCCAGAATAGTCACGTTGCCTTGACGACGACGCAGAGGTACGTTCATTACCAACGTACTTCTGCGTCATCGTCCAGGCAACGCCTCTATTCTGGGCCCGAAGCGCGGAGAAGAGGCGCCCCCGGTGAAGATAGCAGCCCGGAACCACTATCCCACCGGACGACCTCCTCACCGGACAGCCCTGCAGCACCGGACCAGCGCCGAGCGGAGGCGAGTACTGTACAGAACTAAAGGGGGTGAGAGGGGGCTGGATGATGTCGAAGGCCGCAGTGGTCTTCAACCTGCGGACCTCCAGAGGTTTCAAAACTACAACTCCCAGCAAGCCCGGACAGCCGATGGCTGCCCGGGCTTGCTGGGAGTTGTAGTTTTGAAACCTCTGGAGGTCCGCAGGTTGAAGACCACTGAGGGCGGATGATGACAAGAGGATGATGAAGGGGGTGTGTGGGATGATGACAAGGGGATGATGAAGGGGGGGGGATGATGACAAGGGGATGATGAAGGGGGGGGTGGGATGATAAGGGGATGATGAAGGGGGGTGGGGATGATGACAAGGGGATGATGAAGGGGGGTGTGTGGGATGATAAGGGGATGATGAAGGGGGTGGGGATGATGACAAGGGGATGATGAAGGGGGGTGGGGATGATGACAAGGCGATGATGAAGGGGGTGTGGGATGATGACAAGGGCATGATGACAGGGTGATGATGATGAGGATGTTAATGACGGGGGTCTGGATGATGACAGGGGGGGGGAATGATGTATTTCTCACCCTAGGCTTATACTCGAGTCAATAACTTTTCCTGGGATTTTGGGTTGAAATTAGGGGCCTCGGCTTATACTCGGGTCGGCTTATACTTGAGTATATACGGTAAGTCAGATATACAGTGCCTCTGTTTACCTTCTGAACAGCAGGCATAGCTAAAGCTTTGTTAAACAAGAGCTCATATGGGTACTGTGGGAGTGCACAGCTATAACATAAAAGTGATAAAAGAAATAATTCTTGTATTTAGACAACATGGCAACATATTTACTACCTAGTTTTATTTTTGCCAACTAACGTTATGCACTGACTACCTGTAAAGTATGAGCTTGTAATTAAGCAAAAAAAATATTAAGCAGAAAAAAGGGTTACAATGAAGTTTTTGAGTTACACAAGCAGCCCTTATTTACAGAAGAACTAAAAACAGAGTCAGCATATGTGATCATTTTGAAATTCTACATGTTTTTTTTCACTGCTATGGGACCTGAACTAGTTATTGAAGTCACCTTGGAAATATTATATTGTAGAGGGATTAACAGGAGAGCACATTTACTTTTAAAATCAATTCTAATAAACCTGTCAAAAGCAGATATCCAGATACACCTCAGAAAGTTGTAGTGATTTGCTATGTTTATGAAATAAAAACATATGACCCTTAAATCCTTAGGCCTAATGCACAAAGACTTCTGTGAGGCACTACTTTACCTACACACAATGATGCCCACCTTTTTTTGATGTTGGAATCCATATAAAAATATGGAGAAAATATTGCATTCCTTAACAGGTGTCTTGCTTTGTAGCTAATAAAAACCAAAACACCCCAAAGAGGGGCTAAGGGAACAAACAAATCACAAAACCCCAAGTCTCCTGGAAACCTGGGTGACTGGGTAAAATACCCCCTTTATGCTATGCCTCCCTCCTAAAGTGTAACTATTATACAGGGATGTGGAATTTCTATCGCCCGACGCCCCGGACTAGCAGTTTTGGGCGCCGGGCAGGTGAATTTGTCCGGCCCTTAGCCCGGCTTCGGGCAAGCAGGGCCGGACCTGACAAGTGCGGCGGCGATCTGAAGTCTGTATGGAGCGGGCTCCCGACTCCTGCCCGCTCCATACTCTGCAGCCTGTGTCCTCCGAAGCAGAGCAGGGGAGATGAGAAGCTGTGTATGTGTCTTCTCTCCCCTGCTCTGCTTGCGGCGCTCTGCAGTATGTATGGAGCGGGCTTGGGATTCCTGCCTGCTCCATACTCTGCAGCCCCCGGCTGTTCTCAGTAGCCGGGGGCCGCCGCTAATAGCCAGCATGCGGCGATCGCCGCGGCTGGCTATTAACCCTTTAGATCGCCGCTATCAAAGCTGACAGCGGCGTCTAAAGCCTGGGTTCTCAACCTGGGGTACGCGAAAACGCTGACAAATACCGGACATGCATTGGCCAGTATTTGTCAGCGCATAGCCGCGGCAGCTCACTGTACAGTAGCGCGGCCAGAGATGCGGCCGGGGCTAGTGTAAGTGAGCTGCGTGGTTGCCAGGGAGACGTGTGGCCTCCCCTGACATTGCGTGGAGTTGCCGCACAGCGCAGGGGGACGTCACACGTCAGTGTGGCCCTGTGGAACATCCCGTGAAGCAGCAGGCAACGGGACCACAGGACGCCAGGTAAACAACTGTATGGCACAGAGGGGGGGGGGGACTGTATGGGACGGAGCACAAGGCATTAAGATGGAGGGGGAGAGGGATAATGGCGGAGGGGGGGGGGGGGGGTAATAAAGCACAAGGCATTGAAATTTTATGTCTTGTGCTTTATTACTCCCCTCTCCCCTTCCATCTTAATCCCCTTGCACCATTCCCCCCTTCCTCTGATCCCCCTTTTGCCATATCCGATAATAATGGCACAAGGGGATCAATATGGAGGGGGGAAAATGACAAAAGGGGATCAGAGGGAGGGGGGAATAATGACACAAGGGGATTAATATGGAGGAGGGGGGGGTTGATTATCCCCCCCCCCCCCATCCATCTTAATCCCCTTGTGCTATTATTATCCGATATGGCAAAAGGGGATCAGAGGGAGGGGGGAATTATCAACCCCCCCCCCCCCTCCCATATTAATCCCCCTCCTCCATCTTAATCCCCTTGTTCCATATTGGATAATAATGGCACAAGGGGATAAAGATGGAGGGGGAATAATGGTAAAAGGGAATCGGAGGGAGGTGGGAGTTGTGGGACAGGGGGAGTAAGACGGAGGGGGAATAATAGCACAAGGGGATTAAGATGGAGATGGGATGCATTAGTATAAAGGTAAGAACACGCCTTTTGTCTGCGGGTACCCCTCGCTCGCAAGTTCCGCGTGAGGGGGTACCCGTGGACATACTTTCAGGCCTTGGGGGTACGGTCGCCGAAAAGGTTGAGAACCACTGGTCTAAAGGGACATGTGAATGCTCCCTGGTGGGCTAGGGGGGTGGATCACCCCCCCCCCCACAGCGCGATCGCAGGGGGGCGATCCACTATGGAGGTAGCCGGAGGACTTACCTCTACTTCCTCCTGTCCCGGCTCTGTCATTGATAGATCCTGGCTGGACCAGGCTCTATCAATGGATCACAGAGCACACAGATTAATAGAGTTCAATAGAATCTATTGATCTGTCTGAGGAATCTAATGATTCCTCATAAGTCAAATAAAGTGTAAAAGTTTTAATAAAAGTTTGAAAGACACCCAGTGGTCTTCAAACGGTGCCCCTCCAGATGTTACAAAACTACAATTCCCAGCATGCCAGGACAGCCGTTGGCTGTCCGGGCATGCTGGGAGTTGTAGTTTTGCAACATCTGGAGCGCCACAGTTTGAAGACCGCTGCATTAACCCCTTCCATGTTAAAAGTTCAAATCACCCCCTTTTCCTATATAAAAACATGTAAACATAATAAAAATAAACATATTTGGTATCGCTTCATGCGTAATTGTACAACCTATGAAAATATAACATTATGTATCCCGTACGGTAAATGTAATAAAAATATCAAACCACAGATTTGCAATTTTTATAATATCCCAGAAAAAAAAGTTAAAAAGCGATTAAAAAGTCAGATCAATACCAAAATGGTACCGATCCAAAAAACAGATTATGGTGCAAAAAATGACCCCTCATACAGCCTGGTATGCGGAAAAAATAAAGCTACAGGGGTTAAAAAATGGCAATTAAAAAAATTAGAAAAAGTTCAGAATTAGTAAAACATGACGTAAACGATACAAATCTGGTATCGCTGTAATCAGGCGCCTAAAGTAAAAAACTAACATGTTACCTCAACCACAAGGTAAATGGCGCAGAAAAGAAAAACCACCAAATCTGCTAAATTATCTTTTACTATTTCAATTTCACTTCCCTAAATATATATATATTTTTTGGTTCAGAGAATATGTTATTGAAAAATTAAAAGGTATCATTATAGTAGGTAGTTATGGCTATTATAGGGCGAGGAGGAAATAATCAGAGCGTAAAAGCGAAAATTGGCCGGACAAGTGGATCATCATGAGGGACAAGTAGATTTTGCTCCATTTTAGTCCCGTGGACAAGTAGTTTTTTATAAAATTTCCACACCCCTGTTATAACATTTCACTTTTAATAGAATATATTAAAACTTCAATGGTTCCAAAAAGACCAGGCAGTAACAAATTCAGCAATGGTCCATGTATGTATATGGCTCTTTAACAGAGAACAAAATTTATGGACAGCATCTGCAGTATGCTCTACTGATCGGACACACTAGCTGCGTTTAAAATACACTTTGTCTCCCCTACATGTTTCGTGGCACAAGCCATGTCATTAGGGTAATAGAGACAAATGTCTATGCGGGGCTCCTCTGACCTTGTTTTATAAGCTCCCAAATGACCTCCCACTGAAAGTCAACGAATCATAGAACAGAAAAAAACCTATATGAAAAGAACAAGCCAATCATCACACACAATATTAGAGGTCAACTGGTACCTGGTCAGAGGTCTGACACTGGAACATGACATTATCTCCTAAATGGTAACATGTGAGAATTAACATTTGACCCCTACTTCCTGTACTGACATCACTCAAAGCGTCACTCATGGTGTGCTCCATTATGCCATGTTCCATGCAGTCATGTGACTTTTCACTCATAGCTATTTGTCTCCCAAGACCACTCGCACATGCGTAATAGCTTAACTTCTATCAGGGGAAGAAACAGAGATGATCCTGCTTAAATGGGTACTCCGGCAGAAAACTATTTTTTTCATACCAACTGGCATCAGAAAGTTAAACAGATTTGTAAATTACTTCTTTGAAAAAAATCTTGATCCTTCCAGTACTTATCAACTGCTGCATACTGCAGAGGAAGTTGAGTTGTTCTTTTCTGTCTGACCACAGTGCTCTCCATGCTAGGAACTGTCCAGAATAGGAGCAAATCCCCATAGCAAACCTCTCCTGCTCTAGACAGTTCCTGACATGGACAGAGGTGTCAGCAGAGAACACTGGGGTCAGACAGAAAAGAACAACTCAACTTCCTCTTCAGTATACAGCAGTTAATAAGTACTGAGAAGCAATTTGCAAATCTATCAATAGGGCTGGCAAGAAAGATGGAGCACTCACACACAGTTATTTATTTATTTATATCTCTATATTTTTCCTTTCTGGCATCCAATGTGGTCTTGTCGTAATATATATATGGCTGGTTATAGAAAAGTCTTGTCATAATATATATATGGCTGGTTATAGAAAAGAGGGGAGATCCCACACAATTTGCATATCCATAGCGCTTATGCGCGCGTAAAGTGGCAGTGAAGCCGCAGTGGTCCCAAAGCTGGGGCTTCCAGCAGTTTCAAATGGAGTTCAGTAATAAGCTGGATTATTGGAATATAGAGGTGAATGTGGATAGATGCAAGTAGAATAAACAATTCTAGACGCGTTTCAAGGCCTCGGGCCTTTTCTTCAGTAGAAGTATACTTCTACTGAAGAAAAGGCCCGAGGCCTTGAAACGCGTCTAGAATTGTTTATTCTACTTGCATCTATCCACATTCACCTCTATATTCCAATAATCCAACTTATTACTGAACTCCATTTGAAACTACTGGAAGCCCCAGTTTTGGGACCACTGCGGCTTCACTACCACTCTATGTGCCCATAAGCGCTTAACTACACGAGGCACGCTGCACACACTCCCACCGCTGCCCTGAACACACCGCTTTATTCCACCAACCAAGGACCTTCAGCATACCTGCGAGGCCGGTGCTATCCGTGCCAGCAGCGGACCTTGCAAAGAAGACATCTCCAGCGCTACCCATAACATTGCCGGACACAGGAGACACAGACTGCTACTGACACCTCCGTGCCACATCACTGAAACAGCTCCTCTGTCGATACCAGCAATACCAGCGGTCGTAAGGGTGGTGAGTGGTGCTGTGCACCTGACTCTGTTATTCTCCTTTTTCTTCACATTTCATCAAGTGAATCTGTGAGACAGTTTGTTATACTGTACTACCAACGGCTGATAAATTGTTTATTGAGACTGGATACTTAATATCTCCACATACTATGACCGCAACTGTTACAATAATCTGCTATTTGATATAGTGTATTCAGCTACAGGCATCACTTTGTGCTTATAAGAGACTGAGCAGTGAAAGCACACTGATAACTGATCATTATTGATTTTAACATTGAATATGTGATATTGAATTATAGATGCAAGTTTTATCTTCTTTTTATTGAATCATTGATCTATTGATTCTATACAATTATTTACTATTTTACGCTGTGCTCTTTGTCCCATGCAAGGGCCCTGCAGGGACACTAGATACCAGCGAACATCATCACTTTTAATAAATATATTGTATTTTAATTAACACCTTCTTTTTCCTAAATACTGGTTTCAGCTGGGAAAAAGCAGTAAATTCTAGTTTTGACAAAGGTGTTCAGTGAGAACTGGTTTTCACTATGGAAAACCAGTTTTAACTGAAAAAAAAAAAAAAAAAAAAAAATACATATATATATATATATATATATATATATATATATATATTAGAATCAGGCATCCTGGCAAGTTTCACCTGGAATCCTGTCATAATTCTGTATAATAATGTCCTCCTTTGTGCCAGCTACAGTGTTCTCATAACAATGCTGGCCTCAGTATTACCCCAATCACACCTGGGTTGGATCCACTGTGGCTTCTGTTATAAATACTTGGTTGCAAAGTGAACATAGCTTTCCTTGTCATTATAACATTGCTAAATATAGTTCGAACCAAAATGATCATACAACCCTGTCATCAATATCATAGCAATAACAGTGACAACCAATGCACACTAAATGGGTGCTTTCTATATTTTACTACCGTTCAAAATAAAGGTAAATATGACTTCTTAAAAATATCACACACATTAGCCTCCCTTTTGCCTGATCTCTTCCACCAGAAATATGGAAGGACAATTTATTGATCACTCCTGCTGCTCTTTACTGCATGGGGCTGATCACTTGGTCAATCATTTTTATGTGATCAAAAGAGGACAACATTATCATACATCTCATAGATGATGCATCTCTAGTTAGGATCTAGCAATTCAGTGATGAGAATTTTCTTTATCAAGATTTTATTTTCCTATTTAAATAACTGCTAACTAAATTATTTACATTTTTATTATATTCATCCATCTAAAATGTAAATGGATTTTTCTGAAAAAAATTGAATGATCATGCAGTGTAAGATTAGTTCTCTTAGAACATCAATTAGTAATTACAAAAATCTGATAAATATCATGCTTGTAGTCACTATCCACTATTTGCCCTAGTTTGACTTCAATAAAACTTTACAGCATGTGATATTTAATCAGTTCCTTTTCTGAGGGTGAGGGCAAATGAGAAAAAAATTAGTTAGGTTAGTGGGTATGATAAATTTATATGCATACAGACACCTTACAACAGCAACTGAATTGGTTAGGGAATTACTATATGAATATATCCAAGTAATTATATGTTTTGATGATTTCCTAAATTATATCTGAATCAAGAGAAAATTGATAAAATACAAGGAATACAAATATAATTTTACACTATCTTTATTCTATGCTTATCGGGTGGAGACCTTTTTAATAAAAGAATTAATTAATTGAACAGTTAATTACGAACACACATTCTTCCTGGTCATTAGGATCTTCACCATAGACCTGTCACAGCCGTTCTAATTATGATTAATATCTTATATTCAATTCCATCTCCATTCACTTGTCAAGTACAAATGCAATGACTATTATGTGCTCAAAGTTCAAAAACAGTGACTGATCCGCTCTTGACCTTATATTTTATTCATTATCACGCTCTCATTTGTCAGGAAGCAAAGGTAATCTTATGTTTGGCTTTAATATCGAGAATGTATTGCTTGTATGACATTGTGTGTTCATGCGTGAATTTTCTGATGTTCCAAATTGTGCAACAAGGAAAAAGTATCAATATTTTGCTAATGGTTTATTCAGTTCCTGACTTTATTTGCATTATAAACCACAAATGCCTACTAATGCACGACAGCTAGCTAACTTTAGTAAGCCATATGTTGAATTTTATTTGCATCATTTATTTCTCTGTTAAGCCACATTAATATATTAATAAATATATTTATGTATTTTGTATCTATAATTTCAATATTTTTATACTTAGTAGGCCGATTACATCTGGTAAGAAAAAATTATTATATATATATATATATATATATATATTTATATATATATATATATATATATATATATATTTTATATATATATATTTTATATATATATATATATATATATATATATGTAAAGTTAATATTTTTACAAGTATTCCTTTCATCCACAAGACAGGACAATACATTTCTATTTTTTTTTATTATGTGGAAATTCAGTTTGGCAATGAGGTGCTATACAAGGCAGGATTTGTAGTGTCACCTTGAACAGGAGTTCAGGAAACTTGCTGGCTTACGTTTTTATTTTTTTTGCCATCTATTTGTTTATGTTCAGACATTGCAGAAATTAACATTACATAGCAGTTTTTTCTGTTGTTATTTTGAGGGCATGCTGTGTATTTGAGCATCGGTTTGAACTGTGGTTACATTGTGATTTGTTTTGCTGTGTTCTCACTTCACATTTTACCCTTTGCACATATACTGTTCTCACTATGAGCTGGAGCTGAAAACTGCCAAAACCTGTGCCCCTGGATATAATACTGCCAAGCAGTGTGCATCTTTAATACAATACTGCCACATACTTGGATATACTTGGACAGTGCCATTGTTTTGCTAATGAACTGTGCCAATTCCCCCAAAGGACTGTGCTACTGCTCCCACAATAGACTGTGCTACTGCCCCCCAAGAAACTGGGTTACTGCTCCCCAATGAACTGTTGCTCCCCAATGAACTGCACTTATTATTGTTTCCCAATCTAACTCACCAGCTGTTGCTACAACTTTTATCATGCATTGACTGAAGGGCTTAATGGAAACTGTAGTTTTGCAACAACTGGAGAACTACAGGTTGGGGAACATGACTATAAATAACTTGTCCTCCTGAGAATACTCACCTGTCCTGACTCCTGCGTTGCATTGCTGCTCTGGCCTCTTCTTGGCAGGCCAGGCCAGAGCAGAATGATGCAACCAGCAGTAATCGCAGTGTCTACATCACAGGGGAAGGGCTGTATGGCCGATCCAGAAGACGAATGTTCCCTTCATCTGGCCAGCTCTCAGCTAATTGTTTGTATCAATGTCTGAAAGGCACCAATACAGCTAAATGCATGGAGATCGGGCAGAGGTGCTTCTCGTCATCCCAGACAATTGGCAACTGCGGTCTGGGTTCCCCTACCTAAGTACCCCTACCTGCTCAAGGGTCTAGGCACACAGTATGGAAATGCTTTGGATCTTCCATATGGAATTACAGGTGACGAATACACATCACATTGTAAGAATGGTCAATTGTCAATTAGTTGTGGATTTATCAATGTAGACTTTGTGTCTGAAAAGGAAAACAATGCAGTTGCTGGTTGTCTAGTTTACAATTCCAGTTTTCAAACACCCTATTAAGGAATTCCAAATTGATGAATTACACTAGAAATTTGAAGTTTATCATATTTTGCCTACTATATGTACATTGAAGTAATTTAAAATGTATAAAAAATAATATTATCTGCTATCAAATATTTAGTTTATTTACTGGTTGATTATTTGAAAAATATTTTTTTATTAACATTCAAATGTTATACATATATAATTTCAACTTTATAATACCAGAAACTGTAATTGACAAACTGATTTGTAAAACATATTCGTGACCTCTAGTATGATGAACAGTGATTTAACTCAAGTATGTATATTAAGAGGATTCTGTGATTAACTAATTGCTACTCTTCTCCCATGACATGCCAGTGTTAGTTAGCCTAATTGCCAAAGAGCATTACAATTATGCTATAGAAATTCATCATATTTAATTAAGGTAATATTCTTATAGCTTTCTTTGCTATGCATTAACTACAACAGAGCAAAATCTTACAAGACATGAAAATGGATGGGGCTGATAGCATACAATTTTTTTCATATATGTTTGTGTTAATGATGTTTGTGATGTTTGTGTTTGTATAATGACGGTTCATGTCATCATTAAAGGGGACAGTTTAGAAGAGGGTATTGGGCAGATGATGCTTATTTTCTACTTTTAAAGGGGTACTGAAAACATCTCATCCCCTATACAAAAGATAGGGGATAAGATGTTAGATTGTGGGGATTCTGCCGCTGGGGACGCCCACAATATCCGCTGTGGCACCCCGTCAGTCATTCGGCGCATGGAGCGAACTCCGCTCTGGGCCTGATGATTGGGGATACAAGCCACCACGTGTGGGAGGAGGCGTGATGGCTATGTACTATCCGTCACCTCCCTCCCATAGACAAGAATGGAGGGGGCGTGGTTTGATGTCATGAACTCAGAAGCTGCAATGTTCTGTGTTCTGGTGATCGCGGTGGTTCCCAGCTGTGGGACCCCCCCGATCTAACATCTTATGCTTTATCCTTTGGATAGGGGATAAGATGTTTCCAACGGAGCACCTATTTAAAGGGGTACTCCGCCCCTAGACATCTTATCCCCTATCCAAAGGATAGGGGATTAGATGTCAGATCGCCACGGTCCCGCTGCTGGGGACCCCCGGGATCGCCATTGCGGCACTGCGCTATCATTGCTGCACAGAGCGAGTTCGCTCTGTGCGTAATGACGGGTGATACAGGGGACAGAGCAGTGTGACGTCATGGCTCTACCCCTTGAGACATCACGGCTCGTCCCCTTAATGCAAGTCTATGGCAGGGGGCGTGATGACCGCCACGCCCCCTCACATAGACTTGTATTGAGGGGGGTGGGCCGTGATGTCACGAGGGACGGAGCCGTGACGTAACGATGCTCCGGCCCCTGTGTTGCCCGTCATTACATGCAGAGCGAACTCGCTCTGTGCAGTAATGATAGCGGGGCGTGCAGCGGAGATCCCGGGGGTCCCCAGCAGCGGGACCGTGGCGATCTGACATCTTATCCCCTATCCTTTGGATAGGGGATAAGATGCTAGGGGTGGAGTACCCCTTTAAGCCACATTAACTCGTTTAAAAAAACAAAAAACATTTTTTCTTGGACAACCCCTTTAATACAGTCTCAGGTCCTATTCTCAATCGTGATAACCTACTGTCCAACATAATAATGCAGATTAATACTCTACCCATAATAAAAATAACATCAGAGTATAATAATAATAATTATGAGTAATTCAGCTACTATATGGTGTGTGACCCAATTGAAATGAATCACTAACCTCTCCTTACCACTAGTTTGTAGAATTTTTTTTTAAAGATAATTCTTGGAAAAATAAATACATTGTATTTTTTGGTGATCATGATGCCAGGGTGTGGTTTACCTAATTCACCACCCGAGGTATAGCCGATTATTCCTGGGCCAGGCACGGGGCAAATAATCACTCCGACGCAAGGTTACAGAACAATGGCCTTTTACTGAGGCAGACAACGTATTACAGTCTATACAGCTCAGTTCAGCACCAAGGAGATGCAGGGTGAACTTAGAGAAGCTTATCGGCTTGCTGGGACTTGTAGTTGTAATTGATTGACTGAGGCAGCCACGTTTGAATTAAGTAACTGGCAGACTTGACTATCTTGACTGGACTTGGACTTCTGTTGTTTCCCCACTGGTTTAGTTCCAACCTTGCAGCTTTGACTTTCACTACAGGTGCAGGGGTTAACTTGCAGTAGAAGCGTGGTTGCAAGACTAGGCCTCAGGCCTCCTTCTGGATCACACAGACAAACTCCTCAGCTCTTCACTTCACTGTACCTCAGCATTCACTGGACTAGAGCTCACTAGCTGAACCCTGACTTCACTATAAAAGGGGGACAGTTTAGAGAGATCGCATTGGTCACTGACAAGCCACCTGTTCACCTTGCATACTCCCCTTGACAACAGAGGTCCTTAGTAACACAGATTTAAGGTAACAGTGCATAGAAAATACATTATATCAACTCTAATGGAAAAATACATTAATAATACATTCCTTAATGTAATAAAGAGAGTTATAGGGAGAGGGGACCCATGACGGACATTGAGCTGGATCTGCCAGACAGGGTTACCACACTAAGGTTTCCCTACATTTTACACTTTTCCCTACATTTTGCTTTTTTACACACATGCTCTGATCTGTAGGGTTTTCCTCAGCTCAAATCCACCTCATTTTTTTATGTTGTGGACATGCCCCTTTTTAATAACCTTTTCAGATGGCCACGCCCCTTTGGGGGTTTTTCTTTGGGAATTTCTGGCACACAACCTGACAAAACATGTTGGGTTTACAATAGAGATGAGCGAATGTACAGTAAATTCAATTCGTCACGAACTTCTCGGCTCGGCAGTTGATGACTTATCCTGCATAAATTAGTTCAGCCTTCAGGTGCTCCGGTGGGCTGGAAAAGGTGGATACATTCCTAGGAAAGAGTCTCCTAGGACTGTATCAACCTTTTCCAGCCCACCGGAGCACCTGAAAGCTGAACTAATTTATGCATTTTAGTCATAATTTAAGTCATAAACTGCCGAGCCGAGAAGTTCGTGACAAATCGAATTTACTGTAAGTTCGCTCATCTCTAGTTTACAATAGTAAATCAGGGCCAACATGTTTTTCAAAATTGTGAACATGAGGGCCAATAGAAGCTTTAATATAGAATTTTTTTAGTTAAAAGCTGAAATATATGTTCAGTCCCATAGTTGTTGTGCAATTAAAAGGTGTTACATTGTAAATGTAGTCTCTGATCTCTCACTGTAATATCATGGCATTGTTTTATAACCATGATGTTGCATCCATTGTCCAGTTTATCCAAATGATTACCATTGAACCTCATTGGCTTAGGTGGTCTAAGAGGGTTCCTTCAAGGTTTCTGTATTTTATGGCTTAAAGGATAGTGCTGTAGACTGTAGACTGTGCTATTATTGCTTTCAAAAACTCTGAAAAGATTTCTATAACCTCTAATGAAGGTTCCCAATGCAGAGCAGTAGTCAGTCATTTCACCTTGATCAGCAGTATTTAAATGTACACTCCTTACACTGTAGTGTACATTCTGAAAATATTTTAATAAAAAAATATGAAGGTTGTCCTTCAGCATGCATTGTACTCAACCATTCATTCTTCTTTTGCAACATATTTACTTCTTTTGGGGACCCCAGAAATCATACATTTATCATCATCATTCTGTAGATAGGTGATACATGTTTTTTGTAAGACAACTGCTTTAATCTGCATGGAACTCGTCATCAGTTTTTTGCTGTCCAAATGAGTGTCATGAAACATGGACGGACTTTGAGCATGGCCCAAAGCCAAACAAGTACCATTTTTACACTCATCATGGCATGAACTCGAGAAGATCTTTAAAGGTGTCCTGTGGTATCTGAACCCAAGACAGTTTCATGGGTCAAACCTATTACACCAGTAGATCTTAGAGATGTTAGTTTGGATTAAGATCTGCTGAATTAGGCCTAGTCAACATCCTTAAAATCCTTTATTTTGTTCCTCAAACCATTCCTGAACTATTTAGCAGTTTGGCAGTGAGCACTGTCTGAACATCATTGCAATCATAGAATGTTGTTGCCATAAAGAGAGGTGTACCTGATCCAATCTGTTTCCCAAATAAGTGATACACACATCGCCCTGATCATCCTTCCACATTATACACTCTGGTTTGCAGCTATGCCACCCATTACATAGGAAACTCTGTGTGTTCTGAAACCAATTTATCACGAACATGAATTTTAGCAGTTTGTGCTACAGTAGCTCACTTGATATTGAACCAGATGAATTGGCTTTCCTTTCACATGCGGCCACGACCCTGTCACTGTTTTAGAAGTTGTGCTTCCTTGGATTACTTTTGTAATGTCTTAACCATGGCAGACAGTGAACATTCCACAAGACCTGACATTTTGAAAATGGTCTTACAGAGTTGTGTAGTCTTCTCAGTTTGTGTCTCATAGTTACTAAGAACCTTAACCCCTTAAGGACCGGAGGTTTTTCCGTTTTTGCATTTTCGTTTTTTGCTCCTTGCCTTTAAAAAATCATAACTCTTTCAAATTTACACCTAAAAATCCATATGATGGCTTATTTTTTGCGCCACCAATTCTACTTTGTAATGATGTCAGTCATTTTGCCCAAAAATCTATGGTGAAGCAGGAAAAAAAATCATTGTGCGACAAAATTGAAAAAAAAACGCTGTTTTGTAAATTTTGGGGGCTTCCGTTTCTACGTAGTACATTTTTCGGTAAAAATGACACCTGATATGTATTCTGTAGGTCCATACGATTAAAATGATACCCTACTTATATAGGTTTGATTTTGTCGGACTTCTGGAAAAAATCATAACTACATGCAGGAAAATTAATACGTTTAAAATTGTCATCTTCTGACCCCTATAACTTTTTTATTTTTCAGTGTATGGGGCGGTATGAGCGCTCATTTTTTGCGCCGTGATCTGAAGTTTTTAACGGTACCATTTTTGCATTGATAGGACTTATTGATCAAAAAGTGACCAAAAATGCACTATTTTGGACTTTGGAATTTTTTGCGCGCACGCCATTGACCGAGCGGTTTAATTAATGATATATTTTTATAATTCGGACATTTCCGCACGCGGTGATACCACATATGTTTATTTTTATTTTTATTTACACTGTGTTTTTTTTTTTTTATTGGAAAAGGGGGGTGATTCAAACTTTTAATAGGGGAGGAGTTAAATGATCTTTATTCACTTTTTTTTTTCACTTTTTTTTTGCAGTGTTATAGGTCCCATAGGGACCTATAACACTGCACACACTGATCTTCTATGTTGATCACTGGT
This sequence comes from Hyla sarda, assembly GCF_029499605.1. Classification (NCBI taxonomy): domain Eukaryota; kingdom Metazoa; phylum Chordata; class Amphibia; order Anura; family Hylidae; genus Hyla; species Hyla sarda. The sequence continues at coordinate 372,338,566 of NC_079189.1, read as the reverse complement.
TTCTCATAAGAAACCAGTGATCAACGATTCTGCCGGATGACTGCTCATGCCTGGATCTCAGGCACTGAGCAGTCATTCGGCGATCGGACAGCGAGGAGGCAGGAAGGGGTCCTCCCGCTGTCCTGTCAGCTGTTCGGGATGCCGCGATTAGCCGCAGCTATCCCGAACAGCCCGACTGAGCTAGCCGGGAACTTTCACTTTCACTTTTAGCCGCGCGGCTCAGCTTTGAGCGCGCGGCTAAAGGGTTAATAGCGCGCGGCGCCGCGATCGGCGCCGCACGCTATTAGAGGCGGGTCCCGGCTTCACTATGACGCCGGGCCCGCCATGATATGACGCGGGGTTACTGTGTAACCCCGCGTTATATCAGAAGAGCAGGACCAAGGATGTACCGGTACGTCCTTGGTCCTTAACCCCTTAAGGACTCAGGGTTTTTCCGTTTTTGCACTTTCGTTTTTTCCTCCTTACCTTTTAAAAATCATAACCCTTTCAATTTTCCACCTAAAAATCCATATTATGGCTTATTTTTTGCGTCGCCAATTCTACTTTGCAGTGACATTAGTCATTTTACCCAAAAATGCACGGCGAAACGGAAAAAAAAATCATTGTGCGACAAAATAAAAAAAAAAAAGCCATTTTGTAACTTTTGGGGGCTTTCGTTTCTACGCAGTGCATATTTCGGTAAAAATTACACCTTATCTTTATTCTGTAGGTCCATACGGTTAAAATGATACCCTACTTATATAGGTTTGATTTTGTCGCACTTCTGGAAAAAATCATAACTACATGCAGGAAAATTTATACGTTTAAAAATGTCATCTTCCGACCCCTATAACTTTTTTATTTTTCCATGTACGGGGCGGTATGAGGACTCATTTTTTGCGCCGTGATCTGAAGTTTTTATCGGTATGATTTTTGTTTTGATCGGACTTTTTGATCACTTTTTATTCATTTTTTAATGATATAAAAAGTGACCAAAATACGCTTTTTTGGACTTTGGAATTTTTTTGCGCGTACGCCATTGACTGTACGGCTTAATTAATGATATATTTTTATAGTTCGGACATTTACGCACGCGGCGATACCACATATGTTTATTTTTTATTTTTTTTACACTGTTTTATTTTTTTTATGGGAAAAGGGGGGTGATTCAAACTTTTATTAGGGAAGGGGTTAAATGACCTTTATTAACACTTTTTTTTTACATTTTTTTTGCAGTGTTATAGGTCCCATAGGGACCTATAACACTGCACACACTGATCTCTAATGCTGATCACTGGCGTGCATTAACACGCCTGTGATCAGCATTATCGGCGCTTGACTGCTCCTGCCTGGATCTCAGGCACGGAGCAGTCATTCGTCGATCGGACACCGAGGAGGCAGGTAAGAGCCCTCCCGGTGTCCGATCAGCTGTTCGGGACGCCGCGATTTCACCGCGGCGGTCCCGAACAGCCCGACTGAGCAGCCGGGTCACTTTCACTTTCACTTTAGAAGCGGCGGTCAGCTTTGACCGCCGCTTCTAAAGGGTTAATACCGCACATCGCCGCGATCGGCGATGTGTGGTATTAGCCGCGGGTCCCGGCCGTTGATTAGCGCCGGGACCGACGCGATATGATGCGGGATCGCGGCGCGATCCCGCTTCATATCGCGGGAGCCGGCGCAGGACGTAAATATACGTCCTGCGTCGTTAAGGGGTTAAGGGGTTAAAAAAGTATCATGGAAAAAAAAGTATTCCCTATCAAAAGGATAGGGGATAAGTTTTAGATCGTGGGGGGTCTGAGTGCTGGGGCCCCCCGTGATCTCATATTTGGAGCCCTTGCTCTCCTTCACAGTGGTGCGTCATGACCCCACCCAAAGCTGTGGCTGCCGAACGGCTCTCCTATAGAGCTAGTGGAGGGGGCATGACAGCCCAGCTTCGGGCGGGGGTCGTGACGTGCTGCTGTGAAGGAGAGCCAGTGCTCCAAACAGGTGATCGCAGGGGGCCCCAGCGCTTGGACCTCCCGTGATCTAAAACTTATCCCCTTAGGCACACACACAAATTCTTCAATATTGTCTGCTGCAAAACATACAATGCATTCTGAAAGTCTTCAGACAGCTTTTAGTTTTTTTTTTAGATTTTGTTTTATATTTTCCCCCATGAATCTGCACTTAAAGGGGTATTCCAGGCAAAACCTTTTTTTATATATAGCAACTGGCTCCGGAAAGTTAAACAGATTTGTAAATTACTTCTATTAAAAAATCTTAATCCTTACAATAGTTATTAGCTTCTGAAGTTTTCTGTCTAACTGCTCAATGATGATGTCACGTCCTGGGAGCTGTGCATGATGGGAGAATATCCCCATAGGAACTGCACAGCTCCCGGGACGTGAGTCATCAGAGAGCAGTTAGACAGAAAACAACTGTTACGATTCGGCAGGCTGGATGTGGATCCTCTGTGTCAGCGAGGGATTGGCGTGGACCGTGTCGGTGGACCGGTTCTAGGGTTGCTACTGGTTTTCACCAGAGCCCGCCGCAAAGCGGGATGGGCTTGCTGCGGCGGTAGCAACCAGGTCGTATCCACCGGCAACGGCTCAACCTCGCTGACTGCTGAGAAGGCGTGGGACAGAAGGACTAGGCAGAGGCAAGTTCAGACGTAGCAGAAGGTCGGGGCAGGCGGCAAGGTTCGTAGTCAATAAGGATAGCAGGAGATCTGGAACACAGGCTTTGGACAACACTAAACGCTTTCACTGGCACAAGGCAACAAGATCTGGCAAGGAAGTGCAGGGGAAGTGAGGTGATATAGCCAGGGAGCAGGTGGAAGCTAATTAGGCTGATTGGGCCAGGCACCAATCATTGGTGCACTGGACCTTTAAATCTCAGAGAGCTGGCGCGCGCGCGACCTAGAGAGCGGAGCCGCGCGCACCAGAACATGACAGCCGGGGACCGGGACGGGTAAGTGACTTGGGATGCGATTCGCGAGCGGGCGCGTCCCGCTATGCGAATCGCATCCCCGCCGGCAATGTCAGTGCAGCGCTCCCGGTCAGCGGGAGAGAGACGCCGCGAGCGCTCCGGGGAGGAGCAGGGACCCAGAGCGTTCGGCGTAACAACAGCAACTCAACTTCAGAAGCTAATAACTATTGGAAGAATTAAGATTTTTTAATAGAAGTAATTTACAAATCTGTTTAACTTTCCGGAGCCAGTTGATATATAAAAAAAAGTTTTGCCCTGGAATACCCCTTTAATACCCCATAATGACAAATAAAACCCCAGAATGTTAGAAATATTTGCTAATTTATTGAAAAGGAAAAATTAAAATGTTGCATTGACATAATTTTTCAGACCCTGTACTCAGTACTTTTACAGCGATTACAGCCTTCAGTCTTCTTGGTTATGTTGCCACAAGGTTTGCACACCCGGATTTGGGGATTTTATGTCATTCTGCTCTGTAAATCCTCTCAAGCTCTGTCAAGTTGGATAGGGACCGATGATGAAGCCATTTTCAGGTCTCTCCAGAAATGTGTATTTTGGTTCAAGCCAGGGCTATGGTAACTCAAGGACATTCACTAAACCACTCCTGTGTTGTCTTGGCTTAACCCCTTCCTGACCCATGACATACATGTAAGTCATGGGTTGTGTGAGCGGACATGACGCAGGCCTGCGGGTCTGGTCCGTGTCATAACTGGGAGATGCCCGCTGCTATCAGCAAGTGACATCTACATGTAATGATGGACATCGGAGGTTGCTCTGATGTCCGTTATTTAACCTTTGGCAGCTCTTAGCAATCAAGCACAGATTTCATGGATCAATGTAATGCAATAGCATTACATTGACATATGTAAGCCATCTAATGATGGCTTATGATAGGCCCCTAGGGGGGCCAAAAAGTGTGTAGAAAAAAAAAAAGTTAAAATATTTTTTTTAAACTATAAAAAAAAATCCCTCCTCTAATAAAAAATATCAAATCTCCCCTTTTAAATAAAAAAAAAAGAAAAAATATACATATTTGGTATTGCCACCTGTGTAATTGTCCAAACTATTAAATTATTATGTGTCTGATTCTGCACAGTGAAGGACGTAAGCGTAAAAAAATTTCAAACGCCAAAATGGCTGATTTTTGGTTATAGTACATCCCAAAAAAAGTAATAAAAAGTGATCAAAAACCAGAACTGTATAAAAGGGGTACCGGTAAAAACGACAGCTCATGGCGCAAAAAAAACAAACACTAACACAGCTCTGTAGGTGTAAAAATAAAAAAGTTATAGCGATGAGAACATGTGATGAACAAAGTTTACAATTTTATTTAACCATAAAATGAAACAAAAGTTATTTAAGTTTGGTATCATTGGAATCATACTGACCCATACAATAAAGATAGAATGTCAGATTTACCATATTTTGAACTCTGAAAAAGTAATTGCCCTACAAAATTGTGCAAATCAATTTTTTTATTTTGCCCTACATATAATTTTTTTCTGGCTTTGTAATACATTGTATGATAACAATCAGTGGAAAGCACAACTTGTCATGCAGAAAATAAGCCCTTATAATACAACTTTGCCATGCGAAAAATAAAAAAAAATTATGGGTCTTAGATGGTAAGGATGAAAAATATATATATATAAAAAAAACATGAGCCAGAAAAAAAAATTGCTGGGTCATGAAGAGGTTAAGGTCATTGGGGGAGATATATCTAAACCTGTGTAGATGTGGAAGTCCTGCGGACGTAGGAGTAAAAAGATCCCACTGCCGCTCACCCGAGGAGAGATAAAAGTAACCGATGCGGACGGGATAAAATAAACAAAAACTGATTTATTCACAACAAGTGCTTATGGACTACGCGTTTCAAGGGGCTAGACCCCCTCTTTGTCAGGTCCAATGGTAGATCAGAGATTTTTTTTGATTTCTCTATATCACAACCTGTGTAGAGGAAGAGTGGAGCAGTTGCCCATAGCAACCAGTCAGAAAGGCTTATGAAACACGTACCACTCTTCCTCTACACAGTTTTTGATAGATCTCCCAAATTGTGCTTAGGATCATTGTTATATTGGAAGGCGAACCTTCAACAGATTCTGGTGCAGAGCAACGTGGATCATGTTTTGAATAAGAATCTCTCTTTACTTTGCTCAGCTTTCCTTCAATGCTGACCAGTCTTGCTTTTCCAGCTGCTGAAATTCGCCCCCACAGCTTTATGCTACCACCACCATGTTTCACTGTATGTGAGTTATTATGTAGGTAATGAGAATTGCCTGCTTTTCTCCAGGCATGACACTTAGAACTGATTGTAAAAATCCAATCTTGGTTTAATCAGATAAGAGAACCTTGTTTATCACAGTCTGCGGTGCTTTTTCAAACTCCAATAGGTCTTTCATGTGTCTTTTACTGCCACTATAAAGTCCAGATGTGTGAGGTGTTGCAGTGATGGTTGACTTCTGGAAGTTGCCCCCTTCTGCACCCAGGATCCTTGAAGCTCAGCCAGAGTGACCATTGGATTTTTAGCTACCTTTCTCGCCAAGGCTTATCTCTCCATTTTACTGCCACTGTGTGCTTGGGAGCTTTCAGTGAGATAAAAATGTGTGTACCCTTCTTCAGATCTGAGGCTCCACACAATCATATCTCTGAGCTCTACTTGTAGTTCTTTCCTTCTCATGGCTTGGTTTTTGCTCTGAATGCATTGTCAGCTGTGAGACCTTATACAGACAGGGTTGTGTCTTTCCAAATACTGTCCAATGCACTGAATTTACCACAGGTCACGCCTATCAAGGTGTAGAAACATCTCAGAGATAATAAAGAGACATGGGAGGTCTCTCATTTCAGGGGTCTGTCCATGTGAAAATTTCGTTTTTCCTTTGTTTCGTTTTTTCTTTTGCAAAGATTTCTAAAGTTCTTTATTAACATTCTTTCACATACAGATTCATGGGGGAAAACATAATGTATTTTTCTATTTTAGCACAAGGCTGTGACACAACAAAATGTAAAAACTTTCACAACATGTAATTAACAAACATAAACTCTTTAAATAATTATTATATTGGTTACAGTTTGGTTTCATAGAAAGTACATACATATGTAATATATTCAAAATATATAAACTGTGTATTTTCAGAGGTTTTAGGGCACTGGTTAAAAAAATGAGTTTTTTTGACTTTTTATTTACTTGTCTTTTCCTCTAATTTTTCTGAGGCTGTTGCAAAAATAAAGCCAATTAATAATTTTAAAAGACAACAATGAGACAGGCATTAAACAGTTCATTTATCATACTGTAGCCTATCTTACTTAGAATGTAATATCCCAGGGGGCAATACTCTTGGTTGGGGAGAATCTTTAAGTCCCAGGAGTTACAGACTCTTTATGAATTCATGGTTTTGATGATGAACACTTCAACAGCTAAAGCATTGAGAACGGATAGTCGGCAGCCCAGCACATGCCAAGTATATGCTAATGAGGAGAAATAATCTCTGGAGTTCCAACAAATCACTCATTGTCTGATGCAATTAGTCTGTTTTTCTCACTATATCAAATCATTCAAAATTTGTTCTGATTTCCCAGGCTTCACATCACTTATAAGTTGCTTTATGTGCTGAAACACTTCAAACAGATACAATTATTGAGAAATTCAAGTTTTAAAACATTTCTTGAAGGTTGTATTTTTGCATTGGTAAATGTCATATTTTTAAACTTTTTATTAGGATAGGATACAATACCGTCTAGCATGTAGAAGTATATAATGTCAGGATATCATTACAGAGAATAATTACAATGTGCACTCCCTGCTATACTAACGTTACTTATACCATAATTCATCAAGTAGAAGATGTAAGAATCTTCAAAATACATGAAATAATTTTCATTATTTTGCATAATGGAATACTTTTTATGTGACTGTGCAAGCACCCGGAAGTGCCATGTAAAATGACATAACTTCTAAAAACTAAGTAAGCAGGGATATTTGGACAGAGCAGACGTAGATTTTAGGGAAAATTACCTAATAGTAATGTTGCTGCATGCAACTGAAGAGTATGCTTAGAAAAATAGGGGAATAGAAAAACACAGCTAATTTCTTTCAAAAACAGCTTCACGTCTGTTGCCAGGTTGGGTGGGGCTTTACAACTTGGCTCCATTCACTTCAATGGAACTGAGCTGCAGAAACACACCCGGAGACAGACAGGGAGCGGTTTTTGATAGAAAGTAGCTGTGTTTTTCTATTCCTGGATAACCCCTTCAACAAAACTTATAATGTAGATAATACCATTATATTTGTAATATACATTGGGTAAAAAATGTGTATATTTTTGGGTGAAAAAATACTGTCCCTGCAGCTATTGCCTGTGTATCTCTGTGAGGAGGCCAAATACAGGAAGTCAGGGCAGGACAAGCAGGGCTCTGTGCAGGCTCCTGGCTTGTCAGTCATTCTGATGTGTGAGCCAGTGACATCTCACAAAGCCTCAGTGCACAGAGCCCTGCTTGTCCTCAGTGTACAGAGCCCTGCTTGTCCTCAGTGCACAGAGTCCTGCTTGTCCTCAGTGTACAGAGCCCTGCTTGTCCTCACTGCACAGAGCCCTGCTTGTCCTCAGTGCACAGAGCCTGCTTGTCCTCAGCATACAGAGCCCTGCTTGTCTTCAGTGCACAGAGTCCTGCTTGTCCTCAGTGTACAGAGCCCTGCTTGTCCTCACTGCACAGAGCCCTGCTTGTCCTCGGTGTACAGAACCATGCTTGTCCTCAGTGCATAGAGCCCTGCTTGTCCTCAGTGTACAGAGCCCTGCTTGTCCTCAGTGTACAGAGCCCTGCTTGTCCTCGGTGTACAGAACCATGCTTGTCCTCAGTGCACAGAGCCCTGCTTGTCCTCAGTGTACAGAGCCCTGCTTGTCCTCAGTGTACAGAGCCCTGCTTGCCCTCACTGCACAGAACCCTGCTTGTCCTCAGTGTACAGAGCCCTGCTTGTATAACTGTTTATGTGTGTGCTTGGTTAGAATCAAATCAGCTTTCTATTTCTATGAACTGTTATAATTAGAGATGAGCGAATTGAAGCTGACGAATCCATATTCCTTACAAATTTTGGGAAATATTCGATTTGCAATAAATGCGAATATCACCGCGATTCTATCGCGCGAATCGCTTCATTAAACTCCATTTTACAACGTTCCAGGCTCCAGGGCATCTAAAATGGCGGATCCACATGTCAGTACATGGGGCAAGGTACGCTGGGAAGACGGGAAGGCAAGGCCGGAAGGGAAGTAGGCGTATTACCCTGAATCCAATGCAGGATGCATCTTATCAGCAGCCAGTCACCCCTGTGATGTCACAGCCCTATATAATCGGCAGCCATATTGCGGCCAGCCACTTCATTCATTACATTGCAGAGAGATAGGACGGACAGCCTGTGTGTGTGTTACAGCAGAGGAAAGAGCATTCCAGCAGCGTTTAACATCCTCCTAGTCACATCAGCGTTCTCATGGACGAAGAGCATTGTTTTTTTCATTGAAAAGGATTTTTACTGCAGCTGCAGGCATTAACCTCCCAGTCACTTTCTTCAGCATGGTATTACAGAAAGGGGAAGATAGCTGTGTGTTGCCTCATACATTTCAACAAGCTGCATCAACTTCTTAAACCTTAGCAGAGGAGGCAGGAATACTAGTCTGTAGACGGAGTGCAATTTTGTGTTTAGTACATAGCTTCTTTTGGCTGCAGCACTGTTGTGTACTGCTGGTGTTTTACAAAAATATATATATATTAAGCGTACTGTAGCGCATTTTTCTACCCTCATAGGAGCATACCGCTTAAGTACATCTAAGTAGTGTACTATTTTGTACCTGTTAATCTGTCAAGAGCCTACATAATGTGAAAGGACAGCCAAAAGTAATCACCGGCTGGTGTTTTAAAAAAATGACAGAGTTTTTAAGCGAATTGTAGCACATTTTTCTGCCCTTATAAAGGAATACCGCATATGTACATCTAAGTAGTGTACTATTTTGTACCTGTTAATCTGTCAAGGGCCTACATACTGTGAAAGGACAGACAAAAGTAATCTCCTGCTCGTGTTTTAAAAAAATACAGAGTTTTTAGGCATATTGTAGCACATATTTCTGCCCTCATAAGTGTATACCGCATACGTACATCTAAGTAGTGTACTATTGTGTACCTGTTAATTTGTCAAGGGCCTGCATACTGTGAAAGGACAGACAAAAGTAATCACCGGCTGGTGTTGTACTCAGATATTTTTTTAAGTGTACTGTAGAGCCTTTTTCTGCCCTCATCAGTGCATACTACCTACCTACATCTAAGTAGTGTACTATTTTGTACCTGTTAATCTGTCAAGGGCCTCCATACTGTGAAAGGACAGCCAAAAGTAATCACCTGCTGCTGTTCTAGACAAATACTGTTTTAAGTCACAGACTACAGAATAGCATGCAATGTCAGGCTGCTGCTTCCAAAGCTGGCAGGATATTGTCATGTATCAAAAGAGGCATGGACTCAAGGGACAGGGACATAATACTCCCCCTTTATAAAGCATTGGTACGGCCTCACCTGGAATATGCTGTTCAGTTTTGGGCACCTGTCCATAAAAGGGACATTGCGGATGTGGAAAAGGTGCAGAGACGCGCGACTAAACTAATATGGGGCATGGAACATCTTAGCTATGAGGAGAGATTAAAGGAGTTACAATTGTTTAGTCTTGAGAAGAGACGTTTAAGGGGGGATATGATAAACGTATGTAAGTATATTAATGGCCCATACAAAAAATATGGAGAAAAACTGTTCCAGGTTAAACCCCCCCAAAGGACGAGGGGGCACTCCCTCCGTCTGGAGAACTGTGAGGACTGTGAATTTATGGAACGGTCTACCTCAGGAACTGGTCACAGCAGGAACAATTAACAGCTTTAAAACAGGATTAGATAAATTCATGGAACAAAATAACATTAATGCTTATGAAGAAATATAAAATCCCATCCCTTCCCCAATATCGCGCCACACCCCTACCCCTTAATTCCCTGGTTGAACTTGATGGACATATGTCTTTTTTCGACCGTACTAACTATGTAACTATGTAACTAAGTGTAGTGAAGCGTATTGTACTCCCTTCATAAACACACTAAGTATGTCAGGCAGAGAAGGACCAGGACACGCACAGAGGAGTGGCAGTGGCCTAAATCCTTCAGGCAGAGGTCGCAGCAGAATAGGGGCGAGTGGCAGCAGGAGTCGCAGCTCCCGTGATCAGCTAGCAGTCGTGTCTCGGCCAGCAACCCATCTGCCGTCGTCGATTGGTTAACACCGTCATCCACTTCATCACAAGTGACATCTGACACCCCCAGTCAACAGTCGGTGGCTTCCTCAGACACAACCCTCAGTGTCATACTCTCCTTCTGTCGCTCCATATGCTCCTGCTCCTCCCACTTTTAGTCAACCATTCCGACAACAATCCATCCACGAAGCCATGTCCAAGAGACAACAGTATGCACCCACTCATCCAACGGCGCAGAAGCTGAATGTGCTCCTGTCTAAGTTGCTGGTGCTGCAGTCCCTCCCTTTTCAAGTGGTGGACTCTGCACCTTTCAGAGAACTGTTGGCTTGTGCCGAGCCGAGGTGGAGAGTGCCAAGCCGTCATTTCTTTGCGAAAAAGGCAGTACCATCCCTGCACAATTTTGTTGAAGAGAAGGTGATCCAGTCCTTGAGACTGTTGGTGTGTAGGGCAGCACCAACTTTTGGAGCTGTAACTACGGTCAGGGACAAAACATGTCCTTTATGGCTCACTGGGTGAATGTGCTTCCTGCACAGCCACAACCCCAACTTGGACAGGTCACGCCGCTTCCTCCACCACGCTCTTAGCCCGTTGGTCCTGTGACAGTGTGCGACTCCGCCTCCTCATTCTCCACCGTGTCCTCAGCCTCCACTGCCCAGACAAGTCTCAGTGGCCCTTCAGCATACGATGTGTGCAGGGCACAGCGGTGTCACACTGTTCTTCACATGGCTTGCCTTGGCAAAAAGAGTCACACAGGGGAGGAGCTGCTAAAAGTCATGCGTAAAGAAATCAGAGCATGGCTTACTGCATGAAAACTAGAAATGGGAACCATGGTGACTGACAACGGTAAGAACATCTTTCATGCGCTGCAACGGGGAAAGCTGAGCAATGCGCCCTGCATGGCACACGTGTTCAATCTGGTTGTGAAGCAGTTCTTGAAGTGTTCCCCCCATTTGCAAAACATCTTAACAATGGGAAGGAAACTTTGCATGCACTTCAGCCACTCGTACACCACAAAGCACACCCTCCTTGAGCTGCAGCGTCAGAATGGTATCCCACAACATAGTCTGATTTGTAACGTTGCCACACGTTGGAATTCCACCATCCATACATTAGACCGACTGTACGAACCGAGAAAAGCCATCACTGATTTCTTTATGATCCAAGTGGATAGGGGTACTCCCCTGTGTAACTTCAATGTAAACCAGTGGCAGCTCACGCGTGACACCTGCCATTTGCTCAGGCCCTTTGAGGAAGCCACATTATTAGTAAGTCGCCAGGATTACCGGATGAACGATGTCATTCCACTGCCTTATTTCCTACAACAAGTGTTGGAAATGATGGCTGGTCAGGGCAATAGAGACGTTGCGCCTTCATCTCATGGCCACATGAGCCATGTGGGGGCTGAACTGGAGGAGGAGGAGGATGAGGGGCACAGTGGAGCACAGTTTAAGCTTCATGAGATGGGCAGTGCTTCTAGTCATCTGACAGGAGAGGAGGAGCATGATCAACTAGAGGAGCTAGAGGGGGCGATACAGAGGACCCAGACACACTGTGGCAGTATGCAGTGGAGATGGAGGCAGGGAGTCCCTCCGAGTCACTTGCACAAATGGCACGATGCATGCTCAGTTGCTTGCATAGTGACTGCCAAATTGTCAACATTCGGCAGCGGGATGACTTCTGGCTCTCCACCTTATTGGACCCTCGCTACCAGCACAAAATGGGGGCCTTTTTTTACACCCACTGAGAGGGAGGACAAATGGACTTACTACAGAGAGATCCTAGAGATCCTATGTAGTCAGTTGGCCGATGCCTATCGGCGCCATCGTCCATCCTCTCGCAGGTCTTATTCGGGGGCCCTCTGCACTCACCTTCCACTGCCATGGCTGCAGGGGAGGGGTGGGATGGCAGGAGCAGTACCAGCTCCATGAGCAGCAGCCTGAGTCTACAGTTGCTCATAAGTATCTTTCTTCACCTGCATAGTGAAGCAACTCATCAGCAGCAGGTACACTTGGAGCAGTACCTGAACCAACAGGGGGTGACATACCTTGACATGCCTATGCCAACACACCTTGAAGATCCGCTGTACTTCTGGGCAGCCAAACTTGATTTGTGGCCACAACTAGCAGAGTTTGCCCTGGAAAAGCTGTCCTGCCCGGCCAGTAGTGTGCCATCAGAGTGGGTGTTTAGTACGGTGGGGCCATAGTCACCCCAAGGAGAACTCGTCTATCCACAAAAAATGTGGAGAGACTGTCCATTGTGAAGACGAATCATGCATGGATCAGCCAGGATTTCCACCCACCAATGCCAGATGCATCAGAGTACATTGACCATGGTGCTACACAAACACTTCACAAATATGGATAGTGACAAACAGATTTAAGGCACTGCTCCCCAGTTACAAACATTCCAGCCACCTTCATCATGGGTATTGGTATTGCCACCCACCGCACCTCTCAGGACTCCTGATGCTGCTCCTGCCACCTGCTTCAGCCACTATTTTGTCTCCTTATGTTTCTGCCAACTCCAGGCTGTGCCATTCAGCCACTATATTGTTTCCTCATGCTTCGGCCAACTCCAGGCTGTACCATTAAGACACTATCTGGGCTCCTTATGCTTTCCCCACCTCCAGGCTGTGTAATTCAGCCAATATATTGTTTTCTGATGCTGCTGGGACATTCTTGGATATTACCTACAATTTTTTATGGTAGCACTAGCAAACATACATGCTCAATAGAGATTTCAACATTGATCTTTTAATGTTAGGGGTTGTGAAGCCCTCTTATGTATGCATCCTGCTGCCTGATCCAGGCAGTGTGTTTCAGGAACTACTTGGCTTACTGATGCTGCTGGGCCTGTGCCTAATTTTTTTTTTTACGTTAGCACTAGTTAACATACATCTTCTATACAGATTCAATATACACCTTTTAATGTCAGGGGTTATTAAGCCCCTTGTGTACTTCTGCTGCTGCCTGATCCAGGCTGTGTGTTTCAGCAACTACATGGTTTAGTGAAGCTGCTGGGCCTGTGTCTAAAATTTTTTGATGTTAGCACTAGCTAACATACATCTTCTATACAGATTTCAAGATTAACATTTTAATGTTAGGGGTTGTGAAGCCCTCTTTTAAACTCGTGCTGATGCCTGCTCCAGACTGTGTGTTTCAGGAACTACTACTGTGCTCAGTGATGCTGCTGGGCTTGGGCCTTAAATTCTTTGATAATAGCACGAGGTAACATACCTCTTAAATAGAGATTTCAACATTGATCTTTCTATCTTAGGGGTTATGAAACCCTCTTGAGAACTGCTGCTGCCTGCTCCTGACCGTGTCTTTCAGGAACTACTTGGCTTATGTATTAGACATGTGCAATTCGGTTCGGCACGAATGTCTAATTTACCGAATTTTACCGTTTTCGGGCATTCGGACCGATCCGAATGCACGAAAACATATGTTGAACATTGCCGAATAGCCACGATAATACGAATAGCAAAATAACGAATGCATTCATTATCTACCGAATGCATGCGGTAAGTAACGAATGCATTCGTTATCCATAAATGAACGTAAAGAATTCATTCTAATAACAAAAAATAATAAAAAAGATACAGTAGTGTAAATTGTATCTAACGAAATGTATCTTTTTTATTATGAAATGTTTTTTAATTTTTAAACAGGGATCAATTTATGTGAGCGGGTAAAGCACTAAAAATGTAGCCGACAATAATAAAAATGTAGTGTGTGCGTGTTTTTCACTTTCTTAAATTTTTTTTTAGGTAGTACTACTACTCCCAGCATGGAACACACTGTTCCATGATGGGAGTAGTAGTTACCTGTACTAATTGACAGATCGCTGGGGTCCCTTGCGATCCTCTTGTATAATGTATAGATGCGGCGGCAGCTCTTCTATGGTCCCCTGCACTCACGTATATATACACATATTCATATTTCCCGCAGAGCTGTGATTGGCCAGATGGTTCCAGCCAATCACAGCTCCCTTTGAGAAATAGGAATATGTGTATATATACGGCCGTGCAGGGTACCATAGGAAAGCGGCCGCCGCATCCATACATTATACAGGAGCATCACAGCGGGTGTCAGGAGTGATACCCGCAGTGATCTTTCCTTTACTACAAGTACTACAGCTCCCAACATGCAGTACACTCTGCTCCATGCTGGGAGCTGTAGTACCTGCATTAATAGACAGATCGCAGGAGGTGTCAGAAGTTACACTCATTGCGATTTGTCTATTAATGCAGATACTACAGCTCCCAGCATGGAGCAGAGTGTGCTCCATGTTGGGAGTGTCCTTATGTGAATGTCGGGATCAGCTGTTCTCAGGGCTACAGAGCCGGGAGAACAGCTGACGCTGAGCCGTAGGTATACATGGTATATCTACTGCCCAGCAAGAACTTACAGTGAGCCTGCAATCTGTATACAGTATACACATTGCTGGCTCGCTTAACCCCTTGCCGAGCTGTGCGCTATGCGCAAGCCCAGCAAGGAAAGAGTTAACTTACACTGCTGGACAGTGTAGGTTAACCTTTTGGGTGGTATACACTATATACAGCTATCTGTAGATAGCTGTATATAGTGTATACAGAGGACGAAGTCCGCTTACTTCCCTCGAGTACAGGCAGGTCCGTGTAGCTCCGCCCCCTAGTGATGCCATCATTAGGGGGGAGGAGCTACAGAATCGAACTAGGCTAGTTAATCTGAAGCTCTGTTCACATTGTCCGTTTTGTATAATGTGAACAGACCCTTCTGGCAGTGTCTACTCAGACAGGGAGACTCCAGCTGTTGCTAAACTACAACTCCCAGCATGCCCAGACAGCCAAAAGCGGTCTGGGCATGCTGGGAGTTGTAGTTTTGCACCAATTGGTGGCTCCCTGTTTCGGTAGACATTGCATCATGGGTGCTCTCCCCAGCGGACAGCGCCAAAAATGTCATAACCAATTTTTTTTGTTTTTTTCTTCTCGTTTCAGATCCGTGTATGCAGAGGATTACTGCGGATTCGATGGATTCCGGCGGATTTTTTTTTTTCTTTTAATAAAATGGTTAACGAGGGCTGTGGGGGAGTGTTTTTTAAAATAAAATAATTTTTCCAATGTGTTGTGTTTTTTTATTTTTATTGAATTTTCAGGCTTAGTAGTGGAAGCTGGTCTTATTGACTAAGTCCATTACTAAGCCAGGGCTTAGTGCTAGCCCCAAAAACAGCTAGCGCTAACCCCCAATTATTACCCCGGTACCCACAGCCACAGGTCTGCCGGGAAGAGACGGTACCAACAGGCCCGGGGCATAAAAAAAAGTGTTTTTTTATTTTATTTATTTAAATAAAAAAAATAAAAAAACGCATAGGGTTCCCCGTATTTTCATTCTCAGCACAATACCAACCAAACAGCAACAACCTGACAATACCAGGGTGGGCGAGGACCATTGTTACTGGCCCTCCCCAGTCTAAATAATGCCAGCCTGTTACTGCCTAGGCCCAGTATCGTCTCTTCCCGGCACCCCTGTGGCGGTGGGTACCGGGGTAATAATTGGGGGTTAGCGCTAGCTGTTTTTGGGGCTAGCACTAAACCCTGGCTTAGTAATGGATTCAGTCAATAAGACCAGCTTCCACTACTAAGCCTGAAAATTCAATAAAAAAAAAAAACACAACACATTGGAAAAATTATTTTATTTAAAAAAAACACTCCCCCACAGCCCTCGTTAACCATTTTATTAAAAGAAAAAAAAATAATCCGCCATAATCCATCGAATCCGCAGTAATCCTCTGCATACACGGTTCTGAAACGAGAAGAAAAAAAAACACAAAAAAGCTGTCTGCTGGGGAGAGCACCCATGATGCAATGTCTACCGAAACAGGGAGCCACCAGCTGAAGTCTCCCTGTCTGGGTAGACACTGCCAGAAGGGTCTGTTCACATTAAACAAAATGAACAATGTGAACAGAGCTTCAGATTAACTAGCCTAGTTCCCTTCTGTAGCTCTGCCCCTGATGACGTCATCACTAGGGGGCGGAGCTACACAGACCTGCCTGGTACTCAAGGGAAGAAAGCGGACTTCGTCTTCTGTATACACTATATACAGCTATCTATAGATAGCTGTATATAGTGTATACCGTCCAAAGGGTTAACCTACACTGTCCAGCAGTGTAAGTTAACTCTTCCTTGCTGGGCTTGCGCATAGCGCACAGCTCAGCAAGGGGTTAAGTGAGCCAGCAATGTGTATACTGTATACACATTGCAGGCTCACTGTAAGTTCTTGCTGGGCAGTAGATATATGATGTATACCTACGGCTCAGCGTCAGCTGTTCTCCCGGCTCTGTAGCCCTGAGAACAGCTGATCCCGACATTCACATAAGGACGATCGCAGAAGGTGTCCGGAGGAGTGACATCCGCTGGGATCTGTCCCTTACTGCAGGTACTAATATTCCCAACATGGAGCACACTCTGCTCCATGCTGGGAGCTGTAGTACCTGCATTATTAGACATATCGCAGCTAGTGTAACTTCTGACACCCGCTGAGATCTGTGTATTAATGCAGGTACTACAGCTCCCAGCATGGAGCAGAGTGTACTGCATGTTGGGAGTAGTAGTACTTGTAGTAAAGGAAAGATCACTGCGGGTATCACTCCTGACACCTACTGTGATGCTCCTGTATAATGTATGGATGCGTCGGCCGCTCTCCTATGGTCCAATGCACGGCCGTATATATACACATATTCCTATTGGCTGGAACCATCTGGCCAATCACAGCTCTTCGGGAAATATGATTATGTGTATATATACGTGAGTGCAGGGGACCAGAGAAGAGCGGCCACCACATCTATACATTATACAAGAGGATCACAAGGGACCCCAGCGATCTGTCAATTAGTACAGGTAATTTCTGATTATAAAGGTATTTTGTAATCTGGGACACAGGAAAAAATAAGTATTTTTAAGCATACTGTAGCACATTTTTCTGCCCTCATTAGTGCATACCACATACCTACATCTAAGTAGTGTACTATTTTGTACCTGTTAATCTGTCAAGGATCTATATACTGTGAAAGGACAGCCAATAGTACACACCTGCTGCTGTTCTAGACAAATACGGTTTTAAGCGAAGTGAAGCGTATTGTACTCCCCTTATATACGAAATAAGTATGTCAGGCAGAGTAGTGAAATTTCAATTTCAAAATCCTTAATTTCAGTTTCTAAATCTTAAATTTGAATTTTAAAATCACAAATTTCAATGGTCTCAGGCCTGGGTCTGGAAATATTTTTTTTTGTTATGGTAGCACTAGCTACCCATAATGTTCGGTTTAAATTTAAAACTTCGTCTTTTTTTCTTAGCGATTGTGAAGCCCTGGTGTCTACTCATGCTGCTGCCAACTCCAGGCTGTGTCATTCAGGCAATACATGGTTTACTGATGCTGCTGGGCCTGGGTCTGGGAATGGAAATGTTGTTATGGTAGCACTAGCTACCCAACATCTTTGGTTTAAATTTCAGAATTCATTTTATAATCTTAGGGATTGTGAAGGCCTAGTGTCTACTCAAATATCACACGAAGATAAAAGAGAGTTGGCCACTCACCAATTTTCATCTTCAGTCTTGTCTTTAGTGGTATATACTCACATAAATGTTACAGGAGAGGGACATGGGGGGGGGGGGGGGTACAGCAGGCAACGGCAGCCATTTTGCACAGACTAGTGCTTCATCTGGCCTATACGGTTATCTGGATTGCAGGCACATTTAGACAGGTAAGTGAAAAAGACAGCCAATCACCATGGGTTACACCTTATCACATGATTAAAATATGACAGGGGAAGGAGATATCAAGCATTTTAGACACACTGCCATATCGACCTCATCATTCAAGCCCAAAGGGATGTCTTGTTCAATTATTTTATTCATTGGTGTTTTAGAAAAAGTAAAAGCAAATCTTCTCTCTCCTGTTTTTTTTTCTTATTTTTAGGGATATGCAGTTTATTTCTATCTGAGTTATGTGCTCTTCTCCTACCTTCTTGTATTAACTTTAAAGGATATTGCCGTTCTTTATGTCTATTTTTTAGTTCATTTGCTTGCTGTTGATAAATTGTTTAATTTGTGTTATTTCGTTTGAATCTAATAAATTGCCCGCAAGGAATACTTTTTTTTTTTTTTTTACTGTAAACGGATGGGAACTGTTATAATGCAGCAGAGTGTTTTTGGCTATTGTTTTTCTATATCCCTCACTGATTAGTGTCTGGTTTTCTATTTTTAATCTCACATCGAGAAATTCAAGTGTGTCTCCTCCGAACTGATATGTGAAAGCAATATTCATAGTGTTACAGTTATTAAGGTAATTGAAAAATTGCTCAAAGAGTTGTTCTGTTCCGGACCACACCAATAGTACATTGTCCACGAATCTAACATAAGTTTTAATGTATTGCAGATAGGGATTTGTAGTGGAATAGATGTGGCGAGGTTCTAACATAGCCAGGAACAGATTAGCATATGTACAGGACACCGGGGTCCCCATAGGCGTCCCGATGTCCTGCTTATATCATCTGTCCTGGTATGTGAAAGTACTATTGGTCAGAATGAATTGTAATGCTTTGCAGACGAAGTCTATGAGTTTGGCAGTTTTACCAGTAGTTTGTAAAAATTCCCTTACCGCCTGTACACCCGCATCGTGTGGACCTGAGGAAGAGGGGAGCGTGTCCCCTCGCAAAGCGTAGTCCCTGCTTTATTCCAAATAAAGTGTATCTTTTACTTCCATACGGCCCCTGACATAAATTCCTCAGCTGCCGCACGGGTGAGCGCCAGGGTCGGATTCCTTTTTCACTGCTACTGCTCATTCAGGCGATATATGGTTTACTGATGCTGCTGGGCCTGGGTCTGGGAATAAAAATGTTGTTATGGTAGCACTAGCTACTCAAAATCTTCGGTATAAATTTAAAACTTTGTCTTTTTTTCTTAGGGATTGTGAAGCCCTGGTGTCTACTCATGCTGCTGCCAACTCCAGGCTGTGCCATACAGACACTATATAGTCTCCATGGTTTACTGATGCTTCTGGGCCTGGGTCTGGGAATAAAAATGTTGTTATGTTAGCACTAGCAACCCAAAATCTTCGGTTTAAATTTAAGAATTCATTTTATAATCTTAGGGATTGTGAAGGCCTAGTGTCTACTCATACTGCTGCCTACTCCTGGCTGTGCCATTCAGCCCCTATATGGCCTCCTAATGCTGCCAACACCTCCATACTGTGTTATTCAGCCACTATATGGTCTCCTCATGCTGCCAACACCTCCATGCTGTATCATTCAGCAACTATATGGTCCCCTCATGCTGCCAACACCTCCACGCTGTGTCATTCAGCCACTATATGGTCTCCTCATGCTGCCAACACCTCCACACTGTGTAATTCAGCCACTTTATGGTCTCCTAATGCTGCCAAACCTCCACGCTGTGTCATTCAGCCACTATATGGTCTCCTCATGCTGCCAACACCTCCACACTGTGTCATTCAGCCACTATATGGTCTCCTCATGCTGCCAACACCTCCATGCTGTGTCATTCAGCCACTATATGGTCTCCTCATGCTGCCAACACCTCCACACTGTGTTATTCAGCCACTATATGGTCTCCTAATGCTGCCAACACCTCCACGCTGTGTCATTCAGCCACTATATGGTCTCCTCATGCTTCCAACACCTCCACACTGTGTCATTCAGCCAATATATGGTCTCCTCATGCTGCCAACAACTCCACGCTTTGTCATTCAGCCACTATATGGTCTCCTTATGCTTCAGCCTCATCCAAGCTGTGTCATTCAGTCACTATATGGTCTCCTCATCCTGCCAATACCTCCATGCTGTGTCATTCAGCCACTATATGGTCTCCTCATGCTGCCAACACCTCCACTCTGTGTCATTCAGCCTCTATATGGTCTCCTCATGCTGCCAACACCTCCACGCTGTGTTAATCAGCCACTATATGGTCTCCTCATGCTGCCAACACCTCCACACTGTGTCATTCAGCCACTATATGGTCTCTTCATGCTGCCAACACCTTCGTGCTGTGTCATTCAGCCACTATATGGTCTCATCATGCTGCCATCACCTCCACGCTGTGTCATTCAGCTACTATATGGTCTCATCATGCTGCCATCACCTTCACGCTGTGTCATTCAGCCACTATGTGGTCTCCTCATGCTTCAGTCTCATGCAAGCTGTGTCATTCAGCCACTATATTGTCTCCTCATGCGGTCAACACCTCCACACTTTGTCATTCAGCCACTACATGGTCTCCTCCAGTGGCGTTGCGACCCGGGTGCGGGGGGTGCGGCCCGCACCGGGTGACACCAACCTAATGGGGTGACACCAAGACGCTCCGCAGCATCCCCCCCCCCCCCCCATCTGTGCCCGACCGGCCTCCCATCCGTCAGCACCCCCCTGCGCTGTGTGTGCGGTGCGCCCGTCCGTCATCACCCCCCCCCCCACTCACCTTCACCAGCACTGTGCCCGTCCTCCGCTCCCACGTCTGCGCCGGCCTGATGTCACACCGCATGGCCGCGCAGGAGGACGTGAGTTACGTCACTCGCACGGCGCCCGGTGAGAAGGAGCGCTGCGCTGGATGGGTGAGTGTGTATGTCTGTCTCTCTGTCTGTCTCTATCTATGCTTGTGTGTGTGAGACTATGTGTGAGACTATGTGTGTGACTGTGTGTGTGTGTGTGTGTGTGTGACTGTGTGTGTGTATGTGACTGTGTGTGTGTGTGTCTGTCTCTATCTATGCTTGTGTGACTGTGTGTGTGTGAGACTGTGTGTGTGTATGTGACTCTGTGTGCGTGTGTCTGTCTCTCTGACTGTGTGTGTGTGTGGGGGGGGGGGTGTATAACCAGCGATCTATTGTGGGGAGACTTTGACCCATTGTGGGGAACCTGCAAGGGAACCTGCGGCCTAATGTGGGGAAACTACTACCAGATGTGCGGAGTCTATGCTACCTGTGGGGAGTCTATGCTACCTTATGTGGGGAGTCTATGCTACCTTATGTGGGGAGTCTATGCTACCTAATGTGGGGAAATTGCTACCTAATGTGGGGAATCTGTGCTACCTAATGTGGGGAAATTGCTACCTAATGTGGGGTAACTGGTACATCCCTAATGTGGGGTAACTGGTACATCCCTAATGTGGGGGAACTGGTACCAAATGTGGGGAATCTATGCTGCCTAATGTGGGGAAACTGCGACCGACCTAATGTGGGGGCACTGCTGCCTACCTAATGCTCCCCCCCTGGCAGTAGCACCCTCATCATCCACCAGCAACACCCCCCCCCCCCCCCCCCAGCAGCACCTCCATCAGCAGATCCTGATGGTGGATGATGGAGGTGCTCCTGCCAGGAGGATGATCCTGCGGATGGATGATGGGGGTGATACTGCCAGGGGGGATGGCCAGTAGCACCCTCATCATCCTCCAGCAACACCCCCCCCAGTAGTAGCACCCCCATCATCCACTAGCAACACCACCAATACCCCCCTCCCGTGGTAATAGCATCAGCTAACGGATGTTGAGGGGTGTTACTGCGGTTGTGGTATTATATTCAGAGGGTGCACTGTATGGCAACGTTATATTCAGAGGGCGCAGTTTGTGGTAGTATTATTAGAGATGAGTGAACTTACAGTAAATTCGATTCGTCACGAACTTCTCGGCTTGGCAGTTGATGACTTTTCCTGCGTAAATTAGTTCAGCTCTCAGGTGCTCTGGTGGGCTGGAAAAGGTGGATACAGTCCTAGGAAAGAGTCTCCTAGGACTGTATCCACCTTTTCCAGCCCACGGGAGCACCTGAAAGCTGAACTAATTTATGCAGGAAAAGTCATCAACTGCTGAGCAGAGAAGTTTGTGATGAGTTGAATTTACTGTAAGTTCGCTCATCTCTAAGTATTATATTCAGAGGGTACAGTATGTGGCGGTATTATATTCAGGGGTACAGTATGTGGCAGATTTATATTCAGAGGGTACAGTATGTGGCAGATTTATATTCAGAGGGTACAGTATGTGGCAGATTTATATTCAGAGGGTACAGTATGTGGCGGTATTATATTCAGGGGTACAGTATGTGGCAGATTTATATTCAGAGGGTACAGTATGTGGCAGATTTATATTCAGAGGGTACAGTATGTGGCAGATTTATATTCAGAGGGCGCAGTTTGTGGTAGTATTATATTCAGAGGGCGCAGTTTGTGGTAGTATTATATTCAGAGGGTACAGTATGTGGTAGTATTATATTCAGTGGGTACAGTATGTGGCAGATTTATATTCAGAGGGTACAGTATGTGTTGGTATTATATTCAGAATGTACAGTGTGTGGTAGTATTATATTCAGTGGGTATGGTGTATGGAAGGTTTATAATCAAAGAGTGTAGTGTATAGTAGTATTATATTTAGAGGATACAGTGCCTGTCAGGTTTATAATAATAATTGTTTTCATATAGAGGATGAGAATCCGCTGACATAGTGAGGAGACGTCTGGGCGTCACATTCTGCAGAGAGAAGTTTTAGCTGGAACAAGTCCTGGAGGTATGTACCATCTGAATTAGATAAGGGAAGACTATAGAGAAGACGTCACCTCATTGATATCATTGTGTATCCTCCTCACTATAGAGAAGACGTCACTGATATCATTGTACATTCTCCTCTCTATAGAGAAGACGTCACCTGTAATCACTGATATCATTGTACATTCTCCTCACTATAGAGAAGACATCACCTGTAATCACTGATATCATTGTGTATCCTCCTCACTATAGAGAAGACGTCACTGATATCATTGTACATTCTCCTCTCTATAGAGAAGACGTCACCTGTAATCACTGATATCATTGTACATTCTCTTCACTATAGAGAAGACGTCACCTGTAATCACTGATATCATTGTACATTCTCCTCACTATAGAGAAGACGTCACCTGTAATCACTGATATCATTGTACATTCTCCTCACTATAGAGAAGACATCACCTGTAATCACTGATATCATTTTGTATTCTCCTCACTATAGAGAAGACGTCACCTGTAGTCACTGATATCATTGTGTATTCTCCTCACAATAGAGAAGACGTCACCTGTTGTCACTGATATCATTGTGTATTCTCCTCACAATAGAGAAGACGTCACATGTAGTCACTGATATCATTGTGTATTCTCCTCACTATAGAGAAGACGTCACCTGTAGTCACTGATATCATTGTACATTCTCCTCTCTATGTCCTATCAGAGCTGTAGTCACTTGTCAGTTCTACAGTTAGGTCAGTGAAACTACAACTCCCAGCATAACCTCACCACTGCTCAAAGGGGTACTCTACTGGAAAACATTTTTTTTAATCAGCTGGTGCTACAAAGTTAAACAGATTTGTAAATTACTTCTATTTAAAAATCTTAATCCTTCCAGTACTTATTAGCTGCTGTATAAGCGATTCACAGGAAGTTATTTTCTTTTTTAATTTCTTTTCTGTCTGACCACAGTGCTCTGTGCTGACACCTCTGTACAGTTCCTGACATGGACAGTTCCTGACATGGACAGAGGTGTCAGCAAATAGCACTGTGGTCAGATTGGAAAGAACTACACAACTTCCTGTGGAGCATACACCAGCTTATAAGTACTGTAAGTATTAAGATTTTAAATAGAAGTAATTTAAAAATCTGTTTAACTTTCTGGCACCAGTTGATATAAAAGTAAATGTTTTCCAGTGGAGTAACCCTTTAAGTAATTCTGGGAGCTGTATATTTCAATGGTGAAAACTTATTTAACACTTTCCCATTCTGTGGCAACTGGTATATCTGATTATTATACTGGAATTTCTCACAATGCGCTACAACAGTGGTGTCTGTCACAACAGGCTAAAAACTTACTGGGGGGAGGGGGTACGTATGGGGGTGACACCATTTTCTACCGCACCGGGTGACACCAACTCTAGCAACGCCACTGGTCTCCTCATGCTGCCAACCCCTCCACGCTGTGTCATTCAGTCACTATAATGTCTGCTCATGCTGCCAACACCTCCACGCGGTGTCATTCGGCCACTATATGGTCTAAGCATGCTGCCAATACCTCCACGCTGTGTCATTCAGCCACTATATGGTCTCCTCATGCTGCCAACACCTCCACCCTGTGTCATTCAGCCACTATATAGTCTCCTCATGCTGCCAACACCTCCACGCTGTGTTATTCAGCCACTATATGGTCCCCTCATGCTGCCAACACCACCACTCTGTGGCATTCAGCAACTATATGGTCTCCTCATGCTGCCAACATCTCCACGCTGTGTTATTCAGCCACTTTATGGTCTCCTCATGCTGCCAACACCTCCACACTGTGTCATTCAGCCACTATATGGTCCCCTCATGCTGCCAACACCTCCACTTTGTGTCATTCAGCACTATATGGTCTCCTCATCCTGCCAATACCTCCATGCTGTGTCATTCAGCCACTATATGGTCTCCTCATGCTGCCAACACCTCCACTCTGTGTCATTCAGCCTCTATATGGTCTCCTCATGCTGCCAACACCTCCACGCTGTGTTAATCAGCCACTATATGGTCTCCTCATGCTTCAGCCTCATCCACGCTGTGTCATTCAGTCACTATATGGTCTCCTCATCCTGCCAATACCTCCATGCTGTGTCATTCAGCCACTATATGGTCTCCTCATGCTGCCAACACCTCCACTCTGTGTCATTCAGCCTCTATATGGTCTCCTCATGCTGCCAACACCTCCACGCTGTGTTAATCAGCCACTATATGGTCTCCTCATGCTGCCAACACCTCCACTCTGTGTCATTCGGCCACTATATGGTCTCCTCATGCTGCCAATACCTCCACGCTGTGTCATTCAGCCACTATATGGTCTCATCATGCTGCCATCACCTCCACACTGTGTCATTAAGCTACTATATGGTCTCATCATGCTGCCATCACCTTCACGCTGTGTCATTCAGCCACTATTTGGTCTCCTCATGCTTCAGTCTCATGCAAGCTGTGTCATTCAGCCACTATGTTGTCTCCTCATGCGGTCAACACCTCCACACTTTGTCATTCAGCCACTACATGGTCTCCTCATGCTGCCAACCCCTCCACGCTGTGTCATTCAGTCACTATATTGTCTGCTCATGCTGCCAACACCTCCACGCGGTGTCATTCGGCCACTATATGGTCTAAGCATGCTGCCAATACCTCCACGCTGTGTCATTCAGCCACTATATGGTCTCCTCATGCTGCCAACACCTCCACCCTGTGTCATTCAGCCACTATATAATCTCCTCATGCTGCCAACACCTCCACGCTGTGTTATTCAGCCACTATATGGTCCCCTCATGCTGCCAACACCACCACTCTGTGGCATTCAGCAACTATATGGTCTCCTCATGCTGCCAACATCTCCACGCTGTGTTATTCAGCCACTTTATGGTCTCCTCATGCTGCCAACACCTCCACACTGTGTCATTCAGCCACTATATGGTCCCCTCATGCTGCCAACACCTCCACTTTGTGTCATTCAGCACTATATGGTCTCCTCATGCTTCAGCCTCATCCACGCTGTGTCATTCAGTCACTATATGGTCTCCTCATCCTGCCAATACCTCCATGCTGTGTCATTCAGCCACTATATGGTCTCCTCATGCTGCCAACACCTCCACTCTGTGTCATTCAGCCTCTATATGGTCTCCTCATGCTGCCAACACCTCCACGCTGTGTTAATCAGCCACTATATGGTCTCCTCATGCTGCCAACACCTCCACTCTGTGTCATTCGGCCACTATATGGTCTCCTCATGCTGCCAATACCTCCACGCTGTGTCATTCAGCCACTATATGGTCTCATCATGCTGCCATCACCTCCACACTGTGTCATTAAGCTACTATATGGTCTCATCATGCTGCCATCACCTTCACGCTGTGTCATTCAGCCACTATTTGGTCTCCTCATGCTTCAGTCTCATGCAAGCTGTGTCATTCAGCCACTATATTGTCTCCTCATGCGGTCAACACCTCCACACTTTGTCATTCAGCCACTACATGGTCTCCTCATGCTGCCAACCCCTCCACGCTGTGTCATTCAGTCACTATATTGTCTGCTCATGCTGCCAACACCTCCACGCGGTGTCATTCGGCCACTATATGGTCTCCTCATGCTGCCAATACCTCCACGCTGTGTCATTCAGCCACTATATGGTCTCCTCATGCTGCCAACACCTCCACGCTGTGTCATTCAGCCACTATATAGTCTCCTTGTCACGATGCCGGCTGGCAGGAGGTGGATCCTCTGTGCCAGAGAGGGATTGGCGTGGACCGTGCTAGTGGACCGGTTCTAAGTCACTACTGGTATTCACCAGAGCCCGCCGCAAAGCGGGATGGTCTTGCTGCGGCGGTAGTGACCAGGTCGTATCCACTAGCAACGGCTCAACCTCTCTGACTGCTGAAGATAGGCGCGGTACAAGGGAGTAGACTGAAGCAAGGTCGGACGTAGCAGAAGGTCGGGGCAGGCAGCAAGGATCGTAGTCAGGGGCAACGGCAGGAGGTCTGGAACACAGGCTAGGAACACACAAGGGAACGCTTTCACTGGCACAATGGCAACAAGATCCGGCGAGGGAGTGCAGGGGAAGTGAGGTATACATAGGGAGTGCACAGGTGAACACACTGATTAGAACCACTACGCCAATCAGCGGCGCAGTGGCCCTTTAAATCGCAGAGACCCGCCGCGCGCGCGCCCTAGGGAGCGGGGCCGCGCGCGCCGGGACAGGACCGACGGAGAGCGAGTCAGGTACGGGAGCCGGGGTGCGCATCGCGAGCGGGCGCCACCCGCATCGCGAATCGCATCCCGGCTGGAGGCGGTATCGCAGCGCACCCGGTCAGTGGATCTGACCGGGGCGCTGTGGGAGCGAGAGTGTAGCGAGCGCTCCGGGGAGGAGCGGGAACCCGGAGCGCTCGGCGTAACAGTACCCCCCCCTTGGGTCTCCCCCTCTTCTTGGAGCCTGAGAACCTGAGGACCAGATTTTTATCTAGGATATTGTCCTCAGGTTCCCAGGATCTCTCTTCAGAACCACAGCCCTCCCAGTCAACCAAAAAGAAGGTTTTTCCTCTGACCTTTTTGGAGGCCAGTATCTCCTTTACGGGAAAGATGTCTGAAGAACCGGAGACAGGAGTGGGAGAGATAAGTTTAGGAGAGAAACGGTTGATGATGAGTGGTTTAAGAAGAGAAACGTGAAAGGCATTAGGAATACGAAGAGAAGGAGGGAGAAGAAGTTTATAAGAGACAGGATTAATCTGGCACAAAATTTTGAAAGGACCAAGATAGCGTGGTCCCAATTTGTAGCTGGGAACACGGAAGCGGACATATTTAGCGGAGAGCCATACCTTGTCTCCGGGAGAAAAAATGGGGGGAGCTCTTCTTTTCTTATCAGCAAACTTCTTCATGCGTGATGAAGCCTGTAAGAGAGAATTTTGGGTCTCTTTCCATATGGTGGAAAGATCACGAGATATTTCATCCACAGCGGGTACACCAGAGGGTAAGGGAGTATGGAGGGGGGGAAGAGGGTGACGGCCGTACACCACGAAAAATGGGGATTTGGAAGAAGATTCAGAAACTCTGAAGTTATATGAGAATTCGGCCCATGGTAGAAGATCTGCCCAGTCATCCTGGCGGGAGGAAACAAAATGCCGTAAATAATCACCCAGGACCTGGTTAATTCTTTCTACTTGCCCATTGGATTGAGGATGATAAGCAGAAGAAAAGTTTAATTTAATCTTGAGTTGTTTACAGAGAGCCCTCCAGAATTTAGACACGAATTGGACGCCTCTATCCGAGACGATCTGCGTGGGCAACCCGTGAAGACGAAAAATGTGTACAAAAAATTGTTTTGCCAACTGAGGCGCAGAAGGAAGACCAGGAAGAGGGATGAAATGTGCCATCTTGGAGAATCGATCAACGACCACCCAAACAACAGTGTTGCCACGGGATGAGGGTAAGTCTGTAATAAAGTCCATACCAATCAGAGACCAAGGCTGTTCGGGAACAGGCAGAGGATGAAGAAGACCAGCGGGCTTCTGGCGAGGAGTCTTATCCCGGGCACAGACAGTGCAGGCTCGCACAAAATCCACAACATCCGTCTCCAGAGTCGGCCACCAATAGAAACGAGAGATGAGTTGCACGGATTTCTTGATGCCCGCATGACCTGCGAGATGGGAGGAGTGACCCCATTTGAGGATTCCGAGGCGTTGGCGTGGAGAGACGAAGGTCTTCCCTGGAGGAGTTTGCCTGATGGAGGCTGGAGAAGTGGAGATCAGGCAGTCAGGAGGAATGATGTGTTGCGGAGAGAGCTCTACTTCCGAGGCATCCGAGGAACGAGAGAGAGCATCGGCCCTAATGTTCTTATCGGCAGGCCGAAAGTGAATTTCAAAATTAAATCGGGCAAAGAACAAAGACCACCTGGCCTGGCGAGGATTCAGCCGTTGGGCAGACTGGAGATAGGAGAGGTTCTTGTGATCGGTGTAAATAATAACTGGAAATCTTGATCCCTCCAGCAGATGCCTCCATTCCTCAAGTGCTAATTTAATGGCTAGTAGCTCTCGATCCCCGATGGAGTAGTTCCTCTCCGCCGGAGAGAAGGTCTTAGAAAAAAAACCACAAGTAACAGCATGCCCGGAAGAATTTTTTTGTAGAAGGACCGCTCCAGCTCCTACTGAGGAGGCATCAACCTCCAATAGGAAGGGTTTAGATGGGTCAGGTCTGGAGAGCACGGGAGCTGAAGAAAAGGCAGACTTGAGCTGTTTAAAGGCGTCTTCCGCTTGAGGAGGCCATGACTTAGGATTGGCATTCTTTTTGGTTAAAGCCACGATAGGAGCCACAATGGTGGAAAAATGTGGAATAAATTGTCTGTAATAATTGGCGAACCCCAAAAAACGTTGGATAGCACGGAGTCCGGAGGGGCGTGGCCAATCTAAGACGGCAGAGAGTTTGTCTGGATCCATTTGTAGTCCCTGGCCAGAGACCAAGTATCCTAGGAAAGGAAGAGGTTGACATTCAAACAGACATTTCTCCATTTTGGCATAAAGTTGATTGTCACGAAGTCTCTGAAGAACCATGCGGACATGCTGGCGGTGTTCTTCTAGGTTGGCAGAAAAAATCAGGATATCGTCCAGATACACAACAACACAGGAATATAAGAGATCACGAAAAATTTCATTAACAAAGTCTTGGAAGACGGCAGGGGCGTTGCACAGGCCAAAGGGCATGACCAGATACTCAAAGTGTCCATCTCTAGTGTTAAATGCCGTTTTCCATTCATCACCCTCTCTGATGCGGATGAGATTATAAGCACCTCTTAAGTCCAGTTTGGTAAAGATGTGGGCACCTTGGAGGCGATCAAAGAGTTCAGAGATGAGAGGTAGAGGGTAGCGGTTCTTTACCGTGATTTTATTAAGACCGCGGTAGTCAATGCAAGGACGTAGGGAGCCATCTTTTTTGGACACAAAGAAAAATCCGTCTCCGGCAGGAGAGGAGGATTTGCGGATAAAGCCCTTTTTTAAATTTTCCTGGATGTACTCAGACATAGCAAGAGACTCTGGGGCAGAGAGAGGATAAATTCTGCCCCGGGGTGGAGTAGTGCCCGGGAGGAGGTCAATAGGACAGTCATAAGGCCTGTGAGGAGGTAGAGTCTCAGCTTGTTTTTTGCAAAAAACATCCGCAAAGTCCATATAGGCTTTAGGGAGACTGGTTACAGGGGGAACCACAGGGTCACGGCAAGGAGTACTGGTAACCGGTTTAAGGCAGTCCTTGAAACAAGAGGGACCCCAACTCTTGATCTCCCCTGTGGACCAATCCAGGGTTGGGGAATGGTGTTGAAGCCAGGGTAGTCCAAGGAGAATTTCGGAAGTGCAATTGGAGAGGACCAAAAACTCAATTTTTTCGTGGTGAGGTCCGATGCACATTAGGAGGGGTTCCGTGCGGTAACGCACGGCACAGTCCAATCTTTCATTGTTAACGCAATTGATGTAGAGAGGTCTGGCGAGACTGGTCACTGGGATGTTGAACCTGTTGATGAGAGAGGCCAAAATAAAGTTTCCTGCAGATCCGGAGTCCAAGAAGGCCTTAGTGGAGAAGGAGAAGGTAGAGGCAGATATCCGCACAGGCACAGTAAGACGTGGAGAAGCAGAGTTGACATCAAGGACTGTTTCACCTTTGTGCGGAGTCAGCGTACGTCTTTCCAGGCGGGGAGGATGGATAGGACAATCCTTCAGGAAGTGTTCGGTACCGGCACAGTACAGGCAGAGATTCTCCATGCGGCGTCGTGTCCTCTCTTGAGGTGTCAGGCGAGACCGGTCAACTTGCATAGCCTCCACGGCGGAAGGCACAGGAACGGATTGCAGAGGACCAGAGGAGAGAGGAGCCGGGGAGAAAAAACGCCTCGTGCGAACAAAGTCCATATCCTGGCGGAGCTCCTGACGCCTTTCGGAAAAACGCATGTCAATGCGAGTGGCTAGATGAATGAGTTCATGTAGGTTAGCAGGAATTTCTCATGCGGCCAGAACATCTTTAATGTTGCTGGATAGGCCTTTTTTAAAGGTCGCGCAGAGGGCCTCATTATTCCAGGAAAGTTCTGAAGCAAGAGTACGGAATTGCACGGCGTACTCGCCAACGGAAGAATTACCCTGGACCAGGTTCAGCAGGGCAGTCTCAGCAGAAGAGGCTCGGGCAGGTTCCTCAAAGATACTTCGAATTTCCGAGAAGAAGGAGTGTACAGAGGCAGTGACGGGGTCATTGCGGTCCCAGAGCGGTGTGGCCCATGACAGAGCTTTTCCAGACAGAAGGCTGACTACGAAAGCCACCTTAGACCTTTCAGTAGGAAACTGGTCCGACATCATCTCCAAGTGCAGGGAACATTGTGAAAGAAAGCCACGGCAAAAGTTAGAGTCCCCATCAAATTTATCCGGCAAGGATAGTCGTAGGCCTGAGGCGGCCACTCGCTGCGGAGGAGGTGCAGGAGCTGGCGGAGGAGATGATTGCTGAAGCTGTGGTAGTAGCTGCTGTAGCATCACGGTCAGTTGAGACAGCTGGTGGCCTTGTTGCGCTATCTGTTGTGACTGCTGGGCGACCACCGTGGTGAGGTCGGCGACAACTGGCAGAGGAACTTCAGCGGGATCCATGGCCGG
Organism: Hyla sarda; assembly: GCF_029499605.1. Taxonomy (NCBI): domain Eukaryota; kingdom Metazoa; phylum Chordata; class Amphibia; order Anura; family Hylidae; genus Hyla; species Hyla sarda. Next base: position 372,307,187 of record NC_079189.1, on the reverse strand, counting down.
ATCTACTGTCACGATGCCGGCTGGCAGGAGGTGGATCCTCTGTGCCAGAGAGGGATTGGCGTGGACCGTGCTAGTGGATCGGTTCTAAGTCACTACTGGTATTCACCAGAGCCCGCCGCAAAGCGGGATGGTCTTGCTGCGGCGGTAGTGACCAGGTCGTATCCACTAGCAACGGCTCAACCTCTCTGACTGCTGAAGATAGGCGCGGTACAAGGGAGTAGACAGAAGCAAGGTCGGACGTAGCAGAAGGTCGGGGCAGGCAGCAAGGATCGTAGTCAGGGGCAACGGCAGGAGGTCTGGAACACAGGCTAGGAACACACAAGGGAACGCTTTCACTGGCACAATGGCAACAAGATCCGGCGAGGGAGTGCAGGGGAAGTGAGGTATACATAGGGAGTGCACAGGTGAACACACTGATTAGAACCACTACGCCAATCAGCAGCGCAGTGGCCCTTTAAATCGCAGAGACCCGGCGCGCGCGCGCCCTAGGGAGCGGGGCCGCGCGCGCCGGGACAGGACCGACGGAGAGCGGGTCAGGTACGGGAGCCGGGGTGCGCATCGCGAGCGGGCGCCACCCGCATCGCGAATCGCATCCCGGCTGGAGGCGGTATCGCAGCGCACCCGGTCAGTGGATCTGACCGGGGCGCTGCGGGAGCGAGAGTGTAGCGAGCGCTCCGGGGAGGAGCGGGAACCCGGAGCGCTCGGCGTAACACTCCTCATGCTGCCAACACCTCCACGCTGTGTTATTCAGCCACTATATGGTCCCCTCATGCTGCCAACACCACCACTCTGTGGCATTCAGCAACTATATGGTCTCCTCATGATGCCAACACCTCCACGCTGTGTTATTCAGCCACTATATGGTCTCCTCATGCTGCCAACACCTCCACACTGTGTCATTCAGCCACTATATGGTCTCTTCATGCTGCCAACACCTCCATGCTGTGTCATTCAGCACTATATGGTCTCCTCATGCTTCAGCCTCATCCAAGCTGTGTCATTCAGCCACTATATGGTCTCCTCATGCTGCCAACACCTTCGTGCTGTGTCATTCAGCCACTATATGGTCTCCTCATGCTGCCAACACCTCCACGCTGTGTCATTCAGCCACTATATGGTCTCCTCATGCTGCCAACACCTCCACCCTGTGTCATTCAGCCACTATATGGTCTTCTCATGCTGCCAACACCTCCACGCTGTGTTATTCAGCCACTATATGGTCTCCTCATGCTGCCAACAACTCCACTCTGTGTCATTCAGCAACTATATGGTCTCCTCATGCTGCTAACACCTCCACGCTGTGTTATTCAGCCACTATATGGTCTCCTCATGCTGCCAACACCTCCACACTGTGTCATTCAGCCACTATAGGGTCTCCTCATGCTGCCAACACCTCCATGCTGTGTCATTCAGCACTATGTGGTCTCCTCATGCTTCAGCCTCATCCAAGCTGTGTCATTCAGCCACTATATGGTCTCCTCATGCTGCCAATACCTCCATGCTGTGTCATTCAGCCACTATATGGTCTCCTCATGCTGCCAACAACTCCACTCTGTGTTATTCAGCCTCTATATGGTCTCCTCATGCTGCCAACACCTCCACGGTGTGTTAATCAGCCACTATATGGTCTCCTCATGCTGCCAACACCTTCGTGCTGTATCATTCAGCCACTATATGGTCTCCTCATGCTGCCAACACCTCCACGCTGTGTCATTCAGCCACTATATGGTCTCCTCATGCTGCCAACACCTCCACCCTGTGTCATTCAGCCACTATATGGTCCTCTCATGCTGCCAACACCTCCACGCTGTGTTATTCAGCCACTATATGGTCTCCTCATGCTGCCAACAACTCCACTCTGTGTCATTCAGCAACTATATGGTCTCCTCATGCTGCTAACACCTCCATGCTGTGTTATTCAGCCACTATATGGTCTCCTCATGCTGCCAACACCTCCACACTGTGTCATTCAGCCACTATATGGTCTCCTCATGCTGCCAACACCTCCATGCTGTGTCATTCAGCACTATGTGGTCTCCTCATGCTTCAGCCTCATCCAAGCTGTGTCATTCAGCCACTATATGGTCTCCTCATGCTGCCAACACCTTCGTGCTGTGTCATTCAGCCACTATATGATCTCCTCATGCTGCCAACACCTCCACGCTGTGTCATTCAGCCACTATATGGTCTCCTCATGCTGCCAACACCTCCACCCTGTGTCATTCAGCCACTATATGGTCCTCTCATGCTGCCAACACCTCCACGCTGTGTTATTCAGCCACTATATGGTCTCCTCATGCTGCCAACAACTCCACTCTGTGTCATTCAGCAACTATATGGTCTCCTCATGCTGCTAACACCTCCACGCTGTGTTATTCAGCCACTATATGGTCTCCTCATGCTGCCAACACCTCCACACTGTGTCATTCAGCCACTATAGGGTCTCCTCATGCTGCCAACACCTCCATGCTGTGTCATTCAGCACTATGTGGTCTCCTCATGCTTCAGCCTCATCCAAGCTGTGTCATTCAGCCACTATATGGTCTCCTCATGCTGCCAATACCTCCACGCTGTGTCATTCAGCCACTATATGGTCTCCTCATGCTGCCAACACCTCCACCCTGTGTCATTCAGCCACTATATGGTCCCCTCATGCTGCCAACACCACCACTCTGTGGCATTCAGCAACTATATGGTCTCCTCATGCTGCCAACACCTCCACGCTGTGTTATTCAGCCACTATATAGTCTCCTCATGCTGCCAACACCTCCACACTGTGTCATTCAGCCACTATATGGTCTCTTCATGCTGTCAACACCTCCATGCTGTGTCATTCAGCACTATATGGTCTCCTCATGCTTCAGCCTCATCCAAGCTGTGTCATTCAGCCACTATATGGTCTCTTCATGCTGCCAACACCTTCGTGCTGTGTCATTCAGCCACTATATGGTCTCCTCATGCTGCCAACACCTCCACGCTGTGTCATTCAGCCACTATATGGTCTCTTCATGCTGCCAACACCTCCACCCTGTGTCATTCAGCCACTATATGGTCTCCTCATGCTGCCAACATCTCCACGCTGTGTTATTCAGCCACTATATGGTCTCCTCATGCTGCCAACAACTCCACTCTGTGTCATTCAGCAACTATATGGTCTCCTCATGCTGCTAACACCTCCACGCTGTGTTATTCAGCCACTATATGGTCTCCTCATGCTGCCAACACCTCCACACTGTGTCATTCAGCCACTATAGGGTCTCCTCATGCTGCCAACACCTCCATGCTGTGTCATTCAGCACTATGTGGTCTCCTCATGCTTCAGCCTCATCCAAGCTGTGTCATTCAGCCACTATATGTTCTCCTCATGCTGCCAATACCTCCACGCTGTGTCATTCAGCCACTATATGGTCTCCTCATGCTGCCAACACCTCCACCCTGTGTCATTCAGCCACTATATGGTCTCCTCATGTTGCCAATACCTCCACGCTGTGTTATTCAGCCACTATATGGTCTCCTCATGCTGCCAACACCTCCACACTGTGTCATTCAGCCACTATATGGTCTCCTCATGCTGCCAACACCTCCATGCTGTGTCATTCAGCCACTATATGGTCTCCTCATGCTGCCAACACCTCCACGCTGTGTCATTCAGCCACCATATGGTCTCCTCATGCTGCCAACACCTCCACGCTGTGTCATTCAGACACTATATGGTCTCCTCATGCTGCCAACCCCTCCAAGCTGTGTAATTCAGGCACTATATGGTGTCCCCTTGCTGCCAACACCTCCACACTGTGTCATTCAGCCACTATATGGTCTCCTCATGCTTCAGCCTCATCCAAGCTGTGTCATTCAGCCACTATATGGTCTCCTCATGCTGCCAACACCTCTACGCTTTGTCATTCAGCCACTATATTGCCTCCTCATGCTGCCATTACTTCCTTGCTGTGTCATTTAGCCACTATATGGTCTCCTCGTGCTGCCAACACCTCCACACTGTGTCATTCAGCCACTATATGGTCTCCTCATGCTGCCAGCACCTTCACACTGTGTCATTCAGCCACTATATGGTCTCCTCATGCTTCAGTCTCATCCAAGCTGTGTCATTCAGCCACTATGTTGTCTCCTCATGCTGCCAACACCTCCACGCTTTGTCATTCAGCCACTATATGGTCTCCTCATGCTGCCAACACCTCCACACTGTGTCATTTAGCACTATATGATCTCCTCATGCTGCCAACACCTCCACGCTGTGTCATTCAGCCACTATATGGTCTCCTCATGCTGCCAGCACCCCCACGTTGTGTCATACAGCCACTATATGGTATCCTCATGCTGCCAACACCTCCACACTGTGTCATTCAGCCACTATATGGTCTCCTCATGCTGCCAACACCTCCACGCTGTGTCATTTAGCACTATATGATCTCCTCATGCTGCCAACACCTCCACGCTGTGTCATTTAGCACTATATGATCTCCTCATGCTGCCAACACCTCCACGCTGTGTCATTCAGCCACTATATGGTCTCCTCATGCGGCCAACACCTCCACGCTGTGTCATTCAGCCACTATATGGTCTCCTCATGCTCAAGCCTCATCCAAGCTGTGTCATTCAGCCACTATATAGTACCCTCATGCTGCCAACACCTCCATGCTGTGTCATTCAGCCACTATATGGTCTCCACATTCTGCCAACGCTTCCATGCTGTGTTATTCAGCCACTATATGGTGTCCTCATGCTGCCAACACCTCCTTGCTGTGTCATTCAGCCACTATATGGTCTCCTCATGCTGCCAACACCCCCACGCTGTGTCATTCAGCCGCTATATGGTCTCCTCATACTGATGCCATCTCCAGGCTCTGTCATTGTGCTGCTCTATGGCAGTGATTCTAAAAGTGATGCCTATAATCTGCATGTCATTCTGAATGACAGTATTATTTCACTACCCCAGCACATTCCATATGCGTGTTGGAACACAGCAATTGAGGCTCTCTGTAGGCCAGAAATAGCCATTTTTAATATAGATTCGCCGCAAATAAATTCGGATCAAAACAAATTTTTTTGAAAAATTCGGCGAATCGGCCAAATAAAATTTTTCAAAAGTTCGCTCATCTCTAGTTATAATAATTATGCTTATCAGAGCTGCATGTGATACTAGATTAGTGTATTTATGAACTGTTAAAAGTTAAAGAGATTTATACAGCCAGGTACACATATGCCCAGCAAACTGAAGCAGTTCCAGATGGGGTAGACTTGTGTCTCATTTGGTGCATTACAGGCTGAAATGGGGCATGACGGTCAACCTATGGACCATCAGACATAGTTTCTATCTCACATTTTTGTAATTGACTAAATACTCTACCACAAACTACTCAAATCTCATAAATGGAATTTACCTCCTAGACACACTGAATAATTTACATTGAGTGGGTATCTCTCCAGTGTCTGGGATATGGGTATAGCAGCTCACTTTCTAGCAACAAACTGTTTTAACCAGCCCTTCCTAACAGCCTAGCTAGGGCTAGGTGGTACAGAGACTATATCTGTCTGGAGGTTAGCAGAGATCCTGTAACTGCTCACCTTCTCATGGGCAGAGAACATACCATTCCAGAGGCTGGAGTAGGTGCATTTTTTTCTTATCTGGAGCAACCACCACAGGTGTCAATTATGCCAGATCGCTGGACATTAGAGAAAAGGGAGTCGAGCCTGGTAAACCCCATCTCACTCAGAGCTTTGGTGAAAAGGCAACATGACAAACATTAGAACTTTTCTAGGCTTGGCTTGCGCAAGCCTGGAAACAGAGAAATGGTGAGGAACACATGTTGTTTTGGCACCATGTCAGCTTAGGATGAGGAAGTGGGAACACTGAGATATATCAGGGCAGCCCAGAATACTTTCCAGCTAAAAGAAAGATCACATGACTGCAGGTTAGTCAATCATTGCTTGCATACAACTTCTAGGCCAATAGGAGACTGCACATGGGTTTAAGAGACTGATAAAACCCAATGCACTGGATTCCAGGCACCATCTTGGAGAAAAGCTCACCAGAAGAATTCACTGTGGAACTACTGATCCCAGAAATCCTTCAATACAAATCAATTTGAGCAAAGTACTGTGCAGTTGGCTCACCTCAGAGACCTGCATTATTGTGTTCAGTTGCTGCACTTTAAATCCCAGCAGTGTGACTGCAGAATGAGCCCATAGAAGGCTATTACATTACAATACTAACAAAGTTGAGCAAAGCATTGTGCAGTGGGCTGACCTGTAATTTAACATAGACCTGCATTTATAGTGTTGAGCATGAACATGGAATAGGCATTTTATACCATGTTAGCTTTAATTTCCTGGGTTAAAAAAAAGAAACCCAACCAGATCGCTTCTTTCATTTTTGAAAAGGCCTCTGAAAAATTAAACAAGGGATCTGATTGGTTGCTATGGGCAACTTTTCCTCTGGACAGGTTTTGATAAATCTCCCCCACAGTATCTGTAGCTGGCTGTAACATAAATAATAATTTCTAGTGTTGAGAGTGAACGTGGAATAGGCACTTTGCGCCAAATTAGCTGTATTTTGTTGGTTAAATAAAAAATATAGTTTTTATAGCTGGTTTGAACATAATTATGCATTTCTAGTGCTGAAAGTGAACATGGAATAGGCCATTTATGCCAAGTTTAATAATAATAAAAAAAAGTATTTATAGCTGGGTTTAATATAAATAAGCATTTCTAGCTTTCAGTTTGAAGGTTGACTGGCAGTTTTTCCGCCACTTGACTAGTTGGTGACTTGACTCTTTGCCAATAAAAAATATCTATTAAAGGAATGGTAGGATGAGGAGGGTAAAAGAGCACCCCTACCATGTCCTCTGCCAGTAAGCATGCCAGTAAGCATTCCAAAGTAGATACCAGGAGTAATAGCTATGGCCAGAGCCAATACATGTCTTTTACAACCCACTGGTTCAACATCTTGCAGCACGAGACTTCACGGCAATGAGGCCAGGAAATAGTCATGACACCTCTGTGGTTTTACTGATCTAGTTCAACTTCTGACATCTGCTTCCTATTCTGCTCTTTATCCAGGTCCTCCTCCTCTAAACATCTTGCAGCTCCCAACAGGGAAGAGCATAACTTACCCTTTTCCTGCTCCCTCCAATGATTGTTGCCAAGTCAAGCGCTGCCACTCTATATTACATTTGCTAAGCCCGGGCGAGAAATTGGGAAATATCGTGGCAGCGACATATGTGACTTGACAAACTCTCCCTATGTAACACGTGCTACATCTTGTTGTTACATGTTTCTTAAAACATTGTTATGGTCTCAGTGATGTGCTGGCTATGTACAGGAAAATGTATGTTAGTTTTAGATATTATTATGGTTTTAACCTCTTCTGGACGCAGGGCATACAGGTACGCCTTGCATCCCCAGTCCTTAAGGACACAGGGCGTACCTGTACACCCTGCGGATTTCCAGTCCCCGCCACTCACTGGGTGGGGACCAGACTGGGATGCCTGCTGAAATCGTTCAGTAGGCATCCCATGCAAAGCTCTGGGGGGGTCCTGAGATGGGCAATTCAGTCCAGCAATTTGCGGCGATTCTGGGTCAATCGGGTCTCCAATGAGCCGAAAAAAAAGGGCGATTGGGGCTGTCCGAGACTGCCCCAATCACCCTTACCCAGTTGGAGTGAGATGGCATGTGTGCCACCTCAAGATTTCATGATTGATCGGTTGGAACGGCCGACCAATCACTACTCTGCTGGGCGGTGATTAGGGCAGCAATCGTGGCAGGCGGAGGTCCCTTACCTGTCCGGAGGTTGGCGGGGATCCCCTAAGGAGCGGCAGCAGGAGCAGTGGCAGGAGCAGCGGCAGCAGCGGCTGCCAACATGCACTTTGGCTGTCAATGCATGCTGAGAGTTGTAGTTTTGCAACAGCTGAAGGCACACTGGTTGTGAAACACAGAGTTTGTTACCTAACTCAGTGTTTCGCAACCAGTGTGCCTCCAGCTGTAGCAAAAATACTATTCCCAGCATCCACTGAGAGACTGTACATGCTGGGAGTTGTAGTTTTGCAAGAGCTGGGGCACACTGGTTGCGAGAGTTTGTTACTTAACTCAGTGTTTCGCAACCAGTGTGCCTCCAGCTGCCAGCATGCTGGGAGTTTTGCAACATCTGGAGGAACCCTGTTTGGGAAACCCTGCCGTAAGCTATTTTGGTGGCGGAGGCAATTGTAATGCCTGCATCCGGGTCCATCCCTATGCAAATCCCTAATTTAGGCCTCAAAATCTCACTTTGGAGCCCTGTTGTATTTCAAGGCAACAGTTTAGGGCCACATATGGGGTTTCTCCGTACTCGGGAGAAATTGTGTTACAAAAATGTTGTTTTTCATTTGCACAGCATACTGTTCCAAAGATCTGCCAAACGCCATTGGGGGTATAAATGCTCACTGCACCCCTTTTTACATTCTGTGAGGGGTGTACTTTCCAAAATAGTGAGCCCGTAGAGCACTTTACATCCACATATGGGGTATTTCCTTACTCATAAGAAATGGTGTTACAAAATTTGGGGGGCTTTTTCTCCTATTACCCCTCTGGAAAATGAAAATTTTGGGGTACTACAAGCATTTTAGTGAAAAAGAAATTAAAAATTTCCTTTTCACATCCAACTTTAGCAAAAATGCGGGGTGTTAAAGGGGTACTCCAGTGAAAACCTTTTTTCTTTTAAATCAACTGGTGCTAGAAAGTTAAACAGATTTGTAAATTACTTCTATTAAAAAATCTTAATCCTTCCTGTACTTATTAGCTGCTGAATACTACAGAGGAATCACGAGCACAGTGCTCTTTGCTGACGTCATTATAATAATAATGACAACTCTTTATTTAATGTTGTCCTAACCACTGAGCCACCATGCAGCCCTTAGCATACATCTGCTATGCAAGGTTGCTAAAATGGACAGAGATGTCAGCAGAGAGCACTGTGGTCGTGATGTCATCAGTGTTCCAAAAAGAAAGGAATTTCCTCTGTAGCATTCAGCAACTAATAAGTACTGGAAGGATTAAGATTTTTTAATAGAAGTAATTTACAAATATGTTTAACTTTCTGGCACCAGTTGATTTAAAAGAAGAAAAAAACCCTCTAAGGCTCACTATACCCCTTGTTATGCTCCTTGAGGGGTGTAGTTTCCCAAATAGTGTGCCATGTGTTTTTTATTTTATTATTTTTGCTGTTCTGGCACTACGAGGGCTTCCTAAATGTGACATGCTCCCCAAAAACAATTTCCCCAAAAGTCGCTCTTCAAAAGTCCAATGTCGCTCCTTCCCTTTTGAGCCCTCTAGCACACCCACAGAGAACTATACGCCCACATATGGGGTATTTCCTTACTTGGGAGAAATTAGGCTTCAAATTTTGGGGTCCATTTTTTCCTATTACCCCATGTGAAAATGAAAAATTTGTAGTGACACCAGGATTTTAATGTTAAAAATCATATTTTTCATTTTCACCTCCAATTTCAATGCAAACCTGTCAAACACCTGTGAGGTGTTAAGGCTCACTTTACCCCTTGTTACGTTCCTTGAGGGGTGTAGTTTCCCAAATAGTGTGCCATGTGGAGTTTTTTGTTGTTGTTGCTGTTCTGGCACTATGGGGGCTTCCTAAATGCAACATGCCCCCCAAAAACCATGACCACAAAATTCACCCTCCAAAATCCCACAGTTGCTCTTTCCCTCTTGAGCCATGTTACGAGCCCGCAGAGCACTTTACATCAACATAAGAGGTATTGCCATACTCAAGAGAAATTGGGTTACAAGTTTTGGGGAACTTTTTCTCCTTATAACCCTTGTAAAAATGGAAAACAATGGGGCTACATGAACATGTTAGTGTAAAAAATGCAGATTTTGATTTTTCTCCTCCACTTTGCTGCTGTTCCTGTTAAACACCTAAAGGGTTAAAAAAAACTTTCTGAATGTCATTTTGAATACTTTGAGGGGCGCAGTTTCTATAAAGGGGTCATTTATGTGTTATTTCTCACAGAAAGGCCCCTCAAATCCACTTCAAACTTAAAGGGGTACTCCGGTGGAAAACTTTTTTTTTTTTTAACAACTGATGCCAGAAATATAAACAGATTTGTAAATTACTTCTATTAAAAAATCTTAATCCTTTCAGTACTTATTAGCAGCTCTATACTACAGAGAATATTATTTTCTTTTTGAATTTATTTTCTGTCATGACCACATGCTCTCTGCTGACACCTCTGTCCATGTCAGGAACTGTCCAGCCAGAGCAGGAGAAAATCCCCAATCCCCATGCTGCACTGGACAGTTCCTAAAATGGACAGAGGTGTCAGCAGAGAGCTCTGTGGTCGAGACAGAAAAGAAATCCAAAAATAAAAGAATTTCCTCTCTATTATACAGCCGCAAATAAGTACTGGAAGGATGAAGAATTTTTTATTGAAGTAATTTACAACATGTTTGCCAAAATAAAGTAGACATATTGTATCTGTGAATCAATATATAATTTATTTGGTATGTCCATTTTCCTTACAAGCAGAGAGATTCAAAGTTAGAAAAATGCAACAATGCAAGTAACTACATAAATTTGTCAAGAAATATGTCACAAAAATATGAATATGTCAAGAAAAAACTATCTCGTAATCAGAATAAAAGGTAAAAGCATCCCAGAGTTATTAACGGATAAAGTGACAGTGGTCAGAATTGTAAAAAAAAAGGGCTCAGTCCTTAAAGGGGTACTCCGCTGCTCAGTGTTTGGAACAAACTGTTCCGAATGCTGGAGCCGGGAGTTTGTGACATCATAGCCCTGCCCCCTCATGACTTCACACCCCGCGGGGCATGATGTCATGAGGGGAAGGGGCTATGACATCATGAGCTCCCGGCGCCGGCTCCAGCGTTCGGAACAGTTAGTTCAAAACTCTGAGCAGCGGAGTACCCCTTTAAGGTGAAAATGGGCTCAGTCCCTACAGAGCCAAAATAATCTTCCTCTACAGCATCTCATTTGCAACATTTCAACACGGTGGAACTCGACATTACACATGTAGGACTTCCAGCACCAACATTGCCAGACTACTAAATGCAGCAGACAGCTTTACGAGCCAGTGTGACTTTCAGCTCAGGCATTAGCAGCTAATCAGTGACGCCAGTTGCACGCTCAGGCCTTTTTAAGAGGCAACAAGATTTGTTAGCAAGGTCAACAGTAGAATTAGAGGATAAGGCTTCAACAGGACCCGGCTCAACAGCGCCCATCGACCACAACAGGTGTGAGGATAAAAAGAGATTTATTTGACCAGAATGCAACGCGTTTCGCTGCGCATGTGCAGCTTCTTCTGTAGAAGCTGTGCATGCGCAGCGAAACGCGTTGCCTTCTGGTCAAATAAATCCCTTTTTTATCCTTACACCTGTTGTGGTTGATCAGCGCCGTTGAGCCAGGTTCTGTTGAAGCCTTATCCTCTAATGCCATATATTTACCGGAGGGCAGTGGACGGCCTACTATCTTATGCCTACATAATTTTTGTGTATGAAGTTGCACAACTACCCAAGGTGAGCAACTCATTTATATACGCTTCTCACTACGGGATCTGAACGTTACTACTCTATGGAGCGCTTGTCCTTTTATTTCTAGAACAGTAGACTTAGGATGTTTTCACACTATAAAGTTGCTCCGTTTTAAAGACCCATTATAATGTCCTGTTAGGAAAACCCTTAAAAACGGCTGTTAAACGGTCGTTACAAAATCCCATACGGCCATTACAAAATCCCACCCGTTATAGCCCGTTATGAATAACGGCATTATTTGTGACGGGAGAAAAATTTGTGCATGTAACGTTTTTTTCTCCCTTCACAAATAATGTCCGTTATTCATAACGGGCTATAACGGGTAAAAACGGCGAATCACAAAATCCCATAGACTTGAATGGGGTTTTGTAACTGCCGATTAACGGCCATTTTTCAGGGTTATCCTAACGGGACATTATAACGGGTCTTTAAAATGGAGCAACTTTATAGTGTGAAAGCAGCCTTAGTGATTTGCCCCTGATATTACTTCTGGAGCAAATGCTGACTCTGATGATTTTGCAATGAGGGATGGAGGAAGTTTTTCATTTGTCCGGCAACAGTATGGATGTTCTTCTTGAGGAGGAATAGGATTTGAAGATTGAATCTGTCAAAGGGATAGGTGACGAGGAGCCTACACAAGGTGACAGTGATGATGATGATAACAACGACGACCATGATGAGCAACATTCGCAGTATGGGACAGAGGCAGAATTGGCCAAACCCTTGGCAAAGCTTGTAAAGATGGTGAGCTGTATGCTTTCTTTCCACTGACAGGTGCATATGAAGGAAAGAGATGTGTACTGGATAGCCCCACTCTTAGACCCTTAGTATATAGCCAGAATAGGGGAATTTTTTTTACTGTCTGAGAAGAGGCATACATTGGATTTTTAATAGGAAAAGCTATGAAGGGAGCTTGCAGCAACTTTCCAGCAGTAAACACCTGCCAAACATGGTGCACTCTCTGCTCCCCACTGAGTCAACACTCCACTCCCTCTACCAGTACTACCCCTGCAAGTGGCTGGAGCAGCAGCAGCATCTTAACATTGGAGCACATGGTGAGGAAGTTTTTACACCTGGTATTCAACCCTGATGTGAATCTTCACCAAAGGGAATGCACACCACCACCTGTACAACCAAGTTGATTAATTCCTAAGCTGTGCCCTTTCTCTGACAGACACCATAAGCAAAGACCCCATTAACTTCTGGGTCACCAGATTAGACCATTGGCCAGAACTTGCCTAGTTTGCTATGGGTGTTCAACGCAGAAGGCGATTTTATCACCCCTAAACTAACAAGATTGTCTACTAATAATGTGAAATAATTAACATTTGTTAAAATGAATCAGGTATGGATCAGTGAGAAATTAAAAATTTCTGTGCATGATGCCCATGCTTTCCACTGGCTACAATTATCACTAGTCCACCCACCACTGCCTGCTCTCCACTGGCTACAACCATTACTAGTCCACCACTGCCTACTGTCCACTAGATACTACACTTACCACCAGTCCACCACTGCCTGAGGTCCTCTGGCTACAACTATGACTAGTCCACCACTGCCTGCTTTCTGCTGGATACTACAACTACCACCAGACCATTGCTGCCTGCTGTCCACTGGATACTGCAACAATCACTAGTCCACTCACCACTACCCGATTTCTGCTGGCTACAAACTAGCACTAGTCCGCCACAGCCTGTTGGCTGCTGGCTACAACTACCACCAGCCTTGCTGATGCTTCTACCAGCCAGCCCTGCACATACCATTATCTGCAAAAAAGGATATATTATCTGCAAAAAAGGAAACATTTTGTGGGTTTTCATACAAGAGCTAACTCTTCTTCCCCATTTTGGACAACGAACTTTATGCACCTTTATTTTCATTTTGAAAAGCATTTAAAATCTGCTAGCACAGTGTGTTTTTAAACAGGCTGTTAGTTACCATGAATTACACCATGTTTCTGTAACAGCTGTCATGCCCCCTCCCATAGGCTTGCATTGAGGGGTGGAGCGTGACATCACACGGGGGCTGAGGTGTGATGTCACACGCCGCCTGCCCCGGGGTCGCCGGTAATCAGACCCGGAGTGAACATGCTCCGGGGACTGATTTTAACAGGGGCACTGCGTTCAAGATCACGGGGGTCCCCAGCGGCGGGACCCCCGCGATCAGGCATCTTATCCCCTATCCTTTGGATAGGGGATAAGATGTCTAAGTGGCAGAGTACCCCTTTAAAAGTACTTAGATATATTTCTAGGTAATGATCCCATACGGTGAACGACATAAAAAAACAAAGTCCAAAATTGATGCTTTTTGGTCACATCACATCCCAGAAAAATTTTATAAAATGTGATCAAAAAGTCACATATGCGCAAGTGGAACCAGTACAGAGTACGGATCACAGTACCAAAAAAGAGCCCTCATACAGCTTTGTATACATAAAAATGTGAATGTTATAAGGGGTCAGATTAGAGCAGGTTTAAAAAAAAAATTAAATTTTTTTAAAAAAAAGTACAGAAATAGTAAAGCATGTAACATGGGTATCACTTTAACTGTATCTACACAAAGAGAACATGTCAGTTTTACCTTGAAGTGTACATGGTAAAAACTAAACCCTCTGAAATTTGCAAAATTGTGGTTTTCTTTTTAATTTCCCCACAAAATAATTTTTATCTTTGCTCAAAATTTTGGGAAAAATTAAGGGTGTAATTACAGAGTACAAAAAAACAGCAAACACCAAGCCCTCACATGGGTCCATGCTCCATGAACCAAATTACTTTAGTTGCCAGCATTTATTCTTTTTCCAATTCCAGTGCATCATTTTTATGAACAAGTGACCAAAACAGTACCGCATGCTCCAGTTGAGGCCACACCAATGCTTTGTAAAATGGTAATATTACATCCAATTAGTTGACCGATAAGTTTTATTTTTATGTACCATATCTCTATAGTTCTACTGCAGTTTTAAATGATAGGTCTTCATTACATAAAGGCTTGCATTATGTCAAGATGAGATGACTTGTTTCGCATTTAAATTCTAGACTGATAAATTGTTTCTGATAATCATGAAAGCCTTGAACTCTAGTACCCTAGTCAGACTAGAAGAGCCACTGTCAAGTAAAGGAAACATATCAGCTGCCTCGTAGAAAAGATTTCGCTAGAAGTGGGCTCTTGACAAAGGCATTGAACATTTGTAATTGTATCTGTATGTAATATGAAAATATAAAGTGGGAGAAAAAAGAACCAGACATTATGTTTAGATATATAACTACCAGATACTACTAACACTCTCAGTTTTTTTTCTGTCAGTTTTTTTTCACTCTTGCTTTCTCTGCAGCATCCTTCAGGCCAATATCTATTTGTTATTACAGCATAAAGTTCAGCCCTGTTTTTCTTTTTTTTTATTTATCCTACTGTATGTTTTCCTACGAAATCACATATTATAGGATAGCATGGATTAGTTCACTATATGATGGAATTATTCATATGTGAAAAATGTTGTGTTATGGCGATTGATTTACACTTTTTGGTAAAATTATAAACAATTCTATTTTTAATTGTCATATTCTTTTTGTCATGTAAGTGACTAGGTGCTAACCTTAACCCCATGCATACCTGACTGAATAGTAGTATTAAAATGATGAACTCCATGATTTTATGTTCAAAATTCTGGGCTTCATCAGAAAATATACGTAAATAAAATTATCACCAAAAAGATATGTTACTTATTAATATTGTGTTATTACAAATTGTACTGGCTTCATCGTGCTTTTGTGTGATTCCCTCTTGACAAGAAATTGTGTAGTTTTTTTTTTCATTGTAGCATTGTTTCCATCTCCCTGGCTTCTCCTTCCCTCCCAAGACAATGCATCTTCTGCCAAAAAGGCTTGGCTGGATCTTGACTCTGAGCTCTAGCCCCCTCAGACCAGCCCCTACAGCCTTCATCCCCATCTCTATGTCATTTACATATATATCTTTTTTTGAACGTTTAGGAAGAATCAAGTGTGTTTACAGCATGCTGTGTTGTGCTGAGCAATGCTACAGGCAGAGGAGCAGACAAGGAATAAATAGCAGGTGCTGCAACCACATTGTGCAATAATCTTCTGTGAAATGAAATGTTCTGCAAGAGCTCTAAGTGAGGAACTGGGGGAAATTAGCAGGATGGGAGGACTATGATAAAGAACGGAGAGAAAGGAATGCATTCTGGGAATTTTAGTGCAACCAGGAAGTACAAGACTATGACCCCCCCCCCCCCCCATTCCCAAAATGGATTTTTGGTGCTTACAGAAGTGGAGCAGAAATGTATACGCTTATGTAGTGTTTTTATGTATTTCTCCCTGACATCAGAATACTTCTTTATAGTGGTTGGAACCCCATTTTTCTGATATAGAACCCCAGATCACATACATAGACAGTGAGGAAACCTACAAAGCCTCGACTTTTTTCGTATTTTGGTAGATTACAGCCTTAAGTTCAAAGTTTTTGTTAATCTGAATTTTATGTGATGGATCAGAACACAATAGTCTAAGTTGGTGAAGTGAAATTAGAAAAATGCATAAATAAAACTATTGTTTATGTGGTGGCCCAGTACAGGAGTTGCTCTCCTGTACCCTTTCTATCCTGTGTGGCGAACTCTATTTCAGTGTCCCCTGGGTCCACCTCCATGCTATGTACCTTAAGTAGTTAACAATGTCCTATGTTATTTATTGATTTGTCTTTCTAATGTTCATATGCCTTTAAATGTTGTTACCAAGTCCTATGTAACCAGGGAAGGTGTCAGTGACCAGGTGACTTGTGGGTGACCTATAGGACCCCTCCAAATTGCTCCCTTATAAAACAAGGGAGGAGCTAGTTCAGTCAGTTCTTAGTTGAGTTCTATGCAAGCTGAAGAACAGTACAGTTGAGACCTGAGAGTGTCTGGTGTACTGAGAGAGACGTCAAAGCTTGGTAAGCAACCACAGGGGTGAAGTCTAGTCAGTCATAGTCCAGTCAGTTAAGTCGGCTAAAGTCAGCGTGGGTCTGCATAATTCAGTCCAAGTCCACTACAAGTCCCAGCGGGCCCTCAAGTCTCCTTAAGTCACTGGTCATCTCCTTGTGCCTAACTGAGCTGTAAAGACTATTCCATCCGTCTGCCTCAGTAAATCTGCCGTTGTTCCATAACTTTTCATCGGAGTGATTATTTGCCCCGCGCCTAGCCCAGGAACCAGCGGCCATACCTCGGGTGTTGTAGAGGATAACCACGCCCTGGCGTCAGAAACACAAGGGATTAATGCCATTTGTCCCTAGGGTCATAACATCTGCTCTTTCATTGCACTCTCACCACATTTAGAAATGGAAAACAGAAAATTGGCATGTGTGAATGTATTTGTTAGGAAGCCCATAAAAGGCTCTGGTTCAACCAAATACCTTCAGAAGTCACATAATTAGGAAAATGATGTCCACCTGTGTGCAATCTAAGTGTCACATGGTCTGTCATTACATATGCACACCTTTTTTGAATGGCCCCAGAGGCTGCAACACCTAAGCAAGAGGCATCAGTAACCAAACACTGCCATGAAGACCAAGGAACTTTCCAAACAAGTGAGGGACAAAGTCAGGGTTAGGTTATTAAAAAATATCCAAATCTTTGATGATCCCCAGGAGCACCATCAAATATACCATAACCAAATAGAAAGAACATGGGAGGGGGGCGTGGTTTGCTATGCCGGCGTGAGGACGTGCATTTTCGGAGCTCCGGTCCTACACCCCCTGTTCTGCCCGAAAACCCTGTCCTAATCTATGGGGAACCAAAAAAAGAAACAGCGGAGACAGTCTAGAACCCGACCATCCTCTCCTCAGAGGGATTTGCGGGGTTACTTCACCAGATCTCAGCCTCCAAGAAGTGCCTCCCTGCCTCCTGCGCAGCCCGGCAAGATGGCGGCTCCTTCCTCATCCCTGCCAGCCTAGGAGCGCTGCCCTGCTGGAGACCAGCCCACTCCTCCCCCGGCTGGACGCCCGACACATACCTCACCGGAGCTTTCAGATGTCCGGAGGCCTCCGACCTCATCCTCCTGGTCGCCGGAGGCTGCCGCTGCCCTGCTGCTCCAGGCCGAGGCGCCTTCTTCTAGGCCGCACTGGAAGGACCCTGGAGCTGTCTGCGCCGCGCCTGCCGCGCGCACTCCCCGGACCCCACCGCCTCAGGCCACCGAGGGCGGCGAAGGGACCGTGGCCGCACCATCAGCTGCCGGACAGGTGAGACAGTGCCCCTCTCCACCAACTGACCCAGGGGACCCCCTGTCCGGCCACCAAACAGCAGCATCCCTGCCAGTGACTGCCGGTCATCAGCTCCCCCCTGCGGTCTCTCCCCCCCTGCAGAAAACTCCCGTCCCGTCGGGGTCTCCATCTTGGGCACAGCAGCCCCCTGCCTCATTGGTGGTGGGCCCTCCTGCACCCTCAGTGGGGGGACTGATTTTGGGACCACCCCACCTGCCAACAGACTGGCCCCCACATCCTGGCTCCTGCTCCTCTCCCTTGGTGGCCTTCTATGCGGTGCCTCAGTCGGGCCCCTCTTCCCTACCAGGGTCCACCTCCTCATCACCACAGTGGTCCTCGGGATCCTCCTGGAGTCTCTCAGCTCACCGCTCCCCAGCCACCATCCGTGAGACTGATCTGATACTCCTCTGTGGCCAGCCTCTATCTGTAGGGACTGCACCCATGGCCTCCGTGCTTCCCGCTGACCTACCCCTGAGCCTACGGGGTACGCCACCAGAGTTCCGGACCCCCTCTCTGGGTCCCACGGATTTGCCACCTGTCCAGGGACTGTCTGATTCCTGTATCCCCCCCACTCCAGCCTCGGAGACTGACCGACCACTGACAGTGGCCGACCTGCGCTCTCTGATTTCTTCCTTACCTACCAGGGAAGATTTTTCCTCTATGGCTAAACAAATGGTGGCGGAATGCAAGCAGGAGTTTGCCCAACTCCGTTCTACAGTTGCCACGTTATCGGCCAGAATGGACACTGTCTCCTCTGCTCAGGACTCTTCTTCGGCCGCCATTCAATCTCTCAAGGTGACGGTCCAACAGCACAGCGATCAACTTTTCCATTTGCAGCAGCACCTGGACGACGTTGAAAACCGCAACAGGCGGAATAACATTCGCATACGGGGCTTGCCTGAGGCGGTCGGCCCTGATGAATTGCATTCTGCTCTGCTCACAATTTTCAACGACCTACTAGGCCGGCCCGTGGACACCCATATTGAGCTCGACAGAGCCCATAGGGCCCTGCGGCCCCCCTCGCCAGATGATCATCGTCCCAGAGACGTTATTTGTCGGATACATTTCTATACCATCAAAGAGGACATCATGAAGCAATCACGCTCCCGCCGCCGGATCTACTATAAAGACGTGGAGATTCAACTGATTTATCCCGCCACACCCTGGCGCAACGTGCTACACTTCGTCCCCTGCTGGAGGAGCTCCGAGGAAGGGGCCTGTTATACCGCTGGGGCTTCCCCTTTGCCCTCACGGTTCGTAAAGATGGCAAGGCCTACACCTTACGTTCCCCGGCTGATCTCCCGAGTTTTCTTAAGGGCTTGGACGTTCCCCCCCTCTCCTTGGCTGACTGGCCCACACTAGCTCCTCAGGCCCCCAAGCGCCCCATGCACAGGTCACCACAGTCATCTTCCAAACTGACCCGGCCGGGTCTCCCGCCTCGGGACTCCAGACGTCAACGCCTGGTCACCAGATGGGAATCTGTCCATGCCCCCTCCCGAGCGGGCCCAGGCCCCTTCCCCACCACCTGAGCCTTATTTCTGCCTTTGGGCCTTGATCACACATTGCTTGTATGCCTTTAAGGCTTGTTTTTGATGCTGTTAACATGATGTTTTCTCATTCCATAGGACCGTGCCATTTGCAGCCTCTTCCTTCTACTGTCCCCCCTGCTGTTAACTGTGTCCTTGTTTTGGTGCTCTCTCCCTACCCTATCATTTGTATGTACTGTTTCCCCATTCTCCATCTGCCCTGGATCATAGTCCCTACTCTTTGATAGAGGTTTTCTTGTCATTTTGTACTCCTCATGTGCGTCTAGGGGGGTGCCGGCTCCGGCCTCCTCTCCTGTCTGTTTGCATTCCACGCTACCCCAGTAGGTTGAAACTGTCAGGGGATATCTCCCCGACGTAGGTTTCCTTGGTCTAGGACCGTCTTCTCTGTAGACTGTGCTGCAGCGGATTATATTCTGCTGCTACGTGCCTTCTTAGTGTTCCTCTCTGTCTCCCCCCCCCCCTCACTTTCTCCCTCTCTCAGTTAGTCCTCTACTCTTGCTCATCTCTGTGTTTCTCTCTTGTCTTTTTGGAGGGAGGAGCCAGCGGGTGAACGCCCCCCCTTCCTTCGTGCCTACCCATGGCGGATCTCAATCTAGCTTCTTTCAACGCGAAGGGTCTCAACACGCCAGCGAAACGCACGCAG
Source organism: Hyla sarda (assembly GCF_029499605.1). Classification (NCBI taxonomy): domain Eukaryota; kingdom Metazoa; phylum Chordata; class Amphibia; order Anura; family Hylidae; genus Hyla; species Hyla sarda. The sequence goes on along the minus strand of NC_079189.1, from coordinate 372,287,198 downwards.
ATTCTACATCATCTTCATAAACGTAAGGTACATATCGCTTGCTTTCAGGAAACCCATTTTAAGACGGCCCACGCTCCCACACTTAAAAATAGGCATTTCCCAATATGGTTCTGCGCCAACAACCCGGAGGCCCGTACTAAAGGGGTCGCGATTGCCATCCACCGATCCCTTGCCCACCAGGTCCTTAACGCTGTGCTTGATCCGCATGCCAGGTATCTCGTCCTGACCCTATCGGTTGGGGGCGCCCCGCTTACAATTGTCAATGTGTACGCCCCTAACCAGGGCCAGGTCGGTTTCTTGGTAGAGCTTATTGACCGGCTGTTGCCTATGGTCTCGGGGACTGTGGTCCTGTGCGGGGACCTGAACATGACTCTGGATCCCACTCTGGATAATTCCCTGGGACGCTCTAGCCTGTCTTATAGAGCCATTAAGCGTGTGAAGCGTGCTTTTGGTCTCTTACAATTGCATGATATCTGCCGTTTACACCACCCTACTGACAGGGACTATAGTTTTTTCTCCTCCCCGCACGGGTCTTATAGTCGCATTGACCATATCCTAGTTCCGCATAGCGCACTGCCCTGGGCGAGCTCCTCCTCCATTGGAAGCATATTGTGGTCGGATCATGCTCTGGTGTTTTGCTCCTTACGCTTGCCCACCCTGACCCGGTCCACCTGGTCCTGGAAATTGAATGAGTCTCTATTGTTAGATCGCCTTTGCATGTCTGATCTGACCACAACTGTTTCCTCGTTTATGGACGATCATAGTGCTGACTCTACTGCTCCTTTTTATCAATGGGAGGCGCTCAAATGTGTTTTGCGTGGTGTCCTCATCACACACGGCTCCCGGTTAAAACGAGGTAGAGCCCTTGCCCTTCAGAAAGCCCTTCACTTAGTCTCCTCGCTAGAACTTTACCATAAGCGCTCGCTTTCCCCAACGGTCCTCAGAGAATTGCAGCTTGCTAGGCTAGAGGTTAAGTGCCTCCTGGAGGCGTCCTGGGGTCGCTGGCTACAGGTGGGTCGCAGCAGATTCTATGAGTTTGGCAACAAAAGCGGTCGCATGCTGGCCAGGGCGCTGCGCGCTAAAATAGCCCAGACTCATATCCCGACCGTACGCTCCCCTACTGGTAACGTGGTGCATACCACCCCTGACATTGCTTCTTCTTTTCTTGACTTCTTCTCAGACCTGTACAACCTCCCTCACCCGCCTGACCCTTCCCCTCCACAGTCCTCGCCTTTCCCGTTCCTGCCCCTGGAGGAGGTGGAAGCCCTCGAGGCCCCCTTCACTTCGGAAGAGTTAGCCGCAGTAGTTCGTGATCTCCCCGGCGGGAAGAGTCCTGGCCCAGATGGCTTCACGGCTAGATTCTTTAAGATCCTTCTAGACGCCCTCTCCCCTCTTCTTCTCCGGGCCTTTAACTCTATTTCCACATCGCACCCTATCCCCCCCGCCTCTTTGCTGGCACATATAGTTGTTATCCCCAAACCCGGAAAAGACCCCCAGGTCTGTGGTAGTTACCGCCCCATTTCCTTACTAAATGTAGACCTAAAGATTTACGCCAAATTGCTGGCGATTCGCCTGAATTCCGTTCTCCCTTCCCTAATCCATCTTGACCAAGTCGGCTTTGTGCCGGGGAGGGAAGCCAGGGACAACACGATCAAGACTATTGATCTGATCCACTACGCTCAGTCTTCTAAACTGCCTGTAATGATACTCTCCCTTGATGCCGAGAAGGCTTTCGATCGTGTTTCCTGGTCCTCCCTGGCGCAGACCCTACGTCACATCGGCCTTGGCCCTGTTTTCACCTCTAAAGTACTGGCCCTTTACAGTTCCCCCGCGGCCCGCCTGAAGATTAACGGCTCTCTGTCTGACCCCTTTCCCATACGCAACGGCACTCGTCAAGGTTGCCCCCTCTCCCCCCTACTGTATGTCCTGGTGATGGAACACCTTCTTGCCGGCATCAGAGCCGATCCCAACATTCAGGGAATCTCCATCGGAGGCCGGGAATATAAATGTTCGGCCTTTGCCGATGATCTCCTGGTCTTTCTCTCGAACCCTGTTACCTCCTTACCTAATCTCATGTCTCGAATTCGAGATTTTGGTGCCTGGTCTAATTTTAAAATGAATCTTTCTAAATCAGAGGCCCTTAATGTTTCGTTACCAGGACATGCAGTGGACTCTCTCCGTTCTGCTTTTCCGTTTACGTGGCCCTCCAGGGGTATCACATACCTGGGTATGAAAGTGCCCTCTGATCTGTCCCTTCTGTTCCCTCTTAACTTTTCTCCTCTTCTCACGCAATTCAAGCGGGACCTGGCCGCCTGGGATAGACGAGAATTTTCCTGGTTTGGAAGAATTAGCATTTTAAAAATGAACCTCTTACCCAGGCTGTTATATCTGCTACAAACCGTACCCATTCATCTCCCCTCCTCCTACTGGCGTGCTCTCCAACGCTGCTTCGGTTTGTTCGTCTGGTCATCGACTAGACCCCGCTTGAACCGTCTCCTCCTTTCCAGGCCTAAACTGTCGGGTGGAGCGGGCCTGCCGGATTGCCGTTTATATTTCTTAGCCTGTGTACATGCACGGGTCCTTGACTGGACGCACAACACCGAATCCAAGCAATGGGTACGCATGGCCCAGGACCTATGCACCAAGGCCTTATCCACCCTCCTCTGGACCTGGTCACCTGCTTCTCTGACTGCCTTTCCTACATCCTACTCCACTCGCCACACTCTGGCCTCCCTACACTCTGTGCGTGGGAACAGTAGCTTGGTTGACCGCATGGGCCCCCTCCTCCCAGTCACTGACCATCCTGACTTCCCACCTGGAGCCTCCTCTGCTGGCCCCTTTTTTGGGGCTACTCGGTCTGCCCCCTTGCGCTTTAGACACATCCTAGCAGCGCGCCACCTGAAACCCTTGGAAGTTTTGTTAGAGGAGTACCCTTCCTCTACCAGGGCCCCCTTTGCCTATCTGCAGTTACGCCATTTCTATTCCTCCATCCCCGCCCATTTTGACTTACATAGGGACCCGCAGCCCTTTGAGCGCCTGTGCCTGGCCTCGTCGTACCCCCGCCACTCCATCTCCGTTCTTTATGAACTTTTGCTGTCCCAGCGCTCGCATGCTGTGCCTGCTTACTGCACGGCTTGGGAGGCTGAACTGGGAGTGATGTTCTCTCCTGAAGCCTGGGCCAAATGCTTCTTTTTGACCCATAAGGCGGTGGTGGCCACCAAAGCCCAGGAGACTTGCTACAAAATTCTCACTCGCTGGTTCCGTGTCCCAGCGATGCTTCACCGCTGGTATCCCTCGATCCCCAGTGTGTGTTGGAGATGCGGTGTGGAGGAGGGTGCCATGACGCACATATGGTGGAGCTGCTCCAAACTCATCCCCTTCTGGCAATCGGTCCTCCGGGTTGTTCAAGAAGTCACTGGGATTTGTGTCCCCCCCACTCCTGCTGCTGCCCTACTGTTTATGTTCTCCATGGCGCAGGCTAAATACAAGAAGTCTCTGGCGAGGCACCTCCTTCAGGCCGCGAAAGCAGTGATACCTCGAAAGTGGCGGTCTGTTGACCCCCCTACGTTGGACGAATGGATGGCGGAAGTTGCCAACTCACATCAGATGGAGGAATTGATGTCGGTTCATCCTGATGACGCTGTGCGTGTTGAGGCCACTTGGCTCCCATGGGTACAGTTTTGTTCCTCCCAGAGATGCAGATCCCTGTTATTTCCCTCTCATTGGGTTCCCGTATCAATCCTACTCCCTGCATCCGTGCTGCTGTGACACCCGCTGGTTCCTGGCTCCTTTTCTCTCCCCCCCCCCCCGTTCCCTCCCCCCCTCCCTCTTTTTTCTTCCTCTCAGTCCCTCTCCTTTTCTTGCCAACCCTTGTCTGTATGTCCCTCTTTTACTGCTCAGAACCTGACTCCTTACCTTTTCCTCCTTCCATGACCCTTTTCCCTTTTCTGTTGTCTCTTATTGTTTCCCAAACGACACCGTTTACATCTGTTCGCTTTCTTTCTCTTTGGTACTTCCACTGGCGCACCTATTGTTGATTTCAGATTCCTCATTAGGACTCATACCCGACCTATCTAGGTAACCCTGGCCCTTGTGCCTGGGACGTTATATGTTGCTCCTGATTGACTGTTTGTTGCACTACTTATTGTGGAATTTACCACTTGCTGTTCTTTTTTGATATATGACATGTCATGTGATTATGCATTGTTTAGCTGCTGTCCATTGGGCCTACCCTGGCCACCGGACTCCTTTCTCTCTTACAAGTTTGTTTATCCTGTTACTCACTTATTGCTTGTAATGCCTCTTTTACCACTTTCAATAAAACCCTTTTTTGAATTTGAAAAAAAAAAAAAAAAAAAGAAAGAACATGGCACAACAGCAAACCTGCCAAGAGACGGCCGCCCACCAAAACTCACGGACCGGGCAAGGAGGGCATTAATCAGAGAGGCAGCACAGAGACCTAAGGTAACCCTGGAGGAGCTGCAGAGTTCCACAGCAGAGACTGGAGCATCTGTACATAGGACGACAAAAAGCCGTACGCTCCATAGAGTTGGGCTTTATTGGCCAGAAGAAAGCCCTTACTTTCAGCTAAAAACAAAAAGGCATGTTATGAGTTTGCGAAAAGGCATGTGGGAGACTCCCAAAATGTATGGGGGAAGGTGCTCTGGTCTGATGAGACTAAAATTTTACTTTTCAGCCATCAAAGAAAACACTATGTCTGGCGCAAACCCAACACGTCACATCAACAAAAGAACACCATCATGTTTTTCAGCAGTCAGGACTGGGAAACTTGTCAGAGTTGAGGGAAAGATGGATGGTGCTAAATACAGGGATATTCTTGAGCAAAACCTGTACCACTCTGTGCATGATTTGAGGCTGGGACGGAGGTTCACCTTCCAGCAGGACAATGTCCCCAAACACAGTGCTAAAGCAACACTTGAGTGGCTTAAGGGACAACATATAAATGTTCCCCGGATACTCACAGAGCCCACCTGAAATAATCTGGACTTTACAACATCTTTACAGCCGGATCTATGTTATCATATTGTAACCTGGTCTTTTTAATATGTATTGACTCTGTTTATGATTCTATGTACTATTATTTTCTTATTCTCAAATATCTGTTTTAAAGAAACAAGTCGAAACAATCGAAAATCTGTGGTCAGACTTAAACATTGCTGTTCACAAGTGCAAACCATCCAACTTGAAGGAGCTGGAGCAGTTTTGCAAAGAGGAATGGGCAAAAATCCCAGTGGTAAGATGTGACAAGCTCATAGAGATTTATCCAAAGTGACTTGGAGCTGTGATTGCCGCAAATAGTTGCTCTACAAAGTATTGACTTTAGGGAGGTGAATAGTGCATATTGACCTTTTCTGTTACTTTGTCTGATTTGTTGTTTGCTTCACAAAAAAAAAAAAACATCTTCAAAGTTGTGGGTATGTTCTGTAAATTAAATGATCTAAGTCCTCAAACAATCCATGTTAATTTCAGTTTGTGAGGCACTAAAATACGAAAAAAGTCAAGGGGTGAATACTCTTGCAAGGCACTGTAGGAGCTTCCTGCATACTGATTCACTCACCCAACCTTAGAAGGGGAGAAGGTCATCCACGCTCTCTGAATCCTGGTAGGCTGCGGCGGTGCTTGAGCCTGAATGGTGAAGTCTGCCTTAAGACTGACTAGCGAGCGGTGTCTGACATCCAGGATACTTGGTGATGTGGATCCTTGTGGAGGAGCACGAGCTCCGATGATGTGAAAAGTAGCTTGTGATGCGTTGTGGAGCTTGCATAGGCGTTCTGGGACAGCTGGGTAAAGGAGTAAATCTTTGTGGTGGTGGTGGCTTAGGTATACATCACCTTAGGTATACATCAGAAGCATTTCATGCCACTTGGCCCTTCCTTAGTTATGTATAGACTTTACTCAATCTGGATTCCATTTATAGGGCTCTAAGTATAAATGATCAGTAAAACCCGTGATGGATCTCTGCATGCGTAGACTTCTGGTGGCTATGTGATAAAAACAGGACTTGATGGTAAAACAGAACTGGGGGGGGGGCGGAGAAGGAAAGTTGGCTTGGAGTGAATGAATGGAGAATAGGGGTTGTATAGGTGATAAGTGATGTAGTTTGAAAAATAAAATCATTAAAAAAGGTAAAGCCTGATTGCTATCAAAAATGCATATTTTTTACGCATAGTGTATGCATGCAGAGATCCATCCCGGGTTCTACTGATCACTTATACTTAGAGCCCTATAAATAGAATCCAGATTAAGTTAAGTCCATACATCACTGAGATAGAGCCTAGTGGGCCTGAAACGCATCTGATGACTACCTAAGCCACCACCACAAAGATGTACTCTTTTACCCAGCTGTTCCAGACCCACAAGTCCTTGAGAACCAGTACATTTTTCTTTCAATTTTCTAAAAAATTTGCATGTCAAAATTCTGATGTAGTGAATAGGGGTCTACATCGTACTGGATTTTCGGACAAATCATCAGATTGAGCCCACCCACTGTGTTTTCATTTTTTATTATTGAATTATCTCTCCCAATCTTGCTGCTCTCCCTGTCTCACCACAGAAGAGCAACTCACTCTAGACTTACTCTGAAATTCTTCTCCTGCACTGAGACGGGAGGAGCATTGAGCTATGGAGAGAAGCACTTACCCACCCCGACTGATTGAATGATTGAAATTATATTAATAATTTAAGTTTATTATTTATACAGGATGCAGTAGACTCTTAAAGGGGTACTCCGGCGCTTAGACATCTTATCCCCTATCTAAAGGATAGAGGACAAGGTGCCTGATCGTAGGGGCTCCGCCACTGGGGACCCCCGTGATCTTGCACGCCGCACCCCATTAAAATCAGTCCCCGGAGCGTGTTCGCTTCGGGTCTGATTACTGTCGATCACGGGACGGAGCGTTGTGACGTCACGGCTCTTCAACCGTGTGACCCCCGCAATCAGGCATCTTATCCCCTATCCTTTGGATAGGGGATAAGATGTCTAAGCGCCGGAGTACCCCTTTAGGCTTCCTCTTGTGATGGTTTCAGGCAGCAAGAATGTTATTTTGTGAATTGGTGTAGGCAAGAGATTTTTTATGAAAAAGTTGTAAAAAAAAGCAGCTATAGATAGCAATGTTTTGTTAGATTTTCTCATCCAACTACACACCAAGTATTTGTTTAACTTGGGCTAAGATTGGACACTATAGAACTGCTTGTCTGACTGCAGGCTGCTAAATACCTTTTACAGATTTCTTAACAGCACACATGCATATAACAGTGATGACTGGGATAATTATAAATATGTTAATCTAAGAATTGCTGTGAGCTTTAATTGCATACTATGGTTCTTCTTGAGTCAGCCACATTCACACAATGTCATCTATCATGGCTGACAGCCAAGAGGTCTGTCTAGGGAATAGGCAGCCAATCTCTTCTTTAGTAAATCGTGAAGCTTACCACATCTTTTCTCAGAAATTTCTTTTCTAAATTTTCTAAATTTGAAATCTCCTTTGTCATCAATAAGTCAAGAGCTTTTATTATGTGGCATAACTTGAAATTACAGAATACAGTGCAGCTATTTTGATTGTTTTCATGACAATTTACTTTTAAGTAGTTTCATTCTCCAAGTAAGGGTATGTTCACTACCTAATGTGAACGGAATTTCCGGACACAGAATTTCCCGAGCAGAGATTCCATCTAATGGCCGTCACCGAAATACTTTGGCGGTAGGACAACGCGGCACTGCGTCGTCATCTTTAACGACTATGCAGTGTTCGCGGACTTTTGCGCAAAGAATGATCATGTTCCGCAGTAAAATTCCGCAGCTGAAATGCCTCATTGTGAACAGGTCTCGCGGAAGACCCATTCACCCTGATGTTAATGTTCACTGCGCGGAATTCCGCTCACGGAATTCTGCTCACTGAATTCCGCGGGAATTATGCAGTGTGAACATACCCTAAGGAAAAACAAATTGTGAAAGAGGGCACATTCAGCCAAATGTGAAAAAGAGAAAATTATGGAAAGGGGGTCATTTACCAACATCAAAATTGGTCTAAAATTTCCTGAAATGACAGTTCTGCATTTATGATGTGATTTTCTGCGCTGTAATGTGGGGCACACAGCATTCCATTGTTTTACTGATGGAAGCTTTGAGCTGGCCCGTGGCTATACAGCCATGGGTTCAGCTTGGTTAAGCAGGAGGCATACATTGTATGCCTCCTGCCCAGCCAGAAAAGAGTTAACCCCTTAAGGACGCAGCCCTTTTTCACCTTAAGGACTGAGACCTTTTTCGCAATTCTGACCACCGTCATTTTACGCATTAATAACTTTAAAACGCTTTTACCAAATATTCTGATTCTGAGATTGTTTTTTCGTGACATATTCTACTTTATTTTGGTGGTAAATTTTCGTCATTACTTTCATCCTTTTTTGGTTAGAAAAGTTAGAATTTTTCTAACTTTGAAGCTCTCTACTTGTAAGGAAAATGGATATTCCAAATAAATGTTATTTTGATTCACAAATACAATATGTCCACTTTATGTTGGCATCATAAAATGGACATATTTTTACTTTTTGAAAAATTAGAGGGCTTCAAAATAGAGCAGCAATTTTCAAAAATGTCATGAAAATTGCAAAATCTGAAGGGACAGATGTTACAGAACTACAACTACCAGCATGCCTGGGCAGTCTTGGCATGCTAAGAGTTGTAGTTTGGCAACATCTGGAGGGCTACCGTTTGGGCACCACGGTAACAGTGGTCTCCAAACTGTGACCCTCCAGATGTTGCAAAACTACAACTCCCAGCATGGGAGTTGCAGTTCGGCCTTCCTAGTGGTTGCCACAGTAAAGATCACTTTACTTCAACTTTCCTTCCCCACCGTCGCTTCCCTACCTGCGCCCTGTTCTCCGCTGATGTCTCCGATGATCTGTGGTCCCCACGCCATCTTCTTTGCAGGTACCCGGCCTGTGGCCTTGCTCCTATCCCTCAGGATGATCGGGGCTGTCACTGAAAGCTCCAATCATCCCTATTTTACGGGTGATCGGGTCACCAGAGACCCGATCAGCCCGGAATAGCAGAAAATCGTATGTCTGAATTGACATGCGATTTTCTGCGATCGCCGACATGGGGGGGTCTCAGGACCCCCCTCGGCGATGTGCCGGGATGCCTGCTGAATGATTCCAGCAGGCATCCCGGTCTGGTCCCCAACTGGCTAGCGGCGGGGACCATAATTCCCACGGGCGTATGCATACGCCCTACCTCCTTAAGGACTCAGGATGCAGGGCGTATGCATATGCCCCACGTCCTGAAGAGGTTAAAGGGGTTATCCACCATAAGGTGGTTTTTGGTACGTACCTGGCAGACGGTAATGTACATGCTTAGGAAGGATCTGCACTTGTCTTGGGGCTAAATGGCTATGTTGTGAGATTACCATAATACTGTGGCTAGCTTTTTGTGAACTGGTATTTCCTGTTCGACTTTTATTTTTTTGACCACAAATCCCATAATTCCATTTTCCTCCCTCCCACACATCAGCCACCCCCCCCATTGAAACATAAATGAGCTGCATCCATTCAAAGACCTGTGGTTTTCAATCAGGGTGCCTACAGCTGTTTCATTAGTTGCAGATTGATCTCTCCCACCAAGCAATCACTCCACCCATTGAAGCAGACGGGCTCCCTGTCATCAGCTGACTAGTGAGTCAGGTCATGGCCACATTGCAACCTGGGAAAAAATCTGAGACAACAGTCATTTTGTATGCTGTTAAAAATAAATATTGGGGGGAAAATCACATAAGAATTGTGAGAAAACCGTCACACACAGGTGCAGACACTATATTATGAACTACACTAACTTTACAGCCCCTGTAGCATAGTCAAATAAAAATACCCCTTTAAGTTGCGATTCTGACATAGTCCTCTGCATACAGGCATCTGAAAGACAACAAAGAAAAAACATTTTGGGCACTCTCGTCTGGCAGGCTGTGTATACATGTCATAACATTTTTAACTCCTTGGGGACGAAGGGCGTATGCATACGCCCTCGCGTCCCGTCACTTAAGGACGGAGGGCGTATCCATACGCCCTCGGCATTCCCGATCACTGCCGCTCGCCGGGCTGTGATCGGACCGGGATGCCTGCTGATATCTATCAGCAGGCATCCCGTGGCAATGCCTAGGGGGGTCCTGAGACCCCCCCATATTGGTGATCGCAGCAAATCGCAGGTCAATTCAGACCTGCGATTTGCCGCGATCCGGGCAAATCGGGTCACTGGTGACCCCATCTCCCGGAAAATAAGACTGCTCGGAGCTGTCAGAGACAGCTCCGACCAGCCTAAAGCATGGGAGCGAGGTGGCAATGTTGCCACCCCCTCCTATTCCCTGCCATTGGTCGGTTAGGCTGACCACCAATGGCAGGAGGGGGGCGGGGGGTTAGAGTTCATTTCCCCCCGCTCTGCGCACCGATCGAATTCGGTACAGAGCGGGGGGAACACGGGCGGCAAGTGGGGGGACATGGCCCGGCTTACCCGGACCGGCATCGGCGGCGGCATCCCGGAGCAGCGACGGCAGGCGGAAGAGCGACGGCCGGAAAGTGCGGCGGAGAAGGCTGCAGTGAAGATCGCGATAAGTGATCTTCACTGTGGCCTTCTAAAAGCAGCAAAACTACAACTCCCAGCATGCCCACACAGCCAAAGGCTGTCTGGGCATACTGGGAGTTGTAGTTTTGCAACATCTGGAGGGTCACAGTTTGGAGACCACTGTGTAGTGGTCTCTAAATTGTGGTTCTCCAGATGTTGCAAAACTACAACTCCCAGCATGCATTGACTGTCTGGGCATGCTGGGAGTTGTAGTTTTGCAACATCTGAAGTGGCACAGTTTGGAGACAACTATATGGTGGTCTCCAAACTGTAGCCCTCCAGATGTTGCAAAACTACAACTCCCAGCATGCCCAGACAGTCAGTGCATGCTGGGCGTGTAGTTCTGCAATATCTGGCCCTTCAGATGTTGCAGAACTACAACTCCCAGCATGCCTGGACAGTCTGGGCATGCTTGGAGTTGTAGTTTTGCAACATCTGGAGGGCTACAGTTTGGAGACCACTGTTCTTCCCCAGTTGTTGCATAACTACAACTCCTAGCATGCCCAGACTGTCCAGGCATGCTGGGAGTTGTAGTTCGGCAACATCTGAAGGGCCAGATATTGCAGAACTACACGCCCAGCATCCCTGACTGTACGGGCATGCTGGGAATTGTAGTTTTGCAACAGCTGTAGGCACACTGGTTGGGAAACACTGAGGTAGAGTATGTTTCCTAACTCAGTGATTCCAACCCGTGTGCCTCCAGCTGTTGCAAAACTACAACTCCCAGAGTGGGCTGACAGTCCGTACATGCTGGGAGTTGTAGTCTTGCAACAGCTAGAGGCACATGGGTTGGAATCACTGAGCTAGAGTCTGTTTTTTAACTCAGTGGTTCCCCACCAGTGTGCCTACAGCTGTTGTAAAACTACAACTCCCAGCATGTATGGTCTGTCAGTGCATTCTGGGAGTTGTCATTTTGCCACAGCTGAAGGTTTGGGGTGCCCCCCCCCCCTTGGGGCGCCCCCCCCCCCCCATGTGAATGTACAGGGTACATTCACACGGGCGTGTTTACAGTGGGTTTCCTTCAAGGAAACTTACTGTGAACCCCTGCCTGTGTGAATGTACCCTAAAAACACTACACTACACTAACAAATAATAAAAAGTAAAACACTACATATACACCCCCTTACACGTCGCACACCCCCCCCCCCCCACTCCCCCCCCCAATAAAAATGAAAAACGTCTCATAAGGCAGTGTTTCCTAAACGGCGCCTCCAGCTGTGGCAAAACCACAACTCCCAGTGTTGCCGGACAGCCATAGACTGTCCTGGCAGGCTGGGAGTCTTGCAACAGCTGGAGGCACCCTGTGGGAGACACTGCTGTAGGGTTTTGGTGGAGACAAGCCCCATCCTTTTAACCGGGTCCACCCCTACTGCAAATTCCTTATTCAGGCCTCAAATGCGCATGGCGCTCTCTCACTTCAGAGCCCTGTCGTATTTCAAGGCAACAGTTTAGGGACACATATGGGGTATCTCCGTACTCGGGAGAAATTGCGTTACAAATTTTGGGGGTATTTTTCTCCCATTACCCTTTGTAGAAATGGTAAATTTGGGGAAAAAACCTGCACTTTAGTGAAAAAATTTTTTTTTCATTTACACATCCGAATTTAACGAAAAGTCGTCAAACACCTGTGGGGTGTTAAGGCTCACCGAACCCCTTGTTACGTGCCTTGAGGGGTGTAGTTTCCAAAATAGTATGCCATGTGTTTTTTTTTTTTTGCTGTTCTGGCACCATAGGGGCTTCCTAAATGTGACATGCCCCCAAAAACCATTTCAGCAAAATTCACTTTCCAAAATCCCTCTGTCGCTCCTTCCCTTTTGAGCCCTCTACTGCGCCCGCCGAACACTTGACATACACATATTAGGTATTTCCTTACTCGAGAGAAATTGGGTTACAAATTTTGGGGGGCATTTTGTCCTTTTACCCCTTGTAAAATTTCAAAAACTGGGTCTACAAGAACATGCGAGTGTAAAAAATTAAGATTTTGAATTTTCTCCTTCTCTTTGCTGCTATTCCTGTGAAACACCTAAAGGGTTAACAAACTTACTGAATATCATTTTGAATACTTTGAGGGGTGCAGTTTTTATAATGGGGTAATTTGTGGGGTATTTCTAATATGAAGACCCTTCAAATCCACTTCAAAACTGAACTGGCCCCTAAAAAATTCCGATTTTGAAAATTTTGTGAAAAATTTGAAAATTGCTTCTGAACTTTGAAGCCCTCTGATGTCTTCCAAAAGTAAAAACATGTCAACTTTATGATGCAAACATAAAGTAGACATATTGTATATGTGAATCAAAATATTATTTATTTAGAATGTTTATTTTCCTTACAAGCAGAGAGCTTCAAAGTTAGAAAAAAATTTTCATCAAATTTTGGAATTTTTCACCAAGAAATGATGCAAGTATCGACAAAAATTTACCACAAACATAAAGTAGAATATGTCACGAAAAACCAATCTCAGAATCAGAATGAAAAGTAAAAGCATCCCAGAGTTATTAATGCTTAAAGTGACAGTGGTGAGAATTGCAAAAAATGCTCCCGTCCTTAGGGTTATAATGGGCTCCGTCCCCAAGGAGTTAAAGGGTTGCCCAGTGAAAACTATCTTATCTTCTAAATTGCTGATTGCAGAGGTCAGACCGCTGGGACCCCCCCCCTGTTTGGTGTAAAACAGCCTTTAGGTAGCAATTAGGCATTGTTCTGCAATCAATTACCTTTGGCTGAGGGGCTGTCCAAGATTGGAAGAACACTGTTTCTTTCAAAAACAGCACCACTCCATTCCACAGGTTATGTGTAGTACTGCAGCTCAGTCCCATTCACTTCATGGAGCCAAATTGCAATACCAGACACAACCTGTCTTTTCAAAAAATAACCTTTTTTATTTGCCAAATCCTGGAAAACCCCTTTAAGCATCTTCATTTCCTGTATGCTTCTAAAGTAACAAATTTAATGACAAGAAGTTCAATAGAACGTAAGTCTCCTATATGTGCTTTTTCTGAAGCTTAACATATTGTATTTCAGAAGCTGGTGGACTAATTAATTGGTAAGTTTTTCCATCTTGTATTCCTTTTTATATACTTTTTATGGGTCACTGTAATTTACAAAAACTTCTAATATGTCTATAGAAATATTTATAATACAGGTATCTTCTTAATCAGTAGAAATGTCTGCAAACATAGATCTAATGAAGCTAGTCTATAGCACAATAGTTGTCATTAGTATGGGTTTAGGTCACTGATCTAATAGGTCACTGATCTAATATGTGTTAGTGACTTGTCACAGGATGATAGACTTTTTTTTTAATGATAGTAAAGTTAATCTTTTTTTAAGCCCATAAAATGTTATCCACTTTGGACAATTCCTATTTCTTACTGCCCGTTTTCACCCGTATATGCCCGTAATTCATTGCGGACGTTATACAGTGACGGGACATCGTGGCGGAAAAATTACTGCATGCAGTAATTTTTCCGCCACAATGTCCCGTCACTGTATAATGTCCGCAATGAATTACGGGCATATACAGGTGCAAACGGGCAGTTACAAAATCCCATAGACTGCGAAGCGATTTAGTCTCGGCCGTCAGGGGTTTTGTAACGGCCGGGTTTCGCTGAAAATCATGACGGAACATGCGACAGAACTTCAATAACGGAAAAATCACTAGTGTGAAAGGAGCATTAGAAGGTTCCCTTGACAATTGATTATGTGGTGTTCCCCTGCTGTGACCCCTGCAGATGGCTGTAATCTGTGTGGAAGCATTAAAGGGATCCTCCAGTGGAAAAAAAAAATTTCAAATCAACTGGTGCTAGCAAGTTAAACAGATTTGTAAATGACTTCTATTACCAAATCGTAATACTTCCAGTTTTTATCAGCTGCTGTATACTACAGAGAAATTTGAGTTGTTATTTTCTGTCTGACCACAATGCTCTCTGCTGACACCTCTGTCCATGTCAGGAACTGTCTGGAGCAGGAGAGGTTCACTATGGGGATTTGCTTCTGCTCTGGACAATTCATGACATGGACAGAGGTGTCAGCAGAGAGCACTGTGGTCAGACTGAAAAGAACAACTCAACTTCCTCTGTAGTATACAGCCGCAGATAAGTACTGGAATGATTAAGATGTTTTTATAGATATCATTTACAAATCTGTTTAACTTTCTGGAGCCAGTTGATATTTAAAAATGTATTCCACCAGAGTACCCCTTTAAGTGTTTAGTTTCCCCGCATTCCACCACAAAGGAAATTTTTCCACAGTGCCACAAATATCTCCTTGTCGAAGCATATTGATACATCAACGCGTTTCAATCCTCTAATGGGGTTCTTACATTACATTTCTTTGTAAAAGTGCTAAGACATCAAAATATAACCATGAACAGTAGAATAGTAAAATATGGCACTTACCACAACTATAAATCCCATGCATATTATTCCACGATCAACAAATAGGTACAGGGGTTCAAGTAGGTGCGTTAACAAGTTGGAACTCCTACTTGTGAATGTGCCAGCTTGTACCCCTGTACCTATATGGTGATCAACGAATAAAATGCATGTGATTTATAGTTGTGGTGAGTGCTATTTTCTACTATTCTACTGTTAATAAACTCATTAGATTAATAAATAGGTTGAGGTCAATTCACAACATGCAGTTTTTGTGCGTTTTCTGACTTAAAGTGCTTTTTTAGAGAAATATTGTCATGAGGCAAAAGTAACAATTAAGGTGTTTTATGAAGGTTTTACATCTTAAAATTTTTACTGCATTTTTACACATATTTCAGCATTTTAGCTTTTGCAGCAGTTTTCCATAATCGTGGTAAAATTTACAAGTTTTTTCCATATTTTGCACAATAGCTGGAAAAAAAGCCTTTTTTCTCCATGATTTGGGGAAAATCACGGCAAAAATAGAAAAAAGCAGCAAGAACTGCAATGTGTGAACAGAGCCTCAGATAAAATATATAAATACTATATATCCTGATCTTATAGTGATAGCAGATGGAGCTGGAAGGGGTAGGAAGAGATCTGAGAGCTAGTAGGAGGGGATCTAGTAGGGGTTGATGACATCCTGTAGTTCACAGAAAGTCAGAAACAGGTGTGACATCCTGTCACTCACATTAGGCATAGTAACTTTTTTTGAGTCAGACCGGTGATCACATGACCAAATTAGAGTAATGAAACACATAGATGCAACTGTGCTGTAATAAAATGAATGACGCTGTAGGACTAGTGATGGTGAGTTTGCATGATGTGTGTGTGTGTGGGGGGGGGGGGGGGAACACCTGGACTGCTTTTTCAAAATATATTTATGCTTGCACACCCCATCAATATGTAAAATCAGCAGTTTGAGTGCTCAGAGCAGTGGACACTTTTAAAAATATGGATTTGTAAAGTGTACTACTGTCTGGAACCGTTTTGCTAAATAATCCATAGCTTGCTGGTTGATATGGTTATGGCATTTGTGCACCCAACTCAGTGTTATTTAATGAGCCCTAATTGAGTTATTATAACCTCTTCCATAAAACATCAAACCAAAAGAAAAGGCATTAACCAGTCTTGTAAATGTCCGTTATTTGTTCAGAGATCCTATTCTTAATTCAGTGTAAGCTTTCCTTTAGCATGCAAAGTAGTGAACAATGGAAACGTGGCATGGGCAAATTGGAACAGCAGTACTAATGTATACAAAATTAACAGGGTCTCTTTTTACAGCTTTTTATTTCCATTTTAAGAGGCTACTGACATCAAAGACAGGATTATGGGAAAAGATTAAAAAAAACCTTGATCCAATGTCCATGTTTGAAGTCATGCAAGTACCAACTTAAAAAAAAAGAAACAAGGGTGCAGGTGCACATAGCTCTCTGTTCGTAAAATAATAATCACAATTATATATACATATATATCTATATATATATATATATTTTCCCACATAAACCCTGCTATATTAAGTTAGTTTTTGTCTTTAGAGCAATTTCCTACCTAAGTAAATATTTAAATGCTACGTCTATATTTTAAATATTAGCATGCATATACATGTCTGACACTTGTGAACTGCTGTCACGTAAAATAGGTTTCCTCAAGTCAATCTAACAAGCTATAGCTAATCTGTTAGCAATGAAGGTTATAACAAATAATTAACACAATAATCGTAGGAAACTGAAGTAATCACTGCATCAGGAAACGTAGCCGTTCAGTGAATTCACTTTCATATAATGAGACTGACTGCATGTTAACAGACTTGAATGAGTAATTGACTTTCCAACTGTTTTATTCTAAGCATCAAGTAAGTATATTACTATTTTAACACTAATTTAGAGTAGATAAGGCTAAGCACATACCACCTTTGGGCTTTATAACCTTAATAATAATACTGACTATTTTCCTTTTATTTCTAACCATATTCCAAACATATACTTTTATTTTATGTGTATATATTGCATTATCTACATGCTTTACGGAAAAAAAAACAATGTTCGGGAAATAGCCAGATCTTCCATGTGGAAGACTAACAGACTCTGCAAAAGGCAGGGCCTCATAGACTGCTTGGTTGTGTAAGGCCATGTTGACATGACAGAATATTTGATCAAAATGGGTTTCTGCATCACCATGCACACTACAGAATTTCCATAGTGAAAACATCTGCTGCAGAAATCCCAATTCTGATGAAAAATACATGTGACCACATACATCATACCCTGAAAAATGTAAGATACCAGACGCCTTTAATAATCACAGAGCACTTATATGGGCACTGTCACATTCAAATACGTTTTATGTGTTAAACATCTCGGCAAAACATTAACCTTTCTAATATACTTCATAAGAAATGTTTATTTTCTTTTTATAGAAATCATGGCTTATAAAATGTTGGCTTTGTCCAAGCTGAAGCACAGGCATGGACAAAGTCCAGTAAGTGAGGATGGGCTAACAGAGGAGTCCTATCAGACAGGGGAGAGGACAGAGGATTCAAACCAGACAGAGGAGAGTACAGAGGAGTTCTATCAGATAGGAGAGAGCACAGAGGAGTCCTATCAGACAGGAGAGAGCACAGAGGAGTCCTATCAGACAGGAGAGAGCACAGAGGAGTGCTATCAGACAGGAGAGAGTACAGAGGACTACTATCAGACAGGAGAGAACACAGAGGAGTTTTATCAGACATGAGAGAGCACAAAGGAGTCCTATCAGCCAGGAGATATCACAGAGGAGTACTATCAGACAGGAGAGAGTACAGAGGAGTACTATCAGACAGGAGAGAGTACAAAGGAGTGCTTTCAGACAGGAGAGAGTACAGAGGAGTCCTATCAGACAGGAGAAAGCACAGAGGAGTCCAATTAGACAGGAGAGAGCACAGACGTGTACTAAAAGACAGGAGAGAGCACAGAGGAGTACTATCAGACATGAGAGAGCACAGAGGAGTATAATCAGACTGGGGAGAACATATAGGAGTCCTATCAGACAGAAGAGAGTACAGAGGAGTCCTATCAGACAGGAGAGAGCACAGAGGAGTCCTATCAGACAGGAGAGAGGACAAAGGAGTCCAATTAGACAGGAGAGAGTACAGAGGAGTACTATCAGACAGGAGAGAGCACAGGGGAATACTATCAGACAGGAGAGAGCACAGAGGAGTCCTATTAGACCGGAGAGAGCATAGAGGAGTCGTATCAGACAGGAGAGAGCACAGAGGAGTCCTATCAGACAGGAGAGAGGACAGAGGAGTCCAATTAGACAGGAGAGAGCACAGAGGTGTACTAAAAGACAGGAGAAAGCACAGAGGAGTACTATCAGACATGAGAGAGCACAGAGGAGTAGTATCAGACAGGGGAGAGCACAGAGGAGTACTATCAGACAGGAGAGAGGACAGAGGAATACTATCAGACAGGAGAGAATACAGAGGAGTTTTATCAGACATGAGAGAGCACAAAGGAGTCCTATCAGCCAGGAGATATCACAGATGAGTACTATCAGACAGGAGAGAGTACAGAGGAGTACTATCAGACAGGAGAGAGTACAGAGGAGTGCTTTCAGACAGGAGAGAGTACAGAGGAGTCCTATCAGACAGGAGAAAGCACAGAGGAGTCCAATTAGACAGGAGAGAGCACAGACGTGTACTAAAAGACAGGAGAGAGCACAGAGGAGTACTATCAGACATGAGAGAGCACAGAGGAGTATAATCAGACTGGGGAGAACATATAGGAGTCCTATCAGACAGAAGAGAGTACAGAGGAGTCCTATCAGACAGGAGAGAGCACAGAGGAGTCCTATCAGACAGGAGAGAGGACAAAGGAGTCCAATTAGACAGGAGAAAGTACAGAGGAGTACTATCAGACAGGAGAGAGCACAGGGGAATACTATCAGACAGGAGAGAGCACAGAGGAGTCCTATTAGACCGGAGAGAGCACAGAGGAGTCGTATCAGACAGGAGAGAGCACAGAGGAGTCCTATCAGACAGGAGAGAGGACAGAGGAGTCCAATTAGACAGGAGAGAGCACAGAGGTGTACTAAAAGACAGGAGAAAGCACAGAGGAGTACTATCAGACATGAGAGAGCACAGAGGAGTAGTATCAGACAGGGGAGAGCACAGAGGAGTACTATCAGACAGGAGAGAGGACAGAGGAATACTATCAGACAGGAGAGAATACAAAGGAGTACTATCAGACAGGAGAGAGGACAGAGTAGTCCTATCAGACAGGAGAAAACACAGAGGAGTACTATCAGACAGGAGAGAGTACAGAGGAGTACTATCAGACAGGAGAGAGCACAGAGGAGTGCTATCAGACAGGAGGGAGTACAGAGGAGTCCTATCAGACAGGAGAAAGCACAGAGGAGTGCTATCAGACACAAGAGAGCACAAAGGAATACTATAAGAGAGGAGAGAGCACAGAGAAGTATAATCAGACTGGGGAGAACACATAGGAGTCCTATCAGACAGAAGAGAGTACAGAGGAGTACTATCAGACAGGAGAGAGCACAAAGGAGTCCTATCAGACAGCAGAGAGCACAGAGGAGTCCTATCAGACAGGAGAGAGCATAGAGGAGTAGTATCAGACAGGAGAGAGCACAGAGGAGTAGTATCAGACAGGAGAGAGCACAGAGGAGTACTTTCAGACAGGAGAGAGCACAGAGGAGTACTATCAGACAGGAGAGGGCACAGAAGAGTACTATCAGACAGGAGAGAGCACAGAGGAGTAGTATCAGACAGGAGAAAGCGCATAGGAGTACTATCAGACAGGAGGGAGTACAGAGGAGTCCTATCAAACAGGAGAAAGCACAGAGGAATGCTGGAGTGCTATAAGACAGGAGAGAGCACAGAGGAATACTATCAGACAGGAGAGAGCACAGAGGAGTGCTATCAGACAGGAGAGGGCACAGAAGAGTACTATCAGACAGGAGAGAGCACAGAGGAGTCCAATCGGACAGGAGAGAGCATAGAGGAGTACAATCAGACAGGAGAGAGGACAGAGGAGTCATATCAGACAGGAGAGAGCACAGAGGAGTACTATCAGACAGGAGAGGGCACAGAAGAGTACTATCAGACAGGAGAGAGCACAGAGGAGTAGTATCAGACAGTAGAAAGCGCATATGAGTACTATCAGACAGGAGAGAGTACAGAGGAGTCCTATCAAACAGGAGAAAGCACAGAGGATTGCTATCAGACATGAGAGAGCACAAAGGAGTGCTATAAGAGAGGAGAGTGCACAGAGGAGTATAATCAGACTGGGGAGAACACATAGGAGTCCTTTCAGACAGAAGAGAGTACAGAGGAGTACTATCAGACAGGAGAGAACACAGAGGAGTACTATCAGACAGAAGAGAGCACAGAGGAGTGCTTTCAGACAGGAGAGGGCACAGAGGAGTCCTATCAGACAGCAGAGAGCACAGAGGAGTCCTATCAGACAGCAGAAAGCACAGAGGAGTAGTATCAGACAGGAGAGAGCACAGAGAAGTCCTATAAGACAGGATAGAGGACAGAGGAGTACCATTAGACAGGAGAAAACACAGAGGAGTATTATCGGACAGGAGAGAGCACAGAGGAGTACAATCAGACAGGAGAGAGCACAGAGGAATGCTGGAGTGCTATAAGACAGGAGAGAGCACAGAGGAATACTATCAGACAGGAGAGAGCACAGAGGAGTGCTATCAGACAGGAGAGGGCACAGAAGAGTACTATCAGACAGGAGAGAGCACAGAGGAGTCCAATCTGACAGGAGAGAGCATAGAGGAGTACAATCAGACAGGAGAGAGGACAGAGGAGTCATATCAGACAGGAGAGAGCACAGTGGAGTACTATCAGACAGGAGAGAACACAGAGGAGTGCTATCAGACACGAGAGAGCACAGAGGAGTATTATCAGACAGGAGAGAGCACAGAGGAGTCCTATCAGACAGGAGTGTCCACAGAGGAGTACCATCAGACAGCAGAGAGCACAGAGGACTCCTATCAGACAGGAGAAAGCACAGAGGAGTACTATAAGACAGGAGAGAGGATAGAGGAGTACCATCAGACAGGAGAGGGCACAAAGGAGTACTATCAGACAGGACAGAGCACAGAGGAGTATTATCAGACAAGAGAGAGCACAGAGGATTCCTATAAGACAGGAGAGAGGACAGAGGAGTACCATTAGACAGGAGAAAACACAGGGGGGTATAATCAGACAGGAGAGAGAACAGAGTAGTGCTAACAGACAGGAGAGAGCACAGAGGAGTCCTATAAGACAGGATAGAGGACAGAGGAGTACCATTAGACAGGAGAAAACACAGAGGAGTATTATCGGACAGGAGAGAGTACAGAGGAGTACAATCAGACAGGAGAGAGCACAGAGTAATGCTGGAGTGCTATAAGACAGGAGAGAGCACAGAGGAATACTATCAGACAGGAGAGAGCACAGAGGAGTGCTATCAGACAGGAGAGGGCACAGAAGAGTACTATCAGACAGGAGAGAGCACAGAGGAGTCCAATCGGACAGGAGAGAGCATAGAGGAGTACAATCAGACAGGAGAGAGGACAGAGGAGACATATCAGACGGGAGAGAGCACAGAGGAGTACTATCAGACAGGAGAGAACACAGAGGAGTGCTATCAGACACGAGAGAGCACAGAGGAGTATTATCAGACAGGAGAGAGCACAGAGGAGTCCTATCAGACAGGAGTGACCACAGAGGAGTACCATCAGACAGCAGAGAGCACAGAGGACTCCTATCAGACAGGAGA
Organism: Hyla sarda; assembly: GCF_029499605.1. Classification (NCBI taxonomy): domain Eukaryota; kingdom Metazoa; phylum Chordata; class Amphibia; order Anura; family Hylidae; genus Hyla; species Hyla sarda. The sequence goes on along the minus strand of NC_079189.1, from coordinate 372,265,377 downwards.
AAGCACAGAGGAGTACTATCAGACAGGAGAGAGGATAGAGGAGTAGTATCAGACAGGAGAGACCATAGAGGAGTAGTATCAGACAGGAGAGAGCACAGAGGAGTAGTATCAGACAGGAGAGAGCACAGAGGAGTACTATCAGACAGGAGAGAGCACAGAGGAGTACTATCAGACAGGAGAGGGCACAGAATAGTACTATCAGACAGGAGAGAGCACAGAGGAGTAGTATCACACAGGAGAAAGCGCATAGGAGTACTATCAGACAGGAGAGAGTACAGAGGAGTCCTATCAAACAGGAGAAAGCACAGAGGAGTGCTATCAGACATGAGAGAGCACAAAGGAGTGCTATAAGAGAGGAGAGTGCACAGAGGAGTATAATCAGACTGGGGAGAACACATAGGAGTCCTTTCAGACAGAAGAGAGTACAGAGGAGTACTATCAGACAGGAGAGAACACAGAGGAGTACTATCAGACAGAAGAGAGCACAGAGGAGTGCTTTCAGACAGGAGAGGGCACAGAGGAGTCCTATCAGACAGCAGAGAGCACAGAGGAGTCCTATCAGACAGCAGAGAGCACAGAGGAGTAGTATCAGACAGGAGAGAGCACAGAGGAGTAGTATCAGACAGGAGAGAGCACAGAGGAGTAGTATTATACAGGAGAGGGCCCAGAGGAGTACCATCTGTCAGGAGAGAACACAGAGGAGTACCATCACACAGGAGAGAACACAGAGGAGTATTATCAGACAGGAGAGAGCACAGAGGAGTACTATCAGAAAGGAGAGAGCACAGAGGAGTACTATCAGACAGGAAAGGGCACAGAGGAGTACTATCAGACAGGAGAGAGCTCAGAGGAGTATAATCAGACAGGAGAGAGCACAGAGTAGTGCTAACAGACAGGAGAGAGCACAGAGGAGTCCTATAAGACAGGATAGAGGACAGAGGAGTACCATTAGACAGGAGAAAACACAGAGGAGTATTATCGGACAGGAGAGAGCACAGAGGAGTACAATCAGACAGGAGAGAGCACAGAGGAATGCTGGAGTGCTATAAGACAGGAGAGAGCACAGAGGAATACTATCAGACAGGAGAGAGCACAGAGGAGTGCTATCAGACAGGAGAGGGCACAGAAGAGTACTATCAGACAGGAGAGAGCACAGAGGAGTCCAATCGGACAGGAGGGAGCATAGAGGAGTACAATCAGACAGGAGAGAGGACAGAGGAGTCATATCAGACAGGAGAGAGCACAGTGGAGTACTATCAGACAGGAGAGAACACAGAGGAGTGCTATCAGACACGAGAGAGCACAGAGGAGTCCTATCAGACAGGAGTGTCCACAGAGGAGTACCATCAGACAGCAGAGAGCACAGAGGACTCCTATCAGACAGGAGAAAGCACAGAGGAGTACTATAAGACAGGAGAGAGGATAGAGGAGTACCATCAGACAGGAGAGGGCACAAAGGAGTACTATCAGAATGGAGAGAGCACAGAGGAGTATTATCAGACAAGAGAGAGCACAGAGGATTCCTATAAGACAGGAGAGGGGACAGAGGAGTACCATTAGACAGGAGAAAACACAGGGGGGTATAATCAGACAGGAGAGAGCACAGAGTAGTACTAACAGACAGGAGAGAGCACAGAGGAGTCCTATAAGACAGGATAGAGGACAGAGGAGTACCATTAGACAGGAGAAAACACAGAGGAGTATTATCGGACAGGAGAGAGCACAAAGGAGTACAATCAGACAGGAGAGAGCACAGAGTAATGCTGGAGTGCTATAAGACAGGAGAGAGCACAGAGGAATACTATCAGACAGGAGAGAGCACAGAGGAGTGCTATCAGACAGGAGAGGGCACAGAAGAGTACTATCAGACAGGAGAGAGCACAGAGGAGTCCAATCGGACAGGAGAGAGCATAGAGGAGTACAATCAGACAGGAGAGAGGACAGAGGAGTCATATCAGACAGGAGAGAGCACAGAGGAGTACTATCAGACAGGAGAGAACACAGAGGAGTGCTATCAGACACGAGAGAGCACAGAGGAGTATTATCAGACAGGAGAGAGCACAGAGGAGTCCTATCAGACAGGAGTGACCACAGAGGAGTACCATCAGACAGCAGAGAGCACAGAGGACTCCTATCAGACAGGAGAAAGCACAGAGGAGTACTATCAGACAGGAGAGAGGATAGAGGAGTACCATCAGACAGGAGAGGGCACAAAGGAGTACTATCAGACAGGAGAGAGCACAGAGGTGTACTATCAGACAGGAGAGAGCACAGAGGAGTATTATCAGACAGGAGAGAGCACAGAGGATTCCTATAAGACAGGAGAGAGGACAGAGGAGTACCATTAGACAGGAGAAAACACAGGGGAGTATAATCAGACAGGAGAGAGCACAGAGTAGTGCTAACAGACAGGAGAGAGCACAGAGGAGTCCTACAAGACAGGATAGAGGACAGAGGAGTACCATTAGACAGGAGAAAACACAGAGGAGTATTATCGGACAGGAGAGAGCACAGAGGAGTACAATCAGACAGGAGAGAGCACAGAGGAATACTGGAGTGCTATAAGACAGGAGAGAGCACAGAGGAGTACAATCAGACAGGATAGAGCACAGAGGAGTGCTGGAGTACTATAAGACAGGAGAGAGCACAGAGGAATACTATCAGACAGGAGAGAGCACAGAGGAATACTATCAGACAGGAGATAGCACAGAGGAGTACAATCAGACAGGATGAGCTTGCCAGAGTAGACACACTCATGCATGCCACACGCATGAGAGCAACATGAGCAACATGAGAGCAACAAGTCTAAAGAATTCACATTGGGATTTGAATATCCATAGTGCCCTAGTCCTGTTTCTTTCATCTAACAAGGTCTTGGAAATTAAGTGTCCTGAGGAACCTTTACATTGTTAATCGGGAAACAAGTTGAGACATGGACAGTATTAATAGTCCCATGCTGTATGGACTTTTTGTAGGGCTGGTGGCAGGGGACAGTTGAATTGGGGATGCCTTAGTCAAAGTGGCACCTCTGCTTCTAATTAGCAGGTAAAGAAGGGAGAGACAGGGCAAGCACAATGTTTGTATATTTTAGACCAATTAATTCTCCTTATGGACTCTGCTATACAGTCATGGCCGTAAATGTTGACACCCCTGAAATTTTTCAAGAAAATTAAGTATTTCTCACAGAAAAGGATTTTAGCAACACATGTTTTGCTATACACATGTTTATTCTGTTTATTCCATTTGTGTGTATTGGAACTAAACCAAAAAAGGGAAGAAAAAAGCAAATTGGACATAATGTCACACCAAACTCCAAAAATGGGCTGGACAAAATTATTGGCACCCTTTCAAAATTGTGGAAAAATAAGATTGTTTCAAGCATGTGATGCTTCTTTAAACTCACCTGGGGCAAGTAACAGATTTGGGCAACATAAAAGTCACTCCTGAAAGCAGATAAAAAGAAGAGAAGTCCACTTAGTCTTTGCATTGTGTGCCTGTGTGTGCCACACTAAGCATGGACAACAGAAAGAGGAGAAGAGAACTGTCTGAGGACTTGAGAACCAAAATTGTGGAACTATATCAACAATCTCAAGCTTTCAAGTCCATCTCCAGATATCTAGATTTGCCTTTGTCCACAGTGCACAACATTAACAAGAAGTTTGTAACCCATGGCGCTGTAGCTAATCTCCTTGGGCGTGGATGGAAGAAAAAATTTGATTAAAGGTGTCAACGCAGGATAGTCTGGATGGTGGATAAGCAGCCCCAAACAAGTTCCAAAGATATTCAAGCTGTCCTGCCGGCTCAGGGAGCATCAGTGTCAGCGCGAACTATCCGTTGACATTTAAATGAAATGAAACGCTATGGCAGGAGACCCAGGAGGATCCCACTGCTGACACAGAGACTTAAAAAAGCAAGACTACATTTTGCCAAAATGAACTTGAGTAAGCCAAAATCCTTCTGGGAAAATGTCTTGCGGACAGATGAGACCAAGATAGAGCTTTTAGGTAAAGCACATCATTCTACTGTTTACTGAAAACAGAATGAGGCCTACAAAGAAAAGAACACAGTACCTACAGTGAAATATGGTGGAGGTTCAATGATGTTTTGGGGTTGTTTTGTTGCCTCTAGCACTGGGTGCCTTGAATGTGTGCAAGGCATCATGACATCTGAGGATTACCAATTTATTTTGGGTCGCACTGTACAGCCCTTTGTCAGAAAGCTTGGTTTGCATCCAAGATCTTGAGTCTTCCAGCAGAACAATGCTGTCCCGCCCCCTCCCATAGGCTTGCATTGAGGGGCGGAGCGTGACGTCACACGGGAGCGGAGGCGTGACGTCACACGCCGTCGGCCCTGTGGTCGCCGGTAATCAGACCTGGAGCGAACACGCTCCGGGGACTGATTACAAACGGGGTGCCGCGTGCAAGATCACGGGGGTCCCCAGCGGTGGGACTCCCGCGAACAGGCATCTTATCCCCTATCCTTTGGATAGGGGATAAGATGTCTAAGCACCGGAGAACCCCTTTAAGGCCATGATTGTATATTCAGCTGAAGATATATGTTTTTCAGCATCTTGAGTAGATGGGATGCATTGGACTGCCCCTAGAAATAATTCTGTGTGAAATAATTTTGTTGTGACTAACCTATAGGCTTAAATGTTGCACCTGAGCAATTACTAGTAACAACATGTATTAACACATTAACATTTTGCCATTGCTTTAACACTTTTTATGAGCAAGGTGACTGTATGAACATCCCTTCATATAGATTTGCACTATATTATTGAATTAGCTGGGTATTTCATACATTTTAAGACATATTTAATAAAAAGTAATTTTTCAAAGGATTTTCTGATCCTATTGAGCTGCCAGAATAGCTAAATTAATCAAAGCCTTGCAAAAAGAAGAAAGAAAAAAAATGCACATTTAGAAGCAATGATATTTTTGTCATTGACTACTAAACACCCAGCAAAATTCAGAAACTGCACCGGAACTGTATGCAGATTGATATCATCTAGAAAAAGAGTCATCGTGTAGAAAAGTTGCACCTCTAGTGTGAGGGCAAAGGTCATTATGTTATTAATGGTCCAAATACAATCCAAAAGAGCATAGCCTTTACTAGAACCAAGATGACAAGCAAGCTGGAGCTTTCTAAACAGCTGTGCTCTGCTAGAGTACCGCGAGAACAATTGTCATACACTTATTTCCATTCCTGAACTTAAAGAAGTGTCTGAAATTTCTCATCGGAGCAATAATAAGTCACCACCTTAGTACCAGCAGTTTAACAATGTCAGGGGAAAGAAAAGTGCTGATCAACTACGATTGTCCAATTAAATTGCTTCCTGGAGCAACCATTCCTTGTGGGTGACTTTAGAATCCGAATCCGAATTAATATATAAAATCTCATAGATGAAAATGTAAATAAATTCTTTGATCAATCTTCTATGGCCGCACCTAGCCTTTGTTTATTATGGGAAAGGAAGATTCTACCTTGTGGTCATGCATAGACTACAGAGAACTAAATGAAATGACTGTCAAAAATCACTACCCTCTCCTATAAATCCTTAAATACTGCAAAGGGCCTTGTTTTGACAAGATCTTTACCAAAATCTAAAAGTAAAAAAGTGTGAATTTGAGCAAACTCAGATTTCATTTCTTGGATATATAATTCCTCCATAAAATCAAGGTTGTGGTTGACTAGCCTACTGCAAGAAATGTAAGAAGTTCAGCACATAGGCGCAAAGAAAGAAATTAAAGAAAGAAATTACAAAGAAATTAAGATTTAACCCCTTCAGGACCAAGCACATTTTGGCCTTAAGGACCGGAGCGTTTTTTGCACATCTGACCACTGTCACTTTAAACATTAATAACTCTGGGATGCTTTTAGTTATCATTCTGATTCCACGATAGTTTTTTCGTGACATATTCTACTTTAACATAGTGGTAAATTTTTGTCGATACTTGCTTCCTTTCTTGGTGAAAAATCTGTAAATTTGATGAAAAATTTGAAAATTTTGCATTTTTCTAACTTTGAAGCTTTCTGCTTGTAAGGAAAATGGATATTACGAATACATTTTTTTTGGTTCACATATACAATATGTCTACTTTATGTTTGCATCATAAAATTTATGAGTTTTTACTTTTGGAACACACCAGAGGGCTTCAAAGTTCAGCAGCAATTTTCCAATTTTTCACAAAATTTTCAAACTCAATATTTTTCATGGACCAGTTCAGGTTTGAAGTGGATTTGAAGGGTCTTCATATTAGAAATACCCCATAAATGACCCCATTATAAAATCTACACCCCTCAAAGTATTCAAAATGACATTCAGTCAGCGTTTTAACCCTTTAGGTGTTTCACAGGAATAGCAGCAAAGTGAAGGAGAAAATTCACAATCTTCATTTTTTATACTCACATGTTCTTGCAGACCCAATTTTTGAATTTTTACAAGGGGTAAAAGGAGAAAAATTTTACTTGTATTTGTAGCCCAATTTCTAAGCACATACCTCATATGTCTATGTAAATTGTTCAGCGGGCGCAGTAGAGGGCTCAGAATGGAAGGAGTGACAAGGGGATTTTGGAGAGTACGTTTTTCTGAAATGGTTTTTGGGGGGCATGTTGCATTTAGGAAGCCCTTATGGTGCCAGAACAGCAAAAAAAAAACCACATGGCATACCATTTTGGAAACTAGACCCCTCGGGGAATGTAACATGGGATAAAGTGAGCCTTTATACCCCACAGATGTTTCACTACTTTTGCAAATGTAAAGAAAAAAAATAATTTTTACCTAAAATGCTTGTTTTCCCAAAAAATTTACATTTTTAAAAAGGTAAAAGCAGAAAATACCCCCCAAAATTTGTAACACAATTTCTCCCGAGTACGGTGATACCCCATATGTGACCCTAAACTGTTGCCTTGAAATACGACAGGGCTCCAAAGTGAGAGCGCCATGCGCATTTGAGGCCTAAATTAGGGACTTGCATAGGGGTGGACATAGGGGAATTCTACGCCAGTGATTCCCAAACAGGGTGCCTCCAGCTGTTGCAAAACTCCCAGCATGCCTGGACAGTCAACGGCTGTCCGACAATACTGGGAGTTGTTGTTTTGGAAACAGTGGCGTACCAGACGCTTTCATTTTTATTGGGGAGGGGAGGGGGGCTGTGTAGGGGTATGTGTATATGTAGTGTTTTTTACTTTTTATTTTATTGTGTGTTAGTGTAATGTAGTGTTTTTAGGGTACAGTCGCACAGGCGGGGGTTCACAGTAGTTTCTCGCTGGCAGTTTGAGCTGCGGCAGAAAATTTGCCGCAGCTGAAACTTGCAGCCAGATACTTGCTGTAAACCTCCGCCCATGTGAGTGTACCCTGTACATTCACATTGGGGGGGAGGGACATCCAGCTGTTGCAAAGCTACAACTCCCAGCATGCGCTGACATACTGTACATGCTGAGAGTTTTAGTTTTGCAACAGCTGTAGGCACACTGGTTATGTATCACTGAGTTTGTGACCTAACTCAGTGTTTCACAACCAGTGTGCCTCCAGCTGTTGCAAAACTACAACTCCCAGCATGTACGGTGCATGGTGTACATTGACTGCTGAGAGTTGGAGTTTGCAACAGCTGGAGGCACACCGGTCGTGAAACACTGAGTTAGGTAAAAAAAAAACTCTGAGTTTCACAACCAGTGTGCCTTCAGCTGTTGCAAAACTACAACTCTCAGCAGTCACCGACAGCCAACGGGCATGCTGGGAGTTGTAGTTATGCAACCAGCAGATGCACTACTACAACTCCCAGCATGCACTTTAGCTGTTTGTGCAAGCTGGGAGTTATAGTTATACAACAGCTGAAGGTACAATTTTCCATAGAAAAAATGTGCCTCCAGCTGTTGCAAAACCATAAGTCCCAGCATGCCCATAAGGGAATGCTGGGAGTTGTGGTGGTCTGCCTCCTGCAGTTGCATAACTACAGCTCCCAGCATGCTCTTTTTGCATGCTGGGAGCTGTTGCTAAGCAACAGCAGGAGGCTGTCACTCACCTCCTGCTGCTGCCTGCACACAGGTCAGTCCCTCGTCGTCGCCGCCGCTGCTCCTGGGGCCCCGATCCCAACATTGATGCAGGGGATCGGGGTCCCCAGCACCGGGGGTGCACGTCCCGCACCCGCTCACATCCTCCGGAAGAGGGGCGGAGCGGGTTGCGGGAGTGACACCCACAGCAGGCACCCTGATTGGTCGGCCGGTAATCCGGCCGACGAATCAGGGCTATCGTGAGGTGGCACCAGCGCCAACTCACCCCTGCAGGCTATGGCTGTTCGGAGACGGCCCGATCAGCCAGTAATTCCGGGTCACCGGGTCACTGGAGACCCGATTGACCCGGAATCGCCGCAGATCGCTGGACTAAATTGTCCAGCGATCTGCAGCCATCGCCGACATGGGGGGGCATAATGACCCCCCTGGGCGATATGCCGGGATGCCTGCTGAACGATTTCAGCAGGCATCCAGCTCCAGTCCCCAACCGGCTAGCGGTGGAGACCTGAATTCCCACGGGCGTATGGATACGCCCTCGGTCCTTAAGGACTCGGAATGCAGGGCGTATCCATATGCCCTATGTCCTGAAGAGGTTAATAAAATCATCTTTTCTCACAATTAACATATAAACATTTTTATGGTCTCCCGAGGCATTTCACAAACAAAAAACATTTTCATATCTGCACTCTTAGGGCCCATTCACACAGTGTAATTACCGAGAGTTAAGCTAGAATTCCACTGAGGTTTTTGCCCTGCGTTTTTTTAGTCTTAAAAACGCCAGAAAATACGCCAGAAAAACTGCCACAGTTTTTCCCTGCGTTTTGGTGTTTTTCCTGGCGTTTTTACCTTTGTGTGGAATTTGCCTTTTTTGGCCCCTTTGGCTTTTTTTCTCCAAATTTGTTGGGTACCAAAAAAAAAAAAGGATGCAGTAGGGATGGAAAAAATTTATTTTTAGAAATTTTTTATTTTTTATAACGAAATTTTTATTAATTTTTAATAAAGTGTGTGTGTGTGTTTCACTTCTTTTTTCTCTATTTAAAAAAAAAAAATTTAGGTAGTACTACTACTCCCAGCATGGGTCAGACTGTTCCATGATGGGAGAAGTAGTACCTGTACTAATAGACATATCCCCCCGGGTGTTACTCCTGACACCCGATGTGAATGTCGATAATATAGCAGAGATGCGGCTCTATACAGCGCTCACATCTCTACACTATACTCCGGCCAGTGATGTGAATCATATTTTCCGCCCAGAGTGGGGATTGGCCGGATGGTTGCAGCCAATCACAGTGCTCAGAGGGAAAAATTTTCTATTAACATTACTGAGATTTTTCCCCTGCAGTCTATACATCCCCAGCCCATGCACATTGTCATCCTCTTGTTCAGTTCAGTGAACACAGTCAGAGCAGGGGACATGAGGGTCCTCTCTCCCCTGCTCTGTCTTCTTTCTCCCGTGCAGACCTACGTCCTCAAAAGAACTTCGCTCTGCTCTCCCCCAGCTTTAACTTCGGAGGGCACCGAGGGGAGGAGCATAGGCAAGTCTGCACGAGGCACAAATTTCCATCTCACACCGTCCGGAGTATAGTGCAGAAATGCGGAGCACAGGAGAAAGCTGCTCCGCATCTCTGCAATAGAAAGGACGATCACAGCGGGTGTCAGGAGTGATACTAACTGTGATCTGTCCTTTAACTGCAGATACTACTACTCCCATCATGGAGCAAACTCTGCTCCATGCTGGGAGCAGTAGTACCTGCATTAATAGACAGATCGCAGCGAGTGTCACTCCTGACACCCACTGTGATCCTCCTGTATAATGTATAGATGCGGGCGGTCGCTCTTCTATGGTCCCCTGCACTGACGTATTTATACACCTATTCATATTTCCCACAGAGAGTTGTGATTGTCTGGAACCTTCTGACCAATCACAGCTCTGCGGGAAAAATGAATAGGTGTACATATACATCAGTGCAGGGGAACATAAAAGAGCGGCCGCTGCATCTATACATTATACAGGAGGATCACAATGGGCAATCTGTCAATAAGTACAGGTACTACTGCTCCCATCATGGAACAGTGTGTTCCATGCTGGGAGTAGTAGTACTACCTAAAAAAAAAGCCAAAAACATACACACACTACATTTTACATTTTTATTATTGTCGGCTACATTTTTATTGCCCTGCCCGCCCACATAAATTGATCCCTGTTTAAAAATGTTAAATTGATCCCTAATAAAAGTGTGCATCACCCCCCTCTTCCCATTTAAAAAAAATATGTAAACAAAAATATACATATACATTTGTGGTATCGCCACGTGCGTAAATGTGTGAACTATAAAAAATATATTGTTACTGTAACCGCACAGTCAATGGCATAAAAGTTAAAAACTTAATCCAGAATTGCGCATTTTTGATCACTTTGTATACCATAAAAAATTTACAAAAAGCGATCAAAAAGCCCCATCATGACAAAAATGGTACCAATAAAAATTACAAATCACGGGTCAATTTTTTTTACCTTATACCCTGTATACAGGAAAATAAAAAAGTGATAGGGGTCAGAAGAGGTCATTTTTAAACATACTAAGTTTCAGACAAAAAGTTATAATTTTTTAAAAGCAGTAAAACAAAATAAAACCTATATAATTTGGTTATCATTTTAATCATATTGACCTACAGAATAAAGATAAGGTGTAATTTTTGCGAAAAGTGTTTTTTTCAATTATGCCCCACCAATATTTTTTTTTTTGTTTCATCATAGATTTTGTGGTGAAATGATTGATGTCATTACTAAGTAGAATTGGTGGTGCAAAAAACAAGCCTGGGTCTGTAGGTGGAAAATTTAAAGCGTTTTTTAGAAGGGGAGGAGGAAAAAACAGGTGCAAAAATGTAAAATGGCTGGGGTTAAAAGCATTTTAGTAGGGTACAGAAAGCAAGCCCTGTGCTAAAACAAATGTATTCCCTCCCCTGGTGCTGGTGCATGCTAAGTATGTGTTAGACTTTGCCTAGTATCCAATGTATAACTATAAAATAGAACATAAGTAAATACTACCTGTGGCAATAAAGATAGGTCAATCTGACTAGAGATGAGCGAAGTCACAGTGATCTGATTCGTCACGAACTTCTCAGCTCGGCGGTTGCTGACTTTATCCTGCATAAATGAGTTCAGCTTTCAGGTGCTCCAGTGGGCTGGAAAAGATGGATACAGTCCTAGGAGAGAGTCTCCAGCCCACCGGAGCACCTGAAATCTGAACTCATTTATACAGGCTAAAGTTAGCAACTGCTGAGCCAAGAAGTTTGTGACGAATCGAATCACTGTAACTTCGCTCATCTCTAAATCTGACCAAGAGAGCCCCATGGCAGCAGCAGAGGCTTCTTTTATGTAATCCCTGTTATGTTCACTGTTCTGTAGAATATTCCACTTGTCTATTCACATCCTTGTGATATGCCTCTTGGGTAAGGATGTCCATGTGTGCCATGATTTATATGATGTCTGCAAAGAATTTACAGCTGTACAATGCAAATAAAAAGAAATGTATAATAAATATAAACAAACTAAAATAGAATGAAGCAGGGGATAATCTCCTGGCACAAACAGGCAGCTGATCTATCTATATAATTGCACATATACAATTTTCTGTTACAGGTATATTAAAAGCTCATGTAAAAAGGTGGATTGATATAGAGGAAAGATAAGTTTCCCATGTCTATGTATTTGGCTGACTGTGTTGACAGCTGTTTCCTCAGTATAATTCATGTAATTACATAGACAGCTATAATAACTCCAGCACTGTGCCTCACAGGTAGGCTGTGTGTGGTATGCCAGCCCTAACTATTCATTCTGCTCAAATATTATACACTGTCATGTTATGGGCTGATCCTCATATTTCTAACTAATCACTGTCTGCTTCAGGTACAGTATACTCAAGCTGCAAATGTTTCATCAAGAACAAGATTCCTTGGTTTAACCCAACTATTCATTCACTCTATTGTTAGTGTAATTTTTGCCTAAGATGTGTATAGAACATGCAGTACATACATGTACATATGTGTATAGAACATACAGTACATACATGTATATATGTGTATAGAACATGCAGTACATACATGTATATATGTGTATAGAACATGCAGTACATATATGTATATATGTGTATAGAACATACAGTACATACATGTATATATGTGTATAGAACATACAGTACATACATGTATATATGTGTATAGAACATGCAGTACATATATGTATATATGTGTATAGAACATACAGTACATACATGTATATATGTGTATAGAACATACAGTACATACATGTATATATATGTGTATAGAACATGCAGTACATACATGTATATATGTGTATAGAACATGCAGTACATACATGTATATATGTGTATAGAACATGCAGTACATACATGTATATATGTGTATAGAACATGCAGTACATATATGTATATATGTGTATAGAACATACAGTACATACATGTATATAGAACATGCAGTACATACATGTATATATGTGTATAGAACATGCAGTACACACATGTATATATGTGTATAGAACATACAGTACATACATGTATATATGTGTATAGAACATACAGTACATACATGTATATATGTGTATAGAACATGCAGTACATACATGTATATATGTGTATAGAACATGCAGTACATACATGTATATATGTGTATAGAACATACAGTACATACATGTATATATGTGTATAGAACATACAGTACATACATGTATATAGAACATGCAGTACATACATGTATATATGTGTATAGAACATGCAGTACACACATGTATATATGTGTATAGAACATACAGTACATACATGTATATATGTGTATAGAACATACATATACATACATGTATATACCATGTACAGTATTACATAGTGTACATGGTATATAGTATATAGTGATGTACATAGTGAAGTAAAGGGCAGCCATTAGACTAGTAATGCTTTCTAAAAGGACATTTATAGAAAATAGATGTCTAGTAACAAGCAAAATACCACTCAATGGAGATCCAGAGTGCCTTCCCCTATGGATTGTAGCACAGCAAAGGGTATTATTGCTATCTATCAAGGTCAATAACTTTCTGGATGATGTTTGTTTTCACAGAAATGGGAATCTTACAGTGACACCCAAACAGTGGAGCTGTGTGCATAAAGCCTGTATGGAGGCATCTGTACTTCCCATGGCTCCACACTGTCATGGGGACTAACATATTGGTCCTCATTTACTATTGCAAACCCAACATGTTTTTTCGGGTTGTGTGCCAGATTCTGTCGCATTGCGCCAGGAATTCTGTCTGTGCCAGAACTTGCGCCAGAATTGAAAAAACCCTGACTAACTCTCCATTCTGCTAAGAAAACCCAAAAAGGGGCGTGGTTTTGGAAAAGGGGCGTGTTCTCGACATTTTAACAAAAACACAACATATTTCCTAAGGTTTCCACATAAAATGTGGTGGATTTGAGCTGAGGAAAACCCTATAGATCAGAGCATGTGTAAAAAAAAAAAAAAGCAAAATCTAGGGAAAGTGGAAAATGTAGGGAAACCTTAGTAAATACCGTGGAAAATAAATTGTAGGGAATTAAAACCCCCAAAGAAACCTACACTCCACTCTTAGTAAATAAGGGCCATTGTGGTCATATGCCTCTGTCTATGGTATTTTCTCCTAGAAAAAACAGGAGCATACAGAATCCTGAATTAAAAAAAAAACTAACAAAAATAAATAAATAAAATAAAATAAAAACCCTTGTATGGTTCTAATACAATCAGATGTCTATGGTGGTGTACAGTGCAGTTCCATCCATCTCTAATGACGTATTCTGGTCCTGTACAGCTTTAAGGTTGTGTGCATGAAGCCTGTTCATATAAAGCAAGTGTTCAAGTTACCTTAGAGCGGTGTTCCCCAACCAGTGTGCCTCCAGCTGTTGAAGAACTACAACACGCAGCATGCCCAGACAAAGGCTGCAATAGCAGAAGGCGCGCTGGTTGGGAAACACTGTTTTAGAGTATCAAGCAATTTTCCACGTAAAAGTGATTAGGTGAATCTATACTACAAGAAAATTAATAATCCTCAGAAGTGGATATTAAGCTAGAAATGAACATATGTGACAAACCAAACAGATGGAATATTTACTGACTAAATTTGGATTATGCTTTGTAAGTCAATCTTGAGTAAGAAAGCATGTAAGCAGTCAGGGAGACCTCCATTCTGCATATTAAACAAACCCTTTAATTAACAGGTCCCTTGAGTTTCATAGACAGCTAAAAGGACACTAGTATGTAGTGTCACTGGCACAAAACGTCACACATGCCTTATTATAGTGTATTCTGGGGACAGTTATAAGATTAGAAAAACATGGCTGCTTTCAGAAACACCTCCAACTTTGCCCATGTTTACAGTTTAGTATTCCACCTCACTTTATTCAAGTGAATAGAGCAGTGTTTCCCAACAGGGTGCCTCCAGCTGTTGCAAAACTACAACTCCCAGCATGCCCGGACAGCCTTCGGCTGTCCGGGCATGCTGGGAGTTGTAGTTTTGCAACAGCTGGAGGCACCCTGGTTGGAAAACACTGGAAAAGAGCTAAGGTGCAAGTAGCACTGTTCCTAGAACGCATGCATGTCCTATGCCCTTTTTTTTTTATCATCATATGAAAAGTATACAAAAAAAAAATAAAATAAAAAAAACTCCCAAACAAACAAAAACACAAAACAATGGTTAAACACAATATATGTATTTTGTAGTATAGAATATGCTATATTCCAGCTCAGGTCTCCTGCAAAATCTGCAGCCTAGTTTATTTATTTATTTATTTATTGTTAAGGAAACAAAAAACTGAATGTCATGTGACATTTCTTAAAAATATATTTTGTCAAAAACTGGCAGAAAACAGTGGCTATACTATATATATATATATATATATATATATATATATATATATATATATATATATATATATAAAAAATATTTTATATATATATATAAATAATATTTTTATTATATATATTTATATATATATATATATAGATAGATAGATAGATAGATAGATATAGATAGATATATAGATATGTAATTTATATATACATATATAAAATATTTTATATGTATATATATATATATATATACTATTTTTATTATATATATATATTTATATATATAAAAACAACAACAATGCCTCACGTTGTGTGAATAAAGACACTATCCTGCACTTTATAACGGTGTTGCTGCTGCTTATCTGTTTGTATATATATATATATATATATATATATATATATATATATATATTTTTTTTTTTTTTTTTTTTTCTATGTAGTGCCATACAGCGATTGTCCTCACTCATCAGTTCCTTTCCCTAGTGGTACTACCAATTGATTTCAGTTTTATAGGAAATCAATAATTATATGATAATAGTTACAATATTACTATACTAAGGGGTTAATTGGATAAAAGGATACCCATTTATTGGTTCACATATGTCAATAGTTAAAGAGACCATGGATTCATGAACAATTTGGCTGATCAGACAGCTATCAGAGTTAGAATGTTTGCAACTGTGGCATTAAACAGTGTGTGTAGTTTACATTAATGAATATTGTAGACAAGTTTAAATATTATTTTTGGTTGCAAGTTTTATTGTTTAAGAACAGTTGGCTAAGAACATCCAGTGTAGGACAAGACCATTGTCACATCAGAATGCTTTTTACTATAATTGGTACAAATGTTCTGTGTAAGTAGATTTTTCCAAATAATGCAATTCATATGATTGTGGCCACATCAATGTCTCTGGTAACTTTGAAAATCCTAAATCTGGTTTGAAGTACTTTGAAGTCACTAGGAACTATATACATTGTGCAGGGGTTTTT